>NC_081405.1:537471677-538154177 GCF_030272615.1 Cryptomeria japonica | reverse complement strand
AGAAATAATCTCCAAGAATAATCACATGACAAAGAATCCAATCCACGCACGCTAGCATCCAAGAAGAGTATCCCAATGGAAGAAGACATCAAACCAGCTGACCATGTGGAACCCAATAGGAACCACCCCCTATGCTAGGAGCTGACAAAGGTTCCAACTCACATTCAAGACCTAAGCTGACACCTAACAACCATAGGATACAACATGACACCACAAGATACCAATTTAGGAAATATATCATCAAAACACATCACATGGCTGAAACAAAGAATACACATCAAAACACTACAATGCTAACATCAACTTCTCGAATACATATTGCTTCCTTAAATCATTATTGCATCATAACAATACACATGAATTACATAAAAAGTAACCATGGAACCATATTATTCAAGCAGAATATCCATTGAATAATTAACTTAACTCCATCATTAAATCATACAATATATATCCATTTCCTAGGGTATCTCAACGTCACTACTTGACATAAAATTAGCACATATCATAACCATATAAAACATCATAAGCTATCATATAACCTATCATTGACTTTCCTTTCAGCTATATCAATTTCATTAACTTCTAATAACCTTCTTTCAATCATTATAAAAGCAACATAAATATTATAACCATTCTCTTAAACAAATGAGAGAATCCTATAACTTCAATACCTAACTCAAGATAACTAGCTCAATCAACTAAGCAACATAATCTCTTACAACTAAATGATTTTCAATACCTTAAATAATGACTATAATAGAAAATATTATCCTTTCAATTAATTTTCCCATAAGCTTACACATACAATTTCCTTCATACAATATCAACACAATGCAAGTACAAAATACTATCTCTTTCTTCCACATAGAATGACGATCCAACATTACATAAAAGAATAGCTAAAACATCAATGAATACATCATATGAACTTCCCCTAACTATTACATCAATATCCCTTTCAAATACATCATATGAAGATACATATCATAAGGGTGCAATTTTTCTTTCACGATTACGTAGCATGGAATACATGATCTCTTTTACATATATATAGCTTCATGATACAATGTTTCATTCTCTTGGAAGTACATAGAAATCATCTCCAAGAATAATCACATGACAAAGAATCCAATCCACGCAAGTTAGCATCCAAGAAGAATATCCCAATGGAAGAAAGCATCAAACCACCCAACCATGTGGAACCCAATAGGAACCACCCCCTATTCTAGAAGATAAGAAAGGTTCCAACTCACACTCAAGACCTAAGCTGAAACCTAACAACCATAGGATACAACATGACACCACAAGACACCAACATAGGAAATATAACATCAAAACACATCACATGGCTGAAATAAAGAATCAATAAATCATGACATATGGAAAATGGACATGTGTGAGATAGAGTGTCATCACATGCTAACCTCATGTGGCATCCATCTCCACCTTGGAGTCACTCAAGGGAGATCGGGTATACTGCTCCAACGGTCTTCCCACTCTAGGATCTCAAAACCATCTCCCTGGGTCCGTCCAATTGGGGCATACAATATAATATTCTTTATCTTGATTAGGTGAATTCCTAAATACCCAACCCACTGGTCAATTATTAATAATTTTATCACTTTCAAATTAACCATAAACTCTTCATGTGGTTCCATAAATCTAGACCCCCTTCCTTGAGATCTAGTGCTCATAACCTAGGTCCAACACATGCAAGAGTCCACTCTCCCAAACATGGAGCAAGACCATAGCATAAAAATATGACAAGATACATCACAATAACAACATAAAGATCTACACAGAATTGATGCAACTGAAACTCGAGATGAACATTATCATACAATCTGAGAGCTAGTCATCAAAAGATAAACCATAGGCTCAAAATGCCATATTGCAACAATAAGAAAGCCTCCAAGAATATCAAATATACATAATCAAGGGAAACACATGAATCAACTGGCATAGAACACTCCTCTACAGTGAGGCACAACATATCATTTCATTGGAGTTGCACATAAACCTCTTCAACAACAAGGAAACACTCAACTTGTTGGAGCAACATAACAATCCCTCAACGGACAAGTACAAAACCTCTTTCCAAAGCCAAAATATATTCATACATATCACAAATGAATAAAAAAATGCCCAAAAATAATTAAAAGCAACAAGACAGCCTCTGGAGTCAAAATCCATCAAAACCGACAAAACCTAGAATACAAAAATAGCTCAACGCATGCAAACTATAAAATGGTGCATTGGGAGTGAATAATGGATCGTACGCCCCAAAATTTAGCACATCCACCCCAAACATTATCCCATAGGAGTTAAAAGCAAAAACAAAGAGTTTTGGGTATTCTACGATTGACAGGTGTGCCCAGGTTCGGGTAGAGGCATAATCAAGGCCTACAATCAACTCAGGACACAAAAGGGAACCTCCTCTAATGTTGATTAGGGTTTTGCACAAGATCGGGGAGATCATAAAGCTAAGATTTTGATCACATTTGGCAAACACATACACCAAAAAGTGTCGCAGAGATATCCAACCAGGCGCAGACCTTAGCAAGGGGTCTCCAAACACTATGGGGACCTTAAAAAGGGTATACAAGGCAATACAAAACCACACAATACATATGTCATTGCATAAATCAATCACAAATATTTAAAAGCCACATAAAAACACATTCAAAACCCCCATTTCTACCCAATGCATGAAATCTGAAACACAAATCTAAATACAAATTTTCCCAAATCCTTCCTTGAATTCAACAATGATAATAACTAAAAATAAATTCCTATTTCCCAAACAAACAATCTTGAAGACACTTGTAGACAGTCTTTTTAAATACAAATATGGAGTGCAAAGAATCATGAAGCCAACCTAGAAAAGAAGCATATGAATCATATAAATCCATCAAAGTGGTTCTACGTACTAACAACCACAAGAACCATCAAATCTCATATATCATATAGTATGTCTAGCATCATCAATCACATGAATCTCCAAATATAATGAGTTATATCAAATAACATAAATCCACATAGAGTACTAGCATCAATTATATCACTAAGATAGCAATAGAGTCATAAAACCATCTAAGTAACCACCATATGTCTGTATAAGTCTATAAAAATGCAAATCAAAATTCAAGTCTAGGAGGGACACTACAACATAAATGGTGCTTGTGTTTTCCAACTATTATAAAAGTTATTGAATCATCTTCAATAAGTCTATAAAAATGCAAATCAAAATTCAAGTTTAGGAGGGACACTAAGGAAAATTGGCGAGAACTTGGTCATCTTCTTTTTCTATCATAGAAAGTTCTATAAATGTTCTTCCACATTAATTAGTCTTCTCCTTGTGAGTGTATGCACAAACAATTGTTTATTACAAGTATCAATTGTTTGAGGATCATAGGTTCAAGAATCTCCCTTTCTCAAATACTAAGGATACCTTTCTTTTAATTATTTTGTTTATATTTCAATTCTAAATCAAGTATATGTTTCTACTTTTATATTGATTATCTATTTATATAAGTTTATTACAAATATTTACTACAATTTTTATATGTAACATTGTTTTATTTCCCTAGAATTTTATATAATTTTATCATTAAAAAATATCAATTTGTATATATGTTTTTAACCATCTTTAAAAAATAAAAAAATCTATTGATCTTCTTTAAAAAAATGATATGCATTTTTTTATAATAAATATTTTTTTCAACATATCTCTTACAATATAAAATTATTTATGAAAATAACTTTTAGAGTTATGATATGTGTGTCATTTTTTTTCTAGCAAGAGTCACATGTCTTTTCGACAACATAGATGTTGTTGTATCCACAATGATTATACTAAACACAATTTTTAATATTCTCATAATTCTTCTCAACATCAATGCTATGGATGATCCTAGTAGACATGTATTCTCTTTATCATCAACGCTATGGATGGTCCCAATAGACACATATTCTCTTTATCACTTACAATAATATGATAAAATACATGTGATTAACCTAACAAAAACAGTAATCAGTAATCCTTGATTAACTATTGCTCTTATAAAATTTATTATGTTTTATATCAAATAAAACAATTTACAATTTACTATTACTATTAAGAATGTCATCTAAGGTGTATATTCCACCAATGTTGAAGTAATTTGCAAGCTTGATTGGTGTGTCAGGGTGCAAGAAGCGAATGCCATTCACAGCATAACATTAATTTTATTGATGAGTGCAACAGAATTTTCAAGCTTGAAAGTTCTATCAATGGTGATGTTTCCATATTCTCCACCTTCCAAATTGTAGACTAAAATTTCTCTGAATTTGTCATAACAAACTTTATCTTTATCTAAATATCTATACTACTTTTGCCACCAAATACACTATTGTTTATGGATTCTTTAGCTCACAATCCCCTTAGAGAATACCCAAATATTGTTCTTCTCAGGTTATTCAAAGGCCACGTCCATGTTTTGAAAAAGCTATTCATTTCAGCCGCTCAAAACAAAATGAATAAGATAAGATGGCTTTTAATGTCCTCTGTAGGCCAAATTCATGCAGTACCTAGCAAATTGTGCTTACTTGTTTAGACGATTTCCTACCATTCTTTTGTTCATACATAATTTTTTAAAGTTTTGTTTGAGTTATTTGATTTAGGAATTTCATGTGCTAGGTCAATGATTGCAAATATATGTTGTAATTAAATGTATTAGTATCTGCAACTATGGCCTATTTGGGCAGTTAGCTATTGAAACCACTTGTGCCTATTGTGCTAGGAAAAGCTTACAATTGGCAACTGGAGAGCCCTCCCACAGACAACTGGTAATGAAAAACAAAAATTGTCTAAACAAAATTAGCATCCATTAAAATCTTTCTGAAAATTTCTCCAGTAGAAGCAGTTTATAAATTTGCTTTTAGTTTGGAAATAGCAATAAATTATTTTTCTAAATATTTTTAACTGTTAATGAAATGTCTCAATGTGTCAAATCCCAGCTCAGTGTTTGTAATTTGCATTAGAATTGCAATATCAAATTTCAAAGCAACAAGAATTTTGAAAGAAAATGTTATTGTGATTTGAAATTTTTTTTATTTCAATTCTATCTTGAATTTCAAGAGTTGGAAGATCATATGAAAATTCTATGTTTAGCATTTTAAGAAATTCCACCGGTTTAATTATTGGCAAGCATTTTAAAAATTTGTAACTATACCTTCATTTATTGAATCTGTAAATAAATAAACTGAAAAATCTTAATGGTCGCTCTTTGATTTCTAATTTATTTTCCCTCATCTATATATTGTTCAAAGAACTGTCCTCCAAGTTTGTGTGTTTTGAATGAGGTCTCTAGCAGCATATATGGGTATCAAAAATAAGTACAATAACAACCTGCCATACAATTGTAATATAAAATTGTGGAGACGTTTGCTTATTTTTTATTGTTAAAGCATAGATGAGATTTTGGGGTACCTTTTGCACAACTGGTTTGTAATTAATTGCTGCAACTACTTGTTTCCATCCTTTGGACTTTGGATTCTTGTTGGGACAATTGTCTATTCATACTAGGACCTCTCTAGTTAATACAACCACTAGTATATTAGCTATTGAAGTCCATACTCAAACTCAAGAAAAACCAAAAAACTTAAAGGTGATTTTTAGCTCAGATGTCGTCTACTCACTTTCTGATTTTACTAAATGAAAATTCCAGGGAAATCTTAGTTGACATTTTGGGTGTCTTCAACAGTAGTTTTCCAAATTAAAGAAAAGAAAAGAAAGAAGACTATCTAAATTAAAAAACAGAGAATGGGTAACAATAAATATAGAAATCATGAGAATTGAAAAATATCTCACCAACATCTGAGAAGTCTATTGCTTGAGCAATTTGGAGAATCAAATGCAATTGGTTCAAGAACAAAGGGAAAATGGGATAGATGCATAGGTTAGATTTACTACCTATCCTCTGCACACAGTTTTCATTTAGGAACTCGAGAAACCAATACATATTAAATGTGCATTAATAAGATCATTGAATTTTATGCATGGACAATGATATATGCCTTCAATGTGTACAAACATGTCAGACTTTGTATTCGTAAAAATATTTAGCTAGATCTAGCTTTGTATTCATTCTTTCTTTTTTAGTAAAAAAATAAAAAATATTCAGCTAGATTCCGAAAACACCTTAAATAAAATTTTAAAAAATTATGATAGAAGAGCCAATAGAAGAATAGATAAATAATATTATGTAAATAAAAAAAATATGTAGTAAATTCAAACTATATAAATGTAAAGTAATAAATTAAAAATTTCAAATATGATTGATCAACATTAAAAACAAATTGCATTCAAGGGATGCATAAATAACCTAATAATAATAATAATAATAATAATAATAATAATAAGTGTAACTCAAGACTTCAATTCTCATTTATAAGAGAAAAGCATCCTCCCCTAACAACAAGAAAGATAGCATACAATAATGAGAAATAAATTGGGAATTATTTTTTTAATAATGTCATTTGGCTTCTCAAAGTAGGCTAGTGTATTTCATTATACTTCTACTCCACCTACAACACTTTGTCACTTACTTTCTCATTAAACTATTTAATTTACAATAACCATAGCTCAAAATATTAGAAACCTTACCTAAATTGGATATGTTCCATTAATGAAACAATAAAAAATACTAACGACTTTATTGAATTTCCTAAAGATTCTTTATTTCATGGGAATGAGTTTGTTATCAATATTATTTTTTTCTATAAATATTTTTCCATGATATTCAACATGAATTACTCAATATCTTTCGCATGGAAAAATTCACTAAAAGTGGCAAGATGCATAGAACAATGGAGCAATTGACAGAATGAGTATGTTATCAATAGCAATTTTTTCGACCATTACCTTTCAATATTTGTCCATGAAATACCTTTTGTATGGAAAAGTCCACTAAAAATGGCAAGATACATAAAACAGTAGGAATCTATTATCAATTTCTTAGATAGCCAAAATTATAATGATAATTGAAATATGGGTAGGTCATCCTTTTAGAATATGATTGTATTACTCTTATGGTACATAATGACAGTTTCATATTACACTTATGTTGCCTCTTATTTTCTATCTACAAAATTTCTTTTATATCACAATTAATAAGTTGTTTCCCAAGTATTAGTAGAATCCTCTTATATTACAATTATGTAGCTCATCATATAGTTGTGATATGCTCCCAAGTATTGTCCAAAATTATATCTTATTATCTTTATTTGAGCCAATGAAAGAAACTTGTAAATAAATAAATTAAAATAACAATAGATATTATTATCATATCAAAATATAACTTTTTTTATATTGAACAAAGCAATAAAGGATTACAAAATTGGAGCTACAAACGTAGTTGAATTACTAGTTGTCCAGCCATGAAGGCAACAAGAAAAAGACAAGAATTACACATAGTACACAAGATTTTTACATGGAGTAAACTTTTTTTGACACTAAAACTTCATAATTTGATCTTTGATCTTTTGTAGTTGTTGCTTAACCCTAACATTCCTCTTGCATAATATTTGTATCTACGAGAATAGAAAGGCCGCCTGAATAAATATGTCAGAGTAAAGCCTCAAAGTAATAGTAGACTAATGAAAATTGTTAGAAAACACTGGAGAACATTTGTTTTTCTATATGTTTTTTAAAACCACTTGCCAAATAGAATCTGCATTAACATCATTTTGCAAGCCAAACCCAAGAATAGTTGTTTTCCAATTCAAATCAAGATGAAATATAGTAGAAAAGTCTTTAAAAACAACAGACCATTGCTTTCTAACGTATAAGCAGTCCCAAAAAATATGCTTCAAACTCTCAATGTAATTACAAAAGGGACAAGTAGTTGGTTGGACCATAATACATTGCAATCTATCTCCCATAGGTAGTTTGTAATGTAATATTTTTTATGCCAGAACTTGTGTATCAAAATCAGCTTTAGTTTTTCATATTTGAACACTCATTATGATCCAAAATTTGGCACTAAATCTGCATTTTCACTTTTGATTTAACTGAGGAGTAGGTTGCCAACTAGGAAGTAAATGTATATATATTTTCTTGAGAGGAGGGTGATTAAAGTGACTAGAAGACATCCACTTCCAGTCTTTAAAAAAATAGCAGTCTCTTGAAATACAAAGCTTCATAGTCAACTCAAGAGGAACTAAAGACTTAACAAAAATTAGAAAATGTTCATATTTACTGTGTAGCCCAAAATTGATTTGGATCTTATTCCATGAAGCCCAATCAAATATTTCAAAATCCCAAATGTCTTTAAATCATCTTATCCCCTTTTTGAATAAGTAATATGCATATTTAGGAAAGCACATGGCCAAAGGTTGGTTATGATAATTAACAAATCTATTCCATCAAATAGAAGCTAAAACAAAACCGAAACCATGTTGTAAAGAGGACCCATTCTGCTTCAAAAACATACAAACAGATTGCCAAGTAGTCCATATGGAATGAAAAGGAAATGAGGCTCTGATTTTGAAGATAGAAGCCATAAGCATTTTGTCAAACCAAATGACATCTTGCCACTTTTTCTTTATTGCAACTTCTATGATTCACTGACGAACTAGAATTTTCCATGGTTCCTCTCCACTGACAACTCTAACAATCTATTTTGCAGCAAGACAAGTCCCTTGATTTTTGGGATCTATAAGCCCTAGACCACCCTTATGCCTTGGTTGAATACAATGAGACCATGAGGAAGCAATAAATCCAGCACTCCCATCTCACTTAGACCACAAAAATTTACAGATTATTTTATTAAGTTCTCTGTAACTTTGCTTGGATGACATCCAACAAGATGAGTAATACACGTGGGTTGCAATAAGAATCTTATTGGCAACTTGAATTCTATCAACCAAGGACAAAATTTATTACCAAAGGTAAAAAGTTTATTTTTTAGTCTATTTAGAAACCAAGCCCACATCAGAAAGAGAAACTCCCAAACCAAAGGGAATGCCCAGATATCTAGTAATTTCTTCATGTTTGATTTTCCTCCATTCATTTGGTATCCAATGAGGAATAGGACCAAGCTGAGTCATCAAATATTCAGTTTTATTGTGAGCTAAAAGTGAACCAGAAACTTCACAATACAAGTTTAAAATGGCTAGAGCATTATTCAGTTCCTCTTCAGAGTTGTGCAAGAACAACATAGTATCATCAACAAAGTGGGAATTAATAACCACCTTATTTTGAGGAATATAAATTCCTTTGATCATCTTCATATGATTGGCTTTTTGGAGCAGATAACCCAATGCATCAGTTGTAAGAACATATAAAAAGGGTGATAACGGGCATACCTATCATATGGAACGTTGTAGCTCAAAGGAATTTGACATAATCTTATTGAAAATAAGGTGTGCATTACCATCTTTAAACAAAATTTGAACATGTTGTTGAATTTTAGGCCCAAAACCTAGCCATTGCAACATTTTAAGAATGAAACTCCAACGGATTCTATCATAAGCCTTATCTTAATCCAACTTAACAACCAGGGTATTCTAGCCTGATTGTTGAGCCCATTTTGTGCTTTCCCAAGACAACATGATATTGTCAAGTATATATCTTCCTTTTAAAAAGCCTGTTTGCTCCACCCTCACAATCACTTTGACAATGGGTCTGATCCTTGTAGCTAAGGCCTTTGCAATGATTTTATATGAGGTATTTAACAAGGTAATTGGATGCCAACCAACAATACAATTCTCATTCTTTCCTTTAGGAATGATTTTGATTATGCATTTATTGATAATAGGACCCAATGACCCATTCTAAAAGGCTTCTAAGTAAAACATATAAAAATCATCCTTAATATGATTCCACATAACTTGATAAAATTCAGCTAGAAGGCCATCCAAGCCCGAGCTTTTGTATGGTTTCATAAAGAAAAGAGCATGCTCAATCTCTTCCAAGGAGAGAATACGGTCCAAGAACTTACTATAGCCTAGATCAATCATGTTAGGGGTGCAGTCTTGGATACTTTCTTCCAGGGCCTGCTGAATATCCATCCAATTAGCATCCTCTCTAAAAATTTGTCCATAAAAGTTGTAGAACAAACTAATAATTTCAGCATTATCAATATGATATCAACTCTCATCCTTTATGGCATCAATCCTCTCTTTTTTGTGTTTATAATTGAGATAATTAAAGAAAAATTTAGAACCCTTATTTCCATCCTTGATCCAATGAAGTTTGCTTCTGATTTTAGCACCTTTCCCTTTATAATGATCAATTTTACGCAATTGGGCTTCAATAGCAGCAATGTGATTTTGTAAAAATTCATTATGTGGATCACAATTTAATTTTATTATAGCTTGTTCAAGCTGACCCTAGAGGGATTTCTCTCTTCGTTTACATCTCTAAGCCATTCTTCTTCCAAAGGAACAAATAAATTCAGCACATTGAGAAATTGCAGCATTCCACCAAGAGATCCAAGACTCCCCATCAAGAGGTTTGGGGATTGAGTTCTAGATTCCCTCAAGGACTGAAACACATTCAAGATTTTTCAAATGAGAAATATTAAGTTTAAAGGGGAGCAAGGAGGAAGGTTCCACATTTGGAGAGAGAGAGGCAACAAATGATAGGAAAATGGTTATATAAGGTAGTTGAATAGTCCACTTGCACAAAATAATCAGAGAGAGACTTGTCCAATTGGATATTGTGGGAAACATAAAAATGATCCAACCTGCTCAATTTTATATCACTACCAAGTCTGCAATTAGACTACGTAAACCAGTGATTGGCATGACTAGAGAGCTTGTTATGGATGGGATCAAAAACACCAAGGAAATTCTAACAGTAAAGCCATTTTTCAAATTCCTCTTGGGTAAGTTTGAAGTAGCTAAACCAACTTCAATCCTCATGATGCTCCACCATATTAAAATCACCACCCAACACCCAATCAGCATTAGGAAGACATCTAGACATCCAATCCCACATAGCAACTTATGTCCACTCTTTTTAGTTAAACAATCAACATACAATAATGAAACCATATGCTAAAAATGAACTTTTAAAAAACTCTAAACCTTTATCAATGTTTTAAATCATCTAATTTTTTTCATTCTTCATAATAACAGTAGAGAAACTAATATAAACTTTAAATTATTCTAAAATAAAAAATGCATATATTTAATGCATGGTACTAATTTTAGCACAAAAAATGTTAAATCAACAATCTCAAAAAAATCTATGCTCTAAAATACACTCCTAGATATAATCTTATATATTATAAACAATATTTTAAATTAAGACAAATTAATATAAAGAAAGACTGATTTACAATTGTACAAAATAGGATGCAACATCATTTATCACCATACTGACCCTTCATATTTATCAAACTCACAAAACGACCTTAAAGCTAAAAAACTAGACTTTTGCAATTACTTTTTCAAATATATCTACAAATTATTCTTGAATCTTTGTAGACTTCATTTCTACTACTTTAGTTTAGACAAAATCACAAATTTAAATGCTTTATACTACTATGATGGACATGATCCTTGGCTAGCTTAATTGCACTTATGTTATTACAAAAAAAAAAAAGAAAGAAAAAGTAATCATAAAGTGACTACAATACACTATAGTTTTGTGGTTGAAAGATCAACTAAAATTTGGTTCTTTAAGCTCCGTGTAACCTAACCTAAACCAAGAGAAAAATGATTATTATATGTGGACTTTTATCAACCAAGCTACATCCCAATCATAACTGGTAAAGCCAACAATTTCATGGCTTTTAGAAACATAATAACAATTGTTAAAATTTGTAGTACCTTTTTCATCCCCTGATATTCTTTTTGGCTTCCTTTAGATGGATCAATCATATACCTTGAAACAAGGTAAACTAAATAAGCACCATATGGTCTTGTGTCAATTAGAAACACCAAACTTCTATAACTTATCTCATCATTCATTTTAGCACCATCTTCTCAAGCTAAGGTCCAACTCCACGAGAATTTGCAGTGGAGGATAGCTTAAAATTCAACCATACCAAATTTATTTAGCATATCTTTTGCATACTTTGAAAAATAAAAATTCCAACTTATTTTGATAAACCTTCATTCCTTGAAAGTATTGTATTAAACCTAAATATTTTAATTCATTCATTATAGGGTGAAACATCAATAGTGTGTCTCATTTTTAGGACATTTAAATTTTCATGGGACATGACAATAAATTTGGAAAACACCTCTATCAAATATTTTTGTTCAAACAAATATGCATACTGATGCTCTGCAAAAAGGATTAGAAAATCTGTTTGATGGCAACACACACAAGAGCACAAGAAACAAACGTTAGTGTTAGCAACAAAAGATTATCCTAAACAGGCATATCAAGAGAGATATGAAGCATGAAATAAAAAGCATATAAACATAGAATAAAATAGCTAATCAAGATGCTCATAGTTGCTCCTCCCTTGTTCCTCTCCTCTCCATGTCCCAAATGAGTGTAGCTCTCAGCTTTTAGCACTAGCCATGGATGCCATATGGAGATTCAAGATGGTTGAATATGATAAGCAAATACTATGCAAGAGTAGATAGTGATGCTATGAAAAAGCTCTATGCTAATGCCAGTATAACAACAATACTCTAAATGCTTCTCCTTTTGCTTGAGGAGAAGGGTTCTATTTATAGAAGAAATGGGGAAATGAAGGGTTAAGATTGAATGGTTTAATCAAGGGCCAAGTTTGAAAGTTGGGGATCCATGTGCACAATTGGCACCAATAAAATGGTGACAAGTGTCAACATAGGATTGGGCTGAGAGAAGAGGTTGGAGGCATTAAAGGCCTGAGAAGACCTCATGGTTATCTAGAGGCTAAGGGTCAAGTCCAAATTAAGATTACCCACTGGATTAAGAGTTAATCCAAGGATAAACCTTTGTGCAAATGTTTAAGAGATAATCATGGTCAAAGCATTAATGGCCTGATGAGACCTTTGGGTTGGGTAGAGGTTGAGTCAAAACAAATGTTTTAACCATGTGGGAGGGTTTGAGGTAACCATTAATGGTTATTGGAGACTTTGGGGATTAAGTGGTTGAAGGTTGAAAGCCTTCAATGGTTATCAAAGACTTTGAGCCATTTAGTGGTTGAAGGTTGAAAGCCATTAATGGTTATCAAAGACTTTGAGGGTTTGAGAAGTGACTTCCCTTTTGCTTAGGAATGTGACAAAGTTTAGAGAAGGGGTTAGGTTATTTAGAAGTGATTAGAAAATTCTAGAAGGGGTTTAGGCATGCAAGTGGATTTTGTAGGAAAATGCAAGTGGGAGAAATTTTGGTATTTTCAACTAAAATAAAATCATTTATTTCAATTAAATGGTGTAATTTGCATTTGGATAAATATTCAAATAAATATTAATTTATTTAAATGAGAAAAATGAAGATAAAGAATTAAAATGCTTGAAGACTTTGAGGGAAACCATTAAAGGCTTGAAGACTTTAAGGAAAACCATTAAAGTCTTAAGAAGACTATAGAAGGAAGCCATCAAGTTTGAAGACTTTAAAGCCATCAAGTTTGAATACTTTAAGGGAAACCATTAAAGGTTTCAAATGGGTGAGGATAAATAGGATTTTAAATAAATAATTTATTTAAAATAGTTGTGCAACTTGCTTTTGTAGGAAAATACAAGTGGGTGGAGGATAAAGGTGATTTAAATAAATTATTTATTTAAAATAATTGTGCAACTTGCTTTTGTAGGAAAATGCAAGTGGGTAGAGGATAAAGGTGATTTAAATAAATGTTAATTTATTTAAATGTGAGAGGTGGGATTTTGGGGGATTTAAATAAATATTAATTTATTTAAATGTGAGAGAATATTTAATTAAATAAATATGATTTATTTATTTAATTAATGGTCTGAATTTGGTTAAGTGAATTAAATCAAATAAATTGAATAATTTATTTAATTAATAGGAGAAGAGGGTTAAGATGAATTAATTAAATATTAATTTAATTAATTATTAATTGATGGTTAAATAATCAAATAAATACTAAGTATTCATTTAATTAAGTGGACAGATTTATGTGACTACACATACATTTGAAGGTCATGCAAAATCACCTTTAAATGAAGGTAACCTCCATTCAAAGATTTTTTTAATATTTTTGTACTCATGACTAAAAGATACCTAATGGTACCTTCCAATGAAGGTCCTTAGACAAATTGGAACAAAGGTACCTTAAATGTCATTCCCCTTCTATTCACACAATTATTTGAAGAAAATATTATTTCAAACCTTGGGTCAGACTATCAAGCTAAGTCGCCAAGACATGAGATTTTGCAAGAATGTAGCCTTCAAAGAAATATTTCCAAAAAGTGTGATTTCAATTATATTTAATTTAATTATAATATGTATTTTATATTTCCTACCAAACACCAAGCTCTATTCCATGCACGTGGAAAAATAGTACGTGTGTGTGTGTTCCTATTTCAAAATCTATATACGGAATTTGAAAGCACCAGTTCACGTTATCTTCAAATTATTAATGGTTTAGTTGCTTTAGATGACAAAAAGTAAAAATTTAGTTTAAAATATTGATTCAATCTCCCACTTTGGGCAAAAAGTGGGACACACCACTATGGATCCATGACACAAAAATTCCTAACCCATCTTTCATCTTATATACAAAAACTCATCAACATACAAACTTGCAATAAGGATATCATTATGTTCTTTCTTGTAGATATGAGTACGCTAACTTTTCTTCTCTTGAAGATATTTTTCTAAAACTATCCATCAGTCCTCACATTCCATGCTCTTGGTTCTTTCTTAAGGCCATACAAAACCTTCTTGAAGTTGTAGAATTGGTGTTCTTTGCGTTTCACTTTAAAACTTTGTATTTGTTGGACATAAACTTCCCCTTCTAAGTACCCATTCAAGAAAGCATTTTTCACATTCATGTGATGTGCTCCATTCATTTTAATATGCTATTGAAACCATCATTCTAATGGTCTCTTATCTTTTTAGTGGTGAAAAAATCTCTTCATAATCTATTAGATTCTTTTGTGTGAAGTTGTTTGCAACTAACTAAATACCTTGTGTCTTTCAACACAACAATCATCGTTGTTCTTAGTCTTGGAGACCTACTTAGTACCAATATTTTTATTATAATTTGGGAGATATGTAACCTTCCAAGTATCATTCATTTGAATTGTATCTATATATCCTTACATTTATTACACTCAAACCTTATCAATACATGCACATTCAAAACATGGTGACTCAAAATCTACTTCTCAAAGTAAAACAAAAAAATTGTCTCGCCTCTTAGAGTTTCTTTCTGTGCTTGGATTGTAATTCTCTAATAAATACCATTTAATATTCTTACATTTCTTTTATAAATTGGATTTGAAGCCAAAATTGCACTAAAATTAGAAGAGGGGCTTAGCAGACTAGTTGTACTAGGAACTAAAATATTAATTGGATTATCATTAACAATATTATTAGTAGTACCACCATTACAATTAGTTTTTTAACTTCTCAACATGGCCTTTTTTATAACAATAAACTCCCCCTTCATAAAAATCACATCACTCGACACAACAATGTTATCAGTGAGAGGATAATATGCAACCTATAAGCCTTACTTTGTTGATTGCACATAACAAAAAAACATGATTTACTTTTTGCATCTAACTTTTGTCTTGTTTGATCAACTAAATGAACATAGGCTAAAAAAAACAACCCACAAAGAATTACTCAATCACTTAGTTTTGCACTTCTTACTATTTCCACCACTATATGGTTCTTCCTTTTAGATGTACTCCCTTTTTTATGACATATGTAAGTAGTGATAAGTTAGGTTTTGATGCCATTCATATTACAAAAAAAATCATAAAAGATTTGAAAAAATTATCCTCAATGATTTGTCCTTAAGCACTTTATTTTGCAACCACTTTCATTTTCCACAAGTGATTTAAACCTCTTGAATGTATCAAGGGTTTCATCATTGGCCTTGAATAAATAAACCTAACACTTTCATGAATAACCATAAATAATTTAAGAAATAAAATATGATGGCTTATCTAAACTTTTTGTTTGCACAGGGCCACAAATATTAGAGTGGACTAGCCAAGCTGGATAATGAACCCTACATATATTGCTTTTGTAAATTTATCTCTTGCATTTTTCCTTCAAGACATCATTGGGAAACCTCATTGTGCTCCTTAGCCTAGGAACACCATAAACTAATCATTTTGATGTTAATATCTTTAAACTATAACATTTCAAGTGCTTATACCTAAGATACAATAGCTAAATTTTGTCTTCATATGTTATATTTGCAAGATTGTTGTTGTGTTCTCCAAATGTAAATTGGAAGATCCATTTCTTCAACATAAGAACATTAAACACTCAATTTCTCAATTTCTTTGATTCTTATCATAAATTATTTATTTCTTATTTTAAAATGCCACTTTGTAATTCTTTTCACACAATTTTCCAACACTCAAAAAATTATGTTTTGTAATGCCCGCCAATATACCCTAGAGAAACAACTAATCTAAATAACAAATAGAGATAAAAAAATTTATCATCAATATATTGCAACTTATAAACTACCATTCTGTTGGCAACAACAATGCAAAAAACTGAGAGGAGGGTGAATCAGTTTTCACCAAAACCTCAAAATAACTTAACACAACTTTACATTTGATCATGAACAACAAAAGAAAAGATCAACACCACATCAACAATACACATAACACACAAATTTGGACATGGAAAATCTGGTTAAGCGAAAAACACGATGGGAACGTACCCACAATATGATGATACCCTGTTAGAAGTATATGAAAATATTACAATGAGAATGCACTTGCATTCAGGCACACTGTCTAGAGCTCACTGCTCAAATATAATAAAGAGGGCTACAACCATTAGGAAGACTCACTATCTTACAACAACAACAATCAAACAATAATACGGATTACATGAACTGATAAGGTAGCATCTCCTAATGCCTGATTACAGTTTGAGTTAACCACACAGTCTACTCTGCCACACTTCATCACTCTTCTTCACACTTCTGAAGGATCAAAACACTTGTTCGCACACACAACTCAATCATACACACTCTCAAAGATAGTAGACACATCTCTCACAAGAGTACATCGTGAATTTATAAAAAATCATCAACCTATATTTCAAGGTCAGATTAACACTCAACTCTTAATTACAAAATGAATTAAATCCAACTCATTACAACATGCAAACTGATTCAATGTTGGCTAAGACATAGCATGGACCTAAATCAACATCTTGAACATAAAGCACCTCCAAGAATTATGCCTCGATCATCCGCAACACCCTATAATCACTAGGTTAGCTAAGATAGATAATAACATCCAAAAGCGAGCAAAATCACCAATAATGAGCACAATAATAAATGCAGACCAACAACACAAATAGGACATGATCTAGAAACATCCACAAGCACCTTGAATTCCATCAGCAACAACTGCACCAACACCACTTACTAGAATCTTTATCATCATCATACCAATACTCAAGAACACTTAATAGTAACAACTGAAACTTAGAAACACAACTTGCAGAATACCAAATCATGAACCACTTGAATTGAGGACACACAAGAATGTCCCAAACACTCTCCCAAATCTGCAAAACAAGATATAACATTTTTAGAGTAATACAAATTAAAATCCACAATTTTGTCAACCATTGAACACCTAAAATACTAATAATAACACCAGATCCCATAACTTGATTAAATTAACATGTGGTACATTGAAACTTATGTTGAATCAACTAGAGATAAGTATCTCTAATCCCTTTAATCTCCAACAACTCAACTACAACATACTGGCCGAAACAACTCGGTCAATCTAATTGAAATATACAGGAATATGTTGACATCAATGACAACAACACATTCCAACAAACTTCTCCAAAATTCTCAACAACATCCAACAATCTCCCCCTTTGGCATCGATGGCAACATATGAATGTGAAAAATAATCAATACAAAGAAAGAAAACAATCAGCTCCAAAAGTCTCCCCCTGAGATCAACAACAACTTTTGGGAGAGGATGTGATAAATACTTTTAGATTAGTTCATGTTTATTTCCTATAATGATTTATCTTAGACATCTCATATTGACAGATGATACATTATGATTTATAATGGATGGATTTATCTTTGGTAATCTAGATGCACTCATTATTCATGTATGGATTATATTGCTTATGAGGTTATGATGCCATCTTGATTATGTTAACTCTATTCCATGATTATGATGACGATTGAGTTGATGTTATGATGATTGTGACTGTCTTCTAGTGTCTTTGTGATAGGGAGGATGTCATACCACTCGTTGCGAGCATGATATGGCGTTGTAATTCTCATCACTTGCCTGTTCATTTATGATATATTGTTGTATATGTTGCATCGTGGTTAGTGGTATTTGTAAGATTGCAAGTACTAGACATCGACTCCACCTGACTTCACAGGTCTGAACGTGTCTTTATCCTAATGGCAAGTTGTTGGAGATGGCATGAGTTGCTTCTACACACTTTAGACTTAAGTTGTCATCCTTGTCAGTTTATGTGTCTTAGCATGAGTCGTGTTAGTATCTTGTGTTGTGGTTTATATTGTCATGTGGTGCTTTGTAGTGTTTCGTTCGTGTTAGTAGCAACCAAGAAGGAAGACTGAGAGGGGCGGGTGAATCAGTCTTCACCGGATCAACAAACTTAATCACAAAAAATGGATCTGATAAACTGTAGTAATAAAATAGATAAGCAAATTGAAAGCACAACACAAAACACCAAGATCTTGATGTGGAAAACCCGGTTAAGGGAAAAACCATGGTGGGAACCTACCCACAATAAGATGATACCCTACAGTAGTATGTGAAAATATTACAATGGGAATGCACAGGCATTCAGGCACACTGCCTAGAGCTCACTACTCAAATATAATGGCCCGGAAGGCTACAACCCTCAGGGAAGTCTCACTGACTTACAATAAGATTCAGACTACAATCCGGAAGAAATGAACTGAAAGAATAGCATCTCCAAATGCTTGATTATAGTTTCGGTTAAGCACAATTGTCTGCCCAATAACACCAATCTCTCATCAATCTCAACACTTAAGGATAAATCTCTTGATAGCACATACACCACTATCTGATAATGCAGATACAACATCGACACCTAAATTACATGAATATATCACCTATATATATAATTCATCAACCTTGGTAACAAGGTCGGCTAAACTCTCAACCCTCAATTACAAAATTACAACACACAATACAAAGATCAACCACTGGACCAATACAATGATTTAAATAGCATAGCATGGACCTAAAACAAATTACCAAACACACAACTCCACTGGAAATCACACCAAGATCAACCGCAACATGCTACAACATCAGGGAAACCACATAACACAAAAATCATCACCGGTTGATAGAAACCATCAAAAAACTTGCACAACGATCAATGTTGATCGACAAAACAAATAGGACATGACTTAGGAAACACAAAAAAGCATCTTAGAAGCATCAATAAAAATTGCATCGCCACCACTTATCAAATTTTCATCGGTCAACATCTGAAAGCTCAAGAACATAACCAATCAACAACTGTCACCGCAAAGAAAGATAACATGAGGAGCACCAAATCACGATCCATCTGAAATGAAGATACACAAGACCATTCCAAACAATATCCCAAAATATCAACACAAGATCTAATCACACCGATACATACTGGAGGAAATACCGAACTCTGCAAAACAATGATCAACAAAACAATATTGCAAACCGGATCATAAGATCTTCCCAATCTGCAATCATCAGAGCAATACATAGAAATATGTTGACATCAATGACAACAATATATCCTAGCAGCAACAATAATCAACAATGTCCAACAGTTCGACCCTTGTGTCAGGTTGCCTTGTGAGTTTTAGATTATTTATTAACTAACAATTAATCGGTTTATATAGTTTATTTAGTACTAAATTAAATTAATGGATGACATTAATATGACCTGTTTTCAGGGGAGGTGTGGTGGGGAGGTTTTTTAAACAAAGATCTCTTCATGTTTGACTTAGTGCCAAGATCAGTATTCCTTTCCTTCATTTATGGATTGGGATATGCTTCTCCTCACACCTTCATCCAATGGGTTCAATAGTATGCACTTCAAATTGGAGAGCCATTGACTTCACTCATAGTGGCAAAATTCAATGTTGTTTGGAAAATTTGTGAACATGCTCAGGTTGATCCTCATGGCTATCAATCGTCATTTCCATTTTCAATGGAGGCTGCCTCTTCTCAAGAATTAGGAAATGTAAAATGAAGGTTTCTTCGGCTGGGGTGGCGGGTTCGTATGTTGTTAGAAGTAGGGTAGAATCAAGCATGACAAATTCAAACATTGAAGTTTTTTGTTAATCTGCTCTTTTGTTTGTAAGGGGTTAGTATTTGTTGTCTAATTCGGGCAAGGATAGGTGTCATATAGCCTCTATTCAGGGTTCTTTTTTGGTTTACCTTCATTTCAAAGATCCCATGATCATCCATAATGAGGGCTGATCAATCAGAAATGTATCTAGTAGGGTTTAGGAGGTAGTGTCATTTCCTATTAAATAGTATATGTAAATTTTTTATTATATTTAATATATTATAGGCCAAGGCCTTTTGCTAAAAAAAAATAAAATTGATATTAATATGTAAATTATTATTATTAGAGATTTATAATTTATTGATGTTTATTTCACGAGTTTGTATTTAATTGATGATTTTATATTATAATTACTTTATGGTCTAATGTTTAATTGAATATTTAGTATTTGAGCTTATGATTTTTTGGATTATTATTTATTTACTTATTGTTTTATTACTAGTTGAGTATTTATGCTTGTCTGTACACTTATTTATTTATTTATCTTCTTTATTGTTTATTTATTTGTTATTATTTATGTATCTACCCCTTGTTATGATTGACCCTCTTGAGAGTTGTGATTATGAGGATATTATTATTTAATTGTCTGTTTATTTATTTATATTATTTGTGGTTTTTTATTTAATTGGAGCATTTATTTATAATTGTCTTTGATTTATTATATTGGGCTTTGATTTATTATTATTGGTTTTATTGCATTGCCTATGTTTTTTGTCAGGTTAACATTTTCTGGAGTTATTTCTGCATTTTGATTTCTTGGCTGGAGATTTGAATTTGGTTTGTCTTGGATTGGATTTGTGGATTACGCTTCTTCAACTTCTGGAATTATTTTTCCGCATATTGGAGATCTTGGCTGGTTTGGGGGGTTTGCTTGGTTTTGGCTTGTTGGTTTTTGGATTGGGTTTGACTCTTCTTTGAATTTCTTGCTACACCTCTAATTATCTAGGTTGGTGGATTTTCGCTTCTTCTCTACAATTTGTTTCAAAAAGAATGTATGCTCTATGCATGATATTATCTGTGGGGAAAATAAATTTGTATATCGTTTATAAGGTTTAACATATATGGATTGGGGATATATATGGATTCTGACCTTGTTCTTTGTGTGTCGTGTGTATCTTTAGTGTTTTTTATTGCTTAGGCTTTGTGAGAATGGCTTTTGTATTGTATTGTATTGTATTGATTGAGCTATATTTGTTACTCGTGAGATGAGGAGAGCTCTATTACTGCTCTCTATACATTGATTATTTCTTCAGTTTTGTCGGGAGTCGCTATTTGATATTTTTGACCAATCTCATGTTCCCATTTCATCTTTGTGTTTTTCTTAAATTCATGGCTTTTTAATTGCTTTGTGTCTTAGTTTATTCTTAATTCCCCCTCTTTCAAACTTAGGATTCTCGCTTTCTTTTTATTAGTGGTCTTTCTTATAAGACAATCTCAGGGTATTGGGGTATCAGAGGTTTTAAGAACTCCGAAACTCCCAACAAGCCAATGTTGGGGGTATCGAGGATTCCTGGAACTCCTGACATGTAGTTCCATGTGTTCTGCTTTCCAGCAGCACTGCGATGCCTGATATACCACGTGGTCCGTCCTATCACACTTTCTCTAAACACTAGAACAAAGCTTCATCCAACGACTATTCTACGATCGTGCGATGCAGTGATAAGCGCTCGTCTGTGAGTCTTGTATTTGATGGTTTTGTATTTTTGAGTTGTTTTCTTCAGTATCGTCTTGTACTAGAGGCATTGTTGATATTTCAGAGATTCTCTAACATTGCTTATGGTTCAGATTTGATCATTTAATGTGTTTATGGCTCCAGCAAGATGATTAGTGCCTCGTCGTTGAGGATATGTGTAGTACCCCTTCTCGATCGAACTTGTTAGACTTATATTTTACTATAATTGACTTTTCAGTTGACACATTACTGCTATACTTTATTCAGACTTATTCGATGTTATTTCATGCTTTAACTGGATATGTGATGTATGCTGTCTTACAGTAATTCAGTACTTATGATTAATGTTATTTTTATGGATTATTGTCACGGACTGACACTTTTACCTTACATATGCGATGTGTTATTTATATGTTGCGTGTTTGCAAGTCTATGGACTCACTCTCGTGAGATAGGGAATGTCACGATTCTCCTCCATCGGTGTGTGTGTCGTGTCTGATTATATATTTGTCTATATGCATGTGTGGTTCGATGATTCAGGATATTGCAGGTACAAGTATCGGGTAGGTACGAGGTATCGTCTCCACTTGGCTTCACAGGTCTGAGCGGACCTTATTTGTCTGATGGGAGTGGATGAGATAGTTGTTGACCCTAATTTTTACCCTCAGTTACACTCATGTGAGTGTCATCAGTTGGTCGTCATTTCCGTTTGTTTGGCCTTCGAGTCTTGATTGTTTGACTTTTTCAGAGTCTTCGTGTGGTTTTTCTCGATTTGCGTGCCCCAATGGGTTAGAATATTTAATTGAGTATGTGGCATCATTTCATAGTTGGTGTATTTAATTTATTTATTAATATGCCTTAATGTTATGGATTTAGTTAATTGAATGAGGTTATTAAATTTAATTTGATAATTGCTTTATATTTGGAAAATGATCATATTTAAATCTAGTAGAAAAATAAATAAAGTTAATTTCATGCTTTTGCCTTTTTAGATTTAAAAAAATAAAAATAGAGTTTAAATTATTGCCTTTATAACTTTTTAGAAAAAGTTGATTAAATTCCATTGAGAAAAGAAATGATTTTAAAAAAATAACTTTTTCATTTACCTTTTTGGGAGAAATTTAGAAAAGTAATTTTTAAATTGGATATTGTGATTGGATGAGAAAAACTTTTCAACCTAAAAGTTTAGGTTAGATATATTTTTCTCCATATATGCCTGAGAGCTCACGAGAATGAAGAGAGGAGAAATTTTGGAGGCCAGATTGGAAACTAGAACCAGAGTTTGGAGATTTGATTCAGGTTGATTTCAGAGTGTTCTTCTAGGATTGCTATCATAGGTTGGGTGTTTTTCACTCTTCATTTTGTTTGAAAATTTTAAATTTAGCTTGGGAAAATACCTCTCCGTGTGTTGATTTTTTTGAAAGATCTCTGTTTGGGGAGTTTTAAAATTAGTTCATATTTAGGAAACTGATTGATTTTTGGATGTTTAAACTCTTCCCTGATTTAGTTTGTCAAAATTGGAAGGAGTTTGATTTTTAATTCAGAAATTTGACTCTTCTTGTTATTAATTTCAAGTTTTAAATTTGGAGTTTAAATTCCTTGTTTCCTAGTTTGGGAAAGGGATTTGTTTGCCTATTGTATGAAATTGTAAATTTATGGTGAAAGGAAAGTTATGCTGATAATTTTTTTTGGAATTTCTTCTTCCTTAGTGTTTTTGTGTTCTTCTTGTGTGTGGAGAAAATCAAATAATTTGGTTCTAAAATTCTCCCTTATGGCTTGTTTATCCTCATGATTTTGCCTATAATCTGTTGTTTGGGAGTCTTCCATTTATTTGGTATGCCCAAAGATTTTATTTGAAAAAAAAATAGTTTTTTTAAAAAAAAAATTTTAAGATTTTATTATACTCTGTTTTCTCAGAGTGCTAGGCAGAAGTATGGTAGCAGTGCTACCGTAAGGTAGCAGCTACGTTACGAGTAGCAATGCTACCGTATGGTAGCAAAGCTATAAAAAAAAATTAAACCTACCCCTTTTCCTTTTCTCTGTTCACAGCCAAAGAGCTTTTGGATTCAAAAATTTTATTTTATGTTTATTAAAAAGATATATATATATATATATATATATATATATATATATATATATATATATATATATATATATATATATATATATATATATATATATATATATATAGTTTTTATTTTTGGGATGTGGAAATAGTGAATATTGGTGGAATTTTTATTTTTTTTCGTTTTAATATATATATATATATATATATATATATATATATTAATATGATATATTTATATGGGTATATATTCGATGAATATATATCTAAATACATATATTATATTATTATATATATTTATTTCGGAATTTTATTTTATTTTATTGAAAACATATATTTGGGTTTCTTTTATTAATTAATCATGAATATATGTTAAGGGGTTATTGTTATTTCTTTAAATGTGGTTAATTTTAGCTTTACTGGGCAAATGACGACTCTGAATTTCTTTTATCAACATAGTTGTATTTTCTATAATTTTTGAATATCGATATTTGCAAGTATTTAATGATTTTGACTATTTTAAAAAGATTAACAATATTAGGATTTTTAGTGTAAATGGTATCTTTGGTAAGAGCTTATTTACATTGCAATTCTTGTTTTGAGTTGTTGTCATGTCATAATGGTTGTTGTACCTTCTCGATCAGGTGTTGTTTGTGTAACCCTATTGATGTGAACCATTGTGTGTTTTGTTCCAAATGGTCAATCCTGGGTTATTGATTTGTGTTTCCTTCCCCTATATTTTGTTACAATTAGATATGGCTGCCAATTTTACCATAGGGTCCTCGTAGAGAGATCATATTTGTTAGTGTCCTATGAGAGAGTGGCTTTCGAGCGGGGGCCGCACCCAAAGTGGTTGGCAGGAGAACCCCTCGAAAGCTAGTTAATAAGTGATAATCTAATAATTGATTAGGGGGTGGGTAGTTGTAATGCTAATTAAGATATTGTACCTCGCATATGGTTGAGTGCTCGTATTGGCTTAAGATGTAGTGGGAAGTCTTGGAATGGCAAACCTACCACCTTGTCTTCACGAAGGGTTGGTAGGGTTTGCATGATACTTAGATGGAGCCGAGGGTTTGGGAAAGGTTACCAGGATAACCCAAGATGGGGCCCGGGACCTATGGAGGCCTACCTAGGGTAACCATCTTAAACCATGCGATGACACTCTCTGCTTAGGGTCACTAGTGTATTGTGAGTTGAGCCACATGAGTATTGTGGAGTCATGTTGTATTGTTGTACTTGTCTCATTATGCTTGCTTTAGGGTCTTCTACCATCTCCTAACACAGTGGGGTGATTCCATTTTGGGATCACATGGTCGGGTGGTAGTGCCACTTCCCATCGGATATCCTTGTTTGTACCTTCATGCAAGGATTGGCCTCTCTAGTGTGCCTTTGGTTCGTGATTCGTGTATCAGCTCATGTTCATGATTATTGTACATTTGAGACCCATGTGGTCATTGTATCAGTAAACTATGTACCCTTGGCATTGTAATTTATGTATTTTATTGGTACTATTGGAAGCCATGTAATTATTGAATATTATAATCTTAATTCAGTTGAATGTATGTTATTTCAATTATCTTTATTCTTAAGTTTAAATGCTTCATTGAAAGTAAATATATTGTATCACCTTAAATCTTTCAATGTGGAATTCAATTTTATGAATATGATTTAATTAGATGCATTTGAGTTCCCTAATTAGATGGATAATTGGATTAACCTTATGATGTTGTTTTTAGTTACAAATTAATCTTCGTTGGTAACCCTTTAGGAATTCATGTGTTAGACTTTCGCTTGTGTTATTAAATGTGCAATGTTATAATTAATGCACTTAATCTTTAAAAAAAAAATATATTTCACAGTTTAGTTGCCTAGTAGTGTTGTTTTCCTTTAGGGTTCTTGGCGGGGCATTACAATACGCAATTGTTGCTCTAGTAAGTTGATGAGTCTTGTTGTTGAGGATGATTTCTTTTAGCTCTAGTGAGATCATTGTGGCTCTCTATTGAGGATTTGATATTGTTTGTGGATGAGTAAGATGGATTTGTGCCTTTCTCATATTTATTTTCATGATGATTATTGTTGGGGCACTTGATTATGTTTTGGTATCTTGGCATTTGAATATTGTGCTTACTTCTTATGTGTTGTGGGTACTTTCTTGATGTTGCTATTGAGCATCCTTATTGTTTATGTTACCCTAAGGTCTTGGGACATGGTTAGGGGGAGTGGGCTTTCATGTGATGACCAGGGGTCATGAGAGATAGGTTGCTAAGAGGTTCCTAGTAAGGATGCTTAGAGTCTAGATCACCAGTGCACATTGAAAGTATTCCTTTTGTTAATAAGTGATAACTTTAATAATTAATTAGATGGTTGGGTAATTAGAATTCATCTAATCAAGATAATAATGGATGTGAGCCCCAAGACTTAGTCCTAGGGAGGATGTTTTAGGAAAAGCTTGGGAAGGTCATTAGGATGGCAAGTCAATCTCCCATGTTCTCTCATAGGTTGAAATGGCTCCACATGTCTATTAGGATGATGCCCTTCTTTGTGAGGATAACATGCAAATACATGTCTACCAGGGTGGTTTCCCTTCTATATGAGGATATCATGTGATGACATTCCACTCCTACATGTGTCCTTGGTCCTTGTTCCTTATGCCATGATTGTCGGTATGCCTTTTTGAGTTTCTATATTTTATGATTAGCCTTGTGATGAGATTGGCTTAGGCTTTTGTATTGCTTCTTGTTGTGGCTGTCTTTGGAGTGATTGAGTCTCTTTGGTTGTTAGGTGTCAGCCTAGATCTAGAGTGTGTGTGGGACCTTGTATCACCTCCTAGCACAAGGGGTGGATTCCTTTGGTTCCACATGGTCGAGTGGTTTGATACCTTCTTCCATTGGGCTGATCTTCATTGGTTGCTTCTTGCATGAATGTGGATTCATATCTCTTATTCATCTGGATGGATCTTTGGAGCATATTTCATGTATTTGAGATTGTAATCAAGTATTTTATATCATGAGAAAGATGTACAAGTAGTAGAAGCTATGTATCTTGTAACTTGAGATCATAGGACTTGTAGCGGGTTGAGATTCATGATGAATTGTAATAGATTATGATTTTTGTAATTGGATGCTCATTATGTATGTAATTCTGGATTGGAAAGGAATTAAATAATTAAGAAACGTAATCGGAATATCTTGTGTGTATCTATGGATAGTAGTGGAAATGCTAAATGATCATGGAATGTCTATGAGTGAAAGCACTAAATTGAAAAAATGTTATTCCTTGATGTTGGTTATCTTTAGAAGATAGACATGCATGAGTAGCTAGTAGGCATGTATGATTATCCTTAAAGGAACGAACTAGATATGCATTAGGTGATGCTTTACATGGAAAGATGATATTATCATGTTAGGTGGTTATGAAGGGATTTAGGAACATTTAATTGGTTCCTTAAAAAGAACTTAAGGAATTAATGGGAGTATGTTAGGATATACGTTGATGGTTAATGATCCCCATAATAAGAAAGGTAGTGATTAATTGGGAAATGAATGTAATTAATGTAATAGATGTTAATGGTATTATGATGTAAGTAATGGCGTTGAGGTGCCCTAGGGAATTGATAGTTGTGTAATGTTACTCTTCTTGCATAATATGTTGTTAAGATTATGGTTATGTTTAAAAAGTCTATGCTTTCATGTTATGATATTATTAATGCATATGAGTAATGGAAGTTTAATGTGTTGCATTGGTAGATGTTTAAATTTTTTTTTTATCTCTATTTGTAGTTAGATTAGTTATTTTCTCTAGGGTATTTTGACGGGCATTACATAGAACTCATTATTAAATCATATCGATAAACACATATAAACAATGATAATGAGTTAGAAGTGGACATAATAATTGTTGAGTTATCTGTAGAAATTAAATGAATTAATATATGATACTTAGTTGGATTTTGGGGATGGGAAAATGAAAAAAGATGGTATGAGCCAATTCAATACAATACTAAGATTTTAGGACTTGATCAAACAATTATCTTAGAATTTACAAATCGACTATGAACTTCTATAGTTCATAGTTGTACCTATAGATTTGATCATTCTACCTAGGGAAGTGAAATAATGTGTAAACCTAAACTTGTTCCTACCAAAATGAATTAGCAAATAAATAACTATTGAGATTAGTTCACCTTGTTATATGATAGTAACCTAGCAACCAAAAATTCCCTTTGGGAATTTGTTGAATTGCAAGGGTCATGTTCTCTCAATTAGACAATGTTTGAAATTAGAAATATTTTTTGTTCAAAGAATCTATGTCTATGAGTCCAATTTTAGGTCAATTGTTCAATCCTATGTGTAATTCTTTAAATCAATACGTGTTAGTTGTTCTTCCCTATGACACTTTCTAGCATTCAATTCTAGCCGCTATCACTTTTGTAGTGCTTGATATAGGACATTCGGCTACCCAAGGATGATTGATGTTGTACTAAGTGGTGGAATTTATTGATCTAAGCACCATGCAATTTTCCCAAGGCATCTCAATCACCAATAGGACCATTGAAGATACTTGAAACATAGAATGCCATTGCACCTATTAATTGTACAATTTGAAAATTAAATTGTTTGGCAAAGGTCTTTGATCGTGGGTTGGAAAAACTTTTATAAATATGGTCCTATAAGATTGAGATATTGAGCTTACTATATATATTTTTTCTCAAATTTATATAGTTGACCTATTGAGCCTAATATAAACTTTTCTCACTCCATGCATGTGTCTAGAGTCAATAATGTTATGATGTATGTACTTATTCAATACCATCAAAATCATCTATTTGAGAGGATGCGACTTGAATTTTTGACTCTTAGTTGTCTCTACAATTTTTTTATTTTTTATGCATGCATGTTTTCTTGCTATTGGTTTTTTCGCTATTACACTATCGGTTGCAAATCCTTATACAGGTTATGGAAAAAATAAAATTCATGTGAGCCTTTTATTTGTGTTAATTTTTTATGCTTCTAATTTTCTTTTCATGCCAAAAAATTAGATTAATTATAATAGATATGAATCCAACCCTATAAAACCAAAGATTGATGTATAGGTTACATTTCACATGTACAAGCCTTTCCATTGTTATTGTCGATGCATAGCACATTTATCTTGAACAAAATTTAGATTCTTTAATGATTTTTTGGGCATGATCAATGGACTCAAAGCCTTTACAGACCATACCTTGGTTAACTCTTGGTCTCATAACCTTAAAATATTTATATTATCACTTGATAATTCTATTTGAGATAATCTAGAAGCCTAGGACCCCTAAAACTTCCATTAGATTTGAAACACACACTAACCTATATATCTTGGAACATCCTAGAATGTTAAAGGTCACCTTATCTGCTTACTACACCTAGTTGTTGGTTGTTGGAGTGGTTTAGTCTAGAGGATAACAAGGTCCATTGAATTGGTTATTCATGTAATATACAAGTGATACTGATCAATTGAAACTTTTTTGGTATTTTATCATGTCCAATCATATAGTTTAATTAGTTCAAATAAAATATGTCTATTAGTCCAAGTTTAGTTTACTTGTTCATTCTTATGTGTAATGTTTGAAATTAGTAAGTGTTGGTTGTCAGAGTCGTTGAGTATAGGGTAACAAGGTTCATTAAATTTGTTTGTATGTATGTATGTATGTATGTAGAATAGATTTAGTTAAGTTTGAGTTAAATTATTAAATTATTAACTATTTATTTTGTATGGTAGATTGTAACCATTAACCTATGACAATAATTCCTAGTTGTTGACTCACTTGATTCATTCCCCAATAAAAAAATGTTTCCCCATGAAAAGGACATGTAGTTATTTAAAGACCTATATTTGTCAAAGTCATAGTATCTATAAAACCATAGTTTGTAGTGGATGTACAATAATTGTAAGATATCCCTTTATGAATGATCTCTTTGTTAGTTTTTTGTATTTTTAATATCTTTTAATTTTTTAAGTTTCTTGTAAATTCTTTTATATATCACTATACCCAAGATTATTTACAACAACTAGAATAAAAAATGAGTCATTCAACTCAAATTATGTCGTCCATACACTAGGGTTTTCAAAAACAACACTTAAAAAAAATTGGTTTTTTTTTTATAAAAATAGCCTCATCAATCTTTAGTATAATACATATCTTTCCCCAAAAGGAATTAGAAAATACTTTGATTTATGTTAAATTATGGTTTTTATACATGTGCATGGTATGGTCCTATAAAAGCGACCTTTAAAAAGTGGGTTTTATATATGCCTATTAAAAATTAATTTGTATCATCTAGGCACTAAAGGAGGAAGTGACTACTAGCTGGGCATTTGAGTTTTATCGATGGGACATATGACTTTTCTTTTTTGTTTAAACATGATTTTATTTTTGAAAAATTGAGATATACTATTGGTCATTTTTTATTTTATGATGTGATAGATGGGCTTGTTTTATGTTTACAAACCAAATATTTTATTAATAACAAAACTTTATAATAGGAACACCTAGCATATGTAGGTGGGACTATTAATATTTATTGTTTAAGTGAATGTGTAAAAACTTATATGGAACATTGCATATCTTAGCAATACAGACTATTTATGGCTCATATTAGAAGCAAACATAATATTCACTAGCATGAAAGACTTCTATGACCACCCCCTTTTTACCAATTTTGAACATTTTTTGGTTTGTATTTGAGTACTTTTGGGGATAATTTGAATATGTAATTGTTAATTAAGTGCTCCATTGGGGGGCCCATTTCAGTCAACTCCTATACCCACTATAGGACCCCATTCCACATCCAGGCCCTCTCCTATACCTTCCATTATGTTCAAGGTAATCTAGCCACTATGGCATTCAAATTTATAACTAGCCCATTTCCATTTCTTTTGCCACATAGTTTATAGTTAGGTCATTCATGCTAACATTTCTAGATTATAAATGTAGAAGTGAGAGAGGAGGGGTTAGCAAGCAAGTGGATAGGGTGGGGGAAACTCAAATTCAAGGTGGGTTATATTCTTATGAATCAAAGCATGTGTATATTTCTATATTTTAGATTTTATCTTATGTAAATGTGTATTTGAGTCTCAAATATAAAACATTTTCTCACTTCCTTTGTATCCAATTAGAGGAACTTTTGTGTAAATATAAAGATTGTGATATTTTATTATATGTGGTTGTTCAATACTTTTAGAAGCATTGATATAAGAGGGTGTAATTCTTCCAATTTTTAGTCTTTTTTATGTGGGTGAATTTCTCTAATGCATGTTATGTCGTGTTTCTATTATTTATGTTGACTATTATACCATAGTTGAAAATATTTAATTTTTAATATATATTGGAATTTATTTGAAGTGAGCCTTCATTTTATGCCTTCTTCACAAATCTTCTTTTCACCCTAATAATTAGGATTAAGCTAGAATTGATAATGAGATAACCTTATAATCTCAAAGATTAACAAGTTTGTTCTATGTTAGTTAGACTTTCCATGCTTGGTGGATTCACATGCCACATTTATCCTAAACAACTGTCACAACCCTCCTTTATCACCTTTTTGATTTAAATACAAACTCTATTTTAATTCCTTGGATAAATTATTGAATGAATATTGTAAGGGAATAAAAATAATAAACCACAAACACATGGAAAATACATATACATTTTTAATTTGTTATTTAATTTTCCCTCACCCAAATTAAGGCACATGTTGTAGGAGGAATAAGAAGCTTCTAGAGGCTTCTCCACTACCCTTGCATGTAACTCCTCCCACTAAGCCTAATCAATTTGCATGGAGGCCAAATTGGGAGAGAATCTCTTTTTTTCAATTAAAAATTAGGTAGTGGGAATTTGAAATTTCTTTTATAAAAGAGGTACAAGTTTCAAAATGGGTGTTGGCTATTCCATAAGAAATTCTGCAAGTAAAATTTTCCTTTGTAGTCAAGATTTTGTTTTGGGAGGACTTCTCTTCAATTTGGAGGATCAAGGAAGACTCTACACCATTTTCAAGCACCCAGGTTCCTTCAAACTTAGCTTCGTGCATCTTATTCTTGTTGTAGATTAGATTTGATTAAATTATTTTATGAGAATGAAATTCATTGTGTCTTGATAAGAAATTAGTTTTCAGATTTTGATATGAAGTAGATTAAAATGTTTGATAAAAAAAAAAAAGTAGACTAAATTGTTGATTTATTGTTTCAGATTCTTGATAAAAAAAAATTTAGTTTCAGATTTTGATAAGAAGTAGATTAAAATGTTTGATAAAAAGTAGATTAAATTGTTTGATTCATTGTATCAGATTCTTGATAAAAAAAATTAGTGGAGTAAAATGTTTGATAAAAAGTAGAATAAATTGTTGATTCATTGTTTCAGATTTTTGATAAAAATTAGTTTCAGATCCTTGATAAAAAAAAAAGTAGATTAAATTGTTTGATAAGAATTAGATTCACTGTTTAAAAAAAAAAAAAAGATCCAGATTAAATTGTTTTTCTTCTCTTATTAAATTTTAGATTGATTCTTGCTAAGTAGAACCATCTTTTCATCTCTCTGGTTATTGTTATCTGAATCTCATCCTCTAAAGAGATTTCATTGTGATTATCTCCTCTGTATCTGGTTATATAAATTCTCTGTAGAAAAGAAAAGAAATTATTTGAAAGAAAGGATAAATTTCACTATGATTTCTCTCTGTAATTATTTAATGATTATTCTTTTTATCCCTGTGAATATTTTCTCTATGACCATTCTAAACTCCCTCCTTGTGATTATTTTTTTTGAAACTCTCTGTGGATTGAACAAAGAGCTCACTGTAAATATCAGTTGAACAAATCCTCCTGAACTCTGGGAACAAAACAATTTTCCTGAGAAGTCTGGGAAATAACTCCCTCCCTGTGATGGCTGGATAAATCTCTCTCCCTCTCTCTCAATGAATGATATATAAAAAAAAAAACAAAAAAAAAACCTGTTTTCTGTAAGAGACAAAACCAAGAAAAAACTCAATTATTTGCCCATTTTCCTTGTTCTTACCTTCTTAAATAAAATTATCTTTTGTAAAGAAATTTGAAACCATATATACATATATATATATATATATATATATATATATATATATATATATATACATGTATATATATATATATATATATACATGTATATATATATATATATAATCCCAATGTTAATATACAAATATTAATGCCACATTATCATTTACTACATTTACTACCACCTTCGGCACAGACCCCGAAAATAACCAAAAGTACGCAGAACAGCGTTACCGAAACTGGCAGGGTTAGTGGTACCCCCCACTACCCTGCGGTCACTGCAAGTGGCCGCAGGGGAGTGGAGGGGACCACGTGGCCCCGTCAACCCCTACGGGCCTACACATGCAGGACCGCAGGGAGTGACGGGACCCGTGGTCCCCACCGTGGTCCCCACCCCCTGGTTCTATAATTATAAATAAACCAAGGTTCGCTTAGAAGAATTTCGATGGAAGTTTTAAATTGTTTGTTTAAAAATTTAAGTTATTGTGTATCGTTTAAATTAAATCTAAATTAATTTTTTTTTTACATATATTTGTTTAGTTAAATTTATTTTCCTTAAAATTAGCAAGAGTTTGAATTCAATGTATTGTTTCAATTCCTTAGAGAATTATTGGATTATTTGATCCATGATTTTGGAGATAAGTAAGTCTCATTATTATTTGGCCACTCATGATAAATTTGTAACCTTATAATTAATTAGTCTCGCGATAAGAGGAGACATTTCTGCATTTTGTATGTAAATGACGTTACTTTTGCATTGCATTATTATTATTTCGTATTCCTTATTTTCATGCAATTACTCATAAGTTCACAATTATCATTACCACGCCAATACATGTATTAATTCATTTAATTGTAGAATAATGATATTTCTCTTTTCTTTTTTTTCAAATAGTATTTAAGGTTTAAATTATGTACATCCATTTCATAACTATATTTTTAAGCATGATGTTAGATTTGAAAACTAAACAAAGGAAGTGGAAAACCAAAACTAGCAGCGTTCGGTATATACGGTGCCTCTGGGTCACGCTTACGGGTAATGCCGTTGTGTTGAACTACTGCACTTAACACCTAATAAAGTTGCATTAACGATGTCTGTGGCATCGTCCCTATAAATCGTCGGGGAGTAATAAGGGACATTTGGAAGTTAAAATCCGAGGGGCGGGTAATCCCCCTTGGATCGATAATTTAATAAGATAACTTTTAAATGAATTTCACATCCGTTGAGATAAACCATAGTAAACCCCTCTTAGGGATGGTCAAGTCAAAAGCTCTCATGAAATCGATTTCTTTTTTTTAGAGGGATATTGGCATTTTGCAATTGGGTGACGTTCATGATAAGTATTAGGATCTAGTTATTTTCTTTTTAGGCCACAAGCAATAGGCCATCTTGAGCCTTCGCTTAAGTGCTACCATCGTGGGTAGCAACTGCAGAGAAACTGTCTGGGACACTGACCCTAGAAAGGGTTGCGTACCCACAAATCAGTTTACATCAAACCATAGATCAGAAAATAGAACTACATACTTTACACCTTGATCCCGTGCCGAAGCGGGTATGTAGGCAGTCTTGGGATGGAGTTGTCCCTCGTACTCAGGCGTTCATGGGTGGGGTCTAGGCTTGGTTGAGTAAGAATCCTAAATGAAAAATAAGATAATCAATTTAATTCAATGCATACTCGGAAGGAATCCCGTATGGATTCGCTTGACTTCCCGAGGCTTTAAGCCAAATTCTGAGGTAGAATTCAAGCTTGTGTTATTTTTAATTACTCCTAAGGACGGCGACCTCGGTGCACTCTTGTTAGAAGAGTGTAGTACTTAGTGAGTGGCTCAGGACCCGAATGGTCCCGATGAGTCTAAGTCTCTGGCCAGAGTATCTCCTATCCCGTTTGGATAGATGCCTACCCCGTATGGGTAGATGCCTATCCCGTATTGGATAGATGGAAATTTACGTCCCGTATGGACAATTGCCTAACCCGTATGGTTAGAAGCTCATCCCGAATGGATGAATGCCTAATCCTAATTGGATGGATGCCCAGAGTATGCAATTGAATAAAACATAATGAAAAAAAAATATACTCAATTTTTGTTGAATCAATTTTGGTGGGTTATTTTGTGAAATAGGTAATGAAGATGGGTTATTACAACAACTATGTCAATCAATAAGAATTACCAATAGGAAATGAGTCAGTAAATAAGTGATAGTAAATCTAGTTTTTTGGTTTGTTATCTTAAACTACTAAGAAAGGGATAAGATCAAAATTCTAGGATGCAAAGGACTATTTTCCATAAATTTCCTTAGATTTTCAATATATTGCACTTCAAGAAACAATTTATCAAAAAACATCATTAGTAGAATGCAAATGTAAATCAAACAATGGACAACAAAATGGCTCTCATTTGCTGGCTATGAGCAAAACCTTAGAGATCTATATTAATTTTCACTATCCACTATCTTAGGCTCATTAAGATTCCAACTACTGTGGAATTTGAATAATCCAAGGAAGCTTTGAAACATGCACTTTAACTTCAACAAAATTGTCGTTTATTATCAAATGCATTATTTTCCAGAAGAATTGATTATAAAAGAGCTCACTTATAAGACATAAAAGAATGGTGTAATATGAATTTCATTTCATTCTTTATGTTTAATCTATGTTTTTATGAAATATTTCGATTGAATAGAATAGAAGGATATTTGAAAATGAAAACCAAGTGAATTATGAGCAAATATTATATCATCTATTTCTTAACCATGTAGAATATTCAATAAATAAATAATTAATAACTTTAAATTTTAAATTTTTGTTTTATTAATGTGGAATGATGAAAATGATATTTAAATTAATGTTAATGTAATATTTATGTATTTATTATTATTATTATAATGCAATGACTAATCTTTTTGTACTTCTATTTGTGTAGGGACACCCAATATATGCAATCAAGGAAGATTATCATGAAAGAGTGGGTAACACCAAGGAAAATGACTAACACTATGAGGGGGATGCACACATTTGTATATTGGCTGGTTGTGTTTTCTTTTTTGAAACATGCAATCACAATTATTTATTCTATGATTTTAATGTTTTTCATAGGTATTTCCCGCTCATGAGATAACTAACTGTCATGTATGTAATGCATTTATGTTGTTTTTTACATTTTCTTTGCCTTAGATTATATTGATTTTAGTATTTATTAATTTTTTTTGAAAGTTTGGAGGGAAGGCATGATGCCTTACTTACCCACCTACTAAGTTCACCTTGTTTTCTCTAATGTGTGTTTCAATCTAATGAAATATGTCTAAAGGGATTGAAAACAATTCAAAGATCCATATGAATCACTTTAATTTTTTGTAACAAAATAGTTTAACAAGGCTTGTTGGAAAATATAACTATTGTTGGTTATTATTATGGCTTGAGTTTTATTAAATGGTGTTTCTTTTGATATGGTATGAAATCCTTATGATATAGTTTGAATGTTTTGTTTGATTATTTTTCTAACAATAAGTTGTCTATTTTTTAAAGCTGATTTAAAGGATCTTGTTATGGAATGGTTTAGACCTAGACATAATATGGAGATTTTTTACAAAGAGGGTCTTGCTATAAATGGAATTGGATAGAAAAAATATAGGGTTTTTTGTGTTGGTACCTTGGGAATTATGAAAATTTTCAAACTTTTTACTAATTATATTGTGGAGTTGATTTGAGGATTTTTGCATTGGATACGTTGTAGAGATTTTTTAGGTTTGGAGAGCTCAAGGAAGGAATATTGTGGAATTTTCTACCAAACAACATTTTTTTTAACCAAATTGTGTTATTAACATTTCTTTTATTTATTTATTTTGAAATAAGATTAGAATTTAATATCTGTTGGCATTACAATAGAAAGGAGATTGTTGGCATTTCAAGAAGGATATTGAGAAGGTTGTTGGAGATTATTGATATAACTGAAGAAGGATGATTACTGTCTTTATAATATTATTTTGTCATTGATGTCAAGAAATTGACTTTCTGATTCAGTATGAGGTTGCCATATCTTGAGAAGTATGTATTGATGAGAATTAAGATGTCGGTAAGTGACACAGAAAGAATGTGATAATGAAGGGGAATAATAAGTTATTCAATGGGCAATTATTACCGAGTTAGACAATGATGAGATCATGTTGTTTTGATTATTTTGATATCCTACATATGTTGTTGATTGTAAGGTTAATACTATACTATGTCACCGATCAATGAACCTAGTCGGTAAACCCTAAAGAATCTAGTCGGTAAACCCTAAAGAACCTAGTCGGTAAACCCTAAGGTTATCGATATCGATTAAAGAAGGTAGAATGTCTACTGAGTAAAGTTTAGTATTTATCGAGTAACAACCGAGTTATGACAGATCGCATTGGATGGATAAAAGCATTATTTAATGAAGGATGTTGATTAGCTGGAGATGAATAGATGATTGGTATGCCGCACATGAAGTTTGTTAAGGATCTACGGCAATGGAAAATCAAGAGGAAGATCTACAGCACAGATTGAACCGCAATAACCTAGCACAAGTTCCTAGGAAGGAATGCAAGTTCCAAGGCAAGGTAAAACGTTTTCAAATTGAAGGATACATTGAACCTAGTCAAGATTGATGATCTGATGGCCAAGATTGATCATGAGAAATGTGATCAAGGAGATTAAGCAGTTAGCAAATTGTTTATAAATAAGGAATTGTTGATAATCAATGTATGCGGGCAAGTGTAAGCACAGGGATGCTACATAGTGATTACCGAGCACATAAGCTTGAAGACCTGTTTGATTAACAGAGTAGGGAGCCCAGCTGAGGGATAAGATAAGTCCTCTGACAAGATTGTTTTGAGCAAATAAAGAATCTGCTTTAGCATTTTAGATGTGAAGTTGCAGATATATTTTTATTACTGTTATTTTGTAAAGTGACAGAAAATCTCTTAACCGAGTAGACTTAACAGTCTTATTTGTAAATCCTCTAGCAAGGTAACATTCTACAAGAGTGTTTGAAATCCTTTGACAAGGTCACTTCTAACAAAGTGAAGATCCTAACAGATCTGAGGGAAATCCCTTAACTGGGTCACATCTAGCAATGTGTTTGTAATCTTTAACAGGATTTGCTTTTAACCGAGCATACTCTAGAAGAGTATATTTCTTAGTGGGTCCGAAATCCCACAGTGGTTTTTCCCTTTTTGGGTTTCCACGTTAAATTTGGTGTTATATGTGTTATGATGATTATGTGTTTATGAGTTAGCATGTTTAGCAATTATTGGTTATATTGCTGAAGTATAAGTTACCGAGGTTGAATCTAATGTTTTTATGGAAGATTAAGTTTGTATGATTCACCCCCCCCTCTCATCTTGTTAGTTATTGGCATTAGAACTTTACAATATCACGCTAGCATAGTGTTGCACTTATCAAACACCCTTTCTTTTTATAGTCCTAGTAGGTGTAGGTGATTGTAGTACGATGGAAACACATTTATTGTATCATTTGTTTGGGTGGAGCTTAGGGATGGTGAATGGTTTTCTCTATAATTGGAACTCCAATACCCATGGTAGGTTCTTCTTGTGAGGAACATTCTAGGTTTTCAATTGAAGCCTTTTATTGATAGGTTCATGTGCTAATATCATAACAATATTAATTTTTACTAAATCTATTGGAATTTTATCATGTCTATAGAGGCTTCATCTATTTAGTTTCTTAACAAATTATGTTTTGATATTCCAAACAAAATTGTTTGTCCCTCATTGGATTTTATTATTGATATTATAAATGAGCTATTCTCAAGCCTCTAGTTTGATTGTGTAACAATTTGTAAACACAACTAATATGCCTCTAATTAGATTGTGTGGTGATATTATGACCATCAAGCCCTTTATCATATTTTATTTTTATAGTATAAATACTATAATTTAGCTTTTTATTAAGCTATTTATGGTTTATCATCTTGGTAGGAACCTTCTGTAATGCCCCGCCAGGAAACCCCGAAGGGATTAAGCTAAAACACAAGAATAGAGTGCAATAATTTTTTAAATAAATGATTAATCACATAAAAGAAACCTATTTATTTTGATTCCTCAATTACTAATGCGTAAATGAACACATTAAATCAAAATAAATACTTAGGATTAAATACTCAGTTTTACCACACGCCAAGCATGCAAACCAAGTAAGCCAGCCAATTACCTGACCCGCAAACCCAAATGAAAAGGAAACTGAGAGACCACATGCGACACTCACTTGAACATGACTAGGGTAAATTGAGGGTTTTATGACCACCTAACCCAAATTCTAAGGACGAAAGAGGTATACTCAACCCTGCGAATCTAGGTGAAGATGAACCTCGCACCTAGGTGGTATTGTACCTGCAATCTCCTGCAACCAAGAGTCACACAAGCATCTATATATATATATTTAATGAAGATGTTAACTCGAGATTAATAACAAGAATCAGGAGGACATTTAAACCTACATAAGAATCGATGTGAAAGCACATTAACAAGTACGCACAATAATCATAATATCTGACTACAACATTACCTCATGGTAATTCAACCATTCTAGAATGCCACATAAAAAATTCAACCAAGGTCAAAACTAATTTTACAAAGCTGACTAGGGTAGGGGTACTACATCCTCCCCCCCTAGGCTCTGACTTACTCCTAAAAGTCGTAAGGCTAAGCCGAAATCATGCAACACATATTAACCCTGAAACTCATTTAACAATTATTAATTTGTACATATAAATATTTTCTCAACAATTGAAACATTATTGCTAAATCCTCTACGAATGTCATCATCCATTTGCAAGATACATCTAAAACCATACACATCTTAAAATATTCTAGGAATTATTCACAATCATAGCAGAGAAACATGAATTTTCTTCCTTTCATTACACCAAATTAAAGCATTAAAAGATATAGACAAAAATTACCATACTTATCTATCAAACATGACAAGAAAACATGCCATCATGATCAATTTCTTTTACCAATACATCTTTTTCATTAAAACTTTATCGCATAGAACTAGCTTCAAATATCAAATTCTACAACCAAGTTACTTTCAATAAATAAGAGCAACATAAATAACTCAATTGTTTACACTTGCCAGACATATAAAAACCTTTCCAAAGACTATGTCCCATAGCACAATGACAAGTTAACATAATTTACTCCATGATTACACATGATAATCATCCACATAACTGGAATGTACAACTCAAAAGGCCACATGTGAGCATGTCTAATGCTCAGTCAAAGATAACATGCACAATCAGCATCTCTATGCCTGATCTCAGAACAATAATATGATCATAAATATCCAAGGTGATAGGGCACACCATAGCGGTGCTACCTTCCATACAAGACCTTCATGAACATCCCTTGTTGAGTAATGTGGTTAGCCTCCAAGAGATAATCACCACACATAGGTAGGTAGTGGATACTAGCTGTTTCACAACCTCACATACCCCCATCCTCAAGGTTCCTTACGTCTACTTCCTCGTATACACTCATCCGAGACCGCCTCCTACGTTCTTGGAGAGGAATTCACATTACAACACAAGACTAGCATACAAAAACAATAAGGATAAACCAGTTTAGCCACTAAAGTACAAAAGAATAAATATAATAATCACACAAACCAACAATAATATATATATTTTTTTAACAATACTCAAAAAAATTTTGAGAACAAAATGGGGATATTTTCCAGAATAACAAAAGACCAGCATAAACATATTATTAAAAAAAAAAAAAACACCAGAAAGCCCCAAATATTGAGACTGGTAAAATTTCTTTCATACTTCCATTTCCATTTAACCAAGCACAACAGATCTCTCTGATTAAAGCATGAAATTGAAAGCATTTATTTGGAATTTTAACAAATTTTCATTGTAAACAGCCAATCTCAAGTTTATTTTTGATTTTAAAAACAACCAGAGCAACCATAATCTAAACGTGGAATGGAAACAGAACAAGAGGGGATTGGATTCGAAATAAAATTACAATTTTTTTATTTTCCCCAATTAAATGAGATTTTTTTTAATCTTCACAAACAGATTTTTTCAAAATCCAAAATAATTTCTTTAAAACAAAGAAGCCAATGAAATTAACCAGAGGCCTACCTAGTTCAACAATCCTGACAAGATTGAAGAAGAGCCCAATCCTCCAGCTCAAGAAATTCCTTCTCCTCCCCAAAACCCCCAAATTTTTCCATCCAAAAATATTTTCCAAAAATCTCTTTCAAACAAAAAAAATCAATCTCACAAAAATCCTTCTTCCAAAATATTTTCCAAAAAGCTCTCCAAAAATAATCCCTCAAAATATTTCCAACCTAGCGTTAAATAGAAAAATCTCTTGACCTAATCCCTTATTTTAGAATTTAAACAACTTTGGAATAAAAAGAATTAAATAAATAAAATAAAATAAAATAAAAGACAAATCATTCTTTTCAACTATTAAAATAATCTAAACTTGATGTTCTAATTAAAAATCAAAATGCTTTTCTCCCTCATTTAATTTTTTTAATTTTCTCAATATTAACCAAGTTAATAGTTGTATTTCACAATATTAGCGAGGGTAAAATATTTTTAATTAAATTAAATTCTCAAAATCAATCTTTCACACTATATCAAATATATATGAATAAAACTTACTTTTCTAATAAAAATTGATTTTCTTAAATAATTAAAATTAACCTTTCTATTCCAAAAAGCAAAAGAGATTAAATTATTTCTATTTTGAATAAATTTAAATCTTCCCCTTCAAAATGCGTGAAACTAAATAAATTCCTGATTTAAAATTAACCATTAAATTAAACTTGCTACAAACATGAATAGAGCAAACATTGGGATCTCTGGTTTCACTTGTGCCCTTAATTGGAAAGGTTTGTAGGGATTCTTATTGGATTGATGAATGTTTAATGGAACCTAAAGGATGTAATTGGTTATATCAAATATGGTTCAAGTTCTTGGCATTGTGAGTTATGTAAACTCTTTAGTTGTGGCTATGATCTTGGAAGTTCCATCACAATGAGGAAAGCCATTTGATTTAATTGTGATTTTGTTAGTCTCATTAACATTGTAGAAGATTCTCAAATTTGTATTAAGACCTTAGTACTTTTGTGATTATGTGGCTTAAATTGAATATTCATTTATGGTTGTGATACTAACAATCTTAAAAATAGTAGGTCAAGGTCTTGTCTATGTCATGGAAATGATTAAAACATGGACACTTGAATAATACATGTATGTGTGATAATAATTGTGGAGAGGAACTCAGACCTTTCTTATGAATGATTTTCTTGATTGTACCAGGGAGTTGTTGCAAACCTTTAAATATAAAGAGACAATTGTGATGATTTAGTTATACAATTGTGTGGATAAATTTATGGTGATTCTATATGGAGACTTTAAAATAAAGATTAGATGTTAGCCTTGATTTCATAAAAGAAATAAGACTATCTGCTATAAGTTGATTATTGTCACATATAACCTCCATGTCATAATATTTTGTTATAAACATTCAGAGGAGGTGGAGAAAATTGGATGAGAATTATTAGTGCCATATATAGAAGAATATTTTGTTATAAACATTCAAAGGAGGTGGAGAAAATTGGATGAGAGTTATTATTGCCATATATAGAAGTGAAAGGAAGTTACAAAGGACATTAATGGAAGAGGGTAGATTGTGGTTTTAAGTTGTAGAGATTTTTGAGAGATTTGAATTTATCATAGTGAGATTAGCTCATGTAGTTGTAATACTGTAATTTTTTATTTTGATTCTATATTTCCATTTCATTGAAGAAATAATAATGGGTTGTTTAACTCTTGATATTTTGTGTGTAAATATTTGTTGTTGAGTATTATTTGAGTGTTGGATGGAATAGCCTTTCATTAGAATCCAAATATAGGGTAATAGAGATAGCTACACCTATGGTGGAAAATGATGATAAGGTGATGAGGCCATGGGATTATCATATTTCTAGGATCAATATTGGCAAACAAAAAAGGGAGGAAGATATTTCTTCAATGTTGTTTGTAGGGAAGAATGTGATTACCTAAATGGATAAGAACAAGTTGAACAAGCTAGAATTGAAGGGTCAACTAGAACAAATTATGTCTCTCATTAGTTACCTAATCACTCCCCTTTCCCAAAATTAGAGTACTTCCATTAGTACTTCTAAGTAAATATACAAAGAGGAAGCATAATCAATCAATAAAACAAAGGCTAGGGAAAATACTACAAAATACTTTGGTTCACAAGATTTCTAGAGTATGCCAATAAAGTGATGGATCAAGCTAGTTCTCTCTATGTTGAAGTTTGATAAATAGAAAAGTCCATTTGAACCTTCATATAGGAGTTGAATAATCAAGAGAGAACACACTCCTAGAGCATTCTCCGACTAGAAATAATGGTTAGAATGGAACATGATGATTGATGATGGAAGGTACAATTAGTGATGAAGGCCAAAAATTCTTGAGGAAATGCATAGAGATATTTCTTTTAGGGTTGATATTATGATAAGGTACAAAGTAAAGTTACTAAAATTACAAAGAGATCATCACACTATAATATGAAATTGAGGATTTGGTAGTCAAAAGAGTTGGAAACCAACATTTGGACAACAATCCGGATAAATGCTATTGAAAATATTAAATGAAAGTAAAACAAGAAGTTGATGCATTAAACTAGGTAACACCTGGTAATTTGGACCATTTCATGGAGTTGAAGGATTGGAAGCGCTAGTTGAGTAAATGCGGTTTAGCTCCTAGAATTTTAAAATGATCCCCCAAAAAACATAAAGAGATTCAATTTGTGGTATAATGAGTTTGGGGAGTGCAAATTTATATTGGACTAGCTAAATGGTTTTGATGAAGCTCACATGAATAAGTTACTTTTGGGATTTATGGAATATAGGTAAATATGATGGGCTAGGGAGGAATAGGACCCACTTATAATGAAATACTTAAATTAATCTTATTTTCTTTATCCTTAGGGGGCCTTCTTTACATTCTATTCTTTTTGGATATAGAAATATACAACAAGATTTGAGATTTCAATCGTGTCATTTCATGGGCCCAATTTGGATGAATAAATGAAATTTGTAAACTTGAAATTGTAGTAAAGTGGGTTTAAATATTAAAAGTGCCATTAGAAATGTAGCAACTAAATATGTTTATTAATTAAGAGCCCTTGGATCTATAGAATATAGGTTGACTTGGTAAATATTAAAAATGCAAAATTACCTCTAGAAAAGATGTGACACACATTGAATATTTGGAAGTTACAAAGAACAAAATAATTTCAATGTAGTTATCATGTTGAAAGTTGTTATATATCTATTATTTGCTAATCAATAATATCATTCCAACCTTCTTTCCTTTTTATCATTATTTTCCTTGGGTGGTGATGTATTTTCAGTTTTATTTTCTAAAATTTTAATTATTTTGTGAATTTGTATAAAAGTGCTTAACAATATATCATTTAGAGTAGAATTATGAAGTAGTGTGTAACATTTTTTGCGTGTAATACATTAGTTTTATACATTTATTTTCAGTTCTCACAAATTCAATAAACATAACTGAAAATATTGATGAAAATAAAACTTGAAGTTGATGATGCATTAAATTAGGTAACACCTTGGACAATTTCATGAAGTTAAAGGTTTCGAGCTCATAGAATTTGAAAATGATCTCCCAACAAAGATAAAGAAATTCACTTCGTGGTAAATGAGTTTAGGGAGTACAACTTTATATTGGACTAGCTAAATGATTTTGATGAAGATCACATGACTAAATTACTTTTGGCATTTATGGAATATAGGTAAATATGAAGGACTTGTTGAATTGGTTGAAAGGACCAGAATATACTAAGAGGGGGGGGGTGTGAATTATTATTCGCACATATTCTAAAACATTCTCACAATTTCTAAACCTTTTGTTCACATATCAATTTCATCAATTAGGCTCATCAACATGAAACACCAAATGCATACTAAACAAGAAACACAACCACAAAAGGAACACCAGATTTTATGCGTGGAAAACCCAAATGGGAAAAACCACGAAGAGTGTTAGCTTTCAAGATAATATAAATAGTTATATGATATTTACAAAAGGGGTGGCTCACTGTCAAAATGCTTACTGCAATAGATATAAATGAACTAAAGAAAGTTGCATCTCTAAATGCATGAGGTCATCTCCTGATTAAGCTCGTATCACAACTCACAAAAATTACAGTAAATCTAGTAAAGGATCACTATCCACAAACACTTATAGTAGATCTGGTAAGGGATTACTGTAACACTGGTCACACAACTACTTTGCTATCCACAACTCGCACTCAACACACTACACTTTTACACACACACACACACACACACACATACATATATACATATATATAGATATACACATACATATGTATATATATATGCATATATATACATATATACATATCCACACACACACACACACACACATATATGTACATATACATACATATATATGTATATATACATGTATATATATGTGTCTATATGTACGTATGTATGTATGTATACATACATACATACATACACACACACATATATATGTATGTATGTATGTATGTATATACATGTATATACATGTATATACATGTATATATGTATATATACATATATATGTGTGTGTGTGTATATATATATATATGTATATCTATGTATATGTATATATATATACATACATATATATATGTATATATATGTGTGTGTATATACATAGATATATATATGTATATATACATACATACATGTATACATGTATACATACATATATATGTATATATATATATATATATATACATATATATGTATGTATACATGTACATATATGTATATATATACATGTATACATGTATGTGTGTGTGTGTGTACATACATACATACATACATACATACACATATATATAGATGTATGTATGTATATGCATGTATATATACATATACATATATATATATATATACATACATATATACATATATATATATATATGTAAATACATATATACATATATATATATATATGTAAATACATATATACATATACACACACACACACACATATATATACATATATTGTATATATATATGTGTATGTATATATGTATATATGTATATATGTATATATATATATATGTGGATATATGTGTGTATATATATCTATACATCTGTGTGTGTGTGTATATATATATATATATATATATATATACATACACGTATGTATCTATCTATATCTATATCTATATCTATCTATCTATCTATCTATATTGTGAGAATTTGCCAAGATCTAGAGGCAATGGAAAGCACAAACAAGAGAGAACAAAATGTATGATAGGAATAAATTGTATTCTATCAAGATGCAAAAATGATCAATTGGATCATTACAAGATGTTCAATGATTGCCCGTTGTTGTCCGTACAAACAATGTAGATGAGCCTTCTTATATAGGCAAGACTAGGGATATGTGAGCACACAAACATGACATGTGGCTCAATAAGAAACAAGGGTAGGTAAAAAATAGGTGTGGGTAGGTAGGAGAAATAATAAAATATTCCACGAGGTGGAATGTAACAACAAGATAGTATCAACACCATAAAAGGTGAAAATTCTCCTATACACACTATCTCAATGTGGCACAAACACCCAAGTGTCTCATACCCAAACTATTATTAAATGCATGTACCTAAGTAAACTTAAGTAAAGTGTAATAATATCCATGATGAATAATTATTTACACCAACACCCCCCCTTAAGTGCAACTTAGGGGAATGAAATTAAGTCTACAATGTAACCAAGCAATGCAAGATGGGTCCCGACTACAAGGCCATGTTAGATACTGTTGAAATGTGGCGACTGATCAGCAAAGTACTGTACACTCAACACGTATCCTTGTCGGGGTCTGGGGCCAGGCCGGGCCTCAGGCAGGGGCTCGGGGGCGGCAGCCCCCGAGAAAAGTGAGGGTTTGGGGGCGGTAGCCCCCGAGAAATTTTTTTTTGCCGTTTTTTGTTGATGAAAACCGACATTGTAATAAAACCTTAAAAAAGGCCGACTTTGTTTGTTGCCCTAAAAATGCATGTTATAAGAAGCTGGGATGCTTAAGGCATTGTAAGGTTGATGTACTATTTTGCTGGATAATAAGAAAGATTGGACGACTGTGTATGGTGGACGTAACCCATTCTAGGTGAACCACGTTAAATCTCTGTGTTATCTGTGTCCTGTTTTATTTCTTTATCTTTTGTATTTAAATCTGCATATAATTGTTAGTTCATATTTTCTTCGGATCTGCTTGAAACCCCAACAGGTACCCATGTACAAATGCAAATGCAATCTCCCATAAACGGAGAAAGAGAGAAAAACCTAATGGGAAAAAAACCCTCCCCAAAAGAGGGATGATGAAAGCACACAATGCTCTCAATGATGAAAAGAAGAGACCATGAAGCCCTCCCTCAATGTCAAATCTCCTGCGATGGTCCAATGATGATGACCAAAATACCTCCCCATAAGAAAGAAGGAGAGCCAATGCTGCACCAATAATTTCAAAGTGTGACAAAACCAGGTACCAAGTCGATGACGATGAATCACTCGCTCCAACAAAATGAAGATCAGGCATGGAGACAACCTGCTTTGAGCATCATTTGGATACTTGTAAATGATAGAAATACTGGTACAATCCAAGTTTCATGGAAGCCATGTACAAATGTGTACAATCTAAGTCTCAACACAATACAATCAGAGAGGGAATGAAAAATAAAAGTTAAAATACAATCCTTATGACATGAGAATAGAAACCCTAAAGATGTGCAACCCTAAAGAAACCCTAAAGGGATAAAGAATATTTAATTAGAATAATTATTAAATACCTACAATATTATTAAATGCCTAAGTTTAGCTTAAGTGTAGAGTATAATAGGCTAATAATTAAATAAATAATTATTAACTAATACAAGATAACTCTAACACCCCCCCTTAAGATGAACTTAGGGAGTAGCTTAAAAAACTAAATGTAGGAAAGCAAAATGCAACTACAAGAAGAAGGCGAAACAAATTTGGGCCCCGACAACAAAGCCTGATGAGGTACCCAATCACAACCAAATCTTTATGAAATAGAAAAATAGAGAAAACCACTTGGGAAAAAACTCTACTCCAAAAAGACATGGGAAAAAGTATGCAAAAAAACATGAAGGAAGGAAGGCCTCAATGAGACCCCCCAAGGACAATTTACTTCACCCCAAGCATAGAGTGTGTTGTCCTCGAATTTAGTTTGGCCAAAATCGTGAGGCAACCCTACAAAACTAGTCTATTTTGTACCTTATGGTCTCTGGGAGAGCTTAATCGACTTGGTTGGTTAGTTCGTTTCGTTCTTCGCTTTTCATTTTTGCTATTTTTCTCTGCTTTTTAAGTTTGCATTTTAACCTGCAGTTCGGACTTTAAAGTTTGAACTGCAAGGGTCTTTGTAAATAATTACACTTTGGACTTTAAAGTCCGAAGTGTATTTGAGTTTTGTTGTAGTCAGTAGTTCGGACTTTAAAGTTCGAACTGCATTTGGTTTTGACTGCAGTTCGGACTTTAAAGTCCGAACTGCAGTTTGTTTTGGATTGCAGTTCAGACTTTTTTCTTTGAATTGCATTTGGTTTTTATGTTAGTTGCATGTCGGGTTTTAAAGTCCGACATGCAAGTACCCCTAGGTCGCATGTCAGACTTTAAAACCTTACATGCAACTACGAGTTGTATTAATTAGCATTTATTGCTAATTAGGGTTTTTGTTTAAAGTTGTTTTTAAATGTTAATCTTGCTTTTCAATCCACATTCCTGGTTTTTATCACGCGCCTCCACCTCCTTTTTCCTTGTTACAACCCGGATTTCTCCTCTTCGTTGCTCGATCAAATCGTCCATATCCAGATTTCGCAATCTCCACAGCGGAATAGGTATGTGCTCATTTTCGGGTTTTTATTGTTTAATGTTTTTACTTTCGTTTTTTCCTCTTGTTTGTTTTTATTGTTTTCGGTTTTCACTTTTGGAGATCGATCAGGTTTTGAACTCCGATTGCCTCCTTACCTTTGGAGAAACAATCAGATTTCAAAACCCGATCATTCTCCAAAACCTCCCCTATTCTAAGCTGCACATCAAAGTTTAAACTCCGATATACATCTGAATAGTTGTATCCTCTGCATATTGATATGCGACCTATTAACCTTCGCATATCGGACTTTAAAGTCCGATATGAGGAGAGGTATAGGTTGGCATGTCGGGTTTTAAAACCCAAAATGCCAACTGGTTGTCCTTCCCCTAAGAAGGACATCGGACTTTAAAGTCCGATGTGCTCGTGTGAAGTCTTTTCTTTACATTTCGGACTTTAAAGTCCGATATGTAGATGTTTTTCCCCAAAGTTGCACTTCAGACTTTAAAGTTCGATGTGTTGATATCCTTTCACAAACTTGCACTTTGGACTTTAAAGTCCAATGTGCAAATTTTTGTTGGTAAAGAAGCAGGTCGGACTTTTTTCTCCAACCTATTGTTTTAGCCGTTTTTACTCCTTGGCCTATTTTGAGTCCCATTTTTTGATCTGTTTAAGAAAAAATTGATTTTTGATAATGATGAATGGCTAATCATCAGTGTTGAATGCAGTCATTATGCATGAATGTCAAAGCTCTCGCACAGCAAGCCCAAGTCTTCTTCAGGACAACCTTCTCCAAGTAAGGCATCATCAAAAAAGATGAAATACAAGTATGATAGGTAATTGAATATGTACCTTGAAATTTCAGTGGATTCTAACATTAAAGAGATCAAGGACACTAAAATTGGCCACGTTGACATGCAAGAATTTCTTGATTGGGTTCAGAAGGCTCCTGCACACCTGACCAGTTTGATCAAATCTGAGCTGCATAAGTATGCATCTTTCCCAGTTGCAGCTCATGATCCTGAATTTGTACTAGCAGTGGCTGATCATTTCGATCCAAGCATAATACAGGTAAGGGATGATGATCAAAAGGTCATAATGACTCTAGATAGCATATTCTTCAATAGTATTTTCAAAGGCTTATTGGCAGAAGAAGTGGCTGATATTTCTCAAGAGAGTGCTCAAGAGTACTATGAGAAAAATGAAGATAAATGCAAAAAGGTGATCAATACTGATTATATTTCAACTGCTAGATCCTCGCTCACTTCCCAATAGCCTAAGTCTTTTCACAGGAGTGATTTTAATGAAGAATATAATGACATGGTCACCATGTTATCCAAAGTGAGAGGATTAAAAGACTCTCATTATTTCCAAAGCTGGATGATTTACTATATGAATATAATTGGAAAGGGATGAGAAAAATATCCTTAAGCAGAAGTGTGAGCAGTTGACCAACATCCTCCTAAAGGTAACACAATCTTCTGAAGAGGTTGAACCTATAGGATCATCAATAGACACTGAAGCTATCAAAAAGATTGAGCAGGTAGGAGCTAAGGGCTGAGTAATGGACGAATGGATCTCGCGGCTAAGGTCAGAAGGCTCTCATCTCCTGAGTTCAACGGTGGAGTTATTGTCTGATTATGAAGTGATCCAGAGTTGGATGCAAGGACTCAAAACCTCTTTATCCCAGGAAATTGAGGAAGTTGTGAGAAGCACTACCCTTTGGAGCAAAATGGAGGATTTCAGGATAGATGTCCTGGTTGAAAACAAGGTAATTCCCACAAGAGAGAAGTATATCCAGATCTTATCCTTATTGTCTCATAAACAAGAGACGATGAAATTAATGATTGCAGAACTAGATCATGAAAAGAAAGAAGGTGATGATGAGGTTGACCTTATTTTTGCTAAAGTAGGTGATCTCCCTTGCTATTTGTATGATGGTGATCAAAATCTCATCACTACTAAGGTCGTCACCCAAGAATTTCTTTCCTTGATGGACCAGTGCACGGGACAAGATTTCTCCCTTGATATATTCGACAAATTGTTGGAAATTCAAGTCAGCTTTGAAGTACTTGCATCCATGCTAAAGGATGTTAAGAAGAAGCAAGTGAAGATCCAGGATGTGATATCCCACATTCAAATCATCACGAGTTCTACCTTGATGCCAAATGAAGAAGAGGTCAAAGCTATCCTCACCAAGTTCCAAGGTTTTCAGAAATCTAACGAAGAAGAAAATCAAGAATGAAGTTCCCCCTTTTGACACTCTTCCTTCATGCAGCTACACCAATAGATGTTGTAAATTTTTGTACAGCTGCACATTTTCTTTATGTAGTAGTTGTAGTAAAGTGGGACTGTGCGGTTGAATAAGTCAACTATGCCCACCTTTTTGTCAACTTCTTTTCCTATATAAGGAGGACCTTTTTGTAAATATTTTCATCTTTTTCATGCTTAGCAAAACTCTGCTAGATTTTTATCCCAATAAAGACTTTGAGCTTTTGTGATGAGAATTCAATCAAACAAATAAAGAAAATGGTTTTGTTGATTGCAAACTTTGTGTTGTATCAATAAATTTGTTTATATTATTTAATGTTCCTATGTCCATTGAATACATATTATCTTTACGTATTTGATCTTAAGATATTGCTACATGGTTAGAGCTCTCAAATCTTGCCAATAGACTTTGTGCTCTTAGCATGCTTGAGAAATCTGCTGATAAAGGAAATAACTTGTAGTAAGCTTTGTATTGTTGTGGTTATTAGTAGTTTAATTGATTAGAAATTTACATTTAAAGACTTTGCGCTTTAAGCTAAGTTTCTACTTGTTTAATTTGTAACGATTGGTGTAAATCAATGTTACCATAAAGGAGACTTTGTGCTACTTAAAAGTAACTCTTAGTATAGTTTATTAGATTAATAGTTCTTTTCTTTGAATATCTGAAGAGGTAGAGAAATTGTAACTAGGAGAGGGGAGAATACATAAATTCTGAAAAAAGAGAGTTATATGCCCAACGCCAACCCACCAATTTAATTTCTTGTTAATTAGAGGAGAAATTTCATAGGGAACCTCCCCTTGATGAGAGGAGAGATTAATATCTTAGCATAGCATTGTGTGAATTTTATGTTTTGTCATTAGTACGTTGCTGACAAAATATTCACCCAACATTTTTTTGGTGACTTTGCTGGGGAACGACGTGCAACCAGTTTGTCTCTTGGGTTGCAGTGCATTTTCATTGTAATTTCCACATTGTTGTTTTTCTTCAAATCATAATCTGGCTGATCGACATTACACTCGTGGGCAACGATTAGCAGGAATTGTTGATCCTACCTTTGAAGTATCGCAGCAATTCAATTTTTCCTTTGTAACACCTCCACAGATGTTTTCTCCTTTGCAACGGACATGAAGTTTTCCTCCATCTGCACGGTGATCTCCCGTACCAAGCGAGGCATCAAGTTTGCAAGTCGCAGTTGTTCCATTAGAAAACCTTTTTTTATTACCACCTTATAATCCATTAAGGATGGTTGTTGCTGGTCCTTGGGGTACTTCTTTTGGTCCTCTGAACTTGACCGCACCTCTGCATGAATTACCAAAAGGTACGTGAAAGAATCTACCCAAATTTTTTGGAGATGGTGCTCAAAATCCAGATGAACACATTGCTGCTTTCTACATCACTTGTGGAGTTCTTGGTGTTGAACACGAAGATGTTTCAATAAGATTGTTCATTGAAACTTTACATGGAGCTGCTGCCGATTGGTTTTATCATCTACCCAATGCATGTATCACTTCTTGGGTGTCTCTCAGAACGTTGTTTGAAGCAAGATTCAAGTCTGCTGAAGATGATCATGCTTTATTCACACAATTAACTCAGTTGAAGAAAGAGCGTCAGGAACCCATGCGTGAGTTTGTAGCCAAATTCGACAAGTTACATAATCGTATTCCAATTACTTCAAGACCTACTGCTGGAAACTTGAAATTTTTTTTCATCAACTCCCAATTGCCAGAGGTGAGTTTCCTTTTGCAGAGGAACAATCCTACAGATTTGGCTGCAGCTCAACAAATGGCCATATCAGTTGAAGATGACCTTATCCTTGCTGGAAAGATAAGGAGAGATCCTAACAAGGTTAGGAGTAATCAAGCTTTAGATGCATCTCCTTCTTCAAATAGTTCCACTAATCCTATGATACAGAAGCTAGCAAATGAGTTGCTGGCGCTTAAGAAGCAGATTTCCTCACAAGGAAATACTTCTTATCGAGATGTCCCAAGAAGGACTTACCCAAACAATGCTTCTAATTACGCTATGCATAATCAGAATAAATTACCTCTTGCTCCATAGAGGCTTGCATTGGAAGCACCACCCCAAAGTTCAGCTACTAGATACTATGAAGTTGAACAAAATTATCTTCCTCCCTTCAGTGAAGAAGATGCTAATTCGCATCAATAAGGTGATGCGGACTTAGCTGGCGACTCTAACATCAAGTTTTTGTAGTACCAAGAAGATGATGCGTCAAATGCACGTGAAGGAGATGTCTTTGCAGTGTTCACACGTTCACAAACACAAGCAGCTCTGCCACCTGCCAATGTGAAAATGATGATTCTGCTCAGATCCAGGATTCTCAACATTTACCAGTTTCTATTTCTAAGCGCGGGACTCCTATACCAAACCCCCCAAAGGACACTTCTATCTCGAAGGACGTTATGAAAGATAAAGGTGTAAGTACTCCTTCACCTGCTGTTAATTTTTCTGCACCTGTTATTTCTTCTGCACCTGCACCAAAGATAGTGTTCCTCATGTTGTAAGTTCTCAAAATGAGAACACAAGTTCATCTTTAATGAATTCTTTTCAGCTAGAAAAAACAAGATACAAATGTCTGAGGTAGAATTTCTGAGATCTAACCCCGATCAATTTGACTGTTTGGTCAAATTTGTTAAAGAAAAAGATATTACCCCTAGCAATCTTCCAAAATCAAACTTGCTTCAAAACAGTTTAGTTTCTTCCCCTTCTCCTATTGAGAAGATGGAACCATTTTACATCTCTTTGTTAATAAATGGTTACAAGCTTAGCAATTGCGTAATTGATTACGGGGCATCTGATAATGTTATGCCATCAAAAGTTGCTAATTCCCTTGGTTTAACTTTGACCAAAACATTTGGAAGGTGTTTCTCTATGGATAACAAACAAGTTCCTTTGATTGGTCAAATCAAAGATGCGCAGTTTGCCTTTGCTTCATTCCCAGAAAAGAAAATAAAGATGACAGCACTGGTAGCTGACGTACCAGCTTCCTATTATTGGGAAGAAATTTTTGTAGAGATGTTGGGGGTGAGTTAAACATGGATATGACTGAGGCTCGTATCCCAATTAAAGGAGTTGTCCAAAGGTTACTTCCAAAAAAAGAATCAAAATATACCATTGTCAAATCTGATGATCAGCGAGCCCAGATTCTTTTCGAATCATCAAGCATGGGTAATTATTTCATGCATGCTGATGACGGTCTAAAGATGACTCCTGAGAGTGAAGTTGATACTTCACTCAATTATCTCCCACTTAATTGTGAAAGTAGTTGTGAAAGTAGTGTTATCGAATCAGAAGGAGCTTCAACTTCACAACAAGAAATTCTTGATTTTGATACCGTCAGCATAGGTAGTCCAAATGATGTTTGGATGCTAGAGTTTAACGACAGTTGTTCTTCCACCGGATCAGGAGCCGGTATCATTTTGATCTCTCCCAAGGGTAATCTTTTCCCTTTCTCCTTCAAATTGTAGTTCAATAACACAAACAACACCACTGAGTATGAGTCTCTCCTTTTGGGAATGAATGTTGCTCAGCAGAAGGGAGTCAAGAACTTGCATGCTCAAGGGGATGCTAAGTTAATAGTCTGTCAGATCATAAACATATATTAAACAAGGAGTGAAAGGCTATGCCATTACCGTAATCTTGTCTGGAATCTAATAGAAACATTTGATGCTTTTGATATATCTATGGTTTCCCGTGAATTCAATGATAGGGCTGACTCACTAGCAGTATCAGCAACATCTTTGATTCCTCACAAAGATTTTTCAGGATCAACTTATATTGTTGAATTAGTTTTTCAGCCAAGTGTTCCTGACAACTCTGATCATTGGCAAGTGTTCAATGATGATCATCATGTAATAAATTTCTTACAAATTTTTGATAATTTTGATGATCTATACTTTGAAGGTAGTTGTTGCCCTTCAAAGGATTCAATAGAAAGTGTTGACGTAGAAACAGGAGAAAAATTTCTGCAATTAAAAGGAAACAAGATCCCCAAGGGTCTAGTTTCGCTAGAAAAGCTTTTTGACAAGCATGATCTCTATGTTAAGAAGCAGCAAAGATCAACTACAGGGTCAATGGAATATGAACAAATAAACATTGGGACTAAGGACAACCCCAAAATGATTAACATTGGAAAATGTTGCTCACAGGGAGAAAGACATAAATTTGTTGCATTATTGCAGCAGTATGTTGACGTCTTAGCATACTCTAATGAAGATCTAAAGTCTTTTCATCCCGAAGAACTATGCCATGACATTCCATTGAAACCAGGTATTATGCCTTTCCGACAGAAGCAAAGGCAATATAACCCAAAAATATCTGACACTATCTTTGTTGAAGTACAAAAGATGTTGAAAGCAAAGATAATCTTCCCCATTCACCATTCTTCTTAGATTGCTAACATTGTACCTGTACGTAAGAAGAATGGTGAAATTCGGATATGTGTGGATTTTCGAAACTTGAATCAGGTGTCCTTGAAGGATAATTATCCTCTACCTATCATGGATCATGTCCTACAAGCTGTTGCTAGAGTAGAGATGATGTCCATGTTGGATGGATTTTTAGGTTATAATTAGGTTGAAGTGTTGGAACAAGATCAACAAAAGACCACATTTACCATTCCTTGGGGTACCTTTGCATATCACAGGATGCCTTTTGGGTTAATAAATGCGGAAGCAACTTTCCAACATGCAATGGATTTGGCTTTCCGAGGTTTTCTTGGTAAGTTCATTGTTGTCTATTTAGATGATTTGATAGTTTATTCTAAGGAACGTCAAGATCATTTTTCCCATCTCCAACAAGTATTAGAAAAATGCTACCAGCATGGAATCTCTCTCAGTCCCAAGAAGTTTGTTTTTGGGGTCACTGAAGGTAAATTGCTTGAGCATATTGTTTCGAAGGAAGGTATTAAAATTGATGCGGAAAGGGTAAAAGCAATCTGTGACCTTTCATTGCTGACTAGTAAGACCGCCTTTCATTCTTTCTTTGAAAAAGTTAATTTCGTGCGAAGATTCATTCCTAATTTTGCCGAACAAACTCGTCATATAGTCAATATGATGAAGGGTAATTCTCTCTTCAAATGGACTCTAGAAGGAAAGCAAGCTTTCCATCAGATCAAAGAAGCCATGGCAAATGCTCCAGTCTTAGTATGCCCAGATTATACTAAGGAGTTCATTATGTATAGATATGCGTCAGATCATACTTGTTCAGCTATACTAATGCAAAGAAATAGTGAAGTTGTGGAATCACCTATCGCATTCATGAGTTATCCATTGAAAGCTCATGAGTTGAAATACTCAGAAATGGAGAAACATGCTTATTCCGTGGTGAAAGTAGTTAAACATTTCAGGTTCTATATTCTGAATTCACATGTCATTTCTCTTGTTCCAGATGCTGTAGTCAAGTCTATTCTGACACAACAAGAGTTAGGGACTAAAAGGGGCAACTGGGTTGCCAAGATTCAAGAATATGATATGGAAATCAAGCCCACTAAGTTGGTTCATGGGAAATGTCTATGTCAGTTGATAGCTGACAATAAATCAATAGACGAAGTAGTTCTTGAAAAAGAAGGTATTAATCAAGATCTTCCTCATGTCCTATTCGTTAGTACTACTGACGAGTGGTTTTCCGACTTGGCGTATCTCTTGACATATGGAGATTGTCTCGCACATCTTTCAAGGAAAGAAAAGTGAACTTTAAAGCTCAAAACAGTGAATTTTGTCCTATGGGATAATGGTTTGTACAAGAAAGGTCTAGACGGCAATTTCCTATGTTGCGTGGACAAACAACAGCAAGTAAGGTTACTTCAATCTTTCCATGATCTTGCTTATGGAGGACATTTTTCTACCCATGTTACTACACACAAAATCTTGCATGCTAGGTATTACTGGCCAACATTATTTAAAGATACATACAGTTGGGTTTGCAAGTGTGAGCAATGTCAGCAATTTGTTGGTAAGCCTAAACTAGCTGCACTTCCACTAAAGCTAGTAATAATTGAAGAGCCTTTCAAATAGTGGGGATTGGACTTCATTGGACCTGTCAATCCAACATCAAGCGCAGGTCACATATATATCCTCATAGAAACAGATTACTTCACCAAGTGGGTGGAAGCGATTCCAACTAAGCAATCTACCTCGATGGTGGTTTGTCAGTTTCTAAAGGAGAACATCGTCTCAAGATTTGGTGTCCCTCAGTAGATTGTAGCTAATAATGCTTCATGTTTTTCATCTTATGAGATAATTGATTTCTGCTTTGATCATAGTATTATTCTTTCTCACTCATCTGACTATTATCTGCAAGGAAATGGTCAGGCTGAGTCAAGCAACAAGAACTTGGTCACTATCATGAGGAAACTTGTTGATGAGAAACAACGGTTTTGGCATAAAGCTCTTTATGATGCGCTATAGGCGGATCGTATAACTCAAAAAAGAGCAATCGGTATGTCACCTTTTCAACTTTTGTATGGGTTGAATGTTGAGATTCTGATCACTGTGGAACTTCCAGCACTAAAGCTCGCTAAAGCCTTTGAGGACAACACATATCAAGATTCACTAGACAAGCGAATTATGTTTCTTTCTCAGCTAGAAGAAACAAGGACTGAAGTGGTAGATAGGATTGCTAAACACCAAAGCCAAGTGAAGATATTGTTTGACAGGAAAACAACTTCCCGTGACTTCTCAGTTGGTGATCAAGTCTTGTTATGGAACAAGAGGAGGGAACCAAAAGGTTTGCATGGAAAGTTTGATTCCTTGTGGAGAGGTCCCTTCACTATTCATGAAGTATGTGGCGAGCATAGCTACTTACTTGCATATGTAGATGGTACCCCATTCTCGCTACCTCATAACGAAGAACATTTGAAGCTCTTTACTCAATAGAGAGCAATGTCAAGGAAGTTTTACCTTTTTGTAAAAAATGTATATTCTTTTCTTTTTAGTTTTTCGTCGCCTGACTCTATAGCCCAATGGATACAGGCACTCGGAGTTCTGGATTCTACAAGCTTCAAGTGGTGCAGCTTATTCCCTAGTCACAGCCAGCTGTTGTCTCGATTTCAATTTGGCCAAAATCATGAGGCAACCCTACGAAACTGGTCCGTTTCATACCTTATGGTCTCTTGGAGAGCTTAATCGACTTGGTCAGTTAGTTCGTTTCGTTCTTCACTTTTCGTTTTTGTTATTTTTCTCTACTCTTTAAGTTTGCATTTTAACCTACAGTTCGGACTTTAAAGTCCGAACTGTAGGGGTCTTTGTAAATAATTACACTTCGGACTTTAAAGTCCGAAGTGTATTTGAGTTTTGTTGTAGTCAGCAGTTCGGACTTTAAAGTACGAACTGCATTTGGTTTTGACTACAGTTCGGACTTTAAAGTATGAACTGTTGTTTGCTTAAGACTGCAGTTCAGACTTTAAAGTCCAAACTGCAGTTTGTTTTGGATTGCAGTTCAGACTTTTTTCTCTGAACTGCATTTGGTTTTTATGTTAGTTGCATGTTGGGTTTTAAAGTCCGACATGCAAGTACCCCTAGGTCGCATGTCGGACTTTAAAACCCGACATGCAACTACGAGTTGTATTAATTAACATTTATTGCTAATTAGGGTTTTTGTTTAAAGTTGTTTTTAAATGTTAATCTTGCTTTTTAATCCACATTCCTGGTTTTTATCGCACACCTCCACCTCCTTTTTCCTCGTTGCAACCCAGATTTCTCCTCTTCGTTGCTCGATCAAATCATCCATATCCGGATTTCACAATCTCCACAGCGGAATAGGTATGTGCTCGTTTTTAGGGTTTTATTGTTTAATGTTCTTACTTTCATTTTTTCCTATTGTTTGTTTTTCTTTTTTTTGGTTTTCGCTTTTGGAGAACGATCGGGTTTTGAACTCCGATTGCCTCCTTAGCTTTGGAGAAACAATCGGATTTCAAAACCTGATCGTTCTCCAAAACCTCCCCTATTCTAAGTTGCATATCGGAGTTTAAACTCCGGTATATAGTTGAACAGTTGTATCCTCCGCATATCGGACTTTAAAGTCTGATATGTGACCTATTAACCTTTGCATATCGGACTTTAAAGTCCAATATGCAGAGAGGTATAGGTTGGCATGTCGGGTTTTAAAACCCGACATGCAAACCAGTTGTCCTTCCCCTAAGAAGCACATCAGACTTTAAAGTCCGATGTGCCCCTAATTTTTTCCAGTCAGCACATCGGACTTTAAAGTCCGATGTGCTCGTGTGAAGTCCTTTCTTTACATTTCAGACTTTAAAGTCCGATATGTAAATGTTTTTCCCCAAAGTTGCACTTCGGACTTTAAAGTCTGATTTGTTGCTTTCACAAACTTGCACTTCAGACTTTAAAGTCTGATGTGCAAATTTTTGTTGGTAAAGAAGCAGGTCGGACTTTTTTCTCCGACCTATTGTTTTAGCAGTTTTTACTCCTTGGCCTGTTTTGAGTCCCGTTTTTCAATCCGTTTAAGAAAAATTGATTTTTGATAATGATGAATGGCTAATCATCAATGTTAAATGCAGTCATTGTGCATGAATGTCAAAGCTCTCCCACAACAAGCCTGAGTCATCTTCAGGACAACCTTCTCCGAGTAAGGCATCATCAAAACAGATGAAATACAAGTTAGGTACTTGAATATGTACCCTGAAAGTTCAGTGGATTCTAACATTAAAGAGATCAGGGACACTGAAATTGGCCACGTTGACATGCAAGAATTTATTGATCAGGTTCAGAAGGCTCCTGCACACCTGACCAGTTTGATCAAATCTGAGCTGCATGAGTATGCATCTTTCCCAGTTGTGGCTCATGATCCTGAATTTGTACTAGTAGTGGCTGATCATTTCGATCCAAGCACAAGACAGGTAAGGGATGATGATCAGAAGGTCATAATGACTCTAGACAGTGTATTCTTCAATAGTATTTTCAAAGGCTCATTGGCAGAAGAAGTGCTGATATTTCTCAAGAGAGTACTCAAGAGTACTATGAGAAACACTAAGATAAATGCAAAAAGGTGATCAATACTGTTTATCTTTCAACTACTAGATCCTCCCTCACTTCCCAGTGGCCTAAGTCTTTTCATAGGAGTGATTTTAATGAAGAATATAATGGCATGGTCACCATGTTATCCAAAGTGAGAGGATTAAAAGACTCATTATTTCCAAAGCTAGATGATTTACTATATGAATATAATCAGAAAGAGACGAGAAAAATATCCTGAAGCAGAAGTGTGAGCAGTTGACCAACACCCTCCTAAAGGTAACACAATCTTATCAAGAGGTTGAACCTATAGGATCATCAATAGACACTGAAGCTATCAAAAAGATTGAGCAGGTAGGAGCTAAGGGCCGAGTAATGGACGAATGGATCTCACGGCTAAGGTCAGAAGGCTCTCATCTCCTGAGTTCAAAGGTGGAGTTATTGTCTGATTATGAAGTGATCCAGAGTCAGATGTAAGGACTCAAAACCTCTTTATCCCAGGAAATTGAGGAAGTTGTGAAAAGTACTAACCTTTGGAGCAAAATGGAGGATTTCAGGATAGATGTCCTGGTTGAAAACAAGGTAATTCCCACAAGAGAGAAGTATATTCAGATCTTATCCTTATTGTCTCATAAACAAGAGATGATGAAATTAATGATTACAGAACTAGATCATGAAAAGAAAGAAGGTGATGATGAGGTTGACCTTATTTTTGCTAAAGTAGGTGATCTCCCTTGCTATTTGTATGATGGTGATCAAAATCTTGTCACTGCTGAGGTCGTCACCCAAGAATTTCTTTCCTTGATGGACCAGTGCACGGGGCAAGATTTCTCCCTTGATATATTTGACAAATTGTTGGAAATTCAAGTCAGCTTTGAAGTACTCGCATCCATGCTAAAGGAAGTTAAGAAGAAGCAAGTGAAGATCCAAGATGTGATATCTCGCGTTCAAATCATCATGAGTTCTACCTTGATGCCAAATGAAGAAGAGGTCAAAGCTATCCTCGCCAAGTTCCAAGGTTTTCAGAAATCTAATGAAGAAGAAAATCAAGAATGAAGTTCCCCCTTTTGACACTCTTCCTTCATGCAGCTACACCAATAGATGTTGTAAATTTTTGTGCAACTGTACGTTTTCTTTATGTAGTAGTTGTAGTAAAGTGGGACTGTGTGGTTGAATAAGTCAACTATGCCCACCTTTTTCTCAACTTCTTTTCCTATATAAGGAGGACCTTTTTGTAAATATTTTCATCTTTTTCATGCTTAGCAAAACTCTACTGGATTTTTATCCCAATAAAGACTTTGAGCTTTTGTGATGAGAATTCAATCAAACAAATAAAGAAAACGGTTTTGTTGATTGCAAACTTTGTGTTGTATCTGTATGTGGGAAAAGTGGGTTGTTAGAATTAAAAATGTGAAAAATATGTAAAATACCAATCCACACACACACACAGGACTTCTTGATGCAAGCTATGGAGTAACGATGCGTTACTCAGCTTCCCAAGGAGGGTCCCATGGTTCTCTATCTCACAATGTCCCTCAAACCAATGTTTTGCTCTCAGATTTCTGAGCAAAATGGTTTAGGGATGGCAAATATGAGAACGAGAGAGATTTTTAACTGATCTTAGTATGAGATGTGTTATAAGCTAGGTGTGATGTTAGAAATGCAATAAACTAAATGATAAGATGACGAGGTTAGTATGAAGATTATCCTAGCATACTATATTTACTCTATGATTGAGCTAAAATGATAAATAAACTACTTTAGCATGCATGTTCATGATTAATTCTGATCTAAAAGAGGCTAAATGAAGAGCATAAGATGATATGAAAGCTTGAAACAATTTGAGCATAAGTGTGATGCTTCAAATTTGAAAGATGATTGTTAAAAATGGAGGAATGAGAGCTCTATTTATAGCACAAACAGGGCAATGGATGGTCAGGATTGAAAGGTTTAATCAAGGGTCAAGCTTGAAAGTTGGGGATCCATGTGCACAATTTGCACCAATGAAATGGTGACAAGTGTCCACACCAGATTGGGTTGAAAGAAGAGGTTGGAGGCATTAAAGGCCTGAGGAGACCTCATGGTTATCTAAAGGCTAAGGGTGAAGTCTAAGTTAGGTTTACCCACTGAATTAGGATCTAATCCAAGGATAAACCTTTGTGCAAATGATTAAGAGATAATCATGGTCAAAGCATTAATGACCTGATGAGACCCTTGGGTTGGATAGAGGTTGAGTCAAAACAAATGTTTTAACCATGTGGGAGGGTTTAAAATAACCATTAATGGTTATTGGAGACTTTGGGGATTAAGTGGTTGAAGGTTGGAAGCCTTCAATGGTTTTCAAAGACTTTGGGGTTTTTGGTGGTTGAAGGTTGAAAACCTTCAATGGTTATCCAAGACTTTGGACCATTTGAGAAGTGACCTCCCTTTGCTTAGGGATGTGACAAAATTTAGAGTGGGTTTAGGTTAATTAGAATTGGTTAGAAGATTCTAGAAGGGATTAGGAAGGGGTTTGGGATTTTGCAAGTGGATGGGGGATAATAGGATTTAATTGAATTATTTGATTTTCATTCAATTTGGTTGTAATTGGAGAAATTAAATAAATTAGATTTATTCAATTTAGGATAACTATTTAATTAAATTTGAATTTAATTAAAAATGGCTAGGGGGATTTAATCGAATAAAATGATTTATTCATTAAATGGTATAGTGAATTTTATTTAAATAAATCGAGCAATTTATTTAATAAAATAGAAGAATGTGGATAATTTAATTGGATTTAATCAAAATGAACATAAAATATTCATTTAGGAATGTGGTCATTTTTATACGTCTACAGTATCAATAAATTTGTTTATATTATTTAATGTTCCTATGTCCATTGAATACATATTATCTTTACGTATTTGATCTTAAGATATTGCTACATGGTTAGAGCTCTCAAATCTTGCCAATAGACTTTGTGCTCTTAGCATGCTTGAGAAATCTGCTGATAAAGGAAATAACTTGTAGTAAGCTTTGTATTGCTACGGTTATTAGTAGTTTAATTTATAAGAAATTTACATTTAAAGACTTTGAGCTTTAAGCTAAGTTTATACTTGTTTAATTTGTAACAATCAGTGTAAATCAGTGTTACCATAAAGGAGACTTTGTGTTGCTTAAAAGTAACTCTTAGTATAGTTATTAGATTAATAGTTCTTTTCTTTGAATAGCTAAAGAGGTAGAGAAACTGTAACTAGGCGAGGGGAGAATACATAAACTCTGAAAAAAGAGAGTTATATGCCCAACGCCAACCCACCAATTTAATTTCTTGTTAATTAGAGGAGAAATTTCATAGGGAACCTCCCGTTGATGAGAGGAGAGATTAATATCTTAGCATAGCGTTGTGTGAATTTTATGTTTTGTCATTAGTACGTTGGTGACAAAATATTCACCCAATAGAGTGCAACTGAAGATAGTGCAAAGATGCAAAAGGATTAGAGTAGATGTCAACAACCTGCTCGTCTATAGGAATGTACTCGAAGATGAGAAAGCCATCTTGAATCAACAGTTTGATGAAGTTCATGTGAAGCTCAAAGTGTTTAGACCTCTTGTGCTCCACTCAGTTGCGAGAAAGGTGAATGGCAGTCTGATTGTCACACCAAAGAATAGTGGGACTATCAGGAGGGAACGCAAACTCAGTCATCAACTACCAAAGCCATAAAACCTCCTAACTGGCTAACACCGCTACTCGGTACTCAGCCTCTATAGATGATAATGCAATAGTAGACTACTTCTTGCAAGACCATGTGATAGGACCAGAACCAAGGCAAAAAACAAATCCAGAAGTAGACTTCTGATCTTGAGCATCACCAGCCCAATCTGAGTCAGTGAAGCCAACAATGTGAGGGGATCCTGAAGTATAGTGAATACTAAACTATTTAGTGCCCTGAATGTACCACAAAATACATTTGGCTGCTTGCCAATGCCTCTCATGAGGATCATGGGAGAACCGAGAGATAAGACTAACCGTAAAAGAAAGATCTGGGCATGTATGTGTCAAGTACAACAAACTACCAACCAACTGTCGATATAAGGTAGAATACACGGAAGGTGTAGAACAATGGGAGACAAAACAACACCTGACTGAAATGGTATGGGTGCAGGCTTACAAGTAAGCATGTCAAAATAGTGAAGCATATCAAGAGCATACTTCTGCTGAAGTATGGAAATCCCATCGGAAGGCTGAATAACCTGGAGACCCAAAAAATAGTGCAGAAGGCCAAGATCTATCATCTCAAACTGCTCCATCAAGGCTCACTGAATATCTTGAATCAAGGAGGATGAGCTACCGGTAATGATAAGATCATCAACATAGAGTACAAGAATAACTATATCAACCCCCTGGCACTGAATGTAAATTGTAGGATCAGAATGACAATGTGTAAAGAGTGTGGAAACCAAGAAAGAGTCCATCTTCTCATACCAGGCCCGAGGAGCTTTTTTGAGACCATATAACAAACGTCGAAGTCTACAAACCAAAGAGGAATTCTACACAAATCCCTGAGGCTGCTCCATATAGATCTCCTCATGAAAGTCTCCATGCAAGAAATCACTCTTCACATCTATTTGAAAAACTGTCCATCCCTATGAAGCTTCCAAAGAAAGTACAAAGTGAATACAATTCATATTGGCAATAGGAGAAAAGGTCTCGGAGTAATCGATGCACTCCACCTAAGAAAACCCCTTTGCAACAAGAAAAACCTTATACTTATTAATAGAACCATCTGCAACATGCTTGGTATAGTACACCCACTTGTACTGAACCAACTTTTTTCCCTTCAAAAGAGAACAAAGATCCCAAGTATGATTCTTCATCAAAGAAGAATGCTCCTCATCCATGGCCCTATCCCACTCTAGGTGACTTGTCGCCTCTGAAAATTTTTGAGGATCATCTGAAATGGCATGAATCAAAAGACTAGAACCAGATGTTTGTGCACGAGTATGATGAATGTCAGTAGGATCACCTGTCATAGAACCAGCAACATCAACTGTAAACTAGGCCCACTTGGGAAAAGGCTGAGTGATGAGTGGTGGTGGTGATGGTGGGGGTGGCGGTGGTGATGGTGGACCATCATCTGCATCATCCTCAAAGAAGAAGGAATCCTCAAAAGATGAAGAGGGAGGAGGAGACAGTGAGGGAGAAGCTGGTGATGGAGAATCCATTTGATGAAGGCAGTCATCAAACTAGACATCCCACCTAAATAGGACCTCTCAAGAATCAGGATCAAACAACCTATACACCTTAACATCCTCACAGTAGGCAACAAAAATGAGTGGTCGGCTCTTCCTCTCCATGGCTTTCCTCTGAGTATATAGAATAAACGCCCAAGCCTCACTATCAAAAACTCAGAATGTAGAAACATCAGGCTTGACATGGGACCAATCCTCCTCAAGAGTCAATTGGCACAATGCCTTATGAGGCATCTGATTTTAAATATAAGTGGCACAATTAACTGCCTCAGCCCAAAAAGAAGGTTGCATAGAACGTGACTAAAGCATATAATTGGCCATCTCCTTTAGCATTATGTTCTTTCTCTCAGCAACACCATTCTATTGAGTGGTGTGAGGAATTGATAACTGATGCTACAAACCATGCTTGGTGCAAAAATCCGTAAAAGCCCGATTCACATATTCTTTCCCATTATCTATGTGAATCCTCTTTATAGAAAGACCAGACTGCTTCTCTGCAAATGTCTTAAAGACTCAAAAGAAATCAAAGACATCAAACTTGTACTTAAGAAAGTACACCCATGTATGTCTAGAGAAGATATCAATGAAAGTGAGGACATACTTGGACCCTAAAAAAGATGGAGTCGGAAATGACATAAAAACACTATGGATCAAATCCAAGGGTGCCTTAGCACGGGTGGCTCTACCTATAGGAAAAGGATCATGGTGATGCTTTCCAAGTGCACAACCTCGACATACACCATTAGTACAGGAGATTTGAGGGAGCCCAATAACAAGTGCTTGTATTCTCATCTGTTGTAAGTATCTGTAGTTGACATGGCTGAAATGCTCATGCCAAAGTCTACTCACTGAATCTGCATGTGCGACAAGAGAAACACCTGAACCATCTGGACTCTCAAAGCCATCAAATTGGTATAACTAAGAATCAAGATCAACATTGCCAGTAGCCACAACCAAATCAGGATCATGGAGCTCTCTAATAACCACATCATGTGGGGAGAACTCAATTGTTTTACCAGAGACAGAATGACAAATCTGATAAATAGAGAGGAGGTTCGTCGAAATGTTAGGAACCAAAAGAACATCCTGAAAAAAACCACCTATCAATGGAACAGAACCTGGACTTGAAACTGAAAGTTGTGTTGAGTCACCAACTGCAATCTATAAAGTATTATTGTGAGCAAGTGAGGTAACAAGCTACGGTGAGTGTGTCATGTGGTGAGAAGCCTCAGAACCAATAATCCAAGTGGATGCAGAAAGAATATCCCTTACAGAAAGAGCATGTCCTTTCCTAGTAGAAGAGGAAGATGGAGGCCAAGGAGTAGAAATATGATGTTGCTACATGGTTGCCTCCAAAGCCTCTAATCATTTCCAACAACGAGAATCTAGATGACCTTCTTTGCCACAAAAACTACAAAGTTCATCTGATTTCTTCTTAGTCTTGGAGGAAGACTCACCAGACTTAGAAGAGTGCTCTTGTTTGGGATAGGACTTCAATTTGAAATCAGACTTAGAAGAGTGCTCTTGTTTGGGAGTGGCTCAGAGGGCTGCTCACTGCCAGCTGAATCCTTCTTAGGCTTAGATTTTGGCTTTTTGTTCTCTTTAGATGTCTAAGCAACCCATGCTTTTGGCTTTGATCCTATGAGAGTGTCCAACTGAGATAGCTGAGCCTGCTCACGAGTCAAGTGATCACAGAAACACATCAAATGTAGGCATGGTGAAGCATGTACCCAAGACATCCATAGTAGAATAAATTGTGGAAGCAAATATCTGATAGGGACCTTGAAGCTTAGAGAGAATCAGGTAGATACACTTTGCATCTGTCTTATTCTTACCACAACTGTGTAGGAGAGATCTGGTGGTTTTAAACTTGTTCAGAAAGTCCTCAATGTGAGAAAAAGACTTAGGTGACAAGGAAGAGAGCTCGGCCTCAATCTGTAATGCTCTGAACTCATTGATAGTACCAGAGAGAGTTTCAAATTTGGACCACATAGCCTGAGGAGTGAGCAAACCATCAAGGTGAAAAAGCAAGTTGTTTGAAACATGTAAGTAGATGACACCCATAGCCTCATCCATCTTATTTTGGTGTTTAAGAATCTCAAAAGGATGCTGCAACAACAGGTGATCCACATCCAAATAGGACCACAACCCTCTTGATCTGAGAAGCCTCGTCATACGAGCTTTCTAGAGGTGATAGTTCTGGGATGTAAGAAGCTCAACTAAAGAATCTGTCATGTGTACCTGTACCTGCTCTTGATTTTTTTAATTAAGTGATCTTTCAGACTAGACAGAAGATGCAGAAGGGGTTTTTTTATTTTTTTTTAGTTTAGGTGTTCTGATTTTCTGAAGTAAATTACATAAAATAGTGAAAAAAACAACACCCCCCACAATATGTAAAACAAAAAACTAGTACAATCAGAGAGCCATAAAAGAAGACAAGAGAAAAGAAAATGCGTTAGACACTATCTTATGTACCTAGTGATTTTTCTAGAAAACATGACTCCAAATCTGAGAAGAGCTCTCCAAGACCTTTCTGATGCCTATTCATTTTTCGAAAACGGAGTCCGTTTTCCTAAGTTATGGCTCCCGCAGTGCAGAAAAGATCGCTGACTTAGATGGAAACAAATAGGTACTAGATGAAAAAATCAGCAAATCTCACCTCCAGATCTGAGTAGGGCTCTAAAAGAGCTTTTCGATGCCTTTTTTTTTTTGAAAATCCGACTTCGTTTGCCCAAGTTAGGACAAAAAACCTTCCCCTTGTCAAATGGGCTTGCAAGAGGAAGCAAGAGGAGGAGAGGTGGCACTCTAGCTAGGAGGCGGTGGAGCTTTGGGTGGTGGTTGGGCATGGTGCAGCGAGTGGAGCGGCGGCGCCGCAAAGTGGCCATCGGGCGAAGGCAGGTCGGGGCGGCGACGCGGTGGAATACACCGCCTGTGGTAACCGCCAACCATTGTGCTAGTCATGACGGTTTAATAAACCGCCAGCGGCTGGAGATAAGGGGTGTGACCTTGGCACGCCATTAAAAGGCCCAAAAAAAGTGTTTTTTTTTTTTTTGCCTCGAAAAATGTGCATGTAAGGGCCAAACTGAATTCTTTTTTCCCCAAAGCTAAAGTTGTCCAAACTAGACAAATTTTATATGAAAATGGGGGTGTTTGGGTGTTCTGAGCTCAATGGTGAGGTCCGTTTGAGCTCAAAATGCCAAAAAACAAAAAATATACCCCAAATCCAAACAAAACTGAAACCCTTGCCTCCAGAAAAAAATCTTCTGAAAATAAATCAGGAACAAGTAGCAGTAGATGTAGGCTCTGATACCATGAAGAAGTTGAGAAAGTACAACTTCTGAGATCCCAAGAGCATCTGCAAGCAAAATACCCATCACAAGAGAAGATTGGAGACAGAACACAAAAAAGGCTCTGAAGAAAAAAGATTATCATTTGGAGAGGGAATGAAAAAGAAAAGTTACAATACAATCCTTATGATAGGATAATAGAAATCCTAATGATGTGCAACCCTAAAGAAACCCTAAAGGGATAAAGAGTATTTAATAATTATTAAATACCTACAATATTATTAAATGCCTAAGTTTAGCTTAAGCATAGAGTATAATAGACTAATAATTAAATAAATAATTATTAGCTAATACAAGATAACTCTAACAGTTTTTAATTTCTTTATTCATCTCCTTCATTTCTAACCATTGATCTTAATTAATTAATCTTAATCATTCATCCTTTTCATCTCAAATCATATCTATCAAACCCTGAAGCCATTTTTATCTCTCCTCCCTTCCACCCTTCCTCCTCCCCACCGCCAACCCCCTCCCCCTCTCTCTCTCCTATTTATGCATTGGAGCATCATTAAGTTGCTGAAATATTGAGTGAGCACACATCCAACCAAATATTTTGGGCAAATCTACACAAGGAGTTTTATATAGTTTCATTTGGTTAAATTATATGCTTGTTTGACCTCTTTTGCATTATTATGAGTGTTTGTTTGATTTTTGTGTTTTTCTTGGTTTTATTTCTAAATCGTTCCCCTATTGAGCACAAATTTTATCACACAGTAATATATGTTATTTATCAATATATATTCTTGTTTAACTCTTCTTGATAAAAATCCTTATGTAATATGAGTTAGTTGAAAGCCTTTAGTTTCATGCTTAAGAATATTTTCTTTTGAGAATTATGTTCATGTATGTTAGGAAAAACAATATAAATTAGATCCAAAAGCCAAGAATGCATCTTTCTTAGCTATACTGAGAATGCTGATTTAAGTTTTGAAATTCTCTAAGCTAAAAAAAGATTATTTTTCTAAAAATGTGATTATTAAGGAGTTTAAAGCTTATTTAGATGAACAACCAAAAGAAAAAGATTGAATGAAAATAGTGCACTTTGAAACAAAAATAGAAATGCACTAAGCTACACATGGAATTTGATTAGAAAATCATGCCTATCCGTGATAAAATTGAACATATGTTCTAGTATTAGACATTTTAATTTGGAAGAAAGTGTAGAAGTCTAGAAGGTTGCTTAAAAGATGTTACTTTCTCCTCTTTAGAAATCTTAAATTTTTATCAATAAAAAATAAGAAAAAATAGAAGTAATATAATAGGTTTCTAATATTTTTAGCAATGTGTTAAATTATGTGATGTTTTATCAAAATTTATTTACTAGCTTTTTAATTAAATTTTCTACAATATATAAATTTTAATTTTTAGCTAGTGAAAAATAGAAGGGGAATTTGAGAGCAATATATTAAGTGTTATATTTTTGCAATGTTAAATTATATTATGTTTTATAAAATTCAATTGCATATTTATTACTTTATATTTCATGTGTAATCTTTCACAAAAACCTACCTTACATAAAATAATGATATTCCATGAATATAAACATTCTATAATGATAATAAGTGATGGAATATGTACCATGATCATGCATATAAAAACCATTTAAAAATTGAATAAAACAAAATAACTAAAAAATAAAATAGTATAAAAAGATGCTCCATACCGCACAAAGTACCTCGTATTGTAATACTAAATTCTATCATTCTCAAATAAAATTCTGAATCTACTTTTTTAATAGTCATGATATTTTAATTTTACCTGCCAGGGAATCAAATCAATACTATATTCTTTCAAGCCAATACGCATAGAGATTGATAAGGAAAGGAACTTACTCCATAGTTAAATGTCTACAACTATAGTCGACAACTTTTTCTTGTCTACTAAGCAAAAGGAGAGCCCATGGCTAGTATAAATACAATAGGGATATGAAATTCTCCTTACCAAAAAAGCTTCAGTTAAGATTGAAGGAGAAATAGCTGAAGATGGCAAATGAAGATAAGGTTAAGGTCCTTGGCGGTTGGGGCAGCCCCTATTCCCTGAGATTGGTTATTGGGCTTGAAGAAAAGGGCATAAAATATGAGTATGTGGAAGAAGAAGATTTGTTGTGTAATAAGAGCCCCCTATTGCTGAAACTGAATCCTGTGCATTAGATGATACCTGTTCTTATTCACAATGGCAGGCCTGTGTCTGAATCTGCCATTATACTGCAATATATTGATGGGGTATGGAGCAAAAGCCCGGCTTTCTTACCATCTGATCCATATGACCGAGAAATGGCACTATTCTGGACAGATTTTATAGATAAGAAGGTAAGTATGGCACAAAATGTCTGATATCAATTTCATTTGTATTGATTATTTTTAATATTTATCTATTATTATTTGTTTTTTAGATTTGTTATTGAGGAGGAAGGCGCATACTTCTAGGTAAAGGAGAAGAACAAGAAGAAGGAAAGCGAGAATATATAGAAGGATTAGTAATATTGGAAGAAACTTTGAAAGGAAGAGATTATTTTGGAGGAAACACTTTTGGAATGGTAGATATTGTATTTGTCCCACAGATATGTTGGTTTCATTCATATGATATCCTTGGAGATTTTAAGATTATGCTTGTGGAAAAATTTCCAAACATTTTTGCTTGGATGAAGAAATGTTTGGAGAGGGAGAGTGAAGAAATCACTGCCACAAGAAGCAAGAGTACTACAAGCAATAAGGCAATTTAGAAAGGATTTTTTGAAGGAAGTTTAATTAAATTTTGTTTCATTGAAGTTTATTTAAATTCTGGTGCATTTGGCTGTGTTCTCCTTCAATTTGTCCTATGTATTAATATTTTAGGTGATGTATATTTAGATTTTTAGTGTATAATACTTTAACTAATAGCTTTGATTGAGGAATTTATGGGAGTGGGTGAAGTGTACTTCTAATTTTATATGATAAAAAACAACTATCTAATTCTATATATTTTTTTTCGATTTTGAATAATTGTTGGGTGTAACATATACATAGAATAAGTTTAGTTGAGAAATAAGTAAGATTAAGTAAATTATACTTCTAATTTTATAAAATCACAAACAATAATATAACTCTATATGTTCTATTTTAATATTGATTAATTATTGGGTGAGTTGATGTAATATGTGTATACATGCATATACACATACACATACACATACACACAAACATTTACATATACATACATGTGTATGCATGTATATATTATAAAATAAAAGTTTGGGTGAATATGATTTTAAATTCACCTTGATTAGCTAATTAAAATATTATAATTATTTCACATGCATGTGACAATAGTTGTTGTCTTTTGTTATTAGCAAATAGTTATCTACAAATAAGAGAGGTGTCATCAATATTGTAGCTATTTAGTTTATGATCTATTGGTAGGATTGCATCTTGAAGTGGCATAACAAACATAATATAAAAGCATTCTCCTACTTCCTTTTTTGCATGTATATGTGTATTATTATTTTCTTAGAACTTTTGTTTATTTTGCCTAGATTTATAGTTTGATTTGTAGGCTTTATTTTTAACATGGGGTGTCACAAAATTTATGATTTTGTGCATGCCATAATTATTTTCATTTTGACTCATTGGGGAATGTCATATTCTCAATAAATATTGTAGAATTACAGTATTTGATAGCCTATATAGAGAAGATAAGAGTTGAAGAAATCAATAATAATTCTCTAGTCATACAAATGGTGCAGTGATAAAATAAGAAGTTTAAAATAATCTCATATAGAATTTATAGATTGAAGGTGGGAGACTTTCTCTATAAAGGAACTCAACTTGTTAGAGATTAGCAAGAATAACATTTGTTGAAGATATTCATACTCACACCACATGTACCTATTATCACTAGTTGTCCCAAGTAATTTTTATAAGTTGCATGATTGAAATTGAGGTGTTTTTCTTGTTTGAGAAGGTATTGTAGCACAAATCATGTCTAGATAAATACTGTGATGGTGAAATTTGGAATAAAAATATCCAAAATAATCACTAAATCCAAACAACAACATACACCTTCGATTAGAGTATAATGAAAGGCAAAACAATAAAAATGTAAACTCAATCAATGATTATACCTTCCATATTGTGTGATATTCCTCCAAGATATGTGGATTGTTGCAATGATTGCATGTTAGTTATTTTTTTCTTAAAAAATTCTCAAATGGATAACATATACTTAGGATGAATGATTTTATCCTCCTTGTCCTTTGGAGGAGGCTTTTGAAATAGACCTCCAACCATGAGGATGGAGGATGGGGATTTATCTAGGAGATCAAGGGTGGAGAATAGCTTATTCATTGTGCAATATATTAATATGAAAAGTGGAAGGAGATGGTGAGTTGAGAATGAAAAATGGAATATCTCACACATGTATGAAAATGGAGGGTGGAGATTCGTTTAAGATTTAGGATGGATGGTGAGGATTTCACACATTCCAAAAAAGATAATAGGGTTAGAGTGAAAAATGGAAGAACGACACATATGAGAGAATATGGGAATGTATGTGAAATATCCCACACATATGAGAGATTGTGGGGATTTGTGTGATAGTTAAAATTAAAAGATATTATTCATGTAGATGGGAGTTTGGATATTTTCTGTGGTAATGAAAAGTAGAATATAGATCATGTATGTGAGAATGGAGGATGTATATGTTCTTGGAATAATTATCTCTAATACATTCTTTGGATTGGTGTCATTTATAATCCAAAATGGTGTTCTTTTGCTTCTCATATTCATTGAGTTATTATGTGTAAAATCTACCTATGGTGAAATAATGTCCCACTTTCTTTCTCTCCAACCAAGAATCTCAACAAGTTTCCCAAGCTCTTGTTTATTAATTTTGTTTGCCCATTACTTTGTATATGGTATACTAAGCTAAGCTTTGATTTTGCTTCCATTTTTTCCACAAGGTTCTCCAAATCTATCCCACAAACTTGATATCTCTATATCAAACTATTTTTTTCGTAAATCATATAATCCTACCACATCCCTATGAATTAGGTTTTGAATGTGTGCCACATCATTGATATTCTTACATGGAATTAAGTACCCCATCTTAGAAAACTTGTCTATGACCATCATGTTTAAATTATTTATTATATATGTCCTCAACAATCCCAATATAGATTCCAATCGAAAAATATAATGGGGTGAGGGTGAATAATGGAAGAATAACACATGTGAGAGAATATGGGAATGTATGTGAAAGATCTCACACATATGTGAGAATGTGGGGATTTGTGTGATAGTAAAAATTAGAAGATATTTTGTGTGTACATGGGAGTTTGGATATTTCTATGATAATGAAAATTGGAATATATTGCATATGTCAGAATGGAGGATGTATATGTTCTTGAAATAATTTTCTCTAATACATTCTTTGGATTGGTGTCGTTTATAATCCAAAATGGTATTCTGTTGATTCTCATATCCATTGAGTTATTATATTTAAAATCCACCCATGGTGAAATCATGTCCCACTTGCTTTCTCTCCAACCAAGAATCTCAACAAGTTTTCCAAGCTCTTGTTTATTAATTTTGTTTGCCCGTTAGTCTCTATATGGTATATCGAGCTAAGTTTTGATTATGACTTCCATTTTTTTCCACAAGGCTCTCTAAATCTATCCCACAAACTTGATATCTCTATATGACACTATTTTTTTTTTTTGGTAAATCATATAATCTTACCACATCACTATGAATTTTAAGTTTCTATTTGTGCCACATTATTAATTTTCTTAAATGGAATTAAGCACACCATCTTAGAAAACTTGTCTATGGATATCATGACTAAATTATTAATTTTATGTGTCCTCAAAAATCCCAATATAGATTACATGCTTATGTACTCTCATTATTTTTGTGGCACTAATAAGGGCTATTTTAATACAACATTCTAACTATGTCCTTTAGTGACTTGGTAAGTCTCATAACCTTCAATGAATTTCTTTGCATCCTTATGTATTTTGCAATGAAAAAAATATTTTTTATTAATGAAGGCAATTTCTTACTATCCAAAATATCTAGTGAGGCCTTTGTAATGTTTGTCTTTAATCATTTTCTCTCTCATGGAGCTTCTTAGTATACATAATCAATTCCCTTTAAATGGCATGTCATCTTGTATCATGTAATCTAACCACTTAGTTTTTTCCATTCTTATTGTTTCCTTACATGCCCTTCATGCTTTTAAAAAGATGAGATTGGTCTCATATAAATGTTTTAGCTCCTCAAAACCAAGTACTTCAATCCTGATTTCTATTAGTAGATTATATCTCCTACTTAATGCATCAACAACCTTGTTGAACTTGTCACTTCATAGTTTTAGCATAAAAGTGTAAATCTTCATTAAATATATCAATCATTTATGTCTTTGATCTAGTATAGTTTGATTACTCGGATACTATAGTTATTAGTGATGTGTGTACATGATAATTGCCTCTAGGTGATATCTAAAATGCCTCCACTTATTGAGATGGTATCTTATTCCATAAATGTCTTGGTCATAGATTAAATATATCTACTTTGCATCATTCATTTTCTCACTAAATTAAGACATTGGTCTTCCTTCTTGGATTGATATTGCTCCAATTGCATTCCTGCTTGTGGCATAGTCCATGATTTATCTTGCCAAAATTTGGTAGTGCCAACACTTTGACTTTCTTCTTCAACAATCAAAAACTCTTATGTACCCTGAAGTCCACTTGAATTCCTTCTTGTCCTCTCTTATGATCTCCATTAATGATGTTTAAATGTTGCTATTTTATTAATAGATTTTCAATAAAAAACTTAATAAGTCATAATAATATTTTTATTTTTTTTAGCAAAAGGCAATGGCCTATAATATATTAATAATAATTGAAGATTTACAAATACTTAGATAAAATAAAATGACACTATCTCCATCCCCCTAATAGATACAATTCTGAAGGAGAGGCCCCCCCAAAATAGACATGGGGTCATTTGAAAAAAGCCCTGGACAGAGACTGAGAGAGACAAACCCTTTCCCGATATGGATCGTAGCAAAACTAAATCCGTACAATCGATGAAGTGAGATTATCAAAAAAGGACAAAGAGACTACATGTTTGAAAATGCCATGCTCGGATCAACCCAAATTCTACCACCTTTAACCTGCCACCCCAACTGGAGAAATATCATATTCCAATTCCTGATTCTTGAGATGAAGCGGCCTCCATTATAGTTGGTAAAGATGAGGGATACCCATGAGGGTCAACCAGAGCATGATCACAGATTTGCCACACAACCTTGAATTTAGCCATTACAATTGAATCCAATGCTCCCCGATTTGAACTACAAATTGTTGAACCTAGTGTCGAAAAGTGTGAGGAGATGCGTATCCCAAGCCATGGATGAAAGAGAGGAAAATAGATCTTGGCACTGAGTCAAAAACAAAGAGATCTATATTTAAAAAACCTCACCACCACACCTCTCCAGTAAACAAATCATACTTCTCCAACTGCAAGTTCAAATCCTCCCAAGAAAATAGTGCAGGATGAACAAAAGCCTCCACCACCATCTTTGTATAGTCCTGAGACTGTGTGAGGTCCATCATCATAGATGACAATCTGGAAGCCGCCAGGTTTGGAGAGGCCATCAGGTTGGCTGCAATCCATTCCTCCCAAAGAATAGTCCTCACCACCCACTCACAAACTTCACACGAGTTTGTGAAGGAGTTCGCTAGTCTCAAAGGACGAGCTAGAGCGTTTTGTCTCTAGCCAAGATGACCTCCCTCCAAATAAATTTGAAGGGCCATAACTATCGCGTGAGCTCAATCAGCAAGGAAAGAAAGAATTTGGTCAAGCTAAAAACAAACCTGCAATTTTGAAGAAGCATGCTTCCACTAGCCAATAAATAGAGAAACCTATGGGGAAATGATGCAAAGGATTCAACGTAGCTCATGTAAAGCATCACATTTGCATTCATTCCATGTCCTTGAGCTTCCATGAAAGACCTCCTCAATGACCTTAAATATTTGCATTTATTGTAAGAGATGATATGCTAGCTTGCAGATATGTGGGAGCCGTGATATTTCCTCAAATTGGGATCCTCCGCATGAATGAAAGGATTGAGGATGCAACAGAGAGAGAACATGTGGCCTGCCTTACAGATCCACATGCTTGAAGTACCTCCAACTATCCCAAGCCAAAGGATACTCGTCCCATGTGTGAAGATATTGAAAAGGTACCCAAAGCGTGAGAAAATCCAATGCTGCCAGGCTGATCTCATCCTGTACTAAATGCTACCCAAAAGAATGCAAAGATGACAATCCCCATCTACTCCGCATAAAATCCTTGCCAGGATGGAAGTGTCCTCGCAGGACAGTCAACAGTGACATGGCTAACCATGGCTCGAGGATCTTTCCACTACACAAGCCACAAGATGAATCTTGAAGAGAGACCAACTAAAATTAAACCTCAAACGGATACATAGTGGGGCAATGGGAGAGATTCAAAACACTCTGAAGTTATGAATAATGAGGAGCCATGCACCCACAACAAACAACATTAGATTAAACAATCTGAGTGAGACCAGGCGTCACATCCAAAGACAGTTATGCACTGAGGCATTCGTCTTCATGAACCTGCCTGGGAGAAAGGAAAAAACCTTCCTCATTTGAAACACATCCCTTATTATCTAATAGGTCTGCTAACTTATTTTCTTCCCTATAAGAATGGGAAAAGATATATCCTTTAAAACTTGAAATCTTCTCTCTAGCTTCTTGAATAATGTAATCTATTTTCCAATTGGGAGCTTGGAAATTTTTTTAAGCTGATATGATATTCAAGGAATCCCCTTCAATTTCTAATAATTCAACCTGCTCATTAATGGCTAATTTAATCCCAAATAGTAAGGCTCTAGCCTCTGCTATGTTATTTGTGCCATCTAGAATTTTTGCAAAACCTTCTCTCAAAACTTGCCCTGAATGATCCCTCAGAACACTTCCAATTCTGGACACTCTAGGATTACCCCTCGCAGCTCCATCAAAATTTAGTTTCACAAAATGCTTCAAAGGAGATCTCCATCTAATTCCTTTTCTATTGATTTTCTTATGGGCATTTACCATCAAACTTCCTTTAAATGGGATTTGCAGGAGTTTCCAACCTATTAGCAGTTCGTTATCCCACAAGGTGAAAGGGGAGTCCAGCTTCTTAAATTTAGTTGTGTGAGCATTAATAGATTCTGAAATTGATAATTCTAATTTGGTAAGCATATCTTGCACACTATGAAATTCCTTCCTAAATATACGCCTATTCCTTTCCCACCAAATGTTCCATGTGAGAATGGTAGGAGCCATATCCCAGATAACTGCAAAAAAAGAATCTGCAAAGAGCTTTGGCCATGATTCCAATACTTCTGATAAAGTAGCTTGTAATGGGGAATTCCATTGAAGTTTGTTTAGTAGCCACTTCCAACAATCTTGTGCCACTGTGCATTCTAAAAGAAGGTGATTTGTTGTTTCAATGGACTTATTACACAACACACAATCAAAGGGTTGCACAATCTTAAGTAGAGCTAACCCATCACTAGTTAGGATTCTACCCTTTAGGGCCAGCCAGGTAAAGGATCCTACCCTTTGTAATCTGCATCCCTTCCAGCAAAATAAGAAATTTCTGGGTGGATTATCTTTCCCCTGAGATGTCAATTGTTTAAAGCCCTCCTTTACTGAATAAATCCCTGATTTAGAAGGAAGCCAAATCAGTTTGTCTCTCCTTTGTAAAAAATCAATATGTTTCTTAATTCCATCATAAGCACCTATTTTTGTTGATGAGGGGCGGGTATATTATCCAAGTCTTTCCATTTTGCTTCCCAAAAGCCATTAACTAGAACCGAGTGAAAGTAATTGCTTACAAAGTGTCCCCATGAGGCTTGTAAAACTTCCTTAATGACATCCAAATTTGGAATATCAACTAAGGGCAGATAGTTGTTCCATGAGACCTCCCAAAATCTAATTGACCTCCCATCATGCACAATCCAAGTTAGATTATGCAGCAGGCTCTCTCTGCATTTAATTAGGAAATTCCACATCTTTGACCCTTTTGGAGGATCCAGGATTGTGAAAATTATTTCTGGATCTTCTAAATCAGGATACTTGCCTCTAATAATAGCATCCCAAAAAGACGTAGAGTCCAAATACAATTTCCATGCAAGTTTAGCCCCTAGAGAAATGTTCCTATCTTCAAAATTAGGTATTCTTGCCCCCCCCCAAACACTTTGGGGAAACAAACTTTTTCCCAGGCCAGCAAGTGTATTTTATCTTTGGGATCTTTGCTGCCCTTCCATAGAAACTTCTTGAGGAAAGATTTCAGTTTCTCTTGGATCTTGAATGGCATGGGGAGGACTGACATAAGGCAATTTGGAATTGTTGCCAAGGCATATTTGATCAGCAAAATTCTCCCAGCTAGTGATAACCAATTGTTCTTCCAAGAGGTTACCTTATTCTTGATCGACAAGACTATGGAATCCCAATGGCATCATTTTATTGCTCTTGAGAAGAGAGGAACTCCTAGATACTTGCATGGTAAATTCGCTTGCTTGAAACCCAAGATATTTATCAAGATTTTTGACAGAATTGGTGAGCAATAAAATAGAAATGTTTTTGATTTAGTCTCACTCACTTTTTGCCCAGAAACCTCACTGTATAATTTAAAGGCTCTTTTAATTACCTTAGCTTCCCTCACCGAGGCTTCCCCAAACAAGATAGTATCATCAGCAAATAATTGATGTGTGAGGATAATTTGAGTTTGAGGGATTTGAATTCCTTTCCATAAGGACAAACCCTGATAGGATGAGATCAATCTACTAAGGGCCTTTGCCTAATCGCAATTATTTCCCTATCATTTGTTGGTTTCAATCACTTAATAATGACTTTGAATTTCTCTAGATCTATTTTTAAGCCTTTTGCTAAGATAAGAAATTCCAGGTAGATTGGGATTGCCTTCAAGAAATGATACTTTTTCAAATTGATCAGTGGATTTTATTTTCTTAGCCTCTCTGATACTAATATGATGTGCTCCAAATGTTCTTTACTAGCATTTCTAAAATTATAAAATCACCTGACTAGACTATTGAGGAATTACCCAAGAATTTATTTGATACCTCATTTATAAATAAAAAAGTGCTTGGTGTATTTGTAAATCCAAAGAGAATAACTAACCCTTTGTTGTTCTTGAAAGTTTTTTGTATTCATACCCTCCTCTTATCCTGATTTGGTGATAGCAGTTCTTTTCAAATTAATTTTTATAGAGTACTTTTCTCCACTTAAGTAGTCCATTATATCATTTATCCTTGTTGATATGATCCTATAGCTTGAAATTATTTATTGATCATTCTATAATTAGTATGCATTATCCACACATCATCCTTCTTGGGTGTAAAAATGTACAAAATAATCACTCAATCCAAATGAAAACATACAACTTCAATTAGAGCATATTGAAAAGTAAAACAATAAAAAATTAAACTCAAACAATGGTTATACCTTCCATATTGTGTGATATTTATCCAAGATATGTGGATGGTTGCAATTATTGTATGTAGATTAAATTTTTTCTTGGAAGTTTCTCAAATGGATAAAATGTTCTTAGGATGAATGATTTTCTCCTCATCCTCCTTTGGTGGAGGCTTTTGAAGTAGACCTCCAACCATGAGGATGGATGATGAGGATCTATCTAGGGTATCAATGGCAGAGAATGGCTTATTGGTTGTGCAATCTATTAATATGAAAAGTGGAGGGAGATGGTAGTTGAGGATGACAAATGGAACATCTTACCCATGTGTGAAAATAGAGGGTGGAGATTCATTTAAGATCTAGGATGGATGGTGAGGATTTCACACATTTGAAAGAAGATAATAGGGTGAGGGTGAAAAATGGAAGAATAACACATGTGAGAGAATATGAGAATTTATGTGAAAGATCTCACACTTATGAGAGAATGTGTTGATTTATGTGACAATAAAAAGTAGAAGATCTTCTACATGTATGGGAGTGTGGAGATTTGTGTGACAATGAAAATTGGAATATCTCACATATGTAAGAATGGAGGATGTAGATTTTCTTGGCATAATTAGCTCTAATGCATTCTTGAGTTGGTTTTGTTTATAATCTAAAATGGTGTTCTTTTGATGGTCATATTCATTGACTTATTATATGCAAAATATACCAATGTTAAAAAAATGTTTCAATTTATTGCTTTCTCTCCAACCAAGAAGCTCAACAAGTTTCCCAAGCTCTTGCTATAGTACTTCTATTTTCCCATTAGTGTGTAGATGGTATATTGTGCTAAGATTTAATTATGTTTTCATTTGGTTCCACAAGGCTCTCTGAATTTGTCCCATATACTTAATATCTCTGTATGAAACTATTTTTTTGGTAAATCATATAATCTTACCACTTCCCAAAAATTTAAGTTTGCTATGTGTGCCACATCATTAATTTTCTTACATGAAATCAAGTACACCCTCTTAGAAAATACGTCTATGACCATCATGATTTAATTATTTATTTTATGGTTCATCTTATAGTGTGTTGGTTAAGTGGTGTAGTTGTTGTTGTTGTTGCCACCAAGGTTCAAACCCCCATTGGCCATTGTGATTGCAAGATTGTACCTTTGTTGATCCAATGTGCTCATGGGTTTGAGCATGGAGATGAGATCCCCCATTTGTTACCTCACTGGTTCATAGCTCTAGGTCAAAAGTGTTTCACATGGTACCGAACATTCTAACTATGTCCTTTGGTGAGTTGGTAAGTTTTGTAACCTTGAACAAATTTCTTCACATGCTTATGTATTTGTGGCAAAAAATAGTTTTCATTGATTGAGGCAATTGTCTTGCCTATCCCAAAATATCCAATGAGGCCTTAGTAATGAATCTAGCCACTTAATTTTGTCCGTGTTTATTCGCTCCTTACATGTTTTTCATGTTCTCACAAAGTTGAGATCGGTCTCATATAAATGTTTTAACTCCTCAAAACCCAGTACTTTGGTCATCATTTTTTTGGTCCAAATTCTATCTTCTACTTAATGCATCATCAACCTTATTAAACTTACCACTTCATAGTTTTAGAATAAAAGTGTAACTCTTCATGAAATATACCCACCATATATGTCTACGATTTAATTTAGTTTGATTACTTAGATGTTATAGTTCTTGATGATGAATGTATAAAATTTTCCTCTATGTAACAAATGATGCATCCACTTATTGAGATATTATATTATGACATAAAATTCTTGGTCACAGATTGAATATCACTTCCTAAAAAGTGAAAACATTCATTTTAAATCACTAATGTAAGTCATCACTCTTCCTTCTTGGCTTAATATTGCTCCAATTTCATTCCCACTTGTGTCATAATCCACTTGAAATATCTTGCTAAAATTTGGTAGGGCCAACACTGTGACTTTCTTCTTCAGCAATCCAAAACTCTTATCTACCCCCAAAGTCCACCTGAATTCCTTCTTATCCTCTCTCATGGTCTACATTAATGGTGCCTTAATGTTGCTATTTTTTCAAAGAATTTTCAATAAAAACTTGCTAATCCATATATAAATATCTTACTTCTTTCGCATTTGTTGGTGTTATCCACTTGACATGGTTTGTGTAGTGATTGACTGACAAAGGGTCTCTAATAAAAACAAGATCATCTCATTCTGAAGATTATTGAGGGTCGTGGTTAAAGAAGATCATTGAGACTTAAAAAAATTATTTAAAGATCATGGTTGTCATGCGAGGATGAATACAGATGAGTAGTTTTTAGTAGTTTCTTGAGGATCATGGTTGAAGTTGTGAAATGAATTCGCCCATATTGCATTCAATTTGTGTTTGGTAAGTTGAAGCTATTGTGCTCGAAGACACAGATAGGAGTTAACAATTTTTGAAGATATATTGCTAAATCAGGTATCTAGATAAGTCATTTTTTTTTTTTGGAAGTCACTATATTATATGTTATTTGTCAAAGTTATCAAAGTTGGTGGAATTTGAAGCAATCAAGTAATAGATCATAAGTCTTAAGAATAGAAAAAGTAAAACAGAAAGAAAGAGAAATGATGGAAAAGCATATAGAAAGAGATTGAGTACAAAAATTGACTACTTAAAGAGAGTCAAAACTTAAACAGTAATTAAAGAAGAAATCACAAAAGTGCAGCAGCACCTGTTGGAGGAAATGTTTGTTGTTTGTTTTTTATTTTGAGTGTTCGAAATTTGAATAATTATATGAAAAATCAAAGGAATATACCAGCTGTCAAAGGTTATGAAAATATGAGTGAAGATGTCAATGGATAAGGAAGTCATATGGTTGAATGTTGCAGCATTTTGTATAAAGGTCAATAGATACAACCAAAAATTAGATCCGCGAGTATCAACATTGTAACTCAATAGAAAATGTTGAGAAAAAGCAAGTGTATCACACCTAATACAACAATGGATTGCTAACCAAATGGTCCAGAGCTCATTGTTAGAGTATCCTAACATAATCATGCAGTTTTTTAGGTTCAATCTCTAGAATTTAAAGACTTTAGATGTTGAAGCATGAGTGAAAGAGACAGAATACAATTAGAATCCGTAGTTGTGATTAAGGAGGAGTGTTAAAGATTGTAATCCCAACTGCTTCAGTTGTTAGTTGATTTTATATCCTCTGTATGCACAAACATATTTCTCAGTATTAAAGATAAACATTGAATCAGATCTTGCATGTTGAAGATTCAAATGGATTTCATCATATCTATCCCCTATCATATCTACAATCTCACAAACTTTATGGGTAGTAAGAAAAACATTATTTTATGTGATGTTCCTTATCCTATGTATGCGATCAACTTTTTAAATATTGTATGGATTTACAATATCTATACACTCTCTCAAAAGAGTCCAACTACATAGAGCTGTAATGAGCAATTTGTAATGATGTAAGTTGTTAGTTGTGTATGTCTTTAAATGCAATTATGTATGAAGTTGTTAATTTCTTTCTAAAGAAGGTTGTTATTGTGAATGAGTTGAAGCTCAGTCATATGTAATGTTTTTGTTGATAAATATAATTGGCACTTTCCCTTCTAGGAGGTTCAAGAGAAATGGCGATAGGAAATTAAAGATCAAGTTTAATTAAAAATCTATTATGAAAATGAACTTTAAAAAATACATTTTTTGTTACATATGAAAAGAAAAGTAGTTATGGAATCTGATTGTGATTCAAATGTGCTAATTCCATAGGTATTCTACTCTAAATCTCATTGATGGATTGATCTATACACATTAGAAACCCGGTGTACTTATCTACAATTTATGTGGTGATTAACAAAAACGATAGAAAAATCATGGTTGCGGAGAAGAATGCATGTAGTAATAAAAAAACTTGTGAAGAAGGAAATCAAATCCAAAGACATTAATGTATTCACATCTATGATGGTTTTTGAGTTGTCTCTTCTGGTTTCCGCCATGGTTTTCCCCTCTTCCACACTACGGTCCCTAGACTTTAAGAACTATTGCTTTTGTATGGCAGTCAGAAGAGTGTAGTTTATTGGACCACTGTATACAATTCAACCATAAACATCAAAATCAAGACTTTCAAAATAAAAATACATGGAAGACAGGGCTCAATTAAATTACTTTAGAAGTCCTTAAAGAGTCCAAACATAATAGTAGATATTGTTATTGTACTTCTTTGATACTTGTTATATTAATATATATTACAATAAACTTACACACTATAATAGAAGTATACATTACATAATATATTTTAAGTGATAAATTGAATGATATTTTCAAAGTAAAGACACAAACTAATCTCTTCCCAATAATATACTTTTTTGAATAATGCAAAAAAGTTATACACAATTGAATCCACAAGTACAAAAATAAGAATCACAATAAAATGTGAAAATTTAATCTCTTTGATAGACATAAGCTAATCAATTTGAAAGAGATAGAACTGCTGAAAAACTAGACAATTTTTTTTCAAAATATTACAAAGTACACAAATGTCTATCCTTAAATTTAAAGCATTTAGTCTTACTTTCTACCACTTGTCATGTAGATTTTATTATAAAAGTTAGTTCTTTGTCTTATAGGTTTCCACTACAATTTATTGTTGAATATCACAAGTTGTCTTATTGATCCCTTTAATATGTTTGGGTCTGTTTGAAATCTATTTGGTACAAGTTTTCTATTTTGGAATGATAGAGAAAATACTTGGAGTGCTAATTAAAATTGTTCAATTTCAAGCTCAAACATCAATAAAAACAATAGAATTTGTGTATACAGATGGCAATATTTCGTTTGCATTGAACTCTGCAATTTTATTTTATTTTGCTTGAGAATGAGATCTTTTGCTCAAATTTTGAGTTTTGTAAATTGAGTCAATATAATATTTAGAATGACTAATATTGTAACTGCTCTTAACACTTCTTTCTCAACTTTTGTGGGTCATGAATTGAGGAGATTTTGGTTTTTGTGACACAATGAATGTCAAATTAAGATTAATTATTTTATTTAAAGATTTTAGGTGTGGCAAGCAATGATTGATATTATGTGAAAATTTTGATTTGAAAAATGTTTTCTTAAGATTTGTTCGGAAAATTAAAATTAGAATTTGTTTATGATATTAGGTTCTTCTAAATCTAGTATTATTGTTTATATTCATATTCTTGTGTTTATTTTGATTAGGATATATGATAGTGTGGTTGTTCTTTGTATTTCTGTTTAGGCAATATGAGAATTTTATAATCTTTCTTGCATACTATTTATACTAAAATGCACAAAAAAAATCTAATCATTCCAATATCATGAAGTTCGAATGCTGTTAAACTATGAGTTTCTTTCATGGTGAAAAGTTGTAAATTCTAGTTTGTTCAAGGCTTCTATCCTTTGTAGTTAGATAAGTTTCAGTCTATTCAAGTAGAGATGTAGACATGTTGTCATTCTTCCCACACAAATGTAATATTTTAGAGGAAAATAAAAAGTACCTACAATAAGCCTTTTTTAAAAGAACATTATTCCCTTAAGACATCATGTTAAGAAGAAATGGCATCAAATTCCCAAGCTTCACATATCAAATTATTATGATCACCAAAACTCTGGTTGTTGGATAGGTGAGGAGATCTATGTCAAAAATCCATGGAAGATATATGATGAAGAAGCACAAAGATTTGGGTTTTGCAAACTTGTTATATTTTATAGCATTATGCTTCTTAATTCTCATACTATTTACAATGTAAAGAAAATTTACAAAAGTGTTATTAAGGATGGAGATCATATTTAATACTCATCGTACTAATCATCAATTCTTGAAGTTGCAATGAGTTGAGTAACTTCTATGCTACTGCTTGATAGTTGCTTTTTCTACAACTTCTAATCAAACCCACATAGGTTGCTTTGCAAACTTATAAATGTTATACAACCATATTGGAGTGAAGACTACTTCTTGTGAACTACTTTGTGAGAGCCTTTTGTCGAATTATGGTGAAATTGAACCATAAATTTTGTGTATTGTCTTAAAAAAATCATAGGAGGTCTATTTCAGAGTAGCTTATATATTGTGTAAGTTCTATGCAAAGTATTGCAACAATAAACAACGATGGGGTGAATTTGATCATAACATAAGCTTGCTTAGGAAGAACACAAGATTTTCCATCTTGACCATTTAGGAAGATATATTGTTACAAATAAAACTAAATTATGTTAGTGTGTAGATTTAAATGACCAAGATTAGTTGACAAGTGTTAGGGAGGAGAAGTAGGCAAATTTGTGTATTGACAATAGTATATGCTTTATTCATCAAAAGGAAAAAAAAAATTAAGAGGAACATGTAAGGATCTATTATGTTAATATTATATACTTTAGTAAACAATTTAGTTTGACATGTCTTATTAAAACTCCACAACCTGTGTATTAAATTATGTTATTCCTAATAAACATTATCAAACTTGTAAAACCAAGATAATGTTGTTAAAGCTAGGTTTCTAATTTTGGATCTAGTTGCAAAGTTTCTTATCAGACTACATAGTTGATCTGATATCTAATCAAAATCCATGAGTGATTGACTCATTTTATCTCTACTCGATGCTTTTTACTCTTTAAATGCCAATGATATTCTCAAACAAACATTAAATTTTGACTTTAGACAAAATGGAGAAATAAAAATTATGAAACTAGTAAAATAATGAACACATAGACAAATCTCCTTGTTTGATACCTTGTGATGGAGAAAAGAATCCACATGGTTGCCCATTAATTAGGACAAAAAATTTGATTCTTGAAACACATGAGATGATCCACTTACTTCATTTTATTGAGAATCCAAATTTGAGAAGCATTTGTTCTAAGACTTTCTAGTTGACTCTATCATATGCTTTTAACATATCTAGTTTTATAATCATGCTTTCCAATTTGTGTTGTTTGACATAATGAAGAACCTAGTGGGCAATATGAGCACCCTCATAAGTTTCCTTTCTAGGAACAAATCCTCCTTGCTCTTGTGAGATGATTTTAAGAAACAGCTTCATAAGTCTGATTGAAATAGCCTTAGTAAATATCTTTTAGACTTTATTGAAAAGGAAAATTGGTCTAAAATCAACAAAGGAATCAGGGCATCTCTTTTTAATAACAAGAGCTAAGAAAGTTGCGTTGAATTGTTGGGGATATTACCATTCCTTCTAGACTCTTCAAGAGTTGACTAGACCTAGGGGCCCACAAACTCCCAAGATTTTTGGAAGAAGAGGGCAGCTAGTCCATCCAAACCAAGAGCTTTGTCAAGGGACAAAGAGAAAACCATTGTCCAGACTTCTTCAAGGGAATTTGGTTTAAGTAGATCTACATTATATTAATTAGATACTAAAGGAAGCATGTTGACAAAGAGATCATGAAGATCATTTGCTTCTAATTCTATATTCACCTAGGGAGCTACAAAGAGGTTAGTGAAAAGTTGGACAACCTCAAGTTAGATTTTATCATTTTTCACAAGGAGGATCCCAGATGAATCCTTGATCTGAAATATTGAATTATTGATGGCTCTCAATTTGGCTGAGGAATGAAAGAATTTAGTATTTCCATTCCCATCTTTGAGCAAACTTTCTCTTGACTTCTAGCACCAAAAAATCTCTTCTCTAGAGAGAACCTCCTTATAGGCTTGCTAAATTCATTTTTGTTCTTCATAAGAAGATGGATTGATACTATTTTCAACAATTTTTGCATTAATCTTGGATAGTGACCCTCAAGATCAGCCTTGGAGGTAAAGATATTTTTGAATACTTGTTTGATCCATACTTTGATGCGAGCTTTCAAAATCTGAAGTATTTTGCAAAGTTGATACATTTTGGAACCCTGTATGAAAGGGCAGTTTTTCCAACAGAATTTAAGGAGATGAAGGAAGGATGGATCCTTAAACCACATTTTCTCAAACTTGAAGGAGGAATTAGGTTTATGATGAGCCCTACTAAATCTAAGTTGATTTGCAATGGGAAGTGATCCGATCCAATGAGGGGCAATATTTTAGAAAAATAGCAACCATGAAGAGAGATCCACATTGGGTTGGTGAAGAATCTGTCCAATCTCTCATCAATATGAAAGAAATTTGACCTTCTATTTGATTGTGAGAATTTTTCATTAGAAGGAATGCAGTCCTTGAGACTAGTTTTGGACACAAAATAACAAAAGTCTTGCATTATTTTGAGAGGAGGGACTATTTCACCCAATTTATCTTGCAAGGATAGGATAGCATTAAAGTCACCTTGAATTATGATTGGTTCATCCGAAATGTTTGCACATGCCACCAACAAGGAATCCCATAGTAAGTGGTACATATTTAGATATGTGCTTTTAGGAAAATGATGTTAGTATATGTGATTTTACTAATATGTCTTCTTGTTTAACTCTTATTGATGAAACTCCTAATAAAATGTGACTTGGTTAAAAGCACTAAGATACACATGGAGTTTAATTAGAAAATCATGCCTATCTATGATAAAACTGAACATATCTTGAAGTATTAGACATTGTAATTTGAAATAAAGTGTATAGAAAATTGTTTAAAGATGGTACTTTTTCTAATTCTAGAACTAGCATACTTAAATTTTGAAAAATATATGTAAAAACCATCAAGAAATATCAAAATCGAAAATATTTAACTTTCATGAACATTTAATATTGTCAATAATATAAAGTTGTACTCCATATTTTTTTTCATTCTAGAAAAGTTTCAACTCTCAAAAAAAATTGAAATGACTTCTATAGGTGATTTTACACACATTTTATCCCTAAAATCATGCTTGTTTGGATTCAAAGCTCTAATAAAGAAACTCACCTTAATAAAAACAAAATATGATTGATAAAAAGATAAGACATACTTCTTTTTAAAGTCATAAGTTTTTTATTAATTTATATTGCTGGTGTATGTAAACAATTAATGATCTTCTTTGTGGTTTTAGGTATTTGTAGCTGCATTCCATAATTGAAAGCTCCTCACACTAGAGAATGTAGACGAAGTTTATGAGACTTATGATAAAGAAGCAGGCTTGCAGTTTGAAAAGCTTCTTCAGACAGAGCGATTTCAATATACAATCTCTTAACAATTCATAACTATTATAATCATTGTTTTCTTTTCATGATTCGATTAAGATACATAGTCAATATAGAATCAAAATCAAGTTGTACAATGTGCATTGAACAAAATTTTGCATTTACTCAACATTTTGAATCATATTCCATAATCCATTATATGAATGAAAAAGAACAATAATTATTGTAATTGTTTCTAGATTAGATTGTGTTCAAGAATTTTTGCATCAACATTTCCCATCACATATTCTGATCCATCATCAAAATGATAAAAAGAACGTAACAAAATAACAACAATATATTGTAAAATTTAAATACAATTAGAACTAAAAACATTTATAATTACAAATCGCTCAAAAATTACTCAACACCCATATGCAACCTTCAAATTTAAAACCTCCTTCCCCCATATGACCGTCCTTAAGCAAATTTTGAACCTTACAATATGCATTGTCTGATTATTTGCAAATAAAATAGTATAAAAAGATGCTTCATACCACATAGAGTACCTCTCAATGTAATACTAAATTCTGTCATTCTCAAATGGAAGTCTAAATCTACTTGTTTAACAGTCATGATATTTTTATTTTAATCTGCCAGGGAATCAAATCAATACTATATTCTTCCAAGCCAATACGCATAGAGATTGGTAAAGGAAGCGACTTAGTCCATAGTTAAAAGTATGCAACTATAGTTGGCAACTTTTGCTTGTCCGCTAAGCAAAAAAAGTGAAGATTGAAGGAGAAATAGCTGAAGATGGCAAATGAAGATGAGGTTAAGGTCCTTGGCATTTGGGGCAGCCCCTATTCTCTGAGAGTGGTTATTGGGCTTGAAGAAAAGGGCATAAAATATGAGTACGTGGAAGAAGAAGATTTGTTGTGTAATAAGAGCCCCCTATTGCTGAAAATGAACCCTGTGCATAAGAAAATGCCTGTTCTTAAGCCTAGAGGTCTATTAGGCCATGTGGGCTTGAGTCATGAAATTTTGTGTTTACGATCCTAGAATGTTGTCTTAAGTGTTTTAAAGGTTAATGATGTCCTTAGCTATGTTTGGTAAGGTTTAGGTGCTTAGGAATTCAAAGTTGCATAAAAAATGTCATTGTTGTCAAAGCAACTTTTAAAAATTTGTCGGTTGGAATGTAACCTCTTTCAAACAGTCACAACCATTTGAAAGTTGGTTGTGGTCATTGAGAGGAGCCTATTTGTGCTTGTAAAACTGATGAGAAATGTTAGTTGAAGACCTGAAATGACTTGGAGAAGTTTGGTGGAGAGTATGAAATGAAACAAATCTGATTTCGCCTGAATTCTATTACTTTTCCGTACTATCTGTACAAAACATTGAATGATTTTGTAAAACTTAGGGTTGGTATAGTAGAACACTAAATAATATTTCATATGAATCTGGTCTGACCCCTTGAAGTGGTGTTCAGGAGGAGATATCGACAATTTGCTTCTGCAAGTCCGAAAACCCCTAATTTCCCTAGGGTGTTGCAAAGATGAGGCCCTAACTTGTGATCTAGTCATTGGCTTTCAATGGCCTTTGGTAGGATATGAGTTAGTGGGTGTTTTATGAAATTCCAAAGGGGTGAGATTAGGAGATTTGGATTGGTATTTTTAGCACCAAGCCCTAGCCTAAACTTTGTAAGAGTTTAGACTAGTACAGTCAAGAATTGATGGATTGCATGATGTCAGACATTAGAAGAAGGAGTTAGATGGTTGAATTGGTACATTCAAACATTAGACAATCCCTCTAAAGCATTGGATCTTCCTTTTGGTCCCATTCCCATACACTTCCTTTGTAACCCAAGCCTGATCTGATCAACTGGGTCTGTGACCCAAATATGTGTCTAGGATTGTCGAAGCAAGTTGGAGATCTGGTTCTTTGGTGTCTGAGAGATGTTCCAAAAGGGTATTTGAAACTACAATTATAATTTACCAGTATAATCTTCTACCAGTGTAAATTGGATGCCAGTGTGAATGATCCTTGTTATTTCTATTGATGCCAGTAGGTAAAGTCTATTATCGGTAGGTGAGGTCTATTGCTAGTAGGTGAAGTCTATTGCTAGTAGGTGAAGTCTATTGCCAGATGAACCTATGGAACCTTGTTGCCATCAAAGATAAGAAGGTTGTGGAAGGTCTTGTGAGACCCTAAGGGCATAGTGAAGGTGTTTGCCAACCCTTGTGAGGGATAAAGTCCAAGTTTTGGTTTTGGCGTGAGTTGAGGCCTTCACAGGCTTGAGATTGTGAGAGTGAAAGGTGAGAGAGTGTGTGGGTTTGCCACACTATTGTTGAAGATCTCTGCATTAGGTGGTATCATAGCTCTAGAAGAACTTGGGAAGAGTTTGAACCATGGGAGATCAGACAGAGGAACAAAGTGAAGAGGAGATACCCTCTAGAGTCACCAATGTAGAATTGGCTAGGATAGTGAGGGAGCAAGTAGCCAAGAACAAAAGGATGGAAGCAAAACTAGCAAAGTTGAAGAAGGATCGGGCTGGGAAGAAAGTTGGCTCAAACTCTGAGGAAGAAGAAGAAGGAGAAGAACAAGGAGAGAACCCAGTTGTACCTGCAGATCAAAGGCAATTCGTTAAAGCCCTTAAGAGAGTAGGTTGAAGAGACACTAAGGCAAAATTACCTATGTTTCAAGGGAAGATAAATCTAGAGGAGTGCATGGACTGGATTGAGGCCTTAGAAAACTATTTTAAATATGAGGAGGTGAATTATAACCAAAGAGTAAAGGTGGATAAGTCAAAAGTGAAAGGTCTTGCCCTTAGTTGGTGGAATGTCCTATAAAGGGAAAGAATGGTGGAAGGTAAGAACCCCATCACTTCATGGAAGGGGATGGTGTCAGAAGTTAAGAAGTAGTTGGTCCCTGAGGATTATCAGATAATCTGACATAAGAAACTACAAAATTTGAGAAAAAAGGATCTAGATGTTAGTGCTTACACAGAGGAGTTCCACATAATGACACCTAAAGCAAAGATACCAGAAAGTGAGACACAAAAGCCAACAAGGTACATGAATGGCCTTAAGTTCAACATTCAAGATGAACTTAGTTTGTTTAATCTTGAATTAGTGCATAAGTGTTACCAAATGGTGCTTAGGATTGAGAAGCAAAAGAGGTGAGGAGAACACCATAATAAAGGAAGGGGTACAAATTTCAAAGGTAAGGGCAGATTCAATGGTAGAGGATCATACCCAAAACCCCAAGGAGAAACAGGAAGTTAGGAACATGAGGGAGAATCGGGGAATAGAGGTAGTTTTAGAGGGAGAAGAGAAAATGGAAGAGGAAGATTTGGTGCAAGAGGACCTAGTGTTTTCACTAGTAGGTGTTTCTCTTCTAATTAACCAGGTGGGACATCAATCCTTTAGGTTTCTAGAGAAGCAAGAAAATGGTGGTCAAGGGAGTGAAAGAAGAGCACATTTGATTCAAGAAGAAGATAGTCAGAGCGTGACCTCCTACCACACATCAACTTCAATACCTATAGACCTGGAGAAAGGAGAGCTCTTGATGATAAAAATAACTCTCTTGAAGGAACCAATCAACAAAGAACTGCCTCAGAGGAGATCTCTTTTCGGAACCACCTACAAGATACATGGTAAATTTTGTAAGGTCATTGTAGATTCAGGATCCACAAATAACATACCTTCTATTGAGATGGTCACCAAGCTTAACTTGAATAGAGTACCTCACCCCTATCCCTATAAGGTATCTTGGTTGAATAAGGGACAACAAGTCTTGATTAGTGAACAAGTTTGGGTAGACTTCTCAATTGGTGAATATAAGAATAGTGTTGTGTGATGTGGTAGAAATGGATGCTTGTCATTTATTACTTGGTAGGCCTTGGAAATATGAAGTGGATGCTAGGCATGAGGGTAGAAATAATTTCTACACCATCACCAAAAATGCAGAGAACTTTACCATGACCCCTCTCCCATATGAGAGTAAGGATAAACACATTCTGACTAGTTTCATGCTATTAGATGAGAAAGAATTCATGAGGGATTTGAAGGAGAAGGATACTCCTTGATTTGCCATAGTTGTCAAGCCTAGGGATGAACCTAAGAAGTAGCCTAAGAGCCATGAGGAGAAAGAAAAATTTGGGCCTAAGGGGGTTCAAGATCTACTAGATAAATATAAGGGAATTATTGCAAATAGTACCACAAATACTCTACCTCCTCAAATAGAAATCAGTCATTGCATAGACCTTATACTGGGTGCTACCCTACCTAACAAGGAAGCCTATAAATTGACCCCTAAACAAAATGTAGAAGTTGCAAGACAGATCCAAGAGTTACTTGAGAAAGGGTTCATTAGAAAGAGTATAAGCCCATGTGCAGTCCAGACAGTGATAGCTTCTAAGAAAGAAGGAACATGGAGGTTGTGTATAGACTCTAGGGATATCAATAGGATAACAATCAGCTATAGGTTCCCAATACCAAGAATAGAGGATTTGATGGAATGTCTAGGAGGAGCCAAGTACTACTCAAAAATAGACTTGAAAAGTGGTTATCACCAGATTAGGATCAAAGATAAGGACCAATGGAAGACAACATTTAAGACCAATGAAGGCTTGTTTGAATGGATGGTAATGTCATTTGGGATTTCCAATGCCCGTGGTACATTTATGAGGTTAATGAATGAGGTTCTTAATCCCTTTATCAATCATTTTGTGGTAGTATACTTGGATGATATACTGATTTTTAGTAAGGATAAAAATGAGCATCCGATGCACTTGGATTTGGTATTGAAAAGGTTGCATGAGGAGCAGTTCAAGGTCAACTTGGACAAGTGTGTTTTCTTGCAGGAGGAATTAGTGTTTCTTGGATTTTTTTGTTTCTAAAGGTAACCTGAGAATGGATCCATCAAAGGTGGAGGAAATCCTCAATTGGCCCACACCTAGATCTGCAAGTGAGGTAAAAAGTTTCCATGGCTTAGCAAGTTTTTATAGAAAGTTTATAAGAAATTTAAGTGGGGTTAGTGCTCCTATGATAGATACCATCAAGGGTGGAAGAAAGTGTCAATTTGCTTGGAATGATGAAGCTAACAAGTCTTTTGAGTATTTGAAAATAAAGATTGCAGAGCAGCCCATCTTAGTCCTTCTGATTTTCATAAGGTATTCACTATTGAATGTGATGCATCTAAGAAACCTATTGGAGGAGTCTTGAGTCAGGAGGGTAGCCTTGTGGCCTTTTTCAGTGAGAATTTAAATGAAGCAAAACAAAAATATTTAACCTATTATCTAGAGATGTATGCTTTGGTACAATCTCTTGGGAAATGGAGACACTACCTATTACCTGTGGAATTTATTATTTACACTGACAACCATGCTTTAAGATTTTTGAACGGGAAGGAGAAACTCAATCACATTCACATGAAATGGATGGAGTACCTTCAAGCTTTCACATTCACTATCAAGCATAAGAAGGGAGTGGCCGGCAAAGTTGTAGATGCCCTTAGTAGGAGGAACTTGGTAATCCAAGAGATTCAATTAGAAAGCATAGGAATCACTGCTATGAAGGACATGTACCAAGAAGATGTAGATTTAAGGAGGCTTATGAGGTTTTTCAAGATATGAATGAAAGGTATCATGCTGATTTTTCTAAGTATATGCTTCAAGAAGGTTTACTTTTCAAGGGTAGTCAGCTTTGTATTCCTAATTTCTCAATGAGAGAGAATATTGTCAAAGAAAAGCATTGTGGGAGTTTATTAGGACATTTTGGACTTGATAAGACACTTGAGTTGGTTAGTTGGTTTTATTTTTGGCTAAGAATACAATCAGATGTGAGGAAATTTGTTTCAGAGTGTGTAGCGTGTCAAAGAGATAAAGGTAGAAGTTCAAAATCAAGCCTCTATACTCCTTTACCAATCCCTACCAAACCTTGGGATTCAGTCAGTATGGATTTTGTCTTAGGCCTTCCTAGGACTAAATTAGGTTATGACAGTGTCTATGTTGTGGTAGATTGGTTTTTAAAGATGGAAAACTTTTTACCATGCAAGGTTACACATGATGCTTCTAATATTGCAAGTTTATTCTTCAAGGAAATCATCAGACTTCATGGGTTATCCTTGAGCATTATCTCGGATAGGGATCCTGAGTTTTTAGGACACTTTTAGAGAACTGTGTGGCATAAGTTGGGGAATAACTTGTGTTTCTCTTCTTCTTATCACCCTCAATTTCATGGGTAAACTGAGGTAATAAATAGTTCCCTTGGAAACTTGTTAAGGTGCTTGACCAAGGAGCATGGAACTAATTGGGATACCATTCTCCCATGGGAAGAATTTTCCTATAATGACTCTATGAACATAAGTAAAAGGTTAAGTCCTTTTCAAATTGTGTATGGTCCACATCCCAGGGGTATTCTTGAACTTAGATATGTGAAGAACACTGATAGAAGAAGTGCTCAAGTAGATGACTTTTCTGAAGTCATCAAGGATATACACCAACAAGTAAGAGATAAATTGATTCATACCTCTGAGAAATACAAGCAAGCAGAAGACCTCAAAAGGAGAGATGTTGAATTTAAGGTGGGAGATATGGTGATGATTCATATCAACAAATAAAGACTCCCTAAGGATAAATACACAAGCCACTCATGAAGAAGATAGGTCCTTTCAAGCTCCTCAAAAGATGTGGGAACAATGCATACAAAATAGATCTACCCTCATGTGGGACTGTCACCTATATTTAATGTTTCTGATATATATGCATATAAGGGTGTTGTTGATGATGTTTGTGATGTAGGTCAATCTGATTCCTCTACTGCAGACATGATAGAAGGACTTCCCACACAACCCTTACCAGAAATTGAGTGTATTTTGGATCAAAGGGTCAGCAAGAAAACAAGGAGGATGACTTATTTGGAATACTTGGTAAAATGGAGGAATCAACCTTTAGAAGATGCTACATGGATGACCTCTGAAGCCATTGAGAGGACAAGAACCAAAATTGCAAACATCCCCACTCAAGAGACTTGAGTTTCTTTCACCCGAGGAGTATGGTGCAGTGCACCTCTTCTTTTCATGGTGTTTTTCATGCCATTAGGGGAGTCTAGTGTTTGTTTTGTGTTTACTTATGTTTCCATAATGGGTTGGATCTCAAGGATCACCATAGATGTAACAAAATGCCTTTGTATGGTCAATAACCTCTCACGTGCACATATAAGCCTAGAGGTCTATTAGGCCATGTGGGCGTGAATCATGAAATTTTGTGTTTATGATACTATAATGTTTTCTTAAGTTTTTTAAAGGTTAATGATGTCCTTATCTATGTTTGGTAAGGTTTAGGTGCTTAGGAATTCAAAGTTGCATAAAATTTGTCATTGTTGTCAAAGCAACTTTTGAAAAGTTGCCAACTAGAATGTAACCTCTTTCCAACAGTCACAACCATTTCAAAGTTGTTTGTGGTCATTGAGAGGAGCTTATTTGTGCTTATACAACCAATGAGAAAGTTTTTTTGAAAGCATGAAATGATTTGGAGAAGTTTGGTGGAGAGTATGAAATGAAACAAATCTGATTTCACCTGAATTTTGTTACTTTTTTGTACTGTCCATACAGAACATTGAATGATTTTGTAAAAATTATGGTTGGTACAGTAGGAAACTGAATAATCTTTCCTATGAATCTGGTATGACCCATTGAAGTGGTGTTTGGGAGGAGATATCGACAATTTTCTTTTGCAAGTCCAAAAACCCTTAATTTCCCTAGGGTGTTGCAAAGATGAGGCCCTAACTTGTGATCTAGTCATTGGCTCTCAAAATACTTTGGTAGGATGAGAGTTAGGGGGGCTTATTATTAAATTCCAAAGGGGTGATATCAGAGGAGTTGGATTGGTATTTTTACCACCAAGCCATAGCCTAAACTTTATAAGAGTTTAGACTAGTAAGGTCAAGAATTGATGGATTGCATGATGCCAGACATTAGAAGAAGGAGTTAGATGGTTGAATTGCTACATTTGGACATTAGATAATCCCTTTGAAGAATTTCTACATTCGGATAATAATATAAAACATTCTTCGTCTTCTTGTTCACACACAAGTTTTCAATTTGGCTAGCAAAGGTCTCATCTTTTGCATCTTTAGCAATTGTACAAAAAGTTGGCATTGCTCAGTCAATGTCTTATTTCTAAACTATTGGTTGAAAATTTGTGTATCCCACAATCAAATTGTTTGTGTTGGCTTCTTGCCTTCATGATTGTCTATAATGTTCTTATCGGTTTCAAGCAACCTTTTTGGAGCTCTTGAATCTTTTGAATTTGGAATTTGTCTTTCTTCCATGAGAGGCTCTTCATTTCTCTTGTAATTTTGTGATACATAACATTCACTTTTTTCAAAATTTTCACCTTTAATGTCAATTCCAACATTTTCACTTTCAATTCCCACATTTTCACTTTCAATTCCCACATTTTCTTTATCCAAATTCAATATCATGTTAAACATTTTGAATATCAATTTCACCATTTCCATTCCCAATTTGAATGTCATGTTCAACATTTTCAATATCATCTCACAAAAATTTGAAATGGGAGTGAGTGGTGGGAACAGTGAGAGAGACGGGAGTGGTGGGAGTGGTGTTAGGGGTTCTGATGTAGAGGGAGATGAAGATAAAGCAGACGAGGCAGGCGATATTGGAAGATATGGGAATCTCTTGGCTAGTTGATTGGCTACATGTGGCTGGTGTTTAGATGCCTTTGGAGTTATCCCTTTTGCCGGTGAGTGTTCTCTACTTTATTTTGCAGTGTATGCTCTCTTTGTCTCTTGCAGTGCTTGATGCGAGGAAAATTTATTTGTTTTATTCTCTTCTTTCCTCTATTCCAGGAAGTATTTGGAGTTCTTTTTCATGGGGAGATGCTAGATGGGGGGTTTTTCAACAGCTATGTTTATGGTGGAAGGAGATTCTGTTGGGAATTGGAATGCCCTGCTCTAGGTCCTTGGGGGTTCCTTGTCTCTACCACTTGGGGGTGTGTGAGGGGCCCTCTTCCTGCTTTCAGGATCCTACTCTTGCTTGTAGTTCTCTTGGCATTGTCTGGAGTTGCTTGTATTATTTTGGATGCCCTTCTTGTTTTTTGCAGATTTGGTGTTCCAAATGCTAACTGAGCCATGACTATTGGGGTCAGTTGGGGTTTATTATTAGAGTGTGATTAGCCGATTGTCACCCCAATGCAGACCCTTCTTGAGGTTTTGTGCTTTATCTTTCAATTGGGGGTTTTTCATTCTTCTCTTCTTCTGTTCAGACTTTGGCCTTTTGGTTTGATTTGGTATGGATCTAAAAGCCCTTTCAGGGTTTCTTTGTGGTGGCCTCTTTCGCTTTGGAGGTATCTCTAGATTGAGATTGCTTTGTCTACTATTTTTTTTATTTTTGGCCTCATCTTGGTTGTTGTTTGGCTGAAGTAAAGATTCTTCTGGAAGGGATGCTAATGATTTCTCTTTGTTGATCCCTTCCTTTCCTTTTGGGACTACCCTTGCAAGTGTTTGTTGTTTCTAATTAAGGGTCTTTTCCTCATTTTTTGTGGCAAGATCGGTGTATCGGGGTTTGACCTCCATGCTTCTACTTTAGCTTCTCTACTTTCCTCTAGTCTTTCCTATTAAGGTGGACCTATCTCCTATTGAGGTGGAGATAGATGTGGTTGGTGGTGATCTATCTCCTACTAAGGTTGAGATGGATGCTTTTGGATTTGGTTTGAGGTGTTGTGGGGGGGATGATGGTGCCCTATTTCTTGATTGTAAGGGATCTATTGTTGCCCTTCCCTTAGACTTCTTTCCTTTATCTCCTATTGAGGTGGATATCTCAAAGGGCAAAATTAACTCATTGTTTTTTAAATATTAAAGTTAAGGTTATGGTAGCCTTGCTAAAACCCATTGTTAAGGTTAAGGGATCCTTGAAAAACATTAAGGTCATGTTTATCAAAGTATTCATGTGTATGGATTTGACCTTTTTCTCTCTCGGCTGGTTTTTTAATGTTTATTCTTTGTTGTTAGGTTGTGGTTGGGTTGCAAGTTCTCTATGTTGCATCTTTTTATAGCTTTCTTCTTTAGGTTTTGAACTCATGAAAATTCTAAGGGTTCAAGTACCTTCAAAACCTATTGTAAGGGGTTTTAGGTTCACTCAAAATCTATTTGATCCTTATCCAGAAACATTTTCAATATAAATATCTCCATTTTCATTTTCATTTCCAATATCATTCTCAACATTTGCATATTCAATTTCCTCTTCACTTGAAATAACACTTACGGGTGGAGCAGAGGCCTCAACTTCACCAATATTTGGCATACCTTGTCTTCTCTTCCTATGACTTTCTCAATCTCTTTGTCTATATGCTTCAATTTTCTCTTTTGAAAGTTTTATTTTACATATTTTCTTTTGATGAATGTTGCTCCCCATTATACCTCCACAAATATGCTCAAAATGATTTATAATGAAAAATTTGTGTCAAATATTCTCAAAAAAGTAGAATTTTGTCTCTATCTGTCTGAAAACTCGTGTTTGTTGCCTGCAAAAAGAATGTAGGGACCGTTGAAATACTCAAAATGGATCACTATCAACTTTTGTGTGGTCCAGGTATCATATATTTGATATTATCTAATATCCAATATCTTTTCATAAGAGTGACAACAATTTCGTTGGTGCCCTTTCCCATAGGTATTGAATATCCAATTATTTTTTATATCCAATACCTTGTTTAGGATAGGGAGAGAGAGAGAGAGAGAGGGAGAAGCAAAGGGAGATAAGGGGATAGGGAGAGAGAGAGGGGGGGTAGGTAAGGGAGGGGGAGAAAGGATTCCAGAAGGGGAAAAGGATCTAGGGAGAGAGGGGAGGTTGGGTAAGGGAGGGGGAGAGAGGATTCCAAAAGGGGATAGGGATCTAGAGAGAGAGAGAAAGAGATGGATATGGAAAGCAAGAGAGAAAGATAAGAAGAGAGGGAGAGCGATTGGGAAAGGGGGGGAGAGGAGTCCAAAAGGAGAAAGGGAGAGATAGGAAGAGAAAGGAGAAAAGGATCTAGAGAGAGAGAGAGTAATCAGGGGGAAGGTGAGAGGGGAGGAGATGGAAGTATCAAAAGAGAGAGAGAATGAGAGAGAGAGAGAGAGAAAAGGGGAGAGAGAAGGAGAGAAGGGAAAATAGATCAAGGTGGTGGGTAAGGGAGATAAAGGGATAGGGAGAATGAGAGATAGAATAAGAGAGGGAGAGGGGTTGGGAAAGGAAAGAGGGGAGACAAGTCCAAAAGGGGAAAGGGAGAGATGGGGAGAGAAAGGGGGAAGAGAGAGAGAGAGAGAGCAAGGGGGGTTGGCAAGGGATAAGGGGAGAGCGATCTAGATATGGAGACAATGGGAAAGGGAGAGATTGGGAGAGAAGGGGAAAGGGATCTAGAGAGAGATAAAGACAAAGATAGAGACAATGAGAGTGGGAGGGGGAGAGGGGAGAGGGGAGAGATGGAAGTATCAACAAAGGGAGAGATGGTGGGCAAGGGATAGGGGAGAGAGGGGGAGAGAAGGGGAAAGGGAGAGGAGGTTGGCATAGGATACAAGAAAGTTAAATAGTGGAACAACTTCCTACACCAACCTTGAAAGGAGGGTGATGCAAAAATTTATAGATCATTACAACTGTTACAAAAATTTAATATAAATAATCATAAAATAACATTCATACCACAACACAATGATTTACATCGAGAAAACCCTTTCAGGAGAAAAACCCCACACTCCAAAAGAATCTCACATCTCAATATATTATTCATCATTCAACAATAGATTACAATATGAAGACCTCAAATGGTATGAATACATCAAGCAGTATGAAGACATCAAGCAGTATGAAGACCTCAAGCGGAACAAGGACCCCTAGCAGCAGTTAATCATTTTGATCAGAACACTATGTTCCAGTTTACCAGTCTTTGTTTACCGGTAATCGATATACTATGTTAAACCTGTAAAATTGTAAAGTGTGATAAGTTATCATCCACCGACACTTTGGCGGTGTGTCTATGTCATGTTACCAAATGTGTCTAGATGCTTTGAACCTAGGAAATTGTAATCCAATCTCATTGGACTGACATGAAATCAGCTTCCTATTTAAGGACATCATGTCTAGGGTTTTAGTGTGTGTATGCATGTGTGTATATTGAAGAAGCATTGTGTGATAGATATTGAACATGCAAAGGATAGAAGACTGAAGTAATGCTACAATGCATTAACATAGAGAAGTCAAGGATATAATCAAGCATTTGTTGGTATTTTGGTATGGTTTTGTCATTGATGTCAACACCTACTAACACTTATCAACTCTGGAAATTTGGAGAATCAACAACATTCACCAACAAGCAAGTGACTTATGCACAGTCACCGATATCAAGTACACCGGCAGAATATAATGATCACCGGCACTTGAAATGCAATGGAAAACACTTGATTATGTCGAATACATCATTTGGACACTTTGTCTTGGAGATTTGTTTATTGGCATATTCGTATTTGCATATTTGTTGTTACCGGCAAATGGGTCTAGGTTACACCAGTAGGCTTATTTATTCCAGATTAGTACGGAACACTATGGAGATGTTTTATTATTGTTGTAAATGCATAAAGCCGATATGTTGAATCGTTATTGCATTGGATATTGTTTTATTTGTAAATTGATTTTAATGTAATATCCTTTAGAGCCAACCTACTAAAATTGGTCTTAGGTTATGATATAAATATAAAATCTTATTTGTAAGATTGAATGGGAATGCAAAAAAGGATTGTGTGAAGGTATATGCGAGAATAAGCAGAGCTATACACGCAGACATCATTTGAAGCTTGAAGGAGGGTTTTTGTGAAATCAATCAGAACTACACCGATACTGAATACAGCATAGAAAGATGCTAATTTGAGCAGTAAATCCTTATTGGATTTAACCATCCAATTGTAGTCAGTGTGACTCCTATTTTGTGTTTGAGCAGTGAGCTCTAGGCGCTTGGCCTTTTTGCATGAGTAGACCCCATTTGTATACACTTACTATCTTCAGTAGTACCATTTGATTGTGGATAAGGTTTCCCACCGTGGTTTTTCCCCTTACATGGTTTCCACGTACAAATATTGGTGTTATGTGTTGTGAATGACTTTGCCCTTATGTTACATGCATTAATCTTTACCGGTATCGTAATTAACTGATAAAACTGTCTATCGGTATAAAAGACCGATTTACCAATATTAAGCATTAAGTTAGTTAAGTTGTTTTTGGTTTGAATTTATTTGATAGTTGATTCACCTCCCCCCCTCTCAGTTGTCTCCGGGACCTAACAACATTCTGTACTACTTTCTAGATCATTCACTTGTTGATTACTAATCTCTTTAACAAGTCTGAAACCCTTAACCGGGTAGGCCCAGTCAACCCTATTGCAAATCCTCTAACAAGGTGGTTCATAGTTGTGGATCTGAAGTCCTTTAATAGGGTAGTCTTTAACAAGACTTATCTCCTAACAAAGATCTAGATTCCTAACAGGATCTATTCTGGTGAAGAACATTGTAAGGCCTTAATCGGTCTGGTTACTATTCTGCAGATAGTTGACTTATGAGTTTTACTCACCGTGGATTTTCCCATTTGGTTTCCCACGTCAAAATATCTTGTCTTACGGTGATTGTGCTTTCTATGGGTGAATGTTCTATTTTATATTTGGCTTGTTTGTCGCAGGGGATGTTTCAGGATACATTGATTGCAAACTGGAAGACCTAGGGTCTCTAGTGAGTCACTCCCAGTTGAGTTTGTTCTGTGGAGATGATAAGAAGATTAAACTAGAGTACATCATGATCGAGAAGAATAAATTCCATAATGCAGTATATTTTCTTGAGGAATACATAGAAGATCGCATAAGGATCATTCTAAGTAGGGTTCATGGTGATAAGATGTATCTTGAGCGAACCCATGATATCACACCGGAGGCAATCCATGTCATGACCAGTTTCTGCAATGTTGGAGAAATCCTTGTTCTTCACAAGATCATAAAATTCAAAGTGATAGAGCTCACTGAATCTATGAGTGACTAGCGGGAAATGACTATAAACACCATAAGAGATGACTTGGTGAAGTATGCTTGCATGGTGATCGGGTATAGAGTATTCTATGCTAGTAGAATGAATTATGTTCCTACAGTTGCAGTGCATGCCGCTTATAGGATGATCAAGGAAGATGTAGAATATGACTTATGTACATGCATGCAAAAATAACCCATGGAGAATCTGAAGTCCATCAAAGAGGACAAGACATTGAGGTTTAAGTTCGGTCAATTGCTTGTCGGTTTGTTTTTTTATTTTCAAGGGTATTTTCCAAGAGTTGGTGATGTTCAATGGTCGAGTGACCTACCGGTTTCAAGACAAATAAAGCAGAGTCTGCAAGTAGTGGGATCTGCTTACCCGGAGACTCTGAACAAGTATTTTGATGAGTTGAGACTGAAGATGAGCCAGAGAATGAGAATTTCAGGTGATCTAGTTAAAAAGTATGAAGATGATATATGTTTTACAATCAAAGTGGATCACTGCATAATGGAAGTAGAAAAAGACACCGATCTGCAAGTTAAAGCAGTTGTCAAAATGTAGAAGGTATCTGAAGCTAATCGACAGGCTGAGCAAGAGCCTGACCTATCTACAGCCAAACCGGATGAAACCTTCGATAATCAGGGTGAGAAAGTAACTGAACAAATTAACCCTATTGATCTCGATGCACTAGATGTTGAAGGTACTCAACTAGAGGAAGCAAATAAGGAGAAAATGGAGAAAGAAAAAGAAGAGAAAGAGAAATAGGAAAAAGAAAAAGCGGAGAAGGAAAAGTCAGAAAAAGAAAAAGCTGAGAAAGAGAAACGGGAGAAAGGGAGAGTGGAGAAAGAAAAAGAAGATAATGAGAGAGTGGAGAAATAAAAAGAAGACAAAGAGAGAGCGGAAAAGGAAAAGGAAGAGAAGAAGAGAGCAGAGAAGGAAGAAAAAAAGAAGAAAGCAGAGAAAGAAGAAGAGAAGAAAAGAGCGGAGAAGGAGAAAGAGGAGAAAGAAACGCTGACAAGGAGGCCAAGGAAAAAGAAGAGCTGAGAAGAGGAAACAAGAAGAGAACAAATCAAAGGAAGGAGAACAAACTCCTAAGGCAACCGGCGATCAAATCAAACAGGTTGATCCCACCGGTCATGGTGATTTGACTCTTGCCTTTCTTACCCAATCAGTAGATGAAAATGAGCTACTAAGGAGTACTCAACTAGCTCAAGAAAGATTGGAAGAACTAAGGAGGAAGAAAGAACAAGATGTCATTCAATCTGTTGTTGACACTCTTTCCAACTTAGTTCCCGGTACTAGTCTCAAGATCTACAATCAGACTCAAGATCTGTAGGAGCTCCAGTTGCTTTTATTACCAAAATTGCAAGTTCTTCAAAAGTGTTTTCTGAACATGGACGCTATTATTGTTACACAGAAATTGAGCACCATCGATGCCATGGAGGAGTTAGCTTTCCAGATGAAGACTCAGAGTGAAATTGCTACCTCACTCCTAGATACCTTGTCAACAGACATGAAGGATTTTTTGAAAAACTTTAAATCTATTTTTGACAAGTTTTACTCTTTATTGTCATAAACACATACTTTGTTTTTATGTTATGCAATATGATTTTGGTAAATCAGGGGAGTGGTAAACCCACTATGTTTTGTATTACTTTATCATTGTTTTTTAACTAGGAAAATCATGTTTTAAGGGACCTAAAACCCGCTTACATTACGAAAAGATAAGCATGAAAGAAGAAAAGGAAAATAGAACAAAGACAGAAAAGTTGCAAAAGACCAGCAGAAAACACAGCAGCTAGGAAAAGGGACAGCACGGAGCCAGCAAGAGACTGGAAAACAAAGACCATAATTAAATTTCAAATAAAACCTTTTATGGACTCTTCTGTGTCCTTGACCAACATCATCATAGCCTTAGCAGCTTCTCTCAGGTCTTTGTTCTCCTGCTTCAAATGAATGTCTTTAGTCTTTATCTCCAAATCACAGCTCATCTACCTAGTTCTACACCTGGAAGTTTGGGGAGCAGAGCTGGAGGTTGGCATATCATCAATGATCATAGTCTCTTTATTATGTTGGTTCCTCTCCAGACAATCCACCAGGGCATTCATATTCTGAGATGAAATCCTCAAGACCTCAAGACTGTGATTCATGAAATTCTTCAGGGCTTTCTCAGTTTTAGCAACCCAATTGATGATGGCTTCATTTTCAACCTTGTCTTTATCTTCAAAAATTCTAATCACATCTTCCAGATGTTTCAATTCTCCCTTTATCAAATCTTTTTCTGACCAATCCCACATTTCAATTTCATCCTCAGCCTCACTGATTTCCACCTCCGCATCCTTTTTCCCAGTATTGGCATCCTTAATCAAGTCCTGAATCTTATACTCCAAATCCCTCTATTTATTCTTAATACTAGTAATATTTTCAATTACCCATTTCTGGAAATTGAAAAATTCTAGTGTGTTGTTTCTAGCTACGTTGAAGACGGAGTCCATCATTTCCCTTCCCTACTCAGAGCTCACAGAATTAGGGTTAGCTTCCTCCATGGTATTCTAGGCAACATTCCTGCTATCCAAAGCAATAGGATCTGAGTCAGGATTTTCAATAAAAACTTTTCTCTTTACCTCCTCTTCTCCAGCATCCTCTTTCTTCTAACTCTTCGCTTCATAATCATCCTGCTTCTCCTATTCCTCCTCCTTACCAGCTTCAACATCTGTGTCCTCTCTATCAACATCATCAACTCTTCCTTTTTTATGGAGAGGAACATTTGACAAATCATCATCAGACTCAGAATCAATGCGACTATCTGAAATATGTGCATTTGCCACCAAATAGTCATCCTTACTAACCCTAGATTGTTTCTTCAAGTGTTCATAAATAAGTAGAATGAGCCCTTGATGAGCTATGGGATAGGAATTGGATTTTTTGGCATGGTCAGCCAAACTCTCATTCAGGGAAGAAGCTAAGTAGAAAGGAAAAGAGATCTTAACCCCATGGCAAAAATGGTTAAGAATAGCAAAATGATAGTTATAAACCTTGGTGGATCTACCATCTATAGTAAGGAATTCCATCAATACCCTTAATATCTTCTGCCAAAAGGACTTTACTTGATGAGGGAGGTAGTATGAAACATTATCTTCCTTGATGAGCCAAACCTTCTAATCATCAGTTTTAGGGAAATTTTTGATAGCTTCGGCTGCAAACTTTCGGTCTCTGTAGAACTTGGTGCCTTCCTTTTGTAATCCCGTTACTTCTACCACTAAATCCTCTTTGAGCTTCTAGGTCTCCTAGAATAAAGTGACTTTGTTCTTGTTCCATTCCTTAGCAAAGCCGCGAGACACCGACTTTTTGATGCTTTATGTGGGTGAATGTTCTATTTTATAATCGGCTTGTTTGTCACAGGGGATGTTTCAGGATACATTGATTGCAAACTGGAAGACCTAGGGTCTCTAGTGAGTCACTCCCAGTTGAGTTTGTTCTGTGGAGATGATAAGAAGATTAAACCAGAGTACAACGTGATCGAGAACAATAAATTCCACAATGCAGTATATTTTCTTGAGGAATTCATAGAAGATCACATAAGGATCATTCTAAGTACGGTTCATGGTGATAAGATGTATCTTGAGCGAACCCATGATATCACACCAGAGGCAATCCATGTCGTGACCAGTTTCAATTTCAATTTCATCCTCAGCCTCACTGAAGATGAGCCAGAGAATGAGAATTTCAGGTGATCTGGTTAAAAAGTATGAAGATGATATATGTTTCACAATCAAAGTGGATCACTGCATAATGGAAGTAGTTCAGCCTAGACAAGATGAAGTTGAGCCTATGGGCTATGAAGTGGTAAATGATATACTCACAGGGTATGCCTCTACCCTTCTTGCTTAACCACTGGATCCAAAGAAGAAGAGGACCGGTACTTACTCATAGAGGATCAAACCTATTGAAGTACTGAAGCAGAAGAAGAGGAAAGTTGTGCCATCAGCATCGACATTGGTTGCATCTGTTGCTAGTCCTAAAGTGACCAAGAGGTCACCAGCCAAAAAGAAAATGGAGGCCATTCCGCCAAAGGTATTTGAAAGGAAGAGAAAAACCAAGAATAACACACCAGATTTAGAAGACACTGAACCAGAGGTAGAAATGAAGAAGACAAGGCAACCAAGTAAAAAGATGAAGACAACCGGTAATGTACCTGCAACCTCTGCACTGGTAAATATACATGTTGCTTCTTACCATCCTATGACACATTTTCAAATGATTATGCAGAATGTTAGAAGGAAAGTTCTTGATGATCTAAAAGATTATTTTGATGATTTTAGTGATAGTGAAAAGGAAGAGCTAGAGCTAGAGGTTATTAAATATTTGTGTGATAATGATCGATCTTTGATTGACATTAAACCTGTTGTTCCTAATTATTTGTATAATTATTTGGATAATAAATGGTGCATTGTCATTGAAAAGGAGCAAGAAATTAGGGAAGAATTTTTTGCCCAATATTTTCGTGATGCTTCTAATTCAGAATTGTTTGAGATTCTTAATCGGTACAAAGGCATCTTTTTCATGCAAAGAAGAAGACTTCAGTTACTCAAAGGCAAAACCTCCGAAGTAGAAAAAGACACCCATCTACAAGTTAAAGCAGCTGTCAAAATGCAGAAGGTATCCCAAGCTAATTGACAGGCTGAGCAAGAGCTTGACCTATCTACAGCCAAACCGGATGAAACCTTCGATAATCAGGGTGAGAAAGTAACTGAACAAATTAACCCTATTGATCTCGATGCACTAGATGTTGAAGGTACTCAACTAGAGGAAGCAAATAAGGAGAAAATGGAGAAAGAAAAAGAAGAGAAAGAGAAATAGGAAAAAGAAAAAGCGGAGAAGGAAAAATCAGAAAAAGAAAAAGCTGAGAAAGAGAAATGAGAGTAAGGGAGAGTGGAGAAAGAAAAAGAAGACAAGGAGAGAGTGGAGAAATAAAAAGAAGACAAAGAGAGAGTGGAAAAGGAAAAGGAGGAGAAGAAGAGAGCGGAGAAGGAAGAACAGAAGAAGAAAGTAGAGAAAGAAGAAGAGAAGAAAAGAGGAGAGACGGAGAAAGAGGAGAAAGAAAAGCTGACAAGGAGGCCAAGGAAAAAGAAGAGCTGGGGAAGAGGAAACAAGAGGAGAACAAATCAAAGGAAGGAGAACAGACTCCTAAGGCAACTGGCGATCAAATCAAACAAGTTGATCCCACCGGTCATGGTGATTTGACTCTCGCTTGTCTTACCCAATCGGTAGATGAAAATGAGCTACTAAGGAGTACTCAACTAGCTCAGGAAAGATTGGAAGAACTAAGGAGGAAGAAAGAATAGGATGTCATTCAATCTGTTGTTGACACTCTTTCCAACTTAGTTCCTAGTATTAGTCTCCCTAGTACCAATTCCTCTCTGGCCCAATTAAAACTTCTTTGAACAATTGTGGATGATCAAGTACAATGTTTGGAAGACGTTTCCTAGGCCACTGCAAAGAAAAAACATGAAAAGGCACTCAAAGTTTCACTAGTGAAACAATTTAATGAAGACAAAGACAAGCTGATCCACGAGAGGGATGATATCAGTCTAGCAATAGTTAAAGGCCATAAACTATTGAGCAAAATCTGCCTGCCCGATCTATTCTATGATGATGCTTTGAAGAAAAAGAGTCAACTCCAATTGGAGTTAAAGCAGTATATCGACAACTTCAAATTGCCATTTGATTCCTTCACAGTGTATGTATAGACTGTTCACACTCACCAGCATCAGATTGCAAAGATTGAATCTAAGATCTACAATCAGACTCAAGATCTGTAGGAGCTCCAGCTGCTTTTATTACCAAAATTGCATGTTCTTCAAAAGTGTTTTCTGAACATGGACGCTATTATTGTTACACAGAAATTGAGCACCATCGATGCCATGGAGGAGTTAGCTTTCCAGATGAAGACTCGGAGTGAAATTGCTACCTCACTCCTAGATACCTTGTCAACAGACATGAAGGATTTTTTGAAAAACTTTAAATCTATTTTTGAAAAGTTTTACTCTTTATTGTCATAAACACATACTTTGTTTTTATGTTATGCAATATGATTTTGGTAAATCAGGGGAGTGGTAAACCCACTATGTTTTGTATTACTTTGTCATTGTTTTTTAACTAGGAAAATCATGTTTTAAGGGACCTGAAACCCACTTACATTACGAAAAGATAAGCATGAAAGAAGAAAAGGAAAACAGAACAAAGACAGAAAAGTTGCAAAAGACCAGCAGAAAACACAGCAGCTAGGAAAAGGGACAGCACAGAGCCAGCGAGAGACTGGAAAACAAAGACCAAGATTAAATTTCAAATAAAACCTTTTATGGACTCTTCTGTGTCCTTGACCAACATCATCATAGCCTTAGTGGCTTCTCTCATGTCTTTGTTCTCTTGCTTCAAATGAATGTCTTTAGTCTTTATCTCCAAATCATAGGTCATCTACCTAGTTCTACGCTTGGAAGTTTGGGGAGCAGAGCTGGAGGTTGGCATATCATCAATGATCACAGTCTCTTTATTATGTTGGTTACTCTCCAGACAGTCCACCAAGGCATTCATATTCTAAGATGAAACCCTCAAGACCTCAAGACTGTGATTCATGAAATTCTTCAGGGCCTTCTCAGTTTTAGCAACCCGATTGATGATGGCTTCATTTTCAACCTTGTCTTTATCTTTAAAAATTCTGATCACATCTTCCAAATGTTTCAATTCTCCCTTTATCAAATCTTTTTTCGACCAATCCTACATTTCAATTTCATCCTCAGCCTCACTGATTTCCACCTCCGAATCCTTTTTCCCAGTATTGGCATCCTTAATCAAGTCCTGAATCTTATACTCCAAATCCCTCTATTTATTCTTAATACTAGTAATATTTCCAATTACCCATTTTTGGAAATTAAAAAATTCCAGCGTGTTGTTTCTGGCTCTGTTGAAGATGGAGTGCTTCATTTCCCTTCCCTGGTCAGAGCTCACAAAATTATGGTTAGCTTCCTCCATGGTATTCTAGGCAACATTCTTGCTATCCAAAGTAATAGGATCTGAGTCAGGATTTTCAACAAAAACTTTTCTCTTCACCTCCTCTTCTCCAGCATCCTCTTTCTTCTCACTCTTCACTTCATAATCATCCTCCTTCTCATGTTCCTCCTCCATAGTGGCTTCAACATCTGTGTCCTCTTTATCAACATCATCAACTCTTCCTTTTTTATGGAGAGGAATATTTGACAAATCATCATCAGACTCAGAGTCAATGCAACTATCTAAAATATGTGCATTTGCCACCAAATAATCATCCTAATGAACCCTAGATTTTTTCTTCAAGTGTTCATAAATAAGTAGAATGATCCCTTGATGAGCTATGGGATAGGAATTGGATTTTTTGGCATGGTCAGCCAAACTCTCATTCAAGGAAGAAGCTAAGTAGAAAGGAAAAGAGATATTAACCCCATGGCGGAAATGGTTAAGAATAGCAAAATGATAGTTATAAACCTTCGTGGATCTACCATCTACAGTAAGGAATTCCATCAATACCCTTAACATCTTCTGCTAGAAGGACTTTACCTGATGAGGGAGGTAGTACGAAACATTATCTTTCATGACGAGCCAAACCTTCTCATCATCAGTTTTAGGGAAATTTTTGATAGCTTCGACTATAAAATTTTGGTCTCTGTAGAACTTGGTGCCTTCCTTTTGTAATCCCGTTACTTCTGCCACTAAATCCTCATCGAGCTTCCAGGTCTCCCAAAATAAAGTGACTTTGTTGTTGTTCCATTCCTTAGCAAAGCCATGAGACACCGACTTTTTTCTACCATTCAATTTTTCCATGTAGTCTGTGAAACCATATCTATGGAGCCTCCTCCAAACTTTTCGCTCACTTTTCCAATTATCACAACCAGGAGGCTCATTCCTATTAAGGTTACCTCCCATATTGAAATGTAGGTCAAAATTTTCAACAGTGCACAAAATGCTCACAAACTGAAGACCAAAACTTAAACACAGGCTCTGGAACAAAATATTGTGTTCAAAAAATAGGGTACCTTCCTTGATTTTGAAGGAGTATTTAATGATGGTCGCGGTGCTCCAGCACTTATTATGATTAGCCCCATCACACCATTGATCATAATAATGATGCCTTAAAAAAATCATCAACTGACACTTCACATAACCCCAATCTCTGCCTTTGATATCCGGACCCAAAGGGGTAATGATAAAATTAACTTGAACCATTGACACGATCAAATAAAAATCTCACCCAGACATCCTTTTTACAGTAGGCTTCTCTGATATATTTAGCATCTTCCTCTAAATAAGCCCCCTCATTAGCTACAAGGTCAGCAACCTTATTACCTTCCTTTAGAGTATGGGAAATTAAAACACTACTATAGACTTTTAATAACTTTTTAGCATTTTCAATAATGTTGAATATATTCCAAGAGGGGGAGCTAGAACCTTTAATAGCTTGAATAATATTGAGGGAGTCCTCTTCCAGCCAATTTTTTTAAAATTTAAAACCCTGAGCAAGCTGGAGACATTTCAACATAACCTGATCTTCAGCAACATGATTGTTTTGAACTCCAAAGGGAGAAGCAATAGCAGAAATACAAACACCATGAGAGTTTCTGATAACTCCTCCCCCTCCTGACTTCCCAGGATTGCCATTGGCAGCCCCATCAAAATTCACCATGACCCAATCATAACAGGGAAATCTCCAGACAACATTTTCTCTCCTAATCTTATTGTCAGATTTCCAAACCTTGTTAATCAAATTTCATTCTGTAAGGATACCCTTCTCAATGTCATTCATGTTAGAAGAAATCCATTGCTTGTTATTTCTGTGAGGAATATTAATGTTTTCTTTTATAGCCCTGCAAATTTTTTCAAAAACCACTTGAGAAGTGCACTTAGCCTCCCTAAAGATTTTGTTCTTTCTCTCCTTCCAGATATACCAACAAGTCATGGGAAGGATCAAGGACTAGAGAATCTTGATGAGAGGATATTTGGTGGGAAAGATCTATTTCTAGACAACTTCCTTGAGACTATTATGCATAACCCATTCAACTTTTCATTTCTCCCAAAATTTACTCCGGATTTCCCAAGTGAAGGAATAGTAGATAAATAAATGATCCACTGATTATTCCTCTTTCTGACATAGCTCACATCTGTTAGGAAGCATGAAGACTCTACGGGTCAAGTTGTCAATAGTAAGAATCCTGTTATGAACTGCAAGCCAAAAAAACATGTTAGCTTTAGGAATAAGAACTCTATTCTAGATTTTACTCCATATAGGGTTGTTGATCTAAGTAAAAGTATTTTTATAGGCAGAAGCAATAGTGAATTTATCCCTGGGATAACTCTTCCAAAGAAAAACATCATCAAAATCTTTATTAATAGAAAAGGACAACAAATCCTGTTGAATCCCCGAAAACCCAGCATAAATAGCATCAATCCTCACCCATTTATTTTCCTTCCAGTAATTACAAACCATAGGCCCATACCTTCTTTTGCATTCATCAATGAATTGACTCCAGTCTTGGTTAAAGAGAGATTCATCTTTAATCCAAGCATCCTCCCAGAACCTGATTTTGTCACCTTTGCCAAGGACCCATCTAGCTCTAGCTTTGGAAACTTTTATGGATTTGGTTATACTATTCCATATGAAAGACCCAACAGGGATGTCTTCAGAGTAGAGGAGAGAATGAAGGGGTTGGTCATGAATATATCTATCAAACCACACTCGATTCCAATCTTTCTTAATGCCATAAGCCCCCCATATATGTTTAGAAAGCATAGCTTTATTAAAAGTTTTAAGAGCTTTAATACCTAAACCCCCCTTGCACTTAGGCTTACACACTTTGTCCCAGGCAACCAAGGCAATCCTTTTTTTTTCTTCAACCCCTGACCAAAGAAATCTTTTCTGAATCCTTTCTAAAGCTTTTGCAAATTTAGCCGAAATACCAAATAGACTAAGAGCATAGACAGGAAGATTCTGAAGGGTAGCTTGAAGAAGCTACAACTTTCCTACTTGAGATAACATAGATCCTTTCCAGCCAGCCAATTTCTTATTGATTTTATCAATTAACAAGTTCCAAAAGGAGTTTGAGGGGACCAAACCTAGAGGCAGACCCAAATAAGTGGAGGGAATCAATTCCACCTTGCACTAAATGATGTTAGCAATTGTTTGCTGCCTTCAAATAGGGGTATTCATGAAATAGATAGCAGACTTCTCCCAATTGACTTGCTGACCTGTTGCCAAAGAATATGAGCTAAGAGAACCTTTGAAGGTAGTAGCCTCCCCAACAGAGGAGTGTCCCATTAAAATAGTGTCATCAACAAACTGTTGATGAGTACAAGACACATTAGCAAAGGAAGGTTGAAGACCTTTGATGGTTTTATTCACTTTCATTTTTTGAATCAGTCTGCTCATACTCTCCACCAATATGGTAAAAAGAATAGGAGAGATAGGATCTCCTTGCCTGATCCCCCTAGAAGATTTAAAAAATCTAGACGGAGATCCATTGATAAGAATAGAAAATATTGGGGTGGAGATCAGTTCTATGATAACTTTAATTATCTTATCATCAAATCCAAAGGCCTCCATAATTCTAAAAAGAACCTGCCATTGCACTTTGTCATAAGCTTTTGCCAAATCCAATTTTATCAGAAAACCTTCTTTGTTAGCAGCATTAAGAGAATGAATATTCTCATGCAAAAGAATAATAGAATCCAAAATCTGCCTACTGGGGACAAATCCTTTTTACTCCTCTGACATGATGAAGGGGAGAACAGCCAAAAGTCTAGAAGTCATAACTTTAGAGATAATCTTGTAAAAGGAGTTACAGAGACTTATTGGCCTGCATTTTCCCATGGAATCTACCCCAACCACCTTAGGGATTAGGGCAATAAAATTAAAATTGATTTCCTTAAGGATTCTTCTGGATCCAAAAACTTCTTTAACAGCATTGACTATATCTTTCCCCACAATATGCCAATATTTTTTAAAGAAGAACATGGGAAAGCCATCCGGTCTCGGAGCCTTATCCCCTTGAAAAGAAAAAATAGCTTTTTTAATTTCCTCAGCAGAAGGGATAGGAGAAAGAGCCTTATTCTGGTGAGGTTCAATAATCTTGGGAATATTATCAACCAGGTCATGTTGCTTAGAAATGTCAATCTCCCTACTACCAGTGAGGAGCTGAGAGAAGAACCTAACAACTTCATCCCCATTGTCATCATCTTTAAGAAAAATTTTGTCCTCAATAATTAATCTTGATATTCTGTTAGTAGCTTTATGTTTCATGGAGGTCATGTGAAAAAATTTAGTGTTTTTATCCCTAGCTTCCAACCAGATAGCCATGGATCTCTATCTCTAGTAAATTTCTTCCCTAGATATAATGTTGTGAAGTTTGAATAAAATTTTCTTCTTCCTTAGCCTTAGGATACTTATTATAGCCATCTTTCTGTATTGAGTTTTGGATTTTAACTAATTCCTCCTTCAGCTTTTTTTTTATTCAAAAATATCACCAAAAACCTTCTTATTCCAGATCTTAATGATATCTTTGATGTTTCTAAGTTTTTTAGCAACTTTGTACATAGTTGATCCATTCACATCAATATTCCACCAATTGGCAATGGATTTTTCCAAAGATGGGTGAGATATCCACATTTTCTCAAATCGGAAAGGAAAACACCTTTTACCCTTAACAGACTTGGCAACAAAAGAAATGGGATAATGATCTGAGCCAATTCTATTGATAACTGACAAAGAACATCTATGTGAAAGAATACAATCATGAGTGATAAGGGATCTATCAAGCCTTACCTGAATGAGGTCTTCTCCATCCCTTCGGTTAGACCAAGTGTAAGAAGCTCCAATAAGATTAGAATCAATCAAGGCATTAGCATTGATGAAATCCATCAAGTCAGTTCTGCTATCCAGTTGGGCTTGAGTTCCTCCAAATTTGTTAGTTCCTTGCAATAGAGTGTTGAAATCTCCCATCAACAGCCAACTATCTTGAGAAAAAACCTTCTTTTCTATTGGATTTTATCCTAGAATTTACTCCTAGCAGCTTTGGAATTAGGGGCGTAAATGTTAGTAACCACTCCTTCCTTTCCTTCAGTGATACTTTTAACTTTCATTGATATAATATTACCATCTTCATCAATAATATCTCCTAAAATAGTTTTCTTGTTCTAGAATATAGCCACCCCACCTGATGCCCCATTCGAGCTACAGCCACAGACTCCTCCATGTTTAAAGAAATTTAAATTCTCAACTTTTTCCTTACTCATTTTTGTTTCTTGAACCAGGATGATATTCGGCTTATGGTCTGTAATAAGATTCAATAATATATCCTGTTTGTTGAGACCATTTAGGCCTCGAATGTTCTAGGAGATTACCTTCATTTGGAAACCTGAGAATGGGATTCCAGTATACTTCAATGCCTTGCATCAGCTATTTTTTGTTTTCTCTCCTGGTCCCTATGCCATTTCATGGGTTTACGACCCTGCAGAGATTTAGAGAGACCAATAAATGCCTTAGATCTGGTCCTAGTTTTAACCCCATTAGAGCATCTTGTCTTCTTATTTTTCTTTTTTCTAATTCCTATTATCTCTTCCTCATGTTCATCTTTATGATCAGCTTGCATATTATTCCATGATTCTCCTCCTTTATGGGATGAAGTGGGCGTTTCAACTCCAACATTTTGAAATAAGGAATTTAGGTTACCCTGAGGCGATCTGAACTTATTCTTCCTTCCAAGAATAACTTCAGGTCCTTCAAAGTCATTTGGACAAGCTTTGTTACTTTTCATTACTGAAACTTGAAGGGCCTCATGTTGGGATTCATTCATATCGTCAATCTCACCTTCTTCAAGAATTTCTTCTATGGCTACATTCTCTTCCTCCTGAGTTTGTAAAACTTCAAAAACATTCATTGTTTTGATCTCAAATCCACTATTTTCAACCTTTTTATCTTCCTTCAGAAGGGAAACCTTAAGAGGACTAGCTTTCCTATCATCTTCTGTTAAGTCTTTTAGGTTACTAGGAATTCCACTTCCTCCTTACACTCTACTATCCTCCTTATTGTTAATCTTCTCTCTCCATACCTGTTTGTGGAGATTATTAGTCTTCAGAGGTTTTTTGGGTTACTAGGGCAAGCCTTAGCCTAGTGTCCAACTTTCTTACAAGAGAAGCACACAAAGGGGAGGGACTCAAACTCTATAGTTTGTTCCCATAACCCAAGTTTGGAGTTTATATCAATAGAGATGGGAAGATCCATATTCTGAGATATATTGACATAGATTCTTGCATATACCAGTCTCTTTAGAGTTGTTGTCATAGGATCTATCACAACAAGCTCCCCAAAGGAGTTAGCAATACTTGAAAAAACATCCTCCGCCCAGAATTCAAGTGGCAAGTCAGGCAGCCTTACCCAGACCGAGACAGATTCAAAGAAGGAGTCATTTAGTTCCATATTTGGAGACCATTTCCTTAGGGATAATGAAGATTTACCAAACATCCACGGTCCACCACTCAAGGTCATTTCTAGATCTTCCCCACAAGAGAAACAAAAAACAAAAAAACCCCTTGACAGGGCGAAAACATCAACCTGGCCTTTCAGCCTCCATTTCCTCTTAACAAAGGATCTAACATCCTCAATATTGAGTCGTGGTCCAACAAACTTTCCCACTAGAGAAAAGGCCATTAGACATATACTATGATCGATGACCATATCTGGAACTGTAATAGCAAATTTGTCTGTTTTTTATCAGAAATGTCTTCCACAGAGGGGAAGGATGATTTACCTATGGGTTTGTTTGCAAAAAGGTGATTCCAGGGTTTGAGAGCCTTCACCTCTGTTGTCTTTTCCAAGTCATCTTTTGTAATATCTGAAAAATGGTCATCTAAACCATGAGCCCCTAATCTCGACAACGTCACCAAGGTCCTAACCAAAGGCAATTAAATCAATCTTGAGCACACAATTAATTCTTTAATCATCCAATGTCACATGGAAAAATCAATCAACCAATATTAATTAAATATTTAATTAATTAATATATTATTCCAAGTAAATCATTTTAAACAATTATCTTATTTATTTTATTGAATATCCTAGCATATTTAATTAAATAAATCAATTTGCCATTAAATCATCAAAAAGAGGAATTAATTAAATTAAATGAATCAATTAAGCACAAATCTTCAAAAATGGAAATAAATCAAAAAAGGAATTAATTGAGAAAAGAAATCAATTGGAAACAATCTTGAAAAACAAATTAAAAATTGATGAATAATCTCAAAGAAAGCAATCAAAACAATTAAATATTAAAATTGAATGAAATAGAGAATAAATCAGTTTTTTCTTATTTTAATCTTAATTTTAGTTCAATTTCCTTTAAAACTGAGAAAAGCATCCAATCACGTCAATTCACCTTTGTGCTTCCTCTTGGAAGATCTTGACCACTCATCATAATTTGATCTCAACCGTTGGTTTCTTTCTGAATTTTCTATAAATTCAGGCTCTCATTTCATTCAAAGGAGGCTGGTAAATATATCGTTATTATACTCTTTTTTTCCCTAGGATTCATTGAATATTGCATATTAATTATTTCATATTGATTAAATCATTTATCTTAATATTGCTTAAATCTTATTAGATTAATCTTGCATCCATCTAGCATTCATTATGCTCATATAGATTAAATTCTTCGTCTTGATGTTGTCTAGTCATTGGCATTACTTATAATCTGAGAGCAATCATATACTCGCATCTTTTAGAAGGCAATGGGTCAATTTGTTATGGTTTTATTATTCATATTTATATCTGATTAACCATGCATGTAATGACTTGATTGAAGTGTTGTGCTTATAGATACAGATCCACTTTTCACACACATTTCTTATGCCCACCGTGGGGCAGAAAATTACATTTCGGCCTCAAAAATCATTCTTTTTATCTGCAGATTTCGTTCGTACAGTCTATGTGAAATATTGTACGAGCAGTTTCACTGCATCATATGACATTATATTGACGCTTGTAGTTTATCGTACGAAACAAGATTGTATCCTGTAAATTGTCGTACGAATCAGAATATGGACTCATACAACATACTGATTTTGTTATATATTGTTGTTTTATATTGATTTCTGACTCGTACGACATACTATTTATGCTATCTTCTATCCTTCTGTATTGATTTCTGACTCGTATGATAAAAGTGTTTTGTGGTTCCATTTTATGAGGATTGTCATATGATTCTGTTCTCTGATGGATTAAAAGCAAGTTTCACTTTTCGAGGTTTTTTTCTTGAATTAAATTTTGATTATGCTAACGCTGACCTTGAATTGTCTTCTGTCTGCTTGAGATTTTCACAGCCTAACCAATTTCTTGCAGGACTCTTGTCAAAGAATTTATCAATCAAACATTCGCCTGTCAAAGAATAAAAACAACATGACTACTGATTCGTTGTTTTAACAGGTTGCCTAAAGAGAAAATCGATCAAATATCGTGTATTCTATAAATTTATTTTTAGGCACTTAAATTGCTATCTGGTCAATGAACAAATCTGTCTTTTGTGTTTACAGAAAAATCTGAGAGGTAGGAGAGTATGCTCTTGTCTTTTACAGATAATTAGAAATCTAGACCCTCGAAGCTTTTTTCTAAGTTTTGAGATTTGTGTACCTTTAGCAGGCCTATCACAGTGGGAAAAAGTAATCACCCTATGAGAATGACCCAAGTGAGTACGGCTGGACCTGAGTATTCCAACTCACTATAATAAATAGGCCTCTAGTGATGAAAGTCTCAGATGATGGGATTATTTGAGTTTTCTCTTTGAGATCTCTCATATCGAGCATTTTGTAGGACCTCACGGTCTCAATCACATTTACGTGACTACAACTTGTTTCGGTACCTTGTCGAGCTATAGGCCTTAATCATGGTTGTGTGACTTCAAGGGGTAATTTCAAATGAAAATCCTGACTAAGAACTATAAATTAGAAGCTACCTGATTCACCTCCGAAAGGCTGATAATCTTTGTGCAAGAGAGATAGTAACTCTCCCAAGACACTTGCCATATCGTGCCCCCATTAGCATTTGGAGTTAGCTAATACGACATTGAGAATTCATTGTGTGAGACTCAACAACCATATTCTAATTAGCTATTGGGTGTGTACCTAAGTCAACAAGCAAAGGTTTTCTTCTCTAAGCCAACTTCCATAGGGTTTGCATGTTGTGATTGGAGTTACTATTCATACTGCGTGTTTTCTATGTTTTCATCCCTCAAACTAAAAGTGGAATATTAAAATTGGAGAAAGAAAATCAACAAACTCAGTGATCAAAACTCTGTCCATGTCACAAACTAGTCCATCCTGGTCAAAAATCAGTCCATCTCAGAAATGGTTATACTCAGCAATCGAAAAAACTCAGAATTTTTCGTCTTTGCTCTATGAACAGTTGTACGAGTCTGGTAAATTGTCATCCTACACCATATCCTATGTCCTACTAGTCTACTAAATTGTCATCCTAAGCTCAATCCTTTGTCGTACGAAACCTACCAGTCTGTCATTTAAAGCTAAATCTTTTGTCGTATGAGATAGAACTAAACAGAGGCATTTGTTGTTCAGGACCTACCCATTTGTCATACGGTACTAGGCAGCAACTCGTACGAAACAGAATTGTTGTCATCCTTAAACTGTTATACTGTCGTACGGTCTAAGAAATATAGTCATACAAGTCTCTGATTTTGCTAGTCCAAAACAGACAAACTTGTCCAAAATAGTCTACAGTGAGCCTAAAACTGGTTATCATTTTCTTGAGCATAAACAACCTTGATAGTGTACCTCTGTCGTTGCATTGCATGATTTTGTCGATCATCTCTCATCTAGTTCAAACAAACATCTTATCAAACCTAAGTTAACTTAGATAACATCTTACATAGGATAGATCATTCCTGAAACCAGACCAGATCTTAAGTTACTTCTCTCAATCACTACATTAAATGAACTGCTAGCTACAATTTGATCTTGACTTCTGCACTTCTGCAACACATCTCGCTCTTGGTCTTGTCAGTTAGAAATGCCTATTCGAACCAGAAGCTCTCACAGCAAAACAGACAAAGCAAAAGAGACACCCTTTTCGACCAACGATAATCCATTCTACAAAGAAAACCCTTTTCATAATAAACCACCCTCGTCACAGATACCAGTTTACGATTTACCAATCTTTGGTCAACCCCTATCTCCCACCATGTTTGGAGAAAGGCAAAAAAGAGGAGCTAGTAAATGAGATACTCACAACGATTATAGCAATCATGCCACTGATAGTGATTCCTCATCAACTGAATCTGAGCTTCCTGAACCTCCCAAAGCTGAAGTACATAGATGTCAGAATTATAAAGAATTCCAAAAAATGATGAAGGTCGTCATGGTGATAGTTCTGATACTAATTGTAAAGTATTGATCCCAATAGCTAACAAGATGAGAGGGGGGGGTGAATCATGCAAACTTAAACTTCCATGAGATCAACAGATTCAACCTCGATAACATATACTTCAGTAATATAACCAAAAACTGCTAAACATGCAAACACATAAACATATAATCATCATAACACATATAACACCGGATTTAACATGGAAACCCAAATAGGGAAAAACCACGGTGGGATTTTGGACCCACTAAGAAATATACTCTTCTAGAGTATGCTCGGTTAAAAGAAAATCTTGTTAAAGATTACAAACACATTGCTAGATGTGACCCGGTTAAGGGATTTCCCTTAGATCTGTTAGGATCTTCACTTTGTTAGAAGTGACCTTGTTAAAGGATTTCAAACACTCATTCAGAATGTTACCTTGCTAGAGGGTTTACAAATAAGACTGTTAAGTCCACTCGGTTAAGAGATTTTATGTCACTTACAAAATAATAGTAATAAACTATATCTGCAACTTCACATCTAAAATGCTAAAGAAGATTCTTATTTGCTCAAAAGAATCTAGTCATAAGACTTATCTAGTCTTCTGTTGGGCTCCTTACTCTGTTATTCAAATAGGTATCCAAGCTTCTGTGCTCGGTAATCACTATGTAGCATCCCTGTGCTTACACTTGCCCACATACATAGTTCATCACTGATTTCTTATTTATAAACAATTCTAACCTCTTAATCTCCTTGATCACATTTCTCATGATCAATCTTAGCCATCAGATCTTCAATCTTGACTAGGTTCAATGCATCCTTCAATCTGAAAATGTTTTACCTTGCCTCGGGACTTGCAGTCCTTTCTTGGAACTTGTACAAGGTTATTGCGGTTCAATCTACACTGTAGATCTTCCTGCCGATTTTCCATTGCCATAGATCCTTAACAAACTTCATGCGCGACATTCCAATCATTTATACATTTCCAGCTCATCATTTTCCTTCATTAAATAATGCTTTCATTCATCCAATGCGCTCTATCATAACTCAGTTGCAACTTGGTAAATACTAAAGTTTACTCGGTAGACATCTCGCCTTCATTAACCGATATAGATAACGTTAGGGTTTACCGATTAGGTTCCTTGGAGTTTTACCGACTAGGTTCCTTGCTTGGTGGCATAGTATAGTATTAACCTTACAATCAAAAACATTTGTAGGATATCAAAAACAATCTAAACATCATGATCTCATCATTGTCTAACTCGGTAATAGTTGCCTATTGAATAACTTATTTCTCCCCTTATTCATCACATTATTTTTGTGTCACTTACCGACCACTTAATACTCATCAAATCAATCTCCTCAAGATACGGCAACATCATAATGAATTAGAAAAACAATTTCTTGACATCAATGACAAAATAATGTTATAAAGATAGTTATCATCCTTCTTCGGTTATATCAATAATCTCTCTTTCTATTGAAATTGCCAACAATCTCCCCCTTTGGCATTGATGGCAAAACCAACTTTTAAATGGTAATACCAACAAGATATTCAAATTGATTCGGATTCAGATTGTTGTTAGAGTTCTCCTGTTATCCTTGAGCTGTAGACTTCTTTCTGAAATCTTCTCCCTTTAGTAATCTTCTCCCCCTATCATTTGTCTTCCGTTCTTCTTCATTTAGGGCTTTATCATTAAGTCAACCATTTATTCTTCTCCCCCTTTGACAACAATGCCAAAAAGTAAAATAACTAAATCATGATTTCTCGTTTGTGAAGTGATTTGCCTCGCTGTGTCTCTAATTCCTATTTTCTACACAACTTTAAAAAACATTCTAAAGTGCATAACTCAGCATCAATCCACACATAATATTCTGTAGATTCATCGAATTGATTCTTTCACCAAACTTTGTCAGTGAGTAGAAGATAGGGGTAGGACCCCTAACTTGCTTATGAGATACTCAAAAGTGTCCCTTGGCAGTGGCTTTGTGAAGATGTCTACTAATTGCTCCTTTGAAGTGATATATTCTAGGACAACTTTCTTCTCTTGAACTTCTTCCCTGAGATAATGATACTTTATAGATATATGCTTTGTCTTAGAGTGCATTACCGGGTTGTTTGAAATGTTAATGGCACTAGTATTATCACAGAATATAGTTACTGGCTCAGTAACTTTTTCATTTATACCTTCCAACAGTTGTTTTATCCATGCTATATTTGTGCAATTCAATGCTGCAGCAACATATTCAACTTCTGTTGTTGACTGTGAAATACATCCTTGTTTCTTGTTAAGCCAACTTACTAGTCCTTCTCCTAAAAAGAAAGCTCCACCACTTGTTCTTTTCCTGTCATCTATGTTGCCTACCCAATCAGCATCAGTATAAACTTTTAAATCAAAATTATTTCCCTTTACATATACTAAGCCATAATCGTCAGTGCCTCTCAAGTATCTGAAAATTCTCTTGATTGCTGTCATATGAGTTTCCTTTGGATCTGTAGAAAATCTTGCAACAATACCTACTGCATGTGCTATATCCGGTCTACTATGCACAACATATTGCAACTTCCCAATCATAGATCGGTAAAGTGTCTCATCAACAAATGTAGATTCATCATTCTTTGAGAGTTTATAGTTAGTAGTCATAGGAGTACTTACTAGTTTAGAATCCTCCATTCCAAATTTCTTCAATATTTCTTTTATGTACTTGGATTGAGTAATGAAAATCTCATCTTTCATTTGTAGTATCTGTAAACCTATAAAATATTTTATCTCACAGATTAATGACATCTCAAATTCTTTGCTCATTTCATTTCCAAAGTTCCTACAAAGAGAGTCATTTCCACAAAATATAATGTCATCAACAAATATGGTTGAGATCAGTATACCATTGTCCTCATCATTCTTCATGTACATGTTACTGTTTTCACTAGTCCTTATAAAACCAATCTTGATCAAATAAGAGTGCAATCTTTCAAACCATGCTCTAGGTGCTTGTTTCAGACCATATAAAGCTTTGTTTAGTTTACATACTTGATCTTTACTCTTGTCTTCAACAAATCCTTCAGGTTGTTCAATGTAAACTTTTTCTTCTATTATACCATTCAAAAATGCAGATTTAACATCCATTTGATATACCTTGAAATTTTTGAAAGCAGCATATGACAACAATGTTCTTACTCCCTCAGTTCTAGCCACAGGTGCAAAGGTTTCACCATAATCTATTCCTTCTTCTTGAGCATAACCTTTGCAAACTAGTCTATCTTTGTTGCGAATGACCTCACCTTTACCTAATCTTCACTGTTAAATACCTCTTTTACTATTCTTGGTTCAAATTCAGATATCAGACATGTGTTTTGTCTTAGTTTGTTCCTTGTCATCACTGGATCATCCTTATCTCCTATAATTTGACTTGATGCATGATGTCTTCTGACATAATTGGCTAATATAGGCTTGGTAGGTTCTATATGATCTTCTTCATCACTCGGTAACTGGACATTCTCTTCATTTTCTTCAGCACCTTTCTTGGTAGGACTTCTCGGTTGAACATAAACAAATTCCTCATAATCTTTTGGTTCTTTGGAATTTTCTTCATCATTTCTTTCTGAAAATTCATCAATTTTTACATTTGCACTTTCTACTATTTTGTTAGATGATTTGATCAGACATTTAAATGCTTTACTTCTAGAAGAATAACCTAGAAATGTTCCTTCCTCACTTTTCTGATCAAACTTTCCATTTCTGTCATCTTTGTGAACATAGCATCTACTTCCAAAGATTTTAAAATAACTTACATTAGGTTTCTTGTCATAGCAGATCTCATATGGTGTCTTCATAGTCCCTTTCTTCAGTTGAACTCGGTTCAAGGTGTAAACTGCAGTGTTGATTGCTTCTCTCCAAAATGTTTGAGGTGCCCTCTTTTCTATCATCAGGGTTCTGGCACAATCTACAATTGATCTGTTTCTTCTCTCGGCTATCCCATTTTGTTGAGGTGTTCTCAGTGCAGACACTTGCCTTTTTATACCATGATCATTGCAGAATAAGTTAAATTCATCAGAAGTGAACTCTCCTCCTCTATCAGATCTAAGACATTTCAGTTGTCTTCCTGTTTCATTTTTAACTCTTGCCTTGTACCATTTGAACATTTGAAAAGCTTCTGATTTTTCTTTTAAAAACATAACTGACATCATCCTTGAGTAATCATCCACAAATAATATGAAATATTTATCACCATAATAACTTTGAACTTTCATAGGGCCACACAGATCAGTATGCACTAGGTCTAAAATTCCTTTAGAAGTGTAGGACTCACTTGTAAAGCTTGATCTTGTCATCTTACCCATCTGGCATCCTCGACACATAGCATTCTCAGGTTTTTCTAGACTTGGTAGACCTCTTACTCGGTACTTCTTACTTATTTTGATCAAATTATCAAAATTTACATGACAAAACCTTTTATGCCATAACGAGGTGTCATCTATCTTTGCATAAAGACACTTGTTCCTAGTTGAGTCAAGATGAAATGTATTCCCTTTTGTTTGTGTCCCGGTAGTAGCTAGCTTTTCATGCTTGTCATGAACTTTGACAATTCCTTTCTAAAATTATATTCGGTATTCTGTATTGTTTAGCTGTGCTACACTCAACAAATTGTATTTCAAACCTTCAACCCAGTATACATCATCACATTTAGCATTGTCAAGAAGTGTTATAGATCCTTTACCTTTCACTAGACATGGTGCATCATTACCAAATCTTACATATCCTCCATCATAGTCTTCTAATTTAAGAAACTTGTGTTTATCACTTGTCATGTGATGTGAACATCCACTGTCTATGATCCAAGAATCATTATTATGTATGTGAGATACTAGGGCTTTCTCTACATTAATAGCCACATAAACAACTTCCTTAGTATCAATTTCATCAGATTTGTCATCATTGGATTCCTCATCAGCTATTAAGCATGTCTTTTTATCTCTCCTTTTGAAGTCTCGATGTCCTCTGTATTGGTTGTATTTTTGCCTGTCTTCTCAGCATTCTCTCTTTTCGCTAGATTCTCTATCAGGACAGTTACAAGCCATATGTCCTATTTTATCACAATTGAAACATTTTAAAGGTAGCTTTCCTTTATACTTACCTTTTCCTCTCAGTAACCTTTTGGCTAATAATGCTTCAAACTCTTCTTGCTTCTTGATTTCCTCATACAATTTGTACACTTTTTCCATGTTCTTGCGAAATCTTTCACTTGCTCCACAATGATCCCCTTCAGAGTACTTACTCATTCTATCATTGTAGTTATCAGATTCACCAATATGAAAAGAACTGAATGCAAATTCTATTTTATTTACCGAAGACCCACTGTTATCAAAATTACTTAACTCAAATGTAGCTTACCAATAGTAGCATCCAAAGAAACTGGCATGTTAGGTACAGACCTTAATTCATTGATTGTAGAGACTCGAATAGCATAAGCTAGTAGAAGGGTTCTCGACAACTTACTTGTTACATCCTTTTCTTCAACAATTCCTGATAGTTCTGATACTTAATGTAAGTACAGATCCAATAGCCACAAGATGAGACGGGGGGGTGAATCATACAAACTTAATCATCCATAAAAACATCAGATTCAACCTCAGTAACATATATATCAGTCATATAACCAAAACTATCAAACATGCAAACTCAAAAGCATATGAACAATATAAACCTCATAACACCAGATTTAACGTGGAACCCCAAATAGAGAAAAACCACTGTGAGATTTCGGACCCACTAAGAAATATACTCTTCTAGAGTATGCTTGGTTAAAAGCAAATCCTCTTAAATATTACAAACACATTGCTAGATCTGACCCGGTTAAGGGATTTCCCTCATATCTGTTAGGATCTTCACTTTGTTAGAAGTGACCTTGTTAAAGGATTTCAAACACTCAATCAGAATGTCACCTTGCTAGAGGATTTACAAATAAGACTGTTAAGTCCACTTGGTTAAGAGATTTTTTGTCACTTTCACAAAATAACAGTAATAAAAATCTATCTACAACTTCACATCTAAAATGCTAAAGCAGATTCCTATTTGTTCAATACAATCTAGACATAGAACTAATCTTGTCTATCTATTGGGCTTCTATACTCTATTATTCTAACATGTCTTCAAGCTTCTGTGCTCGATAATCACTATGTAGCATCCCTGTGCATACACTTGCCTGCATACATTGTTTATCAACAGTTTCCTATTTATAAACAATCTTCTAACCGCTTAATCTCCTTGATCACATTTTCCATGATCAATCATAGCCATCATATCTTCAATCTTGTCCAGGTTCAATGCATCTTTCGATCTGAAAATGTTCTACCCCACCTTGGAACTTGTATTATCACCTTGGAACTTGTGTTAGGGTATTGCGGTTCAATCTAAGCTGTAGATCTTCTTGCCCATCTTTCTTTACCATAGATTCTTTAACAATCTTCATACACAGCTTACCAATCATTTAATTCGCTCCAGCTCATCAGCTTCCTTCGTTAAATACCGCATGTAAACATTTAATGCATTCTGGTATAGCTCGGTTACAACTCGGTAACAACTTGGTGAATACTAAACTTCACTTGGTAGACATTCCGCCTTCATTAATCGATAGCGATAACCTTAGGGTTTACTGACTAGGTTCTTTGCTTGATAACATAGTATAGTATTAACCTTTCAAACAATAGCATATGTAGGATATCAAAACAATATAAACATCATGATCTCATCATTGTCTAACTTGGTAATAGTTGCCCAATGAATAACTTATCCCCTTGTTCATCATATTCTTTCTTTGTCATTTACCGACATCTTTATACTCATCAAATCATACTTCTTAAGATATGGCAACATCATAATGAATTAGAAAATTAATTTCTTGACATCAATGACAAAATAATAATATTAAGACAGTAATCATCCTTGATCAATTATATCCATAATCATCAACAACCTTCTCAATATCCTTATGAAATGCCAACAATCTTTCATTGTCTGTTATAATGCCAGCAATCTCCCCCTTTGGCATTGATGGCAAAACCAATTGATTTGACTTTATTGAGTCAGATTAAAATTGTTGTGATATTCTGAAATGTTGAAATGCTCTCCCCCATACATTAGACTTCTCCTATTTTCTCAGTCTTCTTTCCAATCTGTAGTCTTCTCTGCTTATGTATTCTCCCCCTTTCATAGGTATTCTCCCCCTTTGACAACAATGCCAAAAAGAAAAGAACTAAAAACATAATTTCTTCCTCTAAGAAGTGAATTCTATGTTGTTATGTATCAATTCAGTCTCAGTCAAAGCACTTGTCTTCAATTCCTGTTCCCTATTTATTGTTTCCTACACACCTTTAGAAAACCTCCTAAAGTGTGTAAATCAGCATCAACTCCTAAAAGATATTCTATAGAGTCACCGAATTGATGGTTTCACCGAACTCGGTCAATGAATGGAAGATAGGGGTAGGACCCCTAACTGACTTCTGAGATATTCAAAAGTGTCCTTTGGCAGTGGCTTGGTGAAGATATCTGTTATTTGCTCCTTTGTACTAACATATTCCAACACCACTTTCTTCTCTTGAACTTCTTCTCTAAGATAATGATATTTGATAGAGATGTGCTTTGTCTTAGAGTGCATAACAGGATTCTTTGAAATGTTAATGGCACTAGTGTTATCACAGAATATAGTTACTAGCTCGGTAACTTGCTCATTTATACCTTCCAACAATTGTTTAATCCATGCTATATTGGTTCAATTCAGTGTTGCAGCAACATATTCAGCTTCTGTTGTTGACTGAGAAACACATCCTTATTTCTTGCTAAGCCAACTCACTAGTCTTTCTCCTAAAAAGAAAGCTCCTCCACTTGGGCTTTTCCTATCATCAATGTTGCCTGCCCAATCAGCATCAGTATAAACAATCAAATCAAACTCATTTCCTTTTTGATATACCAAACCATAATCTTCAGTGCCTTTTAAGTATCTGAAAATTCTTTTGATTGTCATCATGTGTGTTTCCTTAGGATCTGCAGCAAATCTTGCAACTATACCTACTGCATGTGCTATATCTAGCCTGCTGTGAACAACATATTGCAACTTTCCAATCATAGATCGGTAAAGTGTCTCATCAACAGATGCAGATTTATCATTCTTTGATAGTTTATAGTTGGTAGTCATGGGAGTACTTACTGGTTTTGAATCCTCCATTCCAAATTTCTTCAAGATTTCCTTTATGTACTTGGATTGGGTAATGAAAATCTCATCTTTCATTTGCAGTATCTGCAGACCTATAAAATATTTTATCTCACCGATTAATGACATCTCAAATTCTTTACTCATTTCATTTCCAAAGTTCTTGCATAGAGAGTCATTTCCACTAAATATAATATCATCAACAAATATAGCTGAGATTAGTATTCCATTTTCATCATTCTTCATGTACATATTGCTATTTTCACTTGTTCTTATAAAGCCAATTTTGATCAAATATGAGTGCAATCTCTCATACCATGCTCTAGGTGCCTGTTTCAAACCATATAAAGCTTTGTTCAATTTACATACCTGGTCATTATTTTCTCTTTCAACAAATCCTTCAAGTTGTTCAATGAAAACTTCTTCTTCTAATATACCATTCAGAAATGCAGATTTGATATCCATTTGATATACCTTGAAATTCTTGTAAGCAGCATATGCCAACAATGTTCTTACTCCTTCAAGTCTTGCCATAGGTGCAAAAGTCTCACCATAATCAATTCCTTCTTCTTGGGCATAACCTTTGCAAACTAGTCTTGCTTTATTCCGAATGACCTCACCCTTTTCATTTAGCTTGTTTCTGAAGATCCACTTTGCACCAATTACATTTTTGTCCTTTGGTCTTGGGACCAGTGTCCATGTATCATTCTTCTTGATTTGATCAATCTCTTCTGTCATAGCATTTATCCAATCTTCACTGTTAAATGCCTCTTTCACTATTCTCGGTTCAAATTCAGATATCAAACATGTGTTCTGTCTCAGTTTGTTCCTTGTCATCACTCGATCATCCTTATCTCCTATAATCTGATTTGGTGCATGATGTTTTCTGACATACTTGGCTAATATAGGCTTGGTAGGCTCGATATGATCTTCTTCATCACTCGGTAACTCGATATTTTCTTCATTTTCTTCAACAATTATCTCAGTAGGACCTCTTGGTTGCACATAGACAAATCCTTCATAATCTTCTGGTTCTTTGGAGTTTCTTTCATCATATCTTTCTACAAATTCATCAATTTTCACATTTGCACTTTCTACTATTTTGTTAGATGATTTGATCAGACATTTAAATGCTTTGCTTCTAGAAGAATAACCTAGAAACATTCCTTCTTCACTTTTCTTATCAAACTTACCATTTCTATCATCTTTATGAACATAGCATCTACTCCCAAAGATTTTAAAATAACTTACATTAGGTTTCTTGTCATACCAGATTTCATAAAGTATCTTCAAAGTACCTTTCTTCAATTGAACTCGGTTCAAGGTGTAAACAGCTGTGCTTATTGCTTCTCTCCAAAATGTTTGTGGAACTTTCTTTTCAATCATCAAGGTTCTGGCACAATCCACAATAGATCTATTCCTTCTCTCAGCTATCCCATTCTGCTGTGGAGTTCTCGGTGCTGAGACTTGTCTTTTTATACCATGATCATTGCAAAATAAGTTGAACTCATCATATGTAAACTCTCCTCCTCTATCTGATCTGAGACATTTCAGTTGTCTTCCTGTTTCATTTTCAACTCTAGCCTTGTACCATTTAAACATTTGAAAAGCTTCTGATTTTTCTTTTAAAAACATTATTGACATCATCCTTGAGTAATCATCCACAAATAATATGAAATATTTATCACCATAATAACTCTTAACTTTCATAGGACCACAAAGATCAGTATGCACAAGATCTAAAATTCCCTTAGAAGTGTAGGACTTACTTGTAAAGCTTGATCTTGTCATCTTACCCATCTGGCATCCTCGGCACATAGCATTCTCAGGTTTTTCAAAACTCGATAGACCTCTTACTCGGTGCTTCTTACTTATTTTGATCAGATTATCAAAATTAACATGACAAAACCTTTTATGCCATAACCAAGTATCATCTATTCTTTCATATAGACATTTATTCCAACTTGAGTCAAGATGAAATGTATTACCTCTTGTTTGTGTCCCGATAGTAGCTAACTTTCCATGCTTGTCATGAACTTTGACAATTTCTTTTTTAAACTCTATTTGGTAACCTGTGTTGTTTAGCTATGCTACACTCAACAAATTGTATTTCAAACCTTCAACCCAATAAACATCATTGCATCTAGCATTATCAAGAAGTGTTATGGATCCTTTACCTCTTACCGGACATGGTGCATCATTACCAAATCTAACATAGCCTCCATCATAATCATCTAATTTAATAAACTTGTGTTTATCACCTGTCATGTGATGTGAGCATCCACTATCTATAATCCAAGAATCATTAGTGTTTATGTGAGATATTAAAGATTTTTCTTCATACCTTTCTTCATCTGATCCATCTTTAATAGCCACATAAACAACTTCCTCTGTATCAGTTTCATCTGATTTATCGTCATTAGATTCCTCATCAGCTATTAGGCATCTCTTTTTATCTCTTCTCTTGAAGTCTCAGTGTCCTCTATAATGATTGTCTTTCTATCTGTCATCTCGGTAATCTATCTTTTCACTAGATTCTTTGTTAGAACAGTTAGAAGCCATATGTCCTATTTTATCACAATTGAAACATTTTAAAGGTAGCTTTCCTTTATAGTTACCTTTTCCTCTCAGTAGCCTTCTGGCTAATAGTGCTTCAAACTCTTCTTGCTTTCTGATTTCCTCATACAGTTTGTGTACCTCCTCCATGTTTTTGCGAAATCTTTCACTTGCTCCATTGTGATTCCCTTCAGAGTACTTATACTTTCTATCATTGTAATCATCAATTTCATCAATATGAAAACAATTGAATGCAGATTCAACTTTATTTACTGATGACCCACTGTTATCAAAGTTACTTAACTCAAATGCATGTAGCTTACCAATAGTAGCATCTAAAGAAACTGGCATATTGGGTACAGACCTCAATTCATTGATTACAGAGACTCAGATTGCATAGGCAGGTAAAAGGGTTCTTAACAACTTACTTGTTACATCCTTTTCTTCAATAGTTCCTCCTGCTCCTTTGATTTGATTTACAATCTCCTCTAGTCTTGTAATGTATTCAGTTATGTTCTCACCTTCATTCATCCTCATAGGTTCAAGTTGTCCTCTTAAACTATCCACTTTTTCTCTTTGAACATGTTCATCTCCTCCATATATAGATATGAGCTTAGTCCACATTGCCTTTGCATCATTGTAGCCTTCTAGATCATTAAACTCTGATTCGGTCAATGCAGATGTTATTTCAATCATTGCTTGAATATGTTCTTGCTTTGCCCTTATCTCTTCCATAGTCAATGGATAGGTGCTCGGTGCAACAAAATCATTCTCCAGATAGTATACAACATATTCTCCAATTCCTGATAGATGTAGCTTCATCCTTCTCTGCCATGTAGAGAAACTTGACTTATTCAACTTCAGTGCATCCCTCTTATACATCTTTGGATCTTTAACTCAAGTGCCTTTAAACTTTTCTTCTGGAGTCCAAAGCTCTGATACCAATTGATAATTTTGATACTTAATGTAAGTACAGATCCAATAGCAACAAGATGAGAGGGGGGTGAATCATACAAACTTAATCATCCATAAAAACATCAGATTCAACCTCGGTAACATATATATCAGTCATATAACCAAAACTGTTAAACATGCAAACTCAAAAGCATATGAACAATGTAAACCTCATAACACCAGATTTAATGTGGAAACCCAAATAGGGAAAAACCACTGTGGGATTTCGGACCCACTAAGAAATATACTCTTCTAGAGTATACTCAGTTAAAAGCAAATCTTGTTAAAGATTACAAACACATTACTAGATGTAACCCAGTTAAGGGATTTCCCTCAGATCTGTTAGGATCTTCACTTTGTTAGAAGTGACCTTGTTAAAGGATTTCAAACACTCAATAAGAATGCCACCTTGCTAGAGGATTTACAAATAAGACTGTTAAGTCCACTCGGTTAAGAGATTTTCTGTCACTTTCACAAAATAACAGTAATAAAAATCTATCTGCAACTTCACATCTAAAATGTTAAAGCAGATTCCTATTTGTTCAATACAATCTAGACATAGAACTAATCTTGTCTATCTATTGGGCTTCTATACTCTGTTATTCTAACATGTCTTCAAGCTTCCATGCTCGATAATCACTATGTAGCATCCCTGTGCATACACTTGCCTGCATACATTGTTTATCAACAGTTTCCTATTTATAAACAATCTTCTAACCGCTTAATCTCCTTGATCACATTTCCCATGATCAATCATAGCCATCAAATATTCAATCTTGTCCAGGTTCAATGCATCTTTCGATCTAAAAATGTTTTACCCCACCTTGGAACTTGCATTATCACCTTGGAACTTTTGTTAGGGTGTTGCAGTTTAATCTAAGCTGTAGATCTTCCTGCCGATCTTTCTTTACCATAGATTCTTTAACAATCTTCATACATGGCTTACCAATCATTTAATTCGCTCTAGCTCATCAGCTTCCTTCGTTAAATACCACATGTAAACATTTAATATATTCTATTATAGCTCGGTTACAACTCGCTAACAACTCGATGAATACTAAACTTCACTCGACAGACATTCCACCTTCATTAACCGATAGCGATAACCTTAGGGTTTACCGACTAGGTTCTTTGCTCGGTAACATAGTATAGTATTAACCTTTCAAACAATAGCATATGTAGGATATCAAAACAATCTAAACATCATGATCTCATCATTGTCTAACTTGGTAATAGTTGCCCATTGAATAACTTATCCCCTTATTCATCATATTCTTTATGTGTCATTTACCGACATCTTTATACTCATCAAATCATACTTCTTAAGATATGGCAACATCATACTGAATTACAAAATCAATTTCTTGACATCAATGACAAAATAATAATATTAAGACAGTAATCATCCTTGATCATTTATATCCATAATCATCAACAACCTTCACAATATCCTTATGAAATGCCAAGAATCTTTCATTGTCTGTTATAATGCCAACAGTTCCTCCTACTCCTTTAATTTGATTGACAATCTCCTTCAATCTTGTACTATAATGGGTTATGTTCTCACCTTCATTCATTCTCATGGATTCAAGTTGTCCTCTTAGACTATCTACTTTTTCTCTTTGCACATGTTCATCACCGCCATATACAGATGTGAGCTTAGTCCACAATGTTTTTGCATCATTACATCCTTCTAGATCATTAAACTCTGAGTCGGTCAATGCTGATGTTATTTCAATCATAGCTTGAGTATGTTCTTGCTTTGCCTTTATCTCTTCCAAGGTCATTGGATTAGTGCTTGGTGCAATGTAATCATTCTCCAGATAATATGTTGCATATTCCTCAATTCCTGATAAATGCAGCTTCATCCTTTTCTGCCATGTAGAGAAACTTGACTTGTTCAGCTTAGGTGCATCTCTTTTATACATCTTTGGATCTTTGCCTCAAGTACCTTTAAAATTTTCTTCCAGAGTCCAAAGCTCTGATACTAATTGATAGTTCCGATACTAATTGTAAAGTACTGATCCCAATAGATAACAAGATGAGAGGGGGGGGGTGAATCATGCAAACTTAAACTTCCATGAGATCAACAGATTCAACCTCAGTAACATATACTTCAGCAATAAAACCAAAAACTGCTAAACATGCAAACACATAAACATATAATCATCATAACACATGTAACACCGGATTTAACGTGGAAACACAAATAGGGAAAAACCACTGTGGGCTTTCAGACCCACTAAGAAATATACTCTTCTAGAGTATGCTCGGTTAAAAGCAAATCCTGTTAAAGATTACAAACACATTGCTAGATGTGACTTGGTTAAGGGATTTTCCTCAGATCTGTTAGGATCTTCACTTTGTTAGAAGTGACCTTGTTAAAGGATTTCAAACACTCATTCAAAATGTTACCTTGCTAGAGGGTTTACAAATAAGACTGTTAAGTCCACTCGGTTAAGAGATTTTCTGTCACTTACAAAATAACAGTAATAAACTATATCTACAACTTCACATCTAAAATGCTAAAGCAAATTCTTATTTGCTCAAAACAATCTAGTCATAAGACTTATCTAGTCTTATGTTGGGCTCCTTACTCTGTTATTCAAATAGGTATCCAAGCTTCTGTGCTCGGTAATCACTATGCAGCATCCTTGTGCTTACACTTTCCGCATACATAGTTCATCATTGATTTCTTATTTATAAACAATTCTAGCCGCTTAATCTCCTTGATCACATTTCCCATGATCAATCTTAGCCATCAGATCTTCAATCTTGACTAGGTTCAATGCATCCTTCGATCTGAAAATGTTTTACCTTGCCTCGAGACTTGCGGTCTTTTCTTGGAACTTGTACAAGGTTATTATGCTTCAATCTGCACTGTAGATCTTCCTGTCGATTTTCCATTGCCATAGATCCTTAACAAACTTCATGCGACATTCCAGTCATTTATACATTTCCAGCTCATCATTGTCCTTCATTAAATAATGCTTTCATTCATCCAATGCGCTCTGTCATAACTCAGTTGCAACTTGGTAAATACTAAACTTTACTCGGTAGACATCCCGCCTTCATTAACCGATATCAATAACCTTAGGGTTTACCGACTAGGTTCCTTGCTTGGTGACATAGTATAGTATTAACCTTACAATCAAAAACAATCTAAACATCATGATCTTATCATTGTCTAACTCGGTAATAGTTGCCCATTGAATAACTTATTTCTCCCCTTATTCATCACATTATTTATCATTGTCTAACTTGGTAATAGTTGCCCATTAAATAACTTATTTCTCCCCTTATTCATGACATTATTTTTGTGTCACTTACCGACCACTTAATACTCATCAAATGAATCTCCTCAAGATATGGCAACATTATAATGAATTAGAAAATCAATTTCTTGACATCAATGACAAAATAATGTTATAAAGATAGTTATCATCCTTCTTCAGTTATATCAATAATCTCTCTTTCTACTGAAATTGCCAACACATTGCTAGGGAAAAAGAAGACTATTTCCTAGAATTAGCAAAGCAAGGTGCCAAACTCCCTACTGGTTATAATGTGGAGGCCCTCGTTTCTAAAGAGGAAGAGACACCATGGGGAAAAATAAGCAAACAAATGCAAGCATTACAAACTACGATCACAAAAATAGAAAATAAAGATAAAATGCCAAAACAATATTCTCTGGACACAATATGCCCATTCCCATTTGACAAAAACCTTTACATGTCTCCATTTCCTTCATGAGTTGAGATCCCAAAATTTGACAAATATGACGGTACCTCAGACCATCAAGATCTTGTCAAAGAGTTTTGTGCCACTTGTATGGAGTTTATGCATGATCAAACATACCTCATGCGCCTTTTCCCAAGGAGTTTAGGGGGTCAAGCCATGGAATGGTTCTCAAGTCTACCCAAAGGGATAAAAATGTTTGAAAAACTAATCCAACTATTTTTGCAACAATACTCATACAACATTAGACATCCTATGACTATGATCAATATTTGCAATACTAGACAGAAAACAGGGGAGCCTTTTCTCACTTTCCTTCAACGTTGGAGAAAGATGTTCTCTAGGTATCCACGACCTATCCCGGACTCTGAGAAAATGGATATATTTGTCAATAACCTAGTCCCAGAACTGAAATACAATATACAAATGCAAGTACACCCATTATTTAACAAAATGGTAGATAATGCTATTCGGATGGAAGATGTGCTCATAAAGAAAGCGGATGTCTCACTTTGGAAGGAAACACGGCAAGGTTCTAGCTCTAAAGAAAAGAGTAAATACAAGAAATATGGCAAAGATAGCAACAAGAACATTGTTAATGATGGAGTGGTAGATATTGTCAAAGAAAAAACAAAATCCACAATATTTAATGTGGCCAGTGGCACACACGTACTCAAGGCAGCTGAAACTACAACAGAGATTCCCCCAAAGAAAACAAGAGAGTGGTTTAAAGACAAACCTTGGGTTTCAAAGCATAAGCGTTATTTTACTCCTCTAGATGAATCATATGAATCGACTTCTAAAACTTTATTGGCAAATAATCTAATAACATTGCCAGACAATTCTAGACCATATGACCCAAAAATTAGACCCAAATAGTGGAGAGAAAACGAATACTGCGAATATCATCGGAACAAGGGACATAACATAAACAACTGCATGAAACTCCGGCATGAAATCCAAGATCTCATTGATGCAGGCAAGATCGTTGTTGGAAATCACGTGACTAATGTTGATCATAAGGCCTTTAAAGATCCCTTACCCAATTATGAACAAGGAGAATCCTCAAAATCCAAGGGAGGAGCTAGAGTCAATTATACCTACACTAACAACAATAATGTGATCAACATGATTGAATCTGTTCAACCTAAATATTGCAATGTGATCATAGTCCAGGATCACCAAAGTCAAGCACAAACTGCTAATGTTGTGACTCACGCTCAAAGGAAGATTTCTCTCTCAGGAGCTAGTTCCTCATTTTTTGATCAAACAACATCAAATCTACCAAATAGACAAACAGACACAATCATGGCTAAATCGAAACAACCAACTTCATCATCTTCTCCTAGTTATAGTATTGTCAAACAATTGAAGAGAACCAATGCTCAAATCTCCATTTTAGAATTGCTTAAGATCTCTTCTGCTCATAAAGAGGTCCTGGACAAGGCTCTACTTACCACCAGTGTCCCTAAAGATTTAGACGTAGATTGGTTTCAATCTATGGTAGGTCACCTGACCTCACCTCATTACCTCACTTTCTCTAAAGAAGATGATAATTCACTGAGTCATCCACATAACCAGCCATTACACATTAAAGCCATGATCCATAAACACCACGTAAAATATGTTTTGATAGATGGAGGCGCTGGGTTGAATATTTGTACCTACAATCTATTGACATGGCTGGGATTTTCTGAAAATGTTATTGATCCAACAAAGAAGATAACAATCAAGGCTTATGAGGAAGAAGAAAGAACTTCTAAGGGTCTGGTAATATTATCAATCAGAGTAGGACCTGTGGAAAGAGATGTCATTTTTCAGGTCCTGGATCTTCATCTTTCATACAACATCTTACTGGGTAGGCCATGGATTCATGAAATGAAAGCAGTACCATCTATGTATCATCAACGCCTGAAATTTCCTTATAATTGAGTAGAAGTCAGTATTCCTGCCGATACAAGCTATACCTGCAATGCATTAATGCAGGGTGCTGATGCTTTTGTTCCTAATAATAGAGCAACTTCTGCAACTGAAAGTTCAAAATCTTTGTTGAAATATTTAGAAAAGAAATTGAAAATCACAAACACTGGCATGGATGGCTACAAGATAGAGCCTATACTCTCATTGATGTCTCTTCCTCCATCACCAAGACAGTCGGGAAAACCATCAGAGGTTATGAGGCCACAAATTTCAACTCCAAAATTCACTTAGGATGGCACCTTTATACAGTCCTCTACTTCTCTTGTAGGTGAAATAGAAGCATATGATGTCCTTAAATCACTTTTCAAAGAAGATAGTGCAAATAAAGAAATACGACATTGTGATATTTCTCCAAAACAATATGGTCTAGGCTACAAGATGCTTCAATGCATGGGATATTCAGGTGCTGGTCCTCTAGGCAAGCATCAACAAGGTATTGTTGAACCCATTTAGTTTCAAACTAAGTCTGTCAATGATAAAGCTGGACTGGGATATGATCCAAGAAAGCAATCAGATCATAAGCACACACCTCACCATCAACGTAAGTGGAAGAAAAAGGTACTACCTTTAACAATACAAGAGATTAATACTCACCAAACTCAGGAAGAGAGTGACGCTGAATAATAAGAATTGCCCACCCAGAGAGAGGAAACAGATGGTAATCAAGTTCTAGTTGTATCAGCTATAATACCATAGGAAATAGAAGTTCCAGAGGATATGAGAGACGAAGTATACAGGATCAGATAATTGTTTGCACCACTAAAAGTTCCAGTCACATATACTGGCATACAACAAATAGATGACTCATAAACTAATTCAAATGAGTATGAATGGGGTCCAGATCACATCTCAGATACATCTACTGCAGAAATGCTTGAAGAATCCAGGGATATTACAGATGACGCACAAGAGCTAATACACCTAATAATGAAAAAGGAAATAGAAGAAATCAGACTAAAAAGACAAGAAGACTATGACCGACAGCTGGAGAAAGAAAAGACACAAGAAATTCCTTCACCTACCAACCCTCCTAATGAGATAGGACAAATTAGGTATGAAACTACACAAGAAGAACTAGAAACTATAGAAACAGAACCAGTCATCAGTCTAGAAGAAGCTGAATGGAACAGACGATAAGGACTAACAGAACCGTCAAAGTCATGTCCACAAGTGTGTCAAATACAAACAATCAATGAACCAAATCATGAAGGAACTTGCAGCATCAAAGATATGGGTGTTGATACTATATATACCTTTACTAAGCCACTTGAAGATGAGTCAACAACTCCATCCTATGACTCTGATGACTCAGACAAGGGGCTCTATTTATAACAATAACTATTCAACAACGCATTATGACTACTCTGTCATGAATGATGAGATATTGTCTACTGTTATACCACGGTATGTAGTCTAGTCTGAAGTAGGTCAGCTGGGTTAGGTCCAATATATACTAACATGAATTTTGATAATCATGTCGTAACTCTTCCTGGTCTCGAGACACATATGCAAGGTAGTCTTTTGGAACTCAACTGGTCGGTCTGAAGCCATGATGATAGTACCATGAACTCCCTTGAGCCTATTCCAACCTTATCCTTAATGCATCTGGAACTGATTGATTTCACTCTTTATAACCAACCCTTGAATGTACCTACTTTTGCTAATAACTATACATTAGCCTACTATCTCAATGCAGTTGAACCCATGTACTCTTCCACCAGCGAACAGAATGAAAACATGACTAAAGCAGATATCAAGTATCTTAGTCACAAAAATAAGAAAAATAAGAATAAAAGATCTGATGGCGAAAAGTACATTGTGGTGGTGTCAGACTCTAAAAAAGGGAAAATAAAGGACGTACCTAAAGGTGAAAACCTCTCTTAGGCACCTAAAGGTGAGATACTTGATATATTGCCAAGTCATTTTTCAAGAGAGATCTTCCATATTGATCAAGCCAACTTAGCCAGTGAACATTGGGAGTCAAGAGACACCACACATCATTCATTTAGCTCAATCACTATCAGTAGAAGAGTTAAAATATTTCAGCAATCTTTTTTTAGAAAAGAAGATCAACTTTGCATGGACATACTTAGATATGCCAGGACTAGATCCTGATCTCATCATGCATCACCTCTCTATTATACCAGGAGTTAAACTAGTCAAGAAAAAACTCTGAAAGATGCATCCTTATGTGGTACTGCTAGTCAAGGATGAACTAGGGAAATTGCTAAAAGTTGGATTTATCAGAGTTATAGACTACGCATAATGGATATCAAATATAGTACCTATATCAAAAGCGGACAAATCTATTAGAGTTTGCACAGACTTCAAGGATCTCAACAAGGCATGTCCAAAAGATGATTTTCCATTGCCCAACATTGACATGATAGTAGATATGACTATTGGATATGAGATGTATTCATTAATGGATGGATTCTATGGTTACAATCAGATCAAGATAGCACCTGAAGATCAAGAAAAGACAGCTTTCACATGTGCATGGGGAACCTTCTGTTGGAATTTTATGTCATTTGGTCTAAAGAACGTAGGAGCAACTTACCAAAGAGCAGTAACCACTATCTTCCATGATATGATGCATAAAAACATGGAAGATTATGTTGATGACACCCTGGTAAAGACTATGAAGAGATCTACGCATATTCAAGAGCTAGGCCTCATACTAGATAGAATGGAAAGATTCAAGCTCCAATAAAATCCTAAAAAGTGTGCATTTGGAGTAACATCAGGAAAATTGCTTGGGTACATAATTTCAAAGAAAGGAATTGAGGTTGACCCTGAAAAGGTCCAAGCTATAATGGAAATGCCTCCACCCAAGAATATCAGTCAAATGAGAAGTTTGCAAGGCCATCTTCAGTCAATAAGGCATTTTATATCTCAGCTAGCCAACAAAGCTCAACCCTTCATGAAGGTATTAAGGAAAGGGATTCAATACAACTGGGATAAAGATTGTGAACGACATTTGCAACAAATCAAAGAATATCTTTCTAATCCACCCATATTAATGCCACCAATTCAAGGTAAGCCATTGATCCTGTACATATCAGCTACACATACTTCACTGGGGGCACTTCTGGCACAACAGGATGACAATAAAAAGGAATGAGCTATCTATTACATTAGCAGAACATTGGTGTCGTATGAAATGAATTACACTATAATAGAGAAAGAATGCTTAGCATTCGTCTTTGCATCACAAAAATTAAGGCACTATATGTTGGCACACTCTATTAAGCTAGTAGCTAAGATTGATCCACTCAAATATCTTCTCAGTAAAGCAACGCTTACAGGAAGACCGGCCAAATGGGTCATGGTCCTTATAGAATTTGATATTGAATATGTGGAACGTACAACCATCAAAGGATAGGTTATTGCAGACCAACTTGTTGAAGCTCCACTTGAAGACAATCAACCTCTGCATATAGAATTTCTAGATGAATCAATCATGCACCTTCTTAAACAATCATGGAAGATGTTCTTTGATGGGTCTTTCACTCAACACAGTTCTGGTGCCAGGATACTTTTTATTACTCCCCAAAAATACTCAATCCCAAAAGCTTACAAGATTCTCTTCCCTTGCACAAACAACATTGTAGAATATGAAGCTTTGGTAAATGAGATCAAGCTGGCCATCGAGTGGAAGATCATTGAATTACACATCTATGGAGATTCACAACTCATCATCAACCAAATCAATGATCTATATCAAACAAGAGATGAGAAATTGATGCCTTATAAGAGGATGGTGGATGATCTCAAGAAATACTTTACCTCTGTATCATTTCAGCAGATCCCCAGAACAGTAAATAGAGCAAATAGAGCAGTCTAATTTTCACTTTGAATTCCTAATGGAAGAGTTACGTTACCCTACCTATGATTCTCCCGAGTCTCAGGTAGTCTGTTCTATTATTGGACATACCTCATCTCGTTATAGCCACATTTACTCTTACCTGCGTGACCAAGTTGTCCCTACCAATCTTTCCCAAAATGAAAAAAGGAACCTAATCTGAAATGCGTCATGATACATCATCATTGCTAACGACCTAGTCAGGCGAGGTTTAGATAATACTTTGCTTAGATGTCTAGAAACTGAGGAGTCCCAACGCGCATTAGCCGAGGTTCATGAAGGTGTTTGTGGATCTCATTTGAGCAGTCTAACTTTAGCATGAAAACTACTAAGCTACTACTGGCCAAACATGGAGAAAGAAGCTATAAAATTTGCTAAAACTTGTGAAAAGTGTCAGTTGCATGGGCACCTTATACATGCTCCAGCAAGGGATCTCATACCATTTGTGACACACTGGCCCTTCCAATAGTGGGTGTTTGATCTAATAGGTCAAATATATCCTGCATCATCTAACAGACACAAATTTATTATCACTGCCACTGAGTACTTCACTAAGTGGGTAGAAGTGGTTCCGCTCATCAAAGCAACCGACAAACAAGTAGCTCTCTTTATTCTTAATTATATCATCTGCAGGTATGGTATACCTTCATCCATTATAACTGACAATGGAAGACAATTCAAGAACAAAGATCTGGATGAACTCTGTGAGAAATTTAAAATCAAACAACACTGGTCCTCAGTATATTACTCTCAAGGTAATGGACAAGCAGAGGCATCTAACAAAAACCTATTGACTATCTTGCACAGAACAGTGAACAAATCTGGGAAGGATTGGCATCCGCAGCTCAATCCTGTATTTTGGGCTTATAGAACAAGTATCAGAACACCTACTAGGGCTACACCTTTATCTTTGGTGTATGGGTTTGAAGCAGTATTACCTATTGAAGTAGAAATACCATCTCTAAGAGTTTCCTTGCAAGGTCTTGTTACTGATGAAGACTATAGAATATCTAGATTGCAAGAGCTCAAATTGTTGGATGAGCATCGGTAAGTGGCATTTGATCATCTCAGAGTGTATCAAAAGAGAATGTCTAGAGGATATTAAAAAAAAGTTCGACACCGAGAATTTCAAGTTGGTGACTTAGTTCTAAGAGAAAATCCTAAAAATCTATAGTTTCGAGACAACAAAGGGAAGTTTGAACCCAACTGGTTGGATCCCTATATCGTTACTGCAACTTTTGGCTCTGGTGCTTATCAACTCTCAACATCAAAAGGAGAACAACTCCACAAACCGATTAACACCATCCATCTAAAGAAATTCTTCACCTAAATATTCTCTGCTCCAACAGCTTATACAATGGAAAAAGTCCTAAAGAAATCCTAAAAATTGGAAAAAGTCCTAAAGAAATCCTAAAAATTGGAAAGTCTTGAAGAAATCCTAAAAATCAAAAAAAGTCCTAAAAAATCCTAAAAATTGGAAAAAGTCCTGAAGAAATTCAAAAAAAGAAAAAAAAAAAAAAGAAAAAGAAAAAAACAAGTGAAAACCTGGTAAATAGGTGCCTCTTGTACTCAAGCGCTCCATCTATCAATGCAATGTTGGCATTCCCGCTTTCATGCATCTTTGCTTTTGCTTGTACATATTTCAGTCACTTTTGTGACATCCTAGTTCGTTGGAACCCTCATGGCTTGAAACCGATCATTGTCATAGTCTTAGGTTAATCGACAAGAGCACATTACATGTCCTAACCAGTGTCAACCAAGTCAATCTTACGTCAATAAAACCTGGTCGTCCACTCCGAGTCAGTCACCTGTCTCCTGACTACTAAAGAGTTTTATCATTGAGTTAACAAGCAAAACAAAACTGAAAACAATCACTAAACAGTTTGAGCTATAAATGAAAAATTATGTGTTGTCTTTTATATTGGTTTTCGATTATTATCCCTCTGAGTAACTCGAGGAAGTCTATCTTGACTAAGAGGCGCAAGGATTGGGGGCATAATATTTTCTTGTTTTTTGCTTGTAGGAATGATCCCAATGATCTGAAAACATCTAAATTAGCTAGGTGTCTGTGATAAGAGCCTTCACATCAAGGTAGAATCGCCTCAGATACCTCGACTCCTCTTATTTGAATGCTACAGGGAGGTCCATATCATTTCTTTGTCTGGTTTGAGGGAATTTATTTATTGTGCAATCCGAGTCCCAGTGAAATCTGTCCAAGGATATGAACAAAAAAAGAAGGTCATTGCAGACAAGATCATTAATATTGCATATGCAAAGAAATGAACTCTACCCTGCCTGCTATGATTGTAAAACGCTCAATGATGACAATTAAGCCTTTCAAAGTCTAGTGACTAGGTTTAGGATTGCATCTCATTTTGCATCTCAATCCTGCATTTCATTCTACATCTCATGAATTTCAAAGTGATTTCAGTATAGTAACAATGCTTTCTCTATCTTCTGAATGAGAGTTGGAGCGTCATCATTTATAAGCTAAGTGGTCTATATTTCATCATTTCTCCGATCGAGTACTTGTGTTTTGAGATGTTAGTTGCATACATAAGCATCTTATATAGATTCATACATTCACTATCATTCATTTGCATTCATCTTATCGCATAGAAAAATGAAAAAATTGCATTATTCAGTATTCATTTGCATTATTATTTATTTGCATATGAAAAGAAACAAAAATAGACATCCATGATCATTTGCATTCATACATTCATGCTGAAAAGAAATGCATACATATAGAATAAAGCATATAAAAGACATCTCATAAGCGAATCAACACAAGTACGATGAAGTCAAATCGGATCTTGTATATATATTATGTCAAGTCTAAGAGTACAAAATGATGTCGAATGACATATACAAACTCCCATCGGAGCAAGAATCGTATAGGCTACAAAAAATGGGTGTCTACAAAAAATATCCGAGCTACAAAAATAAATAATCTAGCTCACTCCCTCTCCCTCATCGCCTGGTGGAGGAGGAGGAGCCTGATGCTCGGGATCCTGATGAGGTGCTTGCGCTCCCTCTGATCATGCCATATACTATGAGTAGGGTATCACCTACTGCGCAACAGGAACTACAACGCTATATGCTGCAACATAGTAGGCTACCCTACTAGTCTGGTGGAGGACCTTCTATCGCAGGGGCTCTATCTCTGCTCTCATCTCTTCTCTCAGCGCTGCGATCTGGCGATCATGCTCGATCCTCACCTCGGCAAGTTGGCGATCTCGCTCGGCCCTCACCTCAGTCAGTTGACGGTCTCGCTCCGCCAGCTGAGTCTAAGCCACTATCAACTGTGACTACAGCTCTGCAAGACGTGCCCTCATCGACCATCCAGCGTCTGTCCCCTGCTCTCTCATAGGCTCCTCACCTCCACCACCACCTCCACCTCTAGCTCCACCCTGCTCCTCTCTCTGCTATCGAACTTGTCTAGGTGTTGCTCACTCCTCCTCAGTCACACCCACTCGCCCTAGGGATCCACCCTCACCCCTCTACTATCCACCCTCAGCTGGCACCCTGCTACTGCTAGCACTAGGATCACCACCACCCTGTTGTGGAGCCTCAACTCTCTATGCTTGACCCTACTTGTGGCCCTGTCCCTATGTCGGTGTGGGGGCATCATCCTCAATATGAGGAGCATGCTCACCCAGATCTATAAATCGCAGGAACGGATGCTGCTGAAAATAATCTCTATACTAGGGCACTACCCCTGCATCCGCTACGTCATCCATGTAATCCCACCTCAGGTGATGTATGCCAGTCAGCTCCTACATCGCCAAAGCATACGACAACCATGGAGACCATCCCTATCTCTCCTCATCTGCGTACCGAGTATAAGTTGTATACTCCTGTGAGATCCCTTGAGGTTGACCATACTGCCTCATCACTCGAGAAATGATGAATCGCTCCACAATAGTCTATGACCTCCCGATCAATGGGTGTGTAACAAAAAGGTCCCTGCGAACTAGCTGCCAGTCATCCCATGGCTCCAAACCTCTATACGGTCTCCATACAACGGCTATCAGGTCATCAAGTTGTCGTCTCCAAAAATATGTCTTGCCCAAATGGGGCTGTGTAATATATCTGGCATACCTATATATAATTGGTTGCCTGAGCTCTCTACTGTCATCTACTATGGGCCAACAAATGGGAAGGTGCTCCCAAGCCCACACCTGCAAAATATATACACCAACGGCCATGCTCCACCCATCTCTGTACACAATCTCATGCATCTCTTAATACATGTGGGCCAATAAACACAAGCCCCAGCCAAGTCTCTGAGGGGTCTCTATCAACCTCTCTAACATCCGACCCCATCCGCACTAGAAGCCCTGCTGCTCTCTGTCTGGCATCAGAAAATAGCCTAGGAACCCTGCTAGAATGCATGCCAGAGGATACTCCTCGTTGTACCTACTCATAAGTATGTCCCAACTCATGGAACAAGTCAAAATTTTAGGATCACCAAAGACATGTCTGACTGCCTCTAATCCTGGAAGGTGCCCTGAATCATAATCCACCTTATCCCTAGCAAAAGGGATACGGAGGATCCTATATACATCCTCAAGAGTGATAGTCAACTCCCCCACCAGTAGATGAAACGTGTTATGCTCTAAATGAAATCGCTCTACCAATGTCATGAGCATCCTGTGATTCACACGGATATCGGGTAATCTCAATAAATGAGTCAAGCTGCACAAATCAATATGAGCCTGCTCCACCTCAGATAAATGTCGCACTAATGCCATGGTAGGAGGATACACACATCTAAACAACACAAGAGGTAATTGAACCTGCAAAAACTCAACAACGAAGCATCAGAAAACATTCCAAATGAGCCTACAAGAGAAGTAAAACATCACACAAATCCAACTAAGTCAAATGCAAAATCAAAATTTCACGTTTACACATTCAAAAATGCTCACTATCTCTTGAACGATAAAACATAGATAAGCAGCATCTCGTATGAGCTAGGAATAGCTCTAGTACAATAAAACAACCTCAAACGACAAACTTTTAGACCCCGCACGACAAAATGGTCTTTTTACAGACCTATCGTACGACACGAGGGTGCACCCCAATTGACAAAACTAATGACCTTAAATGACAAAAGAAATTATGCCAGTTACCCATACGAGATAGGATCCTGTCTCGCACGATAAACCATGACGCCCAACCCCAAACATGCGAAAAACTTGCAAAATGAACAAAAAAAATTCAAATTTGAAAACACAAACAGGCTTAAGATCGATCACTTACCACTGGCTCATAGTTTTGGGGCCGATTATGTCTTCTCTGGTGCTTGAATCGATGCTGATGAGTAGGGACCACCATTTTCTTCACATAAGGTTTTTTGAATTTTCAAACTTGGAGGGTTAAAATGAAATGAAAATGACCCTTTTGTCTCATATATAGCCAAAAACCTAATTTTTCAACTTGCTCCAATGAACACAAAAATTGTACCATTAGCTAAATCGGTTGTCCTGATTCCATTTTTGAGATCAAAATCAAAATTCAAGATCATTTTGCTAGTCAATTTCAAAATTTAGACCACTTAGCGCTCTTTCCATCAAAAGGCCATTAGAGATATACTATGATCGATGACCATATCTGGAACTGCAATAGCAAATTTGCCTGTTTTTATCAGAAATGTCTTCCACAGAGGGGAATGATGATTTACCTGTGGGTTTGTTTGCAAAAAGGCGATTCTAGGGTTTGAGAGCCTTCACCTCTGTCATCTTTTCCAAGTCATCTTTCATGCTCTCGGGACCCGATTTTGAAGAATCTTTCATATTTTCACGATCAGGAGGAGGGTCCCAATGCCGTGGGTCCCCATCTGGACTCTCATCCTCATCATCCACCGCTTTTCCTTGAGTTACAGAGGCAACAGAACCAGAGGAACCAGCCGTGTTGTTCCCTCCATTCGCAAAATTCAAATTTCCCTCTAGTTGCGTTGTTCCTAAGAATTGAATTGAAAATTTTATGGGGAATGGAATTGAAGTAGTACATGCTTGTAATTTTGGCAAAGGGAGTAGTGTATATGCTTAGGGGGAGCAATTTTGTTTTGGAAGCACTTAGATGTCAAAATTTTCCTAAGTGTTGCCATCAATGCCAAAGGGGGAGATTTTTGGTATTTTAATGATGTTTAGTTGTGATTTTCATTGATGGACACACACTTATTTTATGTATGAGTTATTCTCCACCGGTAATATGTGTTGTATTGTTCACACCGGTATTATATGCCATTGTATGTATAGTCTTTGTTTGTAGAAGACTATCAATGTTTTGCAGAAGATGCTTACTAGTCAAAACATGACCGAAGACCTCAAATGGTATGAAGACATCAAGCGGTATGAAGATCTCAAGCGGAACGAGGACCCCTAGCGGCAGTTAATATTTTTTATCAGAACACTATGTTCTAGTCTACCAGTCTATGTTTACCGATAATCGGTATACTATGTTAAACTGGTAAAATTGTAAAGTGTGATGAGTTATCATCCACCGACACTTTGGCGATGCTTCTGTGTCATGTTACCAAATGTGTCTAGATGCTTTGAACCTAGGAAATTGTAATCCAATATCATTGGACTGACATGAAATCAGCTTCCTATTTAAGGACGTCATGTCTAGAGTTTTAGTGTGTGTATGTGTGTGTGTATATTGAAGAAGCCTTGTGTGATAGAGATTGAACATGCAAATGATAGAAGACGGAAGTAATGTTGCAATGCATTAATATAGAGAAGTCAAGGATCTAATCAAGCATTCTGTGCTACTTTCTAGATCATTCACTTGTTGATTACTAATCTCTTTGACAAGTCTGAAACCCTTAACTGGGTAGGCCCAACCAAGCCTATTGTAAATCCTCTAACAAGGTGGTTTACAGTTGTGGATCTGAAATCCTTTAATAGGGTAGTCTTTAATAGGACTTATCTCCTAATAGAAATCTGGATTCCTAATAGGATCTATTTTGGTGAAGAACATTGTAAGGCCTTAACCGGTCTGGTTACTATTCTGCAGATAGTTAACTTGTGAGTTTTACTCACCATGGTTTTTCCCATTTGGGTTTCCACATCAAAATATCTTGTGTTATGTTGATTGTTCTTCTATGGGTGAATGCTCTATTTTCTATTTGGCTTGTTTGTGTTTTAACTAGTTTGTTGTTTAAACTACTATATTGGTCTGCAGTAAAATTGCTTAAAAGTTTGGTTAAGTTTTTGGGCATACTAATTTACCCCCCCCCCCCCCCCTCCCCCTCCCCCCTCTTAGTATTCATCACTATGACGTGTCAAAACACACATCAACATGTGTATCTCCCTTTTTACAACTCATTTATGTGTTTAATGTATTTATATTTCCTATTTCAGGAGTCCAAACTTCTGGAGGCCAAAACTTGTGAACCGGGTGTCCAATTGATGAACTGTTTGAAGTGCTAGAAGTCTCACGAAGTGCTCTATTGCCTCATAACCTACTACACCAACTAATACCACATTTTAGGGAATTTCAAAGGGTCTAAAGTGCTCAAAATTAAATTTAAACCTTTCATCGCACCTTCAAAAATGGAAACTTTAATATCTTCAAAACTAGTTATGATCTTGCAATGAAAATGTATAGGCATGCTTATCTAGCCAATCTGAAGCTTTGGGGAAAATTTTGTACCATTTAATGCTCAAACATGAAAACTTTCTATAAATAGTAACCTCATCTAAATGCAAGGTTAAGACGTTGTTTTCCCAACAAAGGATCTAGAGGGGAGAGGGATAGGTAGGTAGATAAGTGGAAATGGAGAGGGAGAGATAGGGAGAGAATGGGAAGGAGATATAGAGAGAGAGATTAATTAGATTGAGGGGGAGAGGGAAGAGATGGAAGTAACAATAAATGAAGAGGGGGAGAAGGGGAAAGGGACATGGTGTTGGAAAGGGATGGGGGGAGAAAGGGAGAGAGGTGAGAGAGTGAGAGAAGTGGATAGGGAGAGGGGGTGGGAGAGAGAGAGAGAGAGAGAGAGAGAGAGAGAGAGAGAGAGAGAGAGACATAGGAGGAGAGAGTTGGGTACAAATAAGTGTACAAAGTGTTAGGGATAGTAGGAGAGATAGACCTATAGGTAGAGGGAAAGAGTGTCCAAATGGGAGATTATATGAGGGATCCAGGGAAACATAATTAATTTAATATAAAATTTTATCTCAAGATATATATATAGGTTTATTAATATATATTAATATCATTAATTATATTATATTATATGTATTAGTAATATATAAAAATATTTATATATTAAATTAAATATATAAAATAATATTTTAGGGTAGAGTATTTGAGTATTTACTTGATTAATTAAACATTATTTGTTTAATTATTTAAGTTCCCTTTATCTCTTTTACACTTAAGCTAACTTTAGGTGCATATAATTAATTATTTTAATTAATTATTATGTGCAAACCTAGGTTTTCCTTTTTAGGGTTTCTTGACCTATTAAAGGTTGAGTTCTTTCTTTTCATTGTATGAAGAAGGATTATTATTGACAATACATTTTGGAGATTATTGAGCTCTCATCTTTTGGAGCATATTTTTCCTGTGTTTTTGTTCCTTCTATGATTTGCCTACTTGCTTCTCCTTGTAACAGGTTTTTCAGCTTGCAGAGATCATTTGAGCTCCTGTGGTGTTGTATTTTCTCAACTCCTATATGGTATCAGAGCTTCAGAGTTGCAGCTACTTGTTCTTGTTTTGAGAATTTTTTGCTCTAGAAGCAGATCTGGGGTTTCAGGAATTTTTTTATGTATCTAGCGTTTGACCTTTTTTCTTAGCACTTTGGGCCTAAACGGACCTCACCATCATGCTCAAAAGGCCCGAAAACCCCTATGGTCATATAAAATTCGACCTATTTTGGTTCCTGAGCCTCGGGGAGTATTTTTTCTCCAAATCCAGGTCGTACGGCCCTGGCACACAATTAGAGAAAAAAAATTGCCTTTTTACAGCATGCAGGCCGAATTTTGATTTGTTCGAAAAAAAAATCAAAAAAAAAAAAATCGAAAAATCAAAAAGCAAAAAAAAGGTTTCAAAAAAAAATAAAATGTTTTTTTTGTTTTTTTGCATAGGGTTCCGGACTGACAGTCTGAACACCGTAGGCTGACCGGACATGTCAGTCCGGCCCCCCATACGGCCCCCACTGGCCCTGCCTCTGGCCCCCGGCTGCAACTCCACCTCCTAGCTCCCCGCAGCTCCACCCAGCGGCTCCTTGGCCCCCGCCACCTTACGCCCCGCCGCTACCATGCCACCGCTGGTCCCTGTTGGCCTAGCCAGCACCTCCGCCAGCCCTCTGCCACTCCGCTCCTCCCGGCCTCCTCTGCTACCCAGCCGCCCTCTGCACCACCGGCCAGCTCCGCCACCAGGCCTACTCCACTCGGCCACCCCGGCCATGGGAAATAGCAGGCCGCCATCGAAGCGCCACCCACTGGCCACCAGAGCACCGCCCAGCCACTAGACTCTCTTTTTTGCCTCTTTCAGGGGGGGCTTTGGTTTTTTGGCTCTATCTTGGGCATACGGAGTCATTTTTTTGAAAACGAATAGGCATCGGAAAGATGGTTCCGAGACCGACCTCATGGTATTAGTAATTTTTTCCAATTTTGTTGTTTGACTATGTTTTTTTTTCAGTCAAAGTGAGGTCTTATTTTTGCACTCCGGGAACCATAGAATGAGCATCCGACCTCCGTTTTTTGAAAAATTTATATTTTCAGAAAGCGTGTGTTGTGTACTTTCCAGCCATATGAGTTTTATTTCCAAATTCTATTCCATGCATATTTTATTCAATTTTTTTCTTTTCAGCACTCTAGTGGATATCGTGGTTGTTTCAGGTCCTGGGATTTCTTCTCTGAGTAGGGTGTCTCTATTTTGGTTCTCCTATCTATTTTTAGTATTCTTATCATTGTCACATTGTATTTATGCAAACGCACTGAGATAAAGTGCCATCATGCATTGTTTACTTGGAATCTTGCACATCTTGTGCCTTGTTGTACATGCACTATTGATAAAGTCCCATGAGGGGGTTGATGTTTGACTGTTGTTTTCCATCTTCCTTTGTCTAGTGAGTGTTTCTTCCATGAAATTCACCTCATGATATGTGTCAAGTGAGTGTTCCTTCGACCATACCATGTACTTTTCTCAGCACTTTTGATGTTCCTGGTTCTTCGTCATGCAGTTCTTCTTCTCTGTTCTTTTCAGTGTTCCTCTCCCTCTCCCTCTTCCATATTATGGGGAGGTTTGTCCTATTGGTTCTAATGCTTCCTTGGTTTAATTGATCAGCTCTTCGGGCTTTGGTGTTTTCATGCCATCTGTATCTTCGATTTCAGTTGTTTTGTCTTGTTTGCCTTCTTATTCGAGTAGTGTCATTTGAGGGCACTCATACAGATTACAGTCTTCTCTACCTGGTCATGTTCTATTTCAGTGGAGGTTCTCCAGATTAGCAGTTATTCTTCAACAGAGTTTGCAGGTTCTTCATGCTTTAGTGGTGTTCTTTTCCATCTCTTTTTGGAGTAGAGTTTTGTTCCCATGTGGTTTTCTCTATTTCTCTAGTTCATAGAAATTCCATTGTATTTGGGTACCTAATCAGGCCTTGTTGTCGGGACCCATCTTTATTGCTTTCAGTAGCTGTTATAGGTTTTAGTTTCTCCCTAAGTCTAGCTTAAGGGGGGGTGTTAGAGTACTTGGGTATTTACTTGATTAATTAAACATTATTTGTTTAATTATTTAAGTTCCCTTTATCTCTTTTACACTTAAGCTAACTTTAGGTGCATATAATTAATTATTTTAATTAATTATTATGTACAAACCTAGGTTTTCCCTTTTAGGGTTTCTTGACCTATTAAAGGTTGAGTTCTTTCTTTTCATTGTATGAAGAAGGATTATTATTGACAATACACTTTGGAGATTATTGAGCTCTCATCTTTTGGAGCATATTTTTTCTGTGTTTTTGTTTCTTCTATGATTTGCTTCCTTGCTTCTCCTTGTAACAGGTTTTTCAGCTTCCAGAGATCATTTGGGCTCTTATGGTGTTGTATTTTCTCAACTCCTATATTTTAAATATTATACATAATAATAATATAATATATTATATATTATACATTTGTATACGAGATTATAATATATTATATTTATTAAAAAACTAACAAAAATCGAATATATGATAATAGATCAAATATCTGATAATATTGGATATCCGTTACCTACAGATATATTCGATATTTGTTACCTCTGACAAAAATCTACAACCTTGGTATTTACCTCAGGATCGCTTTGGTGTTTGGCTAGGACATGCCAAACCTAGAAAGTCAACACAAAAAACATGTTTAGGAGTTTTCTTTGCTTTTCTAGACTTCGCTTTGGTGGCTGATGACATTTTTTACCCAAAATTTATGAAACGAAAAGAGTTTTTTAAGGAGATTTTCAGCTTTCCATCAATATAAATTATGTCTTATTTTGAATTTAATAAATAATTATTATTCATTTTCTATTTGAATTATGACTAAAGTCCTGATTGATAGGTTGATTGAAAAACAACTATAACTTTCAAACAATATCACATTTTTTGAATCTGAAACATGTGTCACATTCTATGTTTCACATACTATAGGATTAAAAAAAAATCCAGAAAGTTTTGACCAAGTTATGGTGGTCAGACATACGATTTTTTATATTTTTAAAAAGTTGTAGTAAAAAATTCATAATTGATTATTTACTTTGAAAAAAAAATGTGTCACATCCGGACATGAGTCTTCTACGTATATCTAAAATCTTATAAAAAAAATTATGATTTGATTGTGGTTAGAGTGTTCAAGCAAACACCTACTTCTTATCTTTTTCCTGAAATTTTAGGACTACTATATTGAAATTTTAATTTTTTTGCCAAATAGATTTTCTTTTTAAAAATTAACTAGTAGCTTAGAAACTACATTCAATTTTCTACATATTCTATTCTTGCATACTTTTGAAATAGTAGTGATAACTTATTCAATTTTTTATGTCAAGTTGCCTAACTTTGTTTTTCTGAATTTGCATTGCCACTTAAGGGCCTACTTTGGCCCACCATGATCCTAAACATACCCAAAAGAGATTTGGAACATGGTTTGTTCTAATGTTGTAGGATAGGGGGATAAGGGTAGGGTCAAATGGTAGGAATCTCTTTGGTTTTGTGAAAGATTTAAGTTATTCTTGTAAATTTTTTGGCTTATATTGTCTTCTAATATTTTATGGGTAATTTGGAATGCTGGAAATGAGGATATTTTCCAAGGAACGAGAAGAGTACTTATTGAGTCTATGAGAAGACTCGTGTTTTACAATATTTTTGTGTAGGTAACAAATATAATGGAGATTTTAAAATATTAATTTTTTAATTTGTTGAAGAAAGGAATTGCGGAGGTCAATGAGGTAGAGGTAAAATATGGACACAAGGCTAATTAAATACTATACATGAAAAGTTACTTAGAATTTCAAAACAAGTATAACAAAAAGTACCCACCTAATATGTTGGAAAATACCTTGACTTCCAAAAAATGGTTGAGGTTTCATGTGAATCATTAGGAGACCTCATAACTAAAGTGGTTAGATCTAATTAAGACATTTTAGATATTGACCCTTCATGGGATGATGCTAACCAATATAGTGACAACATGAACTTATGACTGGTTTTGGCAAGATGGCTTTTTGCAAATTGTTTATATCAAGTTTCTAAAATATATGTTGATGCATAAGAATATATCTATATTTGCATGGTACATAATGTATATGATTGTATCTATCATAACTATGTTTTGTCTTTTGTTTTATATTGTATGTTAAAAGTGATATGATGCTGAGTTAATGGCCCTTTACTTTCTTTTTCTATAAGACCCTGCATAATCCATAAGAATTAGTACGGTATAAGACCATGTGTGGTCTGCACATAGATAATGCAGCTTGATAAGATGGAAATGTAATCTTTTTCTTACAATTTATAATGCAAAAATTAATATGAAGTGATTGTTAACCTCTTAAAATCAACATAATTATCAAATTTATATTTAACAAATATTAACATCAAAGCATACATATTAAATTTTTGATACCACATTTTATGTGATGGCTTCAAATGACAGAGACTTTTAGTTTACAAATCATAGTTTACTTCCCTTTTAAGATACATTATTTAGGCTATGACATATAGATTTATTCATTTGAATCTCTACGAAATAACATCATCATGACATCCTTCTACTCAACCTCAAGGTCATATACAACACTAATACATTAAAAAAAATGAATAGATGTTACCTTTTTATTAGAGAGAAACCTCACTAAAATGTCTTCTCTCAACCTATAGCCACCAACTATCCCTAATGTTTTTAATTTTACATGATAAACTATATTTATCTTGAAACCCCATTTACATCTCATAGGTTTCCTTCCTTTAGGAAAGTAAACCAACTCCTAGGTTTTAACGAGGCTTCCATGTCCTTATCCAAGATTTTTTCCAAAACTTTCTCTCCTTTGAATTAACTACCTCCTTAAAAATGTTGTGTTCATCATCAAAAAGAAGAAAGAAAAAATAACAAAAAATGAATAGACTGTCTCTCAAGTTCCATCATTTTGTAGTTTGATCTTCTCAAGCGTGGAGTGTGAAGTTATTTTTCCTCTATTGAATCCTTGTCAAAAGCACCTCCCTCTACATCTTCCTCATGAAATTTATGTTCATCCATGTGTACAATTTCATTGATCTTTAGAACTAATTGCACGTCATTTTTCTCTTCATCTCTTAGTTCCTAAAAATAGTTGAAGACCCAACCTCTTTAAGATCACATCTTGAATATACCAAAACTTACATCCTTTCACACCACCACCATAATTAATGAAAATAAATTCTAATATTTTAGGAAGTAAAATTTGTAAGTTCTAATAATGCAATTTTGTATTTTTTAAATATGTACAATTAAGTTTTAGGAATTGATTTTAATTAAGTAATAAAATATAATATCTTCATGTTTTTTATTAGATAAGCAGAGAGAGGGCCTTAATCCCAAACAAACAAGAAATAACAAAGAAGAAACAACAAAAATCAATGAGGGGCCCCTTGCACTGAAGCAAACCGAAACATCAAGAGAGAATTACCAGTCCAAAAATATAACATGCAGTAGAGACATAACCATCTGACCAACAAGTAACAAAATCTAACACAATCTAACAAGAGAATCTACTTGGTCTTGATAAAATTAACATCTAAGCAAGTTAACAGTCCAGTAAGTCTTAAAGGTGATAACATATTCCCTCCAAGAACAACATTAATAAGAAGAATAGAGAGCCATGCTATTACTCCAGTCTTTTCCGGCTCCCAAAATGCAGCCCCACATATCCTCATAGAAGTGGATTTCAATCCCATATTATTGACTGATTTCATGTGAAATAATTTTGTTTATGTTTGGTCGAACAAATTATTTTTCCAACAACTCCAAGTTTGACTATTAAGCCCCTTGTTAGAAATGAAATCAGCGACCTGATTCCCTTCCCAGAAAATATGCTAAACATTGAATTGCGTAAATCCTTTAATAATTCTTAGGCACTCTCTCATTAGAAATTTGATTTCCCATGGACCTATAATTTCTTCTTTTAAGATATCAACTATCAACTTAGAGTCTCCTTCAACAACAACTCTTCTAAATCCCAGCTTCTTAGCAAAGCTTTATGCCCCTCCAAGCAATGGTAGCTTCAGCAAAATTGTTAAATCAGATTCCTAGATTCATAGCAATACATTCAATAAGCCTTCCCTTATGATCCCTAAGGACATCAGCAACACCCTCTTGTCCAGGATTACCCTTCAAGTGTCCATCAAAATTGCATTTTATCCATCCAAGCTCAGGAGGTCTCCATTGAGTATACATTCTACTAAACTTACTTGATCAATTAATATTAGTCATGTTATGTGTTAGACCACAAAATTGTTTAAGCCTCATTTCTTGCAATGTATTGAAATGTTTGGAGGCCCCGAAGGGAGCAACATTGAGATTCTTTGTAATTTGATGTTTAATAGACATAAAAACCTCCTTGCTTGATTTGGAGATATCTTTGAAAAATTTTGTTATTACACTCCTTCCAAAGACCCCAAACGACCATAGCAGGAATTTGTCTCCAAAGTTCTATTATAACAGCATGTTTAAAGGGGCAAAATTTCTAGGAATCTATGAACTAAGAAAGGGAAGCAGAAAAGACCTAATCCACCAAAGTGAGGGGCATAAAAAAAGACCACACCTCCAACACAAAGGGGCAGTGAAAGAATAAATGCTCAACACTCTCACAATCTTGACAACAAAAAGAGCATCTTTTGATAAACTGAAAGCCTTTTTTGTGAAGATTATCCATAGTGATAATTTTATCATGAGCAACAATCCACCAGAAGCAATTTATCTGGGGAATAAGATTAGGAATCCAAACCTCTTTCCATCCAAACTGAGAAGGACAATGGGGAGACGAGTCTAGAAAGTTATAGGTTGATTTAACTATAAATTCACATGAGGGGGAAGGCCTCCACACCCATTCATCCTCCATTAACTAATCAAGAAGAGAAAACTCCCCCATCTTAGAAATGATATCGATGATCTTATCGTCCCAATCCATTTTCCATCTGCTGCTAGTCAGTCTATTAGTAGAGAGCCTATCTTTGATATTAATCCATGAAGGAATTGCTCTATTTCAAACAATACAATCTCGAACTTTTTTGCCCAATACCCTAATACAACAATTCTTGACGTCTTCTATATTATCGATTGAGGAAAAATGCTTATCCTATCATGTCCCCCCATTTATAGTAGAAATAATGAATAATGTTAAAAAAGATATATATTATCAATTTACATTTTATATTAACAAAGTACACTAATTTACATTTTTATATATTGAACAATATTTTGTTTTTGTTTTTTGGCAAAAGTGGCAAGCCACTGATATATATATATATATATATATATATATATATATATATATATATATATATATATATAAAAGATAACTGATTCAAGAGCTCAATAGGGAAATAACCAAGAAGAAAAACCTATATCCTTGCTCAGATACAAAGAACAAAGGACCCTAAGAAAGAGATGAACTATGCCCATAGTACAAACCTCACAGAGGCCAAAATTGAGGCTACCGGATCTAGGTAAAATCCAAAATCCCTCATAAAAAACTGCCACCACAATCAGTTACCATTAAACTTGAGAACCAAAATGTCATTTTGTATGTCGGTTCACTGAAGAGCTGTCACAACCGATTCTAACTCCGGTTCACTGTATAGCTGCCACAACCAGTTACCAGTGAGTAGATGTGAATACCGGTCCATTGCAAAGCCATCGTTACCGATGTGTTATATCAGAACTTGAATATTGGTATGTTGTCCTATTAACTAGTTCACAATAGAGCCTCCATTATCGGTACTACAAAATAGATTTACAAAATGGCTCTACTATCGGTACTACTATACCGGTTGGAGTAAAACTGGAGAAGCTAAAACCTGATATCGGTGAGTAGATGTGTATATCGGTCCACTGAAGAAAAAGCCTTTGTTACCCGCTGTGTTATACTGGAATTTGAATACCGGTATGCTATCCTATTAGCCGGTTCACAAAAGAGCCTATAGTACCGGTACTATAATACTGATTTACAAAGTGACTCCACTATTGATTTTGCTATACCAGATGGGTTAAAACCAGATAGACTAAAACCTGTTAGGCTAAACTAGTTGGCCCCAAAACCCAAATGAATCATCAAAATTTACTCCTCCATAGGTTGTGAACCCGACAAAACTCCATAACCATCATTGACCGGTTGGCCCCAAAACTTGAATGAATATATTGAACAATGTTATTATATTAACAATGTACATTTTATTAAAATGGTGTAATAATATATATATATATATATATATATATATATATATATTAATAATATAAAACTGTAATGTCCCCTAATTAGTTACACTTTAATTTAACCAAAATTTGGTCAATTATATAAATAAGTAATTGGGTTTTATAGGTGTGCCTTTGTATACTACTTTCCTGCAACAAAATTAGATAACATATATGAAATCATACTTAAAACTGAAATATGAATTATATTAAATGATATCAAATCTTCTATGTTAATGACTGTTAGAATTATAATTGTTGGACATAATCAAATTATTATATTTCCTAGATGAGATCAGATTATTATATAAAGTCAGTATGTAATCAATTCCTTTAGTCCATTAGTTGGATAGGATGTCCAATAACCCATCCCTCCTAGGTCCAAGGGAAGAATACCATGTCCCCCCCTGGCTCCATGTAGCAGGTGTTAGGCATCCATCATGCAGTGGCATACCCAGTGAGGTGTTCTATCGTCATTCCCTCTCATCTCAACCACCTTCTCTCTTAAGCCCAAGAGAAGATGCTTCACCCCTCTTGGCTCCATATGGCAGGTGTTAGGCATCCATCATGAAGTGGCATACCTAAGAGAGGGTCCCTCGGATATAACGAATCATTTATTATATTTATTCAATTCATCTCATGATGATAATCAAACATATCTGACATAATTATTGTATTTAATTATATTATGTTAATGCCTTGCATTGGATTACCATTAACATTTTTTTAGTATTACTTTGTATCAGTATTATTTATTGTCACTATCTTATTAATCAATTTGTTGTTCCCCGTATTATTATGTGAATGTATTAATTTATGAAAACTAAATTTTAATGATATTATGCATGCTTGGAGCTATGAGCCAGTGGGGACACAGTAGGGGGCCCCATCCCCATTACATATCTTTGAATTATTATTATTATTATTATGTCTGATTAGATTGACCCCAAGACCTTCCCCATCCTATGGAAGGCCAAGAGTCACAACTTAGAATTCCACTTTAGATGTCCCTATTGGGAATTGAAATTGGGTCTCCACAGTGAGAACCCAATGTTTTAACCAGTTAAGCTCAACCCCTTGGACTGCAGATATATCTATGTTATGTATGACAATATTGTAATTTTAATGTTGTTTAAATAATTACATATAATTTGCCTCTCAAATTAATATCATATTGATGCCCTTTATTTGATTAAGATTCTACACAGCAGTTATATTTAATAATATACAAATAAGATTTTAATACAATTTTAATTTGTTGACTATTACATTCTAATATTAAATCAGAGGTTAGTCTGCTACATACCTATCACTGTTGGCTCCTATCTCTTATCCCTATTGGTAGCCTTTAAGATTCCTTGCTTTCCTCCTCTTCAAATTGGTACGGGGGGAGGTATTTATCCTACCCCCATAATGGTGGAAAGCCATGATCAATCTATTCAGTAGTGCCCCTCTTTGAAGAGTCGTTACCCTCTTATCTGATGGGTCCCTCCATAAACCGATGTGGGGGCCCATCCTTTTCAAACCACCGCTTAAGAAAGGTTATCGGGTCTTTGGGGAAATTGGTCAACAAGTATAATAAATGTTTTAATGTCATTCATCATTGTTAATGTAAGTAATATAATGTCTATTATGAATATATATATTATTACACCATTTTAATAAAATGTACATTGTTAATATAATAACATTGTTCAATATATAAAAATGTAAACTAATGTACATTGTTAATATAATAACATTGTTCAATATATAAAAATGTAAACTAATGTACATTGTTAATATAAAATGTAAATTGATAATATATATCGTTTTTAACATTATTGATTATTTCTACTATAAATGGGAAGACATGACAATCCTCCCTTCCCGAGATTGCTTGTCCTCAAGCAATAATCATTTACTAAATCTTCTCATGTGAGGGTTCCGAATTAGCCCTTAAAGATTTCAAGACAAGCTTTCTCTCATCAATTGTGATCGTAGGAACTATTTTTGGTTGTTCTTATGGATATCACTTTGGGACAAAGCAAGGGATGAGCCTCATATATTAAGATGAGGGTTAGAAACATGACACATATCTATGACCTTAATTTTGGAATGACCAAGCAAACTATAATGTTAATATTTTTTAGCGTCAAGAAATGGAGGAGAACTCGATACCAAGAGTAGAAAGTCCAATTTCTGACGATGGCAATAATTTTGAGGAATATATGATGATGGTATACTCCATCATTATACATATTGTTCCTCACAGATATGTTATGCTTTATAAGCCATGGGCAAGGTTGGGAGTTTGGCATGATAATTTTGTGTCACAATGTATGAAGGGTTGTACCAATTCATGAGGAGCTTCGGTCCACAAGTAGTTGGGAACTTAATAACTCATGTTACATGTGTGCCTTAGAGAGTGGCTCTATTAATATAGATTGCATCTTACCTAATCTTAGAGCTTATTATCTTATGGCTTAGCGCCCTGCTATTGTTTGCTATAAATATATTGTGAATAGTTATTTTTCTCAACATGTTTATTTTATGAGATTTATAGGCAAACTTAATATTTTCATCAAGTACTTGTACTCTCCCTTTCTATTCTCTAATCTTCATGGATATGTTCAACAATATCTTATCAAATTTTATTTGCAGACAAAAATGTCTAGAAAAACATGCACCTCATTTTGGATGCAAGAATATAGTTCTTGAGACATTTAAAGTCCTCATTAAATACTTTCAGTATAAACGTGTGAAGACACATCAAACATGAAGTGTTTACATTCAGAAGGCGCAAACACCCATGAAGTAACCATTGTGAAGTAGAATCATACACACAAATATACGTGGAGCATAAAGTATGCACCTGAATACATTTGAGGCATAAAACACATGAAAACTCATAAGGCATGAATCATACATAAGCCATGAATCATACTTATGAATACATGAAAACATATGAATACAAGTAATAAATGAGCATATGTAGGGCATGAATCATATACATGTATAAAGTATACACATGAATACACGAATACACATGGTGCATAAATCATGAGGCATACACATGAAATTCTTTAAGTTAGGTAACGCACTGGTGAATACACATAGCATGAGGTATATACATGTGATATCTACAGATATGAGAAATATAAAGTACACATATAGTAGGTACATTAGAAAGGAAGTAATCACACATAAGTCAGAAAGCATACATGATAAAGACACTTAGAGAATGCACATGGAGTAAATACTTTGAAAATACATCACTTATGTAGCAAATATATTTAAGATATGAAGCATTTCAGGAAAGCATGCATAAAATGCACATGAAATAAACACGTTGAAACCACATTAATCATGATGCAAAGCATATCCGGGACATAAGCATACATTAGGAAGTAACTGCACTAAAAACATGTCAAACATGGAGCAATAACATAAACACATACAGAATAAATATGTAGGGAACACTTTATGCATGAATCCAATCAAATACGAAGCATACACATGAATACATAAGACATAAGTCATACACATGAAGTGTACAAATGAAAGCACATACGACAAGAAGCACCTACGTGAGACATGAATACACATAAAGCATTAAGTATACACATGAATTTGCTTAAGGCATGGAGCATACATGTGAATAAATTATATATATGAGGCATGAAGTTACACACATAAGGTATGAAGTAATGCACACAAGGCATGAAGCATTTAAGTAAAGCATGAATCATACATATGAATACATGCAAGAGATGAATCATACATGTAAAACATGAAGTATTACATAAATACACATAAGATATAAGAATATATGAGAAAGGTACTCATGGAGTTGACATATTGAAGACACATCAGTCATGAAGCATACATAAGAAAGGTATTCATGGAGTAGACATGTTGAACACACCTCATTCATGAAGTGACACATAAATACATATAAGATATAAACACGTATGCTAGAAACATGCCAAACATGGCACAAACACAAGGTATACATGAGGAAAGTGTACATATAAAACACCCGTGGAGTAGGCATGTTCAAAACACATAAGACACTCGTAAGAATGCAATGCTGGTCTGACCAGTTTAATTTTTGATTTATTTAAGAAGAGACTGGATAATTAGTCCTAACTGAGTGGTTGTTTTGTTCAACAGGCTGGCAGAATTAGGCTCTAATACCACTGTAATGTCCCCTAATTAGTTACACTTTAATTTAACCAAAATTTGGTCAATTCTATCAATAAGTAATTAAGTTTTATAGGTGTACCTTTGTATACTGCTTTCCTGCAACAAAAGTAGAGAACATATATGAAATAATACTTAAAACTAAAATATGAATTATATTAAATGATATCAAATCTTCTATGTTAATGACTATTAGAATTATAATTATTAGACATGATCAGATTATTATATTTCCTAGATGAGATCAGATTATTATATAAAGTCAGTATGTAATCAATTCCTTTAGTCCATTAGTTGGATAGGGTGTCCAAGAACCCATCCCTCCTAGGCCCAAGGGTAGAATACCATATCCCCCCTTGGCTCCATGTGTCAGGTGTTAGGCATCCATCATGGAGTGGCGTACCTAGCGAGGTGTTATATCGTCATTCCCCCTCATCTCAACCACCCTCTCTCTTAAGCCCAAGAGAAGATGCTTCACCCCTCTTGGCTCCATATGGCAGGTGTTAGGCATCCATCATGAAGTGGCGTACCTAAGAGAGGGTCCCTCAGATATAATGATGTTGAATACTAAGAGGGGGGGGTGAATTAGTATGTCAAAAATCACTGCACTAAAACACTTACACAGTCTAAAGATAAACCGGTAAAGCAGTCTAACAGTCAGACCGGTTACCACACATGCAAACCAAAATGTGAATAGAGCATTCACCCACAAAAGAAATACAACCATAACACAAGATATTTGACGTGGAAACCCAACTGGGAAAAACCACGATGAGATGGAACTCACAAGTCACTATCTACAGAATAGAAACCAGACCTGTTAAGGTCAGACCGGTTAAGGTCTTACAATGTTCTTCACCAGAACAGATCCTGTTAGGAATCTCAATCTCTGTTAGGAGATAAGTCCGATTAAAGACTACCTTGTTAGAGGATTTTAGATTCACAAGTGTGAACCACCTTGTTAGAGGATTTTACAAAGGCTTTGAGGCCTACCCGGTTAAGAGCTACAGACTTGTCAAAGATGTGAGTAATCAACAAGTGTTTGATCTATCTAATAGCACAAATTGCTTGGTTAGATCCAGTATTGCTCACAGTTAATGCATTCCAGCATTACTTCAGTCTTCTCTATCTCTCTCACAATTACAACTTGATCTTCTTAGATAAGATCATTCTCACAACAACTCAACTTCCACCTTAAACCCTAGCACAACATTAACCCTTTCAGCAACAACTTAAAACCCTAGACATGATGTCCTTTTAAGGGAATCTGATTTCATGTCGGTCTAATAGGATTACATTACAATTTTCTAGGTTCAATGAATCTAGACATACTCAATAACTCGACACAAAAAGCACCGTCAATGTGTCGGCACCGTCAAACAATCAATGGATTGGTAACTCATCACAAAATGTTGGTTGGTAACTCATCACGGAGTATTACCGGTTCATACAAAATACCGGTTGCCGGTTTGGCAAAAATGAAGACTGGTAAGAATGTGTTGTGCCACTTTACTGGGGTTGACATGCCGCTTCAAACCGGGAAACACATTCTGCAAAATCACCACTAGTCTAAAGACTAGAATACAACATACCGGTTGGAACAAATACCGGTTGAGCACAAGCTCATACATATAAAGGGGATCTCAATACAAGTGTGTGTCCATCAATGACAATCACAACATAAATAAAAAATGCCAACAAATGAATCATTTATTATATTTATTCAATTCATCTCATGATGATAATCAATCATATCTGACATAATTACCGTATTTAATTATATTGTGTTAATGCCTTGCATTGGATTACCATTAACGTTTTCTGAGTATTACTTTGTATCACTATTATTTATTGTTAGTATCTTATCAATCAATTTGTTGTTCCCCATATTATTATGTGAATGGATTAATTTAAGAAAACTGAATTTAATTATATTATACATGCTTGAACTTATGTGCAGATATATCTATGTTATGTCTGGCAGTATTGTAATTTTAATGTTGTTTAAATAATTACAAATAATTTGCCTTTCAAATTAATAGCATACTAATGATTTGATTAAGATTATACACATCAGTTATATTTAATAATATGCAAATAAGATTTTATTACAATTTTAATTTGCTGACTATTACATTTTAATATTAAATCAAAGGTTAGTCTGCTACATACCTGTCACTGTTGGCTTCTATCTCTTATCCCTGTTGGCAGCCTTTAAGATTCCTTGCTTTCCTCCTCTTCAAATTGGTACGAGGGGGAGGTATTTATCCTACCCCCATCGTGGTGGAAAGCCACGATCATTCTATTTAGTAGTGCCCCTCTTTGAAGAGTCACTACCCTCTTATCTGATGGGTCCCTCCATGAACCAATGTGGAGGTCCATCCTTTTCAAACCATCGCTTAAGAAAGGTTATCGGGGCTTTGGGGAAATTGGTCAACAAGTATAATAAATGTTATAATATCATTCAACATTGTTAATGTTAATATAATGTCTATTATTAATATATATATTATTACGCCATTTTAATAAAATGTACATTGTTAATATAAGAACATTGTTCAATATATAAAAATGTAAACTAATGTACATTGTTACTATAAAATGTAAATTGATAATATATATTTGTTTTAACATTATTGATTATTTCTACTTTAAATGGGGGGGCATGACATATCCCCTCTCCAAACATCATTCCAAAAGAGAGTGTTACTGCCATTGCCAACAATCTTACCCACTCCTCTTCTTAACAGTTCCCTGCATTTCATTAAATTGATCCAGATAATAGACTCATTAGGTAGGCCTTCAGAATAAATAAAAGCATGAGGGTGATCTAAATTGAGATATTTGGCCTTCAAAATAGCCACCCAGTCCTTGGACCCCTGAAAGGAGCTACCATCCCAGCTTTGAGAGGAGAGCCTTATGAAAAAATTTAAGTCTTCTTATATCAAGACCACCTTTATTTTTTGGTAAGTACACATTTTCCCAGCTAACCAAAGAAAATTTTGACTTGTCCTCTGCCCCAGTCCAAAGAAATTTCCTTTTAAGTTTTTTAATTTGATCAGCTATTGAGGCAAAAATTTTGAATAGGGAGAGATAGTAAACAGGAATGTTTTGGAGACAAGCCTTCAAGAGTTGAACTTTACCTGCTTGACTAAGCATTTTACCCTTCCATCCAATAATTTTTTTATGAAACCTTTCAATAATAACATTCCAAAAGGAGTTTTTGGGAGATCTGAATATTAAAGGAAGACCAAGATAGGAAGTCAGGAAGGTTATCCATTTGGCAGTCAATAATAACTTTTTGGGCCAATCTAGCTTCAGTATTGAAGAAATAATTTTTTCTTTTGTTGTAGCTTATAAACTAACCTCAAGACTCAACATAATCATTGAGGATATTTTCCAATGTTTTGCTTCAATAATGGAAGCAGTCCCAAAGAAAATGATGTCATCAACAAGTTGTTGATGTGTTTCAGCAGGCAAAGAGGAAGCAACCTTAACTCCTTTTATTAGACCTAAATTGCATAGCTTTTTGCAATTTATTCCCAAGGCTTTTGCCAAGAGAATGAATAAATATGGAGACAAAGGATCTCCTTGTCTGAGGTCCCTACCACAGGAAAAGTATCCTTTAGGAGATCTATTAACCAAAATAGAACATGTAGGGGTAGTAAAACAAGCCTCTGGGATCTTCAGGAATCTACCTTTAAACCCAAACTTTTTAAGAACCTCTACCAAAAAATGCAATGAGACTCTGTCATAGGCCTTGGAGATATCAACTTTAAATAACATACCTAGATTCTTGCTGCAATGCATAGACTGAATCAACTCATGAGTAATAAAGATAACATCCATAATGTGCCTTCCCTAGACAAATCCCTTTTGATTGTAGGAAACCAACTTATCAAGGATGAGTTTGAGTCTGAAGACCACTAGTTTAGATAAATTTTTGCATATGGTATTACATAGACTAATAAGGTGGAAGTCTTGCATGGATGAAGCATTGTCTTTCTTGGGGATCAAAGCAATGAAATTTGCATTTATATGATTAAGAAGTCTGCCAGATCTGAAGAAGTCCATTTCCATATTTAGAATACCATTTGTCATAATATCCTAGCCATCCTAAAAGAATTTCGGAGGGAAGCCATCTGGACTCAGGGCCTTGAAGGAAACAAAAGAAAACACCACCTTTTTTACTTCCTCCATGGTAACTGGTTTGAGCATCTCTTTCAAATCATCTTCAAAAATTAAACCTGGGATTACCTCCAAGACTTTATCCATGTTTATCTATTGTTGAAGATGGGAGAAGAAGGAGACAACTTCAGCTGCTATATGCTCCTCCTTAGTAAGAATAGTGCCATCCTCAGATATCAGATTCCTTATTCTATTTCTTGATCCGTGTTTCATAGTGGATTGGTGAAAAATATTTGTGTTTTTATCGCCTTCCTTAAGCCATTGAATTCTAGACTTTTTCTTCCAAAAAACCTCTTCTTCTTTAGATATATTAAATCATTGAGTTCTCAGCTCTCTTTCCTTAGCACAAATAACCTCATCCATTTGACCCATCTCGATCTGATCCTAAATTTCCTTAAGCTCAAGAGAAAGAGACTTTTTCTTTTGGAATATGTTTCCAAAAGAAATTTTGTTCCAGTCTTTTACCATGTCTTTAACTTTTTTAGTTTTTGTGAGACAATGAACATAAGATTTCTATTGAAACATAAATTCTGCTAATCCACATGCAACTTTTTAAACTCAAGGTGGTAAGACCACATGATCTCATATCTGAAGGGGAAATGATTTGTCTTAATTTTCTTTTCCTAGTTTAACAAAATAGCATTGTGATCTGAGCAAGTTCTAGGAAGAGCATTAAGAGATAATTGAGGGAGGATATTCCAAATGTTTCTAATTAAAAGTCTATCAAGCTTGACTTGAATCAAATAATCACCTTGTCTCATATTGCTCCAGGTAAACTTAGCACCTTTAAACTCAATATCTATCAGCCTAGTAGCATAAAAGAAATCAGCTAAGTCCATCATACTATCTGAAAATTCCTCCTCGCCACCTAGTTTCTCGAAGGGGAAGAGGGGAGAGTTAAAATCTCAACCAATCATCTAGTGAACCCTACTGTGAATTTTAATGATATAAGACAAGTCTTTCTACATAGCAACTCTACCACTCTTGGAGTTAAGAGCATAGACATTAATCAAGTTCCATTTCTCCCCTGAGGAAATCTCTTCCAATTGAACTAATATACTATACCTATAACTAAATATAAGATTCCCCTTGAGAATAATTAAATTCCAGGAGATGTCCAATCCCCAGAAGCCCCATCAGCCTCATACACCATGAAATGGGCAGTATTCCAAATGTTTTTTATGGTTTTCTCAAATATTTTTTTATTCATCTTAGTTTCCTAAATAATAAGGATGTCAATTCTTTTTTCTATTAAGCAACACTTAGCAAATATTGTTTAGTAGGGCTATTTAGCCATGATTTATCTCCCTTAAGTTCCAAGAAATAATTTTCATTACAAAAAACAAAAATACTTAAGGCAGCAGACCTAGGGATGGAACAATTATTTCTTCTTGTTCTTAACCCCTGACATATTCTCAAGGGTGATCTTCTTTCCACTTGTGACATCTCTTGCAGCTTGTTTGATTCTTGAATATTTTTGAGAAGGCCTCCCAACTTTATTATCTGAACCCACATCTGGTTTTTTTATTTCTTCTATTAAATTTTAACTTGAGTCCATTCACTGTCTTTTTCACCATCCTTATTTGGAGAAGCAAAGCCAAGTAAGGTGAGAGAATCTTTTAAATGCTTACAATCATTTGATTTATCATCCATCTTAAGAAATTTTTTCTCCACCTTGGGTGGGAGGAAAAATTCACTATCCCCCAAATCATGGAGAGAGCAAGTCTCTACTTGTTTTTCCCAAGCCACAATCGGGGTGTTTCCATTTGCATGAAGATTGCATTAATGATATGTTATGTTGTCATTGATGTCAATTATTTGGTAATGATATTGTTGATATTGTTTTCTAACCGATAGGAAGAGCTTTGTGAAGGACATTGTAAACCAGTATGTAAGTTTGTGAGTTGAACTGGTAACCGGTGTAAAAGGTTAAACCCTATCTATGTAATGTAATCGGTAAACCCTACCAATTGTTTTTGTTAAACCCTAACTGATTAAGGTTGTTGAATTGTTTATGTTGGTTTATGATCTGATGTTGAGCGGTAATGATGGTGACGCGTATGGTTATTGTATGAAGACAAGTTCAAAATGTTTTGGCATGTTTATTTGTCTAGGGAATGAACAAAATGTATTGCATCTAATGCAAAGCATGTGATGAGTTACTGAGATCGATGTAGCGGTAATCAAGGAGCGGTTGAGGTTTTCTTAATTGATATGTAGAGATTGCTATGAAATCCAATGGTCATACTTGTATCGACTTGTTTGTAATCTCGATGAGAATTAGGTTTTTGTTGTGTTACCAACCTAATTGATTTGTATTTAAGGTCGATGAAGTTGTTTTGTTTAGTGTTGGCAAGAGTTGGCAGAAATTAGTTGAGTGTGTGGTTTCCAAACCGGATAATGTCTGCAGTTTGAGTAAAGGCGGATAGGAGCTTAAAAGGATATGATCAAGCAAGTGTAGTGCTATTTAGACAGATCAAGCAAACTCTTGTTGTTTTCTAACAATTGCAACAGAATTGAAATCCCCTAACTAGGTAAGCTCTAACAAGCTTGGTTACTTATTAAATCCTCTAACAAGGTGATCCATTAGATTGGATTTTCAAATGCTCTGCTGAGGTTACTCCTTATAGGGTATTTGCTTCTAACAAGGAATTTGTAGTCAATCCCTTAACCGGGTGATTCCTAATAGGATCAGTTCTTAACATGACTTTTGTAAAAGCTTTAACAGGCTTGGCTCCTAACAAGGCGAACTTCAGAAGAGTTCAGTTATTATCTTGTGAGTCCCATCTCACCATGGCTTTTACCTATTTAGGTTTCCACGTCAAAAATACTTATGTCATGTGGTGAGTGTTTTTGTGGTTATGATCTTATGGTTGATTTGATTAACTACTTAACTATTCTGATAAGGCATGATAATCAGAAGCTTTGGTAAATGGAATATGTTGACATATGATAAAGCATTTGGATGTTTACAAGTTTAATGTTGTTTACTGTTAAGTTGTTGTAACAGTCAACTGGGTTTTATTATGAGTATTTACAGTGGTATTTCATTTGATAAGTTTACTTTGTGTGATTGAGATTAAGATTGGGAAAGTTTGTATCATTTTTTTCTATTTACTGATTCACCCCCACCCCCCCCCCCCCCCCTCTTAGTAATCTACTGGATACTTATTCTTTCATCATACCATCATGGGGAAGTAAAATCTCCCTCCATATTTTTTGAGTCTTGATTAGGAGGGAAAAGAGGAAGCATGGATCCCTCATTCACCCTAGAAATGTGATCCTTTTTTAAATCTTTCTCTTGCAAACTGATAGATTCCACATCAATATACCCCTTAGACTTATCAAACTTGGTAGGGATTGGCTTAATACACCTTGACTTATTTTCCTTTGTTTGAGTACCAGTTACCTAATTTTTGTCTATAATAGGGTCAATCTCCTCCAACTTATTAATCTCCCAATTTGCCTATCCATCAGCCTTTTCGTTCTAAGTGAGATTTGAGTCTTCAAAAATTGACATTTTCATTTCTCTATGAATCTAAATCTTGATTTGAACTAGAGTCAAACTGATTGAGGGAGAAAGGAGCTACAGACAAACCAGTGGCCAAACCATTAGGAGGTAGATGCATATGAACCTCCACACCTTCTTGTGTTTCTGTAGACTTTTATTTTGGTCAAGGCCCATAGGGATATCATTGGGATCGGTATTTTGGGACAGTTTTTGAATCTGTTTTCCCAAAACCACCGAGTTCATACTCTAGAGTTAGTATTTTTACATGAAGCACTTAAGTGCCCAAACTTATTGCATATCAAACAATACAAGGAAGAATTTTCATATTCCAAGATTTGAACCCATCTGCCAAACTTAGATCTTAGAGTAGTCGAGGTGGGAAGAAAAATGTTAACAGCCACATTAACACAAATCCTAGAAAAAATCAACCTCAATCTTTGAATGGTGACTTTATCAATAGCCAAGAGAGTGACAAAAGAGTCAACAATACCTCTGAAGACAATGTAGTTCCATTTGCATAGAGAGAGAGAGAGAGAGAGAGAGAGAGAATTTTAAGATTTTATCAAAAGCACAAGGACCCCCTATTAAAACTTTAATCAGATCTTCATCATTAACAAAACTAAACAATAAGAGGTTGTTAGCCATAGCAGTTATGGTAACATTTCCTTTTAGTTTCCATATCTTAGAAGCCCGTCTTCTAACCTGATCCACGTTAGGTTGAAAGGAGAGAAACTTGCCTATCAAGCAAAGCTTCATGTCTTTAATAATGTTATCCATAATTTCATCAGGAACAAACACTTCCAAATCTTCCTTTGAGTAGATGACTAAACTTTTATCTAGGTTGGGTAGAGGATCCTTCTTCCTTGGGGAGATATTCCCCACCAACCTGTCCACATATGATGTCAAGTCCAACCCTAAAGACAGAGGAACAACAACAACAACATATAGTACTTCCTCATGTTGACAGTTAAAATCACATTAAATTTCAATAACTTAGTAACATATAGTACTTCCATATCTAAAAACCTATCATAAATCGTTACATCAAGTTTAAATTAAAAAAAATGTGGTTACCTATATAATAGGGGGAAAATATTTGCAACTCAAAAAAATTAATTGCACCACATTTAATACAACCCCAAAACAAAATTAGAGAAATTATCCACTACTCTTAATATGGGCTAGTTTCAATCATATTCAAATATTGCTTTTGATCCTGAAATTATTGTTTATAAAATGCCTACAAATTTTAGTTATCTTAATCAATCCACAACATATTATCAAATATTGATAATATTTTCCATTATTTTGAGTTGGGATCGAATTCTTAAGCACCACCATTGATTAAAAGAATGAGATATAATATTCCTTCAATAAAAAATAGTTTGTTATTGCATGTGATAAAGAATATCCCACTTCTCTTCATTTGTCATGTGAAGTGCTACCTCCTAAATTTAATTAAGGGTGAATCAAATTCTCAAACATATGAACAAATTCTATTACAAATGTAGTCACACAAATTTGTCCAGTTTAATTAAATAAATATTCGCTATTTATTTGATTAAAAATCCACTAGCCATCAGTTAATTAAATAAATATTTAATTAATTCATCTCCAAACATTCTCCTATTAATTAAATAAATTATTCAATTTGTTTTAATTAATTCATTAAACCAAATTCACAATCAATTAAATGAATAAAATCTATTTATTTAATTAAAATCCCCCTTTTCCTCTTTTAAATAAATTAAATAAAACATTTATTTAAATCATTATCCCCCCCACTTGCATTTTCCTACAAATGTAACTTGCACACATTTATTGAAATAAATGAATTTTTGTTTTAAATAAAATCCTATTTTCCCTCACCCACCAAATCCAATTGCAAATCTAATCCCCTTCTAGATTCTTCCAACCCCTTCCTAATTAGCCTAATCCATCCCCTAATTATTGTCACATTCCTAAGCAAAATGAAGTCACTTCTCAAAGACTTCAAAAGTCTTTGAAAAGCATTTAATGTTTTGTGTGTTCAACAAATTAACCCCCAAAGTCTTCCAAGACCACTAATGGCTCTTACATGACCATTTATGGCTCTTACATAACCATTTATGGTTATTTCAAACTTGTCTCCCCAAACATTTATTGTTTTGACCATATTTATCCCTTTTTACATTTGCACAAGAGTTTATCCATTAGATAAAAGCTTTATTCTTTGAATAAAGAGTTTATTCATTCAACTAACCTTGACTTTAACTCCCAAGGTCATATCAAGCATCTAATGCTTATTCCCTCTCCTCTCAACCTATCTCACATTGACACTTGTCATCCTGGGATTGGGTTGAAAGCCCTCACATGGATTGAAAATCATTCAATCCTGACCCTTGTTGAGATTACTCAATCTCAACCATCCATTACTCCATTTTTCCTATAAATAGAGCCCATTTCTTCATAATCCAGATCCTGAAAACTTGTATGCATTTAACCTATAGGCATTTTAGAGAGCATTTAGCATAGCAAACTAAAATCTTGTTATTTTGGTTAAAAATCAATCATTTTAATAGCATCTAGTATTTTAGCTTTTCATTTTACATTTAGAGCAAAATACTAAAATCTCAATCCTCCATAAGCATCCATAGTGCAAAAAGCTGCTGAGAGCTACACTATTTTGGAACTTGGAGAGGAGAGGAACAAGGGAGAAGGAGCTAAGAGCATGCTAAGAGGCATTTGGAGATGCCTTATTATCTGTGTTTCATTTGTTAGATATATTAGCATGATTTTAGTATCTCTTTTGATACGCCTGGCTAGATTAGTTTTTGATTGACCAACACTAACGATTTCTTGTGTCTTGTGTTGTTTGTCATTTGCTAACCTTGTCCATTTCGCAGTGCATCAACAAATACATAGCATGCAAGTTTCTCTCCAAATCTAACTCTATGAATTTTCTATCCTATATAACAACTAGTACTAGATCAAAAATATACATCTAGTTTGTCTATTATCATGCTCCAAACCCATCAAGATAAGTTTTTTTTACTCGCTTGAACTAAATAAGAATGGAATTTAATTATCTATCATGAAACATACCTTGCAAAATTTATATGAAGTATGTTAGAAGCAACTTCTTTAATGATTTCAACAAATTGATCTTACTGAGTGAACTAGGGATATCTAATATAAACAAGAGCACAAGACGCAAAAAAAGAGGTGTCTATGGTATTTCCCACCTAATATTTTAGCCAAATCAATAGCATGAACCCATTTGTTTTTCAAATTTAGCATGCATCTTTGTCTCAGTTATATTACTTATGGATTGCATTGATAACTAAAGAGACTCACTCAATTATTTCTCTCCCTCCATTACCCAAATTGAAGGCTCTCTAGAAGGATAGGTCTACCTTCATTAGTGAAGGGTGTGCTAGAGATCTCATGGTCGCGTGGATGAAAAAAGGTTGGCTTCATGATGTTCTCGATCTCCTTCTCTCTCTCATTATCAGGTTCCTCTCATTCAAACAACCTTAATGAGTAGCATTACTACTTGGTATTAAAATAAATTATTTATATTTATTAGGCCAATATGGTACCAATTAATCTTCAATTAACATGTATTCTTAAGAAAGTCATTTTAATTTGTTGAGAATGGATATGGCATGTCTATTGATGTAATTTTTCTTGAGATGTTTTTTTATAAAGGGGAAAAAATAAGTTTTGAAGGGACCTTGTAACCATTTACAAAATGTTGGTCAAAAGAGAACCATGAGAGGAACACCAACAACCAAAAGCCATCTAACCAACGGGTTTTAAAGAGACCTTGAAACCATATACCAAATGTTGGAACAAAAGATTAACAATAACAAACCACCAACAGAGAGACAACCCACAACCAAACAACAAAAAGGCAACAACCTCCTAGAGGCAGAAAAAATGACAACAATAAAACAAAAAAGCATGAAAATAAATAGAGCCTTGCAAGCCCTTTAAGGCTTCAATAATTTGTTATAAATTAATCAAAAGAATAATTAAAGTGTATTAAACCCAAATAGGAAGTATATAAATAATGATCTGTAAATATGCTTTACAAGATGTAAATATTTATATCCTTTGGTTTATCCATCTACAATTGATGTTATTTGATAAAATTGAATAATGATGTGATGCACTTCAAATATACATATTTTTGTATCAAAAATTAGTATGGATTCACTATTAAAGTGTATTATAATTATGCCTTGGAGTGTACAATATGGCATGACATGACCTTGTGATTCAACAGGTTGTATCCTATTTATATTTGACATGCAATAGGCTTCATTGGGAAACATACTTATGGTGTGTGTACCAATTGAAAACAATAAAATGGATGAAAACATGAAAACATATTGAATTTTCTCAAAAAGGGACTATACTTATAAACTTCAACATTGAAGCATTTTCCTTGCGAACTATTAAGAGGAAATTAGTTATACAATCAGAATATTTTTGCAAATTAATTATTTGATCTACTTATATCAGTTCTCAATTTGTTATAAAACATCTAGATTCTTCTTGAATCGTGAGTAATTGGTTGGTTGTGACTTAAAATGTGTAAGTCTAGCTAGCAAGCATTTAGCATTGCAAAAGACTTAATGGAATTTGAAGTGTAATATATGCATTGTGGTTTGTAAAGGAATTCTTAATCTAATGATTAAGAAAACTTTGATTCATCTACATTGTGATATGATTTTCTTATAGAAAAAATCATAAAATTAAGATAAAGAAAAATTTGCATTCATCTTTAGTTCAATATGATTATTTTTGCATACATATGCTCTAATAATAAACTTTAAAATTCATAAATTAAAGATTAAAGAAAGATCTCATTCATTTTTATTGTGATAGGTTTGATTTCATCTTTAATATGATATGATTGTTTTCACATATTCTAAGCTTTGAAAATGACATTATACTTCTTAATCTAAACATGCAAATCATGCTTAAAAAGATAAATAAATTGAATGCACTAAATAAAACAACATTACATAATTATAGAACCAAAAGAAATATTCCAAATGAAAACTTGATGACCTAAGATAGATCCACTTGTCATTCTTTAATGCATTGCGTAGAGCTTATGCTAATAAGAGAATGCTTTATTAATTCTCATGTCAATTCCTTTTGGAATTTTAACTTCAATTGTCATTTCAACATTACATATAATTGTCATTTAAAAAGATAAATAAATTGAATGCACTAAATAAAACAACATTACATAATCATAGAACCAAAAAAAATATTCCAAATGAAAACTTGATGACCTAAGATAGATCCACTTGTCATTCTTTAATGCATTGCGTAGAGCTTATGCTAATAAGAGAATGCTTTATTAATTCTCACGTCAATTCCTTTTGGAATATTAACTTCAATTGTCATTTCAACATTAGTAACTATAGGGATTACAATTAATTTTTCTTTTCAAAACTTATTTAAAAAAAAATTAATTTTTTCATTACTTTATATTGAGATACCTTCCCCATATTCTAGGGAAGGTTTTCAATACAACCCAACTCCCATGTGACCGCCCGCCCCGCCTGCAAATCCCTCACAAAAAATCCCCATTGCTTTTACCTTTCCTACAAATATATAGGCTATACATTTTCTGTGCATTTTACTTACTTATTCCTTTGTTTTCTTAAGAATCTCTGCCATTATTTTATTACAGACAGAGAATTGAGCTGCCCTCTGTTTGTAATAAACATATTTGGCTTGGAGTGGCCATGGATCTTGCTACCGACGTTTTCATTCCGGAGGATTATGCGAAATGCCGCTGCTCAAGAAAAAGGAGGCCCAAGCAGCAGCCCGGGAATTCTGCAAATCTCGCAGATGCTCACAACACGAATTCTTCCTTTTCACAAGAAAACGAAAAACCCCCAAATGTGAGCGGCGTGATCAGCAAAGAGGAAATAGTTTTATACTGTTTTACTCCATGACTGAGCTTCTATTCAGAAAATGAGGGGAATTCTGTTTATAATGGGACATTTTCCTTTTCTTTCCTGTATATCTTTTCTTTAATGCCAGTATTTCGAGTATCTGTTTTAATCTAAGTTTATACAAATCTTTTCGAAGATCTTCGCATACATGCATATTTGGGGAAACTTCAATTGGATTCCATATCTTCAAATTTAAACATTTAAAGAATGATTTTGAAATGTTTAAATTTGGAATTCATGAAAGATTTAAAGAATGTTATGAAATGCTGGAAAAAAAGAATTATCTATATAATTTTAAGATCACTTCAGAAAAAAATCTCTTATATTGTTATCTTGTTGATGGATCTATGGTCCAAAATGTGAATGAAAAAATTCAGTCAAATTTACAAACATTTAAAGTCAAAATCATACTGTAAAATTTTTATGTTGATAAAACGCTAGGTTTTCAATCATTTCAAGTATGCCTGTTTTACTATATTGCGTTAAGGTTTACTGCCTGCGTTCTCTGTTCGGCTATATAAAATTGGTTTCTTTAACAGAATTAAGTCGCATAATCCAAGGGTTATAACTGTTGATTGTAATTTTCGTCTGAAGATGTAAATAGAATAGAGAGGCCGAAGGGTTAGACTATGCATAAAGTCTGAAAACAAAAAAAACAAAAAAATCGTAGCATTCAGATTTGCTTATTACCGGCTTCTTGTTCTTGCAATTTTTGTTCCTGACTGGCACAAAGGGCTTCTTAACTTCTTTGGGGTTAGGGTTTATCAATGGCGTACATCTCAAATTTTTAGTATAAATTAAGAGGTGTGCTGTCCGGCTATTGCTAATAACAGGAAAATCTAAAATAGCAAGCATGTTGTACAGTTTTGATGTGATTTGTCCATCGATTTTTATCTTTTGTAAATAAAAAATTAAAATCATCACTACGAAATTCTCTCAGCAGGGGGCATTTTCCCCAGCAGTTGCTCATCAGTTTCTTATGATGTTAAAAGTTAACAGAACAGTTTATATTGTCTGGTCAAAATCTTGCGCAGGGTATCACTGTCTTCGAAGCCTTCAAAGTAAGATTGCATAATTGATTTTAGATTTTACTGTTATCAAATTTATGTCTCTCAGTGATTATCAATTTTTATTTTCTAACTGATTATTACTGAAAACTTTTTAGAAGTATAGCTTAGAGGGTTTCTAAAGGTTAAATTAATTTTAAAATAAAAAAAAATTGTTCACTCATTTCCCCAACTTAAGTCAATGAAGTTCCATACAAATTATTACAAATGAGCTCAGATAACTCACTAACCTCAAACACTTTGAGGCTGTGATGTAAGGAAAAGCAAAATCTATGCAATTTAGATGAGAAACGTGGAAGCTAAAGATCAAAAGATGGTTTGGAAAACTATTGCTTATGATGCAATTAAGGATATTTGTGTATATTTGTGTATGTAAGAAATTAAATTCTCATATACTATGAGAAAAGAGACTCCAAGAAATAACTGCCACCCAGCAATTGAACCACCAAGAATCCCACAATGTCTACATTTATGTCTCAAATGTGATATATGATCCTAATAGTTCCCTAATGTTGAACATTTATGTCTCAAATGTGATATATGATCCTAATAGTTCCCTAATGTTGAAGATGGGTGGTGGTAAGAAGTAAATGTATCTTTAAATGAAATTAAATGGAGAAATTGTTAGCAAGAATAACATCAACAATTTCATGGAAAAATCCATTTAAAGTATCAAAGGGGAAGGCGCTTTGAGATTGGTAAGGTAGATGAATAATCATACTCTATCGTGAACCTAAAAAATGTTATTTTGGCTCGAATTGGCTCTAATTAGTGCTCTTTGTTGTCATTGGTCTCGTTTATCCCATTGCTTCTTTAAATTGGCTTTGCTCGAAGTTGATTTAAGCCTGCATGTGTGTTCTTCACAAGGTACATCACTATGCAAGGTGTGTCTTGCATGTGCTTTCTCCACGAGGCACATTGCGATGCAACATATGACCATTGCATGTTTTTTTCTATTGGCATATGACCATGTTGTGTGTTGACACAAAGGGTATGTAGCCTAGGCATGTCTTTTTCTCTAAGTGCATTGTCATCTATGTGGGGGATTTGCATGCTCATTCTACAAACACACATGAAGGGATATTGTTATACTGGTGAGAAAACTCTCCTCCTTTGTTTAGAGGCTAGTTTCTAGTCACGTAGTGATGCAATGTACAAATTTCCATGATTGTGAACTTTATTTCGGTTATTGGTGACATTTGCCTTGCTTGTGTGGACTAGAAAATTTAGTTTATCTTGTTTGTAATGGTTTAATAACTAATTGTGAATTTAATTTTCATGTAGCAATTGTAGTTACATTTGATTTAGTGTTCCAAACATGCATACATTTGTATCTTATTATTGAAATTAAAATCCATTTTCTTTGTTATTTATGATCTTTTGGTGGCTAAGTGAGTTTATCTTTGTTGTTTGCAATGTTAGTCTTGTGTTTTGATGTAACTCCTCACCAAAGTTAATGGAGCTTACCTTGGTTGAGTGTATACAAGAAAGTAGATGCAAGGAAACTTTGAGGATGAGGGTATGTGTTGGTCATTATGCGGCTATGATTCACTACCTTCCTAGTGTGTTGACTATCTCTTGGAAGCTAACCCACTTACACAAACAAGAGGTAGGTCATTGTGGACTTGTATAGGAGGTACTACCATGTGCATGGGTCCATACCTTCAAGACACATGAGTAATTGGCTTTGATTCTAGATTACCTAATAATCGATTATTTAAGAATCTAGCACTAACGATAGCCAATGTAAGAAAAAAAAATGCTACAAAGGTCAACTTATAGAATCTTTTAAATTAGTTCATTACATACTCACATTACCATGATCATGGTGGTGATTAAGTAACTACCATGATTGTGTTAGCATCCAAGATGACATAGGTTCTCACAAAGTCTAATAGCTAAACAAAAATAGAAATTGGAAACATTATGGGTGAATTTACATCTTCATGATTGAAAAAAGGTTTTAGATCTAAATGTGAAGTGGTACATGCAAAGGATGTGGACGCCAAAATGAGTGCATTAGATATAATAGAAAGTATAAAGTAGGCAATTGTTTTCCTCTACATTTTGACTATCATAGTTAAACCTCGCTATATCTTACCTTAATCTAACATTAAAACACAATGTTTGAAGCCAAATAGTATTCATAAAAGAATGAGTACTTTCCATATACCAATATCAATCTAATTTCTATGTTATCATATTTCAAACCCATCAAGACAAGTTTTTATAGTTCACACAAATAAAATGAGAATGAAATGCAAATCTCTATGCTATGAAACATAAAGCATTTTATCTCTTATGTTAGAAACAACTTGTTGAATGATTATAATAAAGGTATCTTATGGGGCGAACAAAGGATTTTAAATATAATAAGATCTCACTAGAAACAAAACAAAAAAAAAGAGACATATATGGTATTTTGTACCTAATCTTTTAGCCTAATCAAAAGCATGAATTTGTTTGTTATTTAATTTTGACATGCACATTTGCCTCAAATTTCTTGCCCATGGATTGCATTGATAGTGATAGGAACTTGCCCAATTCTTTTTCCCCAAACTGAAGGCCCTCTAGAAGGGTAGGTCCACCTTTTCAAGTGAAGTTATTAAAAGTAATGTACTTTTGATAGGCCAATGTGGTGCTAGTTACTCTTGAATTTAGATGTGTATTTTCACAAATCTCTAAATTTGTTGAGGATATATATGGCATATGCATTGATATAAGTTTTATTAAAATGTCATCACTTCAAGAACTTAATAAAAATTAATCAAAACCATACCATCATTAAAGCATACTAATCTCTAGTTTGATGAGTGTGGTACTTTGTCTTTACAATTATATATATATATATATATATATATATATATATATATATATATATATATATATATATTGTTTGATCTATCTATGTGAGATGTTGTTTGACACATACTGAAAAATGATGTGATGCACTTCCAATATGGTTAGCTAAACCCAATCTTAATATGAATTCACAATGAGTAGTCTATTCTAACTATAATGACACATTTTGTACCTTATCAAACACTATATCTAGACATGATGCACTTCCAATATGGTTAGCTAAACCCAATCTTAATATGAATTCACAATGAGTAGTCTATTCTAACTATAATGACACATTTTGTACCTTATCAAACACTATATCTAGTCATGATCTTGTAATTGAACAAATCATAATTTGTCTAACATATAATTGACTTCATTTAGATACATAGTTATGGTATTTGTACTAAGAAGAAATAATAAAATCAACATAAATAAAAAAGCACAATTGAATCTTTAAAAAGAAATAAACTTTTAAACATCAATATTGATTTGTTCTCATTATGATATATCAAGAAGAAACCTAATTATTTGAACAAAACCTTTTAGCAAATTAATGATTTGATTTACTTATATTGATTCTCAATTTGTTATATAGCATCCATGCTTGAAGAATTGTAAGTGGGTGGTTGGTTGTGACCTAAATTGCCCAAGCTTATTTTGATAGAAATATGCTTTATCAATTCTCAAGTCTACTTAAAAAAAATAAAAATTATAGAGGGTTTTATACAAACCCACATTCATGCAATCATTTGCATGAGCACAAGTTATAGGCTGAATCTTTTTTCACGAAGAATTAAGAATTGAAGGGTATCCATTCTATCAAATTTGGCAAGAGTATCTCTATCTCGTCTCTTATGATATCAGAGCTTTACACCAAGACTTGATCCATAGTAAATATATTTAAAACCATTCATTTTCACCAACAAACTAAACTTCATTATTCTTAAGTTTTCATTTTCTTGATTCAATGGTAGACCTCAGAAGTGTAATCATACTTGTCAGCAGGTTTGACATCCGTTCTAGGTTTTTTTGGACAGTTTTGTACATACATTTGACTGGCTTCAAAAGAACAATACTGTCAATATTGACGGGAATGTGTACAGAAAAACCATCATTTGCCGCCAGTGGTTTCATTTGACGGCTTGCCTATCTTCAAAACATTCAACGCCTTTCAAGAGATAGTAAATATAGTGGATGGCCCCTGTTCTTCACAGCCAAAAAAAAATCTGCATTGATTTTACCTCCCTACAAGTATATATGCATTTTCTCTTTTTCCATTACCAACAGCTATGCATTCAATTGTTCCTTTGTCTACTTAATATTATCTGTCATTCTTCTCTGTTTTATTACAGAGATCAAACAGCCTTTGGCTTGTCATATATTTGGCTTGGTGTGGGCATGGATCTTGCTACTGATGTTTTCATTCCAGAGGATTATGCGAAAAGCCGCTACTCAAGAAAAATGTGCCGCAAGCAACAGCCCAGCGATTCGTCAAATCTCGCAGATGCCGGCAGCACGAATTGCTTGTTTTCACAAAAGAACGAAAATCCCCCGAATGTGAGCGGCAATTTCAACAAAGAGGAAATTCTTTTGTCATGTATTTCACCATGATTGAGCTTTTCTTCAGAATATGAGGGGGTTTCTGTTTACAATGAGGACTCCTTTTTGGTCCTGTGCAGCTTTTCTTTAATGCCGATCTTTCGTATTATTTGTTTTTATCGAATTTATACAAATGTTTTGCAGGATTTTCGCATTTTGAGGGAAAAACCTAGGCTACTGGCTTGAATCATATCTAAATATCAAAACAATGGTTTTTCAATCATTTCGGTTATTCCTGTTTTACTATCTAGATTTACACTTTATTGCCTGCGGGATCTATTCAGCTCTCTAAATTTCTTAAGACAAAATCCGAGGGTTTTAATTGTGGATGGTGATTTTTGTCTGAAAATGTAAAAGAAATGAGAGGCTCAAGGGTTTTATACCTACAATGCAGAAGTAATTAGAAACAGAATGAATGAAATCCGAAAAAGTTAAATGCGTTGCGTTCAGATCTGCTTACGACTGGCACAAAGGGTTTCGTGATCTTGCATTTTTTATTCCGAACTGGCTAAAAGAACTTCTTAGCTTCTTTGGGGTAAGAGTTGACGTCTTAAAATTTTAGAAAATATAAATAGGAGGTGTCAGGGTTTTCTTGTCTGAAGTTGAATAGTTTTGAATGAGTGTCAGCAAAATAATCTTACCTACCACTTCTTACTTCTTATTTTCTAATTTTTAAATTAAAATTAAATTTTTTAAATTATAGTAAAAAAGGTCTAATAAACCAGTAGAAAAGAAGTGAAATAAAAATAACTAGCAATTGCACTTTGGTATGTAATGGGTATGCCGAAGAGGTGTGGAAGTTCAATTAGGGAAAAATTTGGTCAATTTTTTGCCTAAATTTGCATAAGTACATGAGATCAATTGGTATGTCATTTAGAAAATGATGTTTTTTGTGCAACTAAGGTCTCAATGGAGAAGTGATACCTTTGCATCCACTTATAAGGTTCCAATATAATTGAAACAAAACCTTTGAATTAGGAAGATAATTAAGTTTCATTACCAATAGGCTCATGTTATGTTTAATTAGGTAAGAGGGAGAGAGAGAAGGGGGGTAGAGATAGGAATAGAAAGAGAGAGATATAGATGGGGGAAGAGCAAGAGAGATAGAGATAGAGATAGAGATGGAGAAAGAGAAGAGAAAGATGGAGAAAATGAGAGAGATGTGGAGAGATGAAGAGAGAGGGGATAGGATTAGATAGATGTGGAAGCTCAAAAAATAAATAGAAAGAGAGAGGGAGAGATAGAAAGATAAATATAGAGATAGGAAGTGATATATATATATATATATATATATATATAGAGAGAGAGAGAGAGAGAGAGAGAGAGAGAGATATACAAGAAGAGAAAGGGAGAGAAAGGGAGAGGTAGTGATAAAGAGATAGATAGGGGGATAGAGAGGGAGTGAGGAAGGGAGAGATAGGGATAAATAGAGAGGGAGGGAGAGATAGAGAGAGATGGGGAGGGATAGGGAGAGATAGAGAGATAAGGAGATAGAGGTAGATAAAGATATGGATAGAAGGAGATAAAGAGAGGAGAAAGAGATCAATAGATAGAAGAAGAGGGAGTGATATAAATAAAAGTAAATGTAGATAGACAAAGAGGGATAGAGAGAGGAGCACAAGGGAGATAGAGAGAAATAGAAAGATAGAGATATTGTACAAGAGAGATGGAGTGGATAAGAGAGAGAAAGAGAGGTGGAGATAATTGTTGGGAAAAATGGTGTCTCAACCTTGCATTTATGCGAGGTTACTATTTATAGTAAGTTTTCATTTGAGCACGAAATAGTGCGAAACTCTCCCTGAAGCTTCTGGTTGGCTAGATAAGCATTCCGGTAAAGTTGCATCGCAAGGTCACAGCTAGTTTTGAAGATATTAAAGTTTTCATCTTGGAGGGGTGCAATAAAATGTTTAAACTTAATTTTGGGGACTTTAGAGGCTCTGAAATGCCCTGAAAAGTGGCCGTAACCGGCGAAGCGGGTTACGAGGTGATAAAGTACTTCGCGAGCTTTCCGGCGCTTCAAACGGTTCGTCAATCGGACACCCGGTTCTCAAGTTATGGCCTCCGGAAGTTTGTACTCCTGAAATAGGAAAAATAATTTGTATCGGATACATAAATGAGCTGTAAAAGGGAGCGACACATGTTGATGTGTGCTTTAACATGTCATAGGGCATCTAGAAGGGAGATAAGGTCGGCTACACCTTATTGGGTGGTTTTAGCCCATGGTTTTGTAATACCGTTTGACGGTTTCTTGTATTGTATCTCCTATTTATGAGGTGTGTGAGATAGAGGTTGTGTGTAAGAGTCTTATGGCTATTGAGTTGCCTCTGAATCTTTGATTAGTGGTACTCCTGCGAAGAGCTTGCTCTGCAAGTATGTTGTAATCTGTTTTTTATTGCTGAATAAAATATTGAGTTGCTTTTGGAGGGTGGGGTTTTTCTCCCGAAAGGGTTTTCCCCACGTAAATCACTGTGTTGTGGTATGAATGCTATTATATCTATTTCTATTTTCTGTAACTGTTATAACGATCTGAAAAAGTTTTGCATTACCCTCCTCTCAAGGTTAGTGTAGGAAGTTGTTTTCGCTACTTAACTTCCTTACAATAATTTGATATATTGATGGCAAGGAGAGAGAGGTATATGGAGACTGAGATGGAGGGGGCCAGAGTGAGAGAAAGAAGGTGACAAAGACAAGTAATAGAGAAAGGTTTAGTGAGAGGGAGAAAGATAGAGAGAGGAAAAGATAGAGATATACAAATAGGGAGGGAGAAACAAGGAGTGTCTGTGTATATGAGTTAGAGAGAGAATAAGTATAGAGAGATAGAAAAAGAGGGAGTGATGGGGAGGGAGAGGGAGAAGTAGGGATAGAAAGAAGTAGAGATAGGAATAGAAATGAGAGACAAAGTAGATATAACTTGTGATATATAGAGGGGGTGGGAGAGAGGAAAAGATGGAAGGAGAGAGAAATAAGGAGAGGGGGAAATATAGATAGAAAGAGAGAGACAATGAGTGAGAGGGAGATAGAAAGATAAAGATATATGAAGAGAGAGAGAGAGAGAGAGAGAGAGAGAGAGAGAGAGAGAGAGAGAGAGAGATGGACAAAGATAGAGATAGAGATAGGGAGGGAGAATCAAGAAATGTGTGTGAGTGAGAGAGATCTAGAGATAAATATAGAGAGGGAAAAAGATATATAAATAGATAGAGAGGGGAGAGAGGTAGAGAAATAAAGAGAGGGTAGATGAGAAGTGGAGAGATATAGAAAGAGTATCCAAGGAGAGAGGGACATAGAGAGAAGGATAGAAAGAAGGGGATATAGAGACATATATAGTTGGAAGGATACAAGAGGGAGAGAGAGAGAGAGAGAGAGAGAGATTCAAATAACATATTAGCCTAAGCATAACTCCCCGAGGACACATGATATCCTTAAATTGTTGGAATGAAATGAGTAATCAAAGGTTAGTTTCTCTCTCTTGATCTCTCACTCTAAACTTTTAGTTTAGGTTTTAAGATAGAATTCATTTTATTATAATAAAATAAAAATTTAAAGATAATTATTCTACAATAAATAAATAAAAATTAAAAAGACAAAAAAATTATAAATCAAATTAATTCTATTATCTTTTAAAAATATTATTTGTAACTTCATAAAAAGACAAAAAAATAATTAAAATAAAATTTTAACTTAATGTAAATCAAACCTCAAAAGAACAAGATGTTGATTGGAATAAATTAATAAAAACAAGATAGAATATCCTAATAAAAGAAGATGAAATTAAAATATATTCTTATCAAAAGAAGATAGAAATAAAAGATAGTTTTTTAATTCAAAATATAATTATTCTACAATAATTAAAATTTTAACAAGTGTTGGCCAGTACTTGTCTTTATAGTATGGTAATAAAAATATTTGTTGTAATTCTTAATTATAATTTTAAATTATTGTTATTTTAAAATTATATTATTTCAATTTAATTTTTGTAATATTATCCATAACCCTCACTTCAATAAAATAATATTAATAATATTTTTGTAGTATTTTTTTGTGTCACACTTTTTTTCATACAAGAAAATCTAACAAAACTCAAATAAATTAAGATTTTATCAAAAATATCTTTTTATATTTATAAAATTTAATATAGTAATAAAATTATTCTCTTTAAATATCTATCTATAGCCTTTATATTCTAATTCCCTAATGTTTCTATAATTTAATTACTTAAAATAATTTAAGATTATATCAAAAATATATTTCTATACTTATAAATATGAATATAATAACAAAATAATTATTTTTAAAAAATCTAGAGAAAGGAAAGTTTTTTTTTTCTATTATATATAATCTTTTATGAATAAATTAGAGAGGTTTTATAAAAAATAATTAATGGGAATCAAGATGTTTCTATATTTTAAATAGATTAAATAAATAATTATCATGTTTGTTTATATCAAATACAATTTTACATGCAATTCACTATAAATTATATCATCATTAAATAAAATAATTACTCATAATTAAATCTATTAAATTTGTATAATATTAAAGTGGTAATAGAATTTAAAATAATAATAAATTTAAGTAATATTAAAAATATATTTTAATATTTAAATCCATAAAAAATAAAATTTAACCTAACATTAATACTAAACTAAAATAAACCCTACTTGATTAAATCATATTGAATCCTAAGAAAAATTTAATGTTGACTTTAAACCAAATTAAATCCTAAATTGAATTGAACCTAGTCCTATAGCCAATTATATTGAAACCCTATACCAAATTGAACCCAAACCTTTAACAAAATTGAACTCTAACCCTAACACTCATCTTTCTATCTATTTCCATATCCTTATTATCTCTAACTCTCTCTCTCTCCTAAAATAACAAAAACTAAAGATAATACACAATAATTTTATAGTAAAATCTTTAACTACTACAGAAACTCAAATGTTCTTTAATATAATAACCAATCTCTCTATCTTCATCCTTAAGCATGTGTAGCAGCTATAAGCGCATCAAAAGTGGTTTCACATTACATAAAATCATGTAGAAGATAAAAATGTGCTATTAGATTTTTATTTTATCAACTTGTAAGGTTGATTCTACCCTAACTTTAAATATAGAAAATTTATTAAGAGGTTAGAAAAGGAACGTGTTCTGAGTTTGAGCTTGTATTTTTGTAATTATAAGAAGTGTGTAGTTTGAACTATTAAATTCGAAAGTTCTAACTTTTTTTAATTTTATTTTCTTACAATGAATGTAAAACATAAAGATTAACCTTTTCTAATATACTAATGAAAGTGGTTAGTAACCTACATTATTATGTATATTTTCATAAGATAATCTACAGTACTCACCTAAGAAAATAAACTAATATCAAGAATTTATACAAGTAAAAAAGCTATGCTACCTAAAAAAAAATATTGAAAAGATGAAGAAAGAGTCTGAATTTTAAGGTAGATGGCAACTATTGATAAGGCACAAACTAGTTTTGGACATTAAGGTTATAAAAATACATTGTCAACTTTATTTGTGCAATAGCATCCTAATACCAAGAAAGTGAAAGATACAAATCATAGAAATGCATTCTAAATTTGAAATATTTTTTTCTATAGTGGCACCATCTATTATGGTAATAACCTCTACATAAATGGACTTTGAATTTCTAGAGGATGTGCTTGATGGCTTGCAAGTAATTTAATTTCATTCTCAATATGAGATTGCTCTTCTTTAAGCAATCTTTGTCAAATTGTTGATTGGTATTAATAGTAGTGTACTTTTGATCTAGGTCAATGTGGTGCTAGTTACTCTTGAGTTAATATGTGTATTTTTATCTCGACTTGTTTAAGATATATTTGACATATTTATTGATATAATTTGTATTAAAATATTGTCATTTTAAGAATTTGTTATAAATTATTAAAAAATGTTACTAAATCATACTAAACTTTAATTTGATGAGTATGGTACTTCGTCTTTGCAAGTTATGAAAGATGTAAATATTTATATATCTTGTTTGATCCATCTATGATAGATGTTATTTGACACATGTTGAAAAATGATGTGTTGCACTTCCAAGATGGTTACTTAAACCCAATCTAAATATGGATTCACTATAAGAAGTCCATTCTAACCATTTAACCATACCCTTAAGTAATAATAACACATTGTGTACTTAATCAAACACTATATCAAGACATGGTCTTGTAATCAAATAAATCATTATCTCTTTGACATAAAATTAAATTCAATTAGATACATAACTATAATATTTGTATGAAAAAAAAAACAATTTACTTAAAAAATATTAAAAAATTGAATCTTTCTTAAAAAGAAATATACTTTTAAACATCAATATCAATGTATTTTCATTATAAACTATTAAAAAGAAATCTAACTATTTAAACAAAATCTCTACCTAATTTGATTCACGATTCACTTTTGACCCTTTACACAGCCCACTGATTTGTTATAAAACATCCGATCCTTATATAATTGTGACTAAGTGCTTGGATGTGACTTAAATTGCCCTAACTCATTTTGATTGAAGCATGCTTTATTAATTCCCATAGACTTTATTTTGAAATATGTTCTTGGATTGTCATTTTCTTGATTCAATGGTGGACCTCAAAAGTATAATCGTGCCTTACAACGCACGTCAAGAAATCACTGGTTATAACAGTAGACTTATAGCTCAGAAGGTTGACACTCGCTCTAGCTTTTATTGACGGTTATGTACATATATTTGACTGGCTTTAATGAGACAATACTGTCAATATTGACGGGAATGTGTTCAGAAAAACAATTATATAGGTTTTGCCGCCAGTGGTTTCATTTGACGGCTTGCCTGTCTTCAAAAGATTCAACGCGTTTCTGGAGATTGGAAATATTGTGGATCGCCCCCTGTTCTTCACAGAAAAAAAAAACTCTTCATAACTACAAGTATATATGCATTTTCTCTTTCTCGATTGCCAACAGCTGTGCATTCACTTGTTCCTTTGTCTTCTTAATACCCTCCGCCATTCTTTTCTGTCTTATTACAGAGATCAAACAGCCTTTGGCTTGGTGTGGTCATGGATCTTGCCACTGACGTTTTCATTCCGGAGGATTATGCGAAAAGTCGCTACTCGAGAAAAATGTGCGGCAAGCAACAGCCCAGCAATTCTACAAATCTCACAGATGCCTGCAGCACGAATGGCTCGTTTTCACAAAAGAACGAAAATCCCCCAAATATGAGCGGCAATTTCAACAAAGAGGAAATACTTTTTTCTTGTTTTACTCCATGATTGAGCTTTTCTTCAGAATATGAGGGGCTGAGCCCTGTTTACGATGAGGATTCCTTTTTGTTCCTGTGCATCTTTTCTTTAATGTCGATCTTTCGTATTATCTGTTTTTATCGAATTTATACAAATATTTTGCAGGATTTTCGCATTTTCGGGGGAAAACCTACTGGCTTGAATTATATCTCTTAATATCAAAACAATGGTTTTTCAATCATTTCGATTATTCCTGTTTTACTATCTTGATTTACATTTTATTGCCTGTGCAATCTATTCAACTCTCTAATCTATTTCCAGGCATAAATAACTTTCTTAGACAAAATCCGAGGGTTTTAATTGTGGACGGTAGTTTTTGTCTGAAAATGTAACAGAAATGAGAGGCTTAAGGGTTTTATACCTACCATGCAGAAGTAATTAGAAACAGTGAATGAAATCCGAGCAAAGTTAAATACGTAGCATTCAAATCTGTTTACGACCAGTTTCATGTTGCGTTTTTTGTTCCAGACTGGAACGAAAGCCTTCTTAACTGCTTGGGTGTAAGGGTTTATCAATGGTGTACATCTCAAAATTTTAGATGATATAAATAGGAGAGTACTATCCAAGCAATGGATTATTTTCTGAACAGAAGGGTGCCATGTAAGCAATGGATTTTTGGTTTTGAAATTGAATAGTTCTGAATGAATCCATTAAAGAGGTGCAAAAGTTTCAGCAAAATAATCTTACCATTTCTTTATCTCTTATTTTCTATTTTTTAAAATTAAAATTATTATTTTAAAATTATAAAAAATAAAGTAGCCCAATAAATTGGAAAGTAGTGCAATAAGATAAAAAAATAATAATAATTTTTTATTAGTAAAATAAAATAATTTTTGTACTCCTAATCAATTTTTATACTTCTCCATTTTTTCTTTTGAATCATAATTCTTTTTAAATTATCATATTTACAAATAATTTATTCAAGTTTAAACTTTTATTTTTTCAAATTGGAGTAGTGTTTTCTTACAAGTAAATTCCCCTTACTATACCTCCTTCATACATCATTCAATTGTAGAATTAGAATCTAATGTCTACTTTGTATGTTTGGCTCACATCATTATTTTCATAAGATTCCTTTAAGATATACTCAACTGTACATTTGATTTTTATAACTATCACTAAGTCAAGATCAAATAGTCGCATAAGACCTAGATATTATAGTTGATAACATCTTGTTGAAAACCCCGTGATGGGACTTATTGGCTTGTTCCTCATTGGTTCAAAATTAATTTTGATGGGCGACGAAGGGTAATCTGGGTCTGGCTAAGTGTGGGAGAGTGATTAGGGATAGTTGTAGAACACAAGATATCACTGAGAGGGGAGTGAATCAATTATTATAAACAATTTCAATCAATGTGTATGCAACCGGTAGAATAATGAAAACACTAACAAGAAATCACACACAAAAGCACATCACATAACATTGGATATACGAGGAAAACCCAATGTGGGAAAAACCTCGGTTAGAAATGTTGCTAGAGATCTACTGCTCCAATCCAGTCTCACAATGAAATAACAGTTTTACAGTGTTTAGGGCACCAACCCCTACACTGAGCACATACTCAATGAAATACAATGAGATATAAAAACAATATAATGATAAGCACCTTGTTACAAATAAGTTTTGTAACCATTGCAAACAATTCACTATGTCGGTTGAACTCTTTTCTATCACACTGCTTCTTCTCTACTGGATCTCAGTTCTCTCTATCTAAATCCTCTTCAACTCAGTTTTTGTTTTGTTGGATCTCCTCTCACACTCTCTCTGCTCTCCTTCACTCTCTGTTGCTACCTTACCGGTTCAATCTCTATTGGTTTGATGGATTGTTATACTCTGTAACTGTTTACCGGTTACCTTAAACCTTGTCATTTAAACCCCTCTTGTCGGTTCTTCTTCTAACACTCGGTCACTTCAATATTTTTCTATCAACACTCAGACTTGTTGGTGTAAATAATTATTCATCTTGGATATTATTGGTGGAAATGCATTTCATAGTAGTTTGGGTATGAGACACTTGGGTGTTTGTGCCACATTGGGATAGTGTGTGTAGGAGAATTTCCACCTTTTATGGTGTGATCTTGTTGTTACACTCCACATTCAGGGGGTGATCCACCTCATGTGGAATATTATATTGTTTCTCCTACCTACCCACACCTATTTCCTACCTACCCTTGTTTCTTATTGAGCCACATGTCATGTTTGTGTGCTCACATATCCATATAGTCTTGCCTATATAAGCAAACTCATATTCATTGTATGTAGTATCGATTGATGATCCAGTTGATCAGTATTTTCATCTTGATAGAATACAGTTTATTTCTATCATATATTTTATCTCTCTTATTTATGTTTTCCATTGCTTCTTGATCTTGGCAAAATATCACATGGTATCAGAGCTGGTCCATGTCTCACATGGTATCAGAGCCATTAGAGTGTCATTGGTTTGCTAATTGAGAGAAATTTGATGTTATTTGGGGTTGTGTATTTTGGAGTTTTCTATTGCAGGTTATTACTGAAGCTTGATGGTTCAAATCTGAGGTTACCATTGGATTGAGGAGGTCCAAGAAAGTCAATTTTGCCTTTTGTTTCATCCAAATCGGACTTCAGAGGCCAAATCTAGAGGCAATTGAAGTTTGAAGCCGCGACGGAAATTTTCCAGAAATTATAATTTTGCAAGCAATTTTCAAATAGCGATATCTCACTCATCCGGACTCGTTTTTTCGAGCTATTTTTTTTGTTTTGGGGTAGAATTTCATGATCTGTACAGTGGTGTAGAAGTTTTCTGATTTTCGGATACAAGTTTTTCAAAAATCACGAAATCCTGATTTTTACAACTTTGGAGGCTTCGTTTGGGCTCATATGGACTCCTTTTCAAGTGCCGTTTTTTTTAAAGTGCATATTTTTTCATCTACTTTCATAATCTGCCATCTGTTTGCAGTGATTTTAAGTAGAAATTATACTTTCAGTATTTGGCCATTTTTGGCATATTTGGTACTTGTATTTTGCTTGGATCTCAATTTAGATCACTAGCAGTATTTGTTGAAGTCTCTTAGATCTCATTTTGAGAAGTTGTAAATTGAAATCAGAAGTCCACTTTTCCTTGTTGTGCAAGTGGCCCATTGTATACGCACTAAGTATAAAGTGTCAAAATCACCATTTTGGGGGGATTTCTTGATTGAGTATTTTTGGGGGGTGTCTTGTGTGATTGTGTCTCTCTCTATCTTGTGTTTTTTCATTTTGGTGCTATGGGTTCTCCTAAATTTCCACTTTTAACTCCTCATAATTATGCATCATGGAAAATTAAGGCATGGAGTAAACTAATGGAAAAAGGACTCATTCATTATGTAAATGAAACTATTACAACACCACCTGATCCTAAGGCTGTTCCTAATGCTCAAATTGAATGGCTTACTAAGAATTCTATGGCACTTGGAACTCTTAGAAAGTACGTATCAGAGGACCTCATTTTTCACATTGATAAGTGTACAACAATTAAAGAGGCTTGGGATATTTTTAAGAAATTGTATGGTCACGTTGATAAGATTAAGGGCTACAAGCTTGATAGTGAACTCACAACTTTGGATCCCAAGGATTTTGATACAATCCAAGATTATGTCACAAAAGCAACTGAGCTAAGAGCAAAGCTAAAGGATTGTGAAATTGACAAAAAAGGATGCTCAATTGGTTTATAACTTGTTGGACAAGCTTCCTTCAGAGTATGCAGCCTTTGTATCTAGCTTTCACACCCATAGGTTAGCTCAAGGTTCCTCATACACATCTCCCTCATTTGATTCATTCACGGAGATGTTGATACTTGAGCAATCTAAGTTGACCATGATGGGGATTATCAAATCTTCAAAGTCACAAGCTTTGGTGGCTAACAAAGGGAATCAAAGTAATCAAGGAAAATGCAAGAATGAAAAGCAACCTAAGTCTAAACCACAACAAGATGGAGCACAATCTTCCTCTCCAAAACAAGGTGATTCACCATTCTCACCTAAGAGGAAATCATATAAGGGTAATCTTTTTTGTGGATATTGCAAGAAGTCGGGACATGATGAACATCATTGTTATAAGAAGGATATTGATGAGTTGAAGAATCTTCTTGAGAAGAATAGAAACAACCTACCTTCTAGAATGTCTACATCGGCTTCTTCTTCCAAGGATAAAGGAAAGGATCACTCTTTTGGGACAGATAAAGGAAAGGGACAAGCTCTTTGTGCTACTACAAGTCATGATTTAGGGAGATAGCTTCTAGATTCAGGGGCTTCTCATCATATGGCATCTTCGCAGTCTATGTTTTCTACATTTGAGCCTTGCCACATGCCGCAGATTTTGATGGGCAATCATACATACATGGATGTGATTGGGAAAGGATCTATTGCCATTGGGGATAACTCCTTCAATGATGTGTTGTGTGTACCCCACTGGATGAATAATCTTCTTTCCATCTATCAAATCACACATGGGGCAACTAGGAAAACTATGGAGTTCACACCTGATTCAGTTATCATTAGAGACTTGGAGAGTGGAGCTATCATTGCGACTAGGGTGGTTGATCATGCATCTCGATTGTACTCTTTTTCAGATTTTGGTCCTATTGATAAGGTTGGTTCTTCCTATGTTGATGATTCAAATTTTGAGGAGAACTTTGCGCATTTGAACTTGGGGATTCTCACATGTGACCCCATTCTTGAGCCTTGCATTTCATCTCCTCCTATTGATATCACACCACCTATTGCACCTGATGATGCAACTAGTGTGATAGTTTTGCCTTCTTATGATTCAGTGCAGCAGGATATTTCATGTCTTCCAGCTTAGTTGATTGGGATGCCTACATGACAGACATTGCAGGTTTGTTTGTGGAGTCCTACATTGCAGATTTGGGAGACACCATTGATAACATTCATCTTCTCTTTGATGAAGATTATCCTTCTTTGATTGTTACGAGGGATCACTCTGACCCTCTTGTGCATTCTCTACATGATCAATCTTTAGAGGTTGACATGATTGTGGATACTTTTGTACAACACTTGGAGAAGGTCTCTTTATTTTTTGAGGAGACATGTGAGTCTTTGGGACATGTTCTACATCCATCTCCACTAGATCTTGGAGTGCCTTTTTCAGCAGTGTGGCACAGTTTACCACCTTTGGAGGGGGTATCTTTTAGCATCGACATGGAGACACTTGAGCAGTTTTCAAAGATTTCATTCATCACGAGGTTTTTTCATACATCTTCCCTTCATGGTTGGGGAGACTTCATGGATACACCTTTGGTTTTGTTTCTTCCTAAGGGGAGGAATGTTGTTCGATGTTCATGGAGCAGTTTCTTCATTCATCTTCGAGCTTCTATCATTGGTGCAGATTCCAAATTGAGGGGGGGCTTCCTAGTCTCTCTTCTTCTTCTCTCATATGGGGGGGACTTTTTTCTCACATGGGGTTTTGTCCTTCACATACTTCTATGAGAGTTCTTTGTATCTAGTTTTCATCTCTCTTTTGGGGGAGGGTTTTTTCCCATTGGGTTTTTCTCTCTTTCCCCGCTTTGTGAGAGATTTCATTGCATTGGGTTGCATGCATTTGCATTTGTACATGGATACCTAACATGGCCTCATAGCCGGGACCCATCTTGCATTTCTTAGTTGCATTGTATACTTTAGTGCATTCCCCTAAGTTGCACTTAAGGGGGGGTGTTGGTGTAAATAATTATTCATCTTGGATATTATTACACTTTACTTAAGTTTACTTAGGAAATGCATTTCATAGTAGTTTGGGTATGAGACACTTGGGTGTCTGTGCCACATTGGGATAGTGTGTGTAGGAGAATTTCCACCTTTTATGGTGTGATCTCGTTGTTACACTCCACATTCAGTGGGTGATCCACCTCATGTGGAATATTATATTGTTTCTCCTACTTACCCACACCTATTTCCTACCTACCCTTGTTTCTTATTGAGCCACACGTCATGTTTGTGTGCTCACATATCCATATAGCCTTGCCTATATAAGCAAGCTCATATTCATTGTATGTAGTATCGATTGATGATCCAGTTGATCAATATTTTCATCTTGATAGAATACAGTTTATTTCTATCATATATTTTGTCTCTCTTATTTATGCTTTCCATTGCCTCTTGATCTTGGCAAAATCTCACATGGTATCAAAGTTGGTCCATGTCTCACAAGACTAATCAACTCTCATCTAGCATAATCACACTTTCTCATCAATTAGCTTAAGTCTTTGTTCTGCACATTTATACACATGCTTTCCCGCCAACACAAAAATTCAAACTTTACGCGCCTAGGGTTTTCTTCACCGACCATGATCCATATCAAATCGGATATCATCTTCTTGAATCGATAACATGCAACAAATCAACAAAAAGCTTTGTTCTTTTTTATTCTTCCAATGCACATTTACTCCATTTAGCAAACTGGACCTTGTTCATCGGCCTTGATTTTGTTGATCACAATAAATGATCTAGTTGTTTCCTTCTCCAAATCAACATGACGATCAGATGTCCTGCTTCAATCATAACACCAAAAAATCTCTACCTTTCGATCTACTTCGAGCCGCAATCCTCTGCAATTGATCTGTGATTTCCGCAGTCTTCATTTAATATCGACATAATCGACAACTACCTCGCCGATGCACTATTCACCAACTACTACATGTTCACCACCTGGAGTCCACATGTCATCTCTGTCGGCATCCAATCTCACTTGATTGTGTCGATTCAAACTCAGTCATCGACGAAACATACTATCGGTATACACCAACCAGTTAACCTTCATATCATGCACTTCTATGTTCTATCGATTAGGACATGTTATCCCGGACCGCACTCGCCAAACCACAAAACATACCCAGGGTGAACCATTGTCAGAAACCTTCATCATTTGTCGGTGACAGTCCTCAACTGTTTTGCCAAAGTGGCAAACACTTCACATCAGTTCATCTTCTTATTCGGTTCCTTCAATTTGTCTTTGCTTGCTTATCGGTTGACATACTTACCGGTTGACATCAATATGCCAACAATCTTCAATACTCCTACTTGCATACCATTTGACATCAATGACAACACAATGCCAACAATCTCCCCCTTTGGCATTGATGTCAACACACATTTTATTCACAACTGTACTCTTTCTCCCACTTTGACAACAATGACAAAGGGCTCAGACATCAACTTCACTCTGGTTCACTCTCCTTTCCAAACATCAATACACTCTCCCCCCTTTTTCAAGCTAGTTGCTACCTTTGATGATAGACAAATAGAATAGGCAATTATAAAAATCACAATGTTGTCTTGTAGATGATGACTGATGATTGAGTTCTCCCCCTTTGAAGTTACTCTCCCTGTCAAGCCAATTGCAACTTTTGTAGATAAACAAATTGAATAGACAACTTCTCCAAATCTCAAACCTGTCGATGGTGCACGCTCTCCCTTTGTGTACAATATATGGTCCAAGAATCAAAAGATGTATAGCTATGAACTTCCCCTGAACCACAGATCTCCATACACATTTAAGTGCAGAAAGCTAGTGGGAAAACTCCTAACTTGTGTCTTAGATACTCAAATGTGTATACCGGTAGAGGTTTTGTGAAGATATCAGCAACTTGTTCACTTGTAGGGACATATTCTACCTTTACTTCTTTCTCTACAACCTTCTCCATGAGAAAATGGTATTTGATGGCAATGTGATTTGTCCTTGAGTGCATAACCGAATTCTTTGAAATGTTTATTGCACTTGAGTTATCACACAGGATAGGAATAGGGTCAAATATATCTACCTAAATGTCCTTGAGGGTATGCTTCATCCATAACACCTGAGAACAACATGTAGCAGTAGTAGTATACTCTGTCTCAACAATAGATAAGGAGACTGAATCCTGCTTCTTTATGTGCCATGAAACCAACCAGTTACCCAAAAAGAATGCTCCACCACTTGTGCTCTTTTGATCATCAATGCAGCCTGCCCAATCAACATCAGTGTAGGCCTATAAAGTGAAATCTCCTTTCTTTGGATACCATAATCCATAATTAAGTGTTCCTTTTAGGTACTTGAAGATCCTTCTAACTACATTCACATGTGACTGTTTAGGTACAGCTTGAAATATTGCCTCCATACATACTGCCTGCACTATATCCAGTCTTGAGGCAGTAAGATATAACAAACTACCAATCATGGATCTATACAGGATCTGATCCACTGTCGGTGACTCACCAACCTTGCTCAACTTGCATCCGGTCACCATGGGGGTACTTATCGATTTGTTGTCCTCCATCTGAAACTTCTTCAACATATCTCTGGTATACCTGGTTTGAGAGATAAATATTCATTTATCTTGCTCTGAAATATGCAAACCAAGAAAATATGATAGCTCTCCAAGAATTTACATATAAAACTCTGACTGCATCTGATCAACAAACTCTTTAAACAAGGTATCCTTGTTGCCTCCAAATATTATATCATCCACATACACAACAACAATAATCCTGTGTTGTCCATCTGCTTTGATGTACATATTACTATATGCATTTCCCTTTCTGAAACCCTGCTCCCGAAGATACTTATCTAACCTTGAATACCATTCTCTTGGAGCCTGCTTCAAACCATACAATGCCTTCTTCAATCGACACACAAAAGTTTCATCATCATGCAGCAGAAAACCTTCTGGTTGTTCTATGGACTTCTTCTTCCAAATTACCATTCAAGAAGGCAGATTTAATGTCTGTTTGATATACCTTGTATCCTTTGTAGGTAGAGAACGCTAAGAACATTCTAATAGTCTCAATTCTTGCAACTGGTGCAAATGTTTCTTCAAAACTAATTCCTTCTACTTGAGTATACTCTTTGCACACTAATCTTGCTTTATGCCTGACAATCTTACCTTCTTCATTCATCTTGTTCCGGTAGACCCATTTAGTACCAATGACATTCTTATATGTTGGTCTAGGAACTAACTCCCAATTCTTTTTCTTTTCAATTTGTTGCAACTCTCCTCCCATTGCATCCATCCATTTCTCACTTTTGTTGGCCTCATTTAATGTTTTGGGTTCTATTTCAGTCATGAGGCAAAAATTCACTTGTTCATTGCTTCGTGCAAGTCTTCTTCTAGTTTGCACACCGTCATTTTTATTTCCTATAATCTGCTCTTCCCAGTGATTTTCCTACACATATCTATTAGGGGTCTTGTTGGGTGCCTCTTCCTGTTCACTTTCTGACTGCACTTTGTCTTCATCACAAGAGTTATCATATCGGTTTACTTATGTTTGTTTGTCTTTATGAAAGTCTTCATCAACTCTTACATGCACACTCTCAACAACACTTCTCAGTCTTTTGTTGTAGCATTTGCAGGCCTTCTTGTGAGTTGAGTAGTCCAAGAAAATACCTTCATCACTCCTAGAATCAAAACCACCTAAACCATCTTCATCTCTCTTGATGAAGCATTTACTTCCAAACACTTTGAAATGTTTGACTGATGGCTTCCGGTCATACCACAATTCATAAGGTATCATTTTGCTATTTACTCTCAACTGAACCCAGTTCAATGTATATAAAACAATATGAACTACTTCCTTCCAATATATATCTGGTATGTTTGCCTCATTTAACATTGTTCTCACCATCTCTTTGGCAGTCCAATTTTTCCTTTCTACAATATCGATTTGTTATGGTGTCCATGGGGTTGAATATATTGTCTTTTGATTCCATGTCTCTCATAGTAGTCTTCAAACTCATTTGATGTGAACTCACCACCCCGGTCAGATCTCAGACACTTCAACTTGCATCCACTTTCCTTCTCAACCATCTTTCGAAAGATTTTGAGCCTCTCATATCCTTGTGATTTGTCATGTACAAAGGTGACCCATGTCATTCTTGAAAAATCATCAATGAACAATATGAAGTATCTTTCATCAGCTAAAGCTCTTGTTCTGGTTGGTCCACATGGATCAATATGCACAAGTTCTAAGGGCCTTGAGGTATTATGTTCTTTGGTCTTGAAGGTCACCTTAGTCTACTTACCTCTGAGACATTCATCACAAAAGGTGCTTGCCGGTTTGATGATCTATGATATATGTCTTACATAGCCTTTCTTGCTCACCTTAATAAAATTATCAAAGTGTATATGGCCTAATCTCTCGTGCCACAGCCAACTCTCATCTACTTGTCCCATCAAGCATTGGGATTCCAAGCATTCTTTGAGGTTGTATGCATTTCCATCTGTCCTTTTTCCTTCTACAACAATTTGTTTAGTACTCTCCTTTCTTATCTGACAACCGGTAGAGTCAAACATGAACTTGTATCCTTTGTCACACATCTGATTCACACTCAACAAATTATGTTTTAGGCCTTCCACATAGTAAACATCATGTGCTTTTAATTTTCCATCTATGTGCAGGGTTCCTTTTCCTCTTCTCCTGATGGAAGAGTTGTCTCCAAACCTCACCGAACCTCAAATTCCAATCTTCAAACTTGATGAACTTCTTTTTGTCTCTGGTCATGTGATTGGAATAGCCACTGTCAACTACCCATAAATTTCTTCTTTCTGCATACAAGGTAGTCTAGACAATCAGACTTGACTCAACCTTATTCTTATCCTTTTCTACCCAAAACTATTTGGCTTCCTTATCCTTTCCCGCAACACCTTTCTGCTTCGATTTTGCTTTCAATTTTCGACCTGATACTGCCTTCTTTTGCTTAGATATGCTGAGCTTGTAATGTTTTGCAATATGACCAAAACTTTTACAGTGATAGCATTTTATATTTGCATTAAATGATGAATTTAAAAAATTGTTGTGAGGTACCGGCATATTTCTTCTACATTCATAACTCCTATGACCATACTTATTGCATTGATAAAAAAACATTCATATCCCCGAGTGCAACAAATGGATTTCTACTTACAAAACTAATAGGGGGCTTATGCATCAAACTACAATCAACAATTCTATGTCCAAACTTATTACACCAGTAACAATAACCATGGAATTTAGGTACATGTCACTCTTGTCTCTTTGGACCAGCAAACTTTTGTCGCACTGAGTGTCTTCTTCTCACGTTATTGACTTTAGTGAACCCTTCATTATTAACCTTGGCCTTGCCTTTAGGATCTGCATTCCAGTACAATGAGTGAGCCTTCTGGTTCAAAGTTCGAGCATTTTGGTTCACAAGCTGATTTCTTGTAGCTTCAGCATAGGCCTTCTTCTTAGTAGCTTTGCTGATTGTAAAGGTTTATTTTTCTTTACTTTCACTTGAAGAAGTAAATTGTATCTCCTTGCATGACGAGTCTTTATTGTTGGAACTCTGTCCCTCTCCAAATCATATACCTCTGGTATCTTTTGATTGCTTCTGATTACTCAACATCTTGTCCAAGGCTTCAATGCTTCTCTCATATTTGCTCCTCATCTTCAATTCATTCTGCTATTTTCAAGCTCCCTTTCGATCCTTACAATTTATTCTTCCAAATTTTGATGCTCCTTCTCCTTCTTTATTAAATCAGAGCATGTAACTTCACATATCCTTTTAGCTTCTTCCAACTGGAGTTTTAGATCAGAAATTGTTTTCTTGGACTCCTCCAGAGATTGCTCTAAACGATCTTGTTCTTTTGCAACAACATACTTAAACTTATTGAGTTCCCTTCTTGTTTCTCTCAACTCCTCAAGAGCACTTATGAGCTCACCTTCCAAGTCCACTTCAGCTTCAATGTCTTCATCTTCATTAGCTCCATCAACCAGATCATCTTGTGCCATAAAGAGATTAATTTCTCTTTCATCCTCACAGCAGTCATCTTCTGAGGCACTTTCTTCATTTGTAGCATCATCTTCAAAAGTATACAGGTTGTTCTGCTTCCAGTAGCTTCTTCTTTCTTGTCAGTAGGCTTTCTTCTTTTTATCCTTACCCGAAGGTCTGCTGGTGCTTTGTTGCTCCTCTCCACCATTCTCACCATAGGGACATTTTGAAGAAAAGTGTCCTATTTTACCACAGTTAAAACATTTGAAAGGCAATTTTATTTTGTACTTGTCGGATCCTCTTTTAAGTTTCCTTACAAATTTTGCTACCATTGTATCCAAGTCTTCACTAATTTCTCCATGAGCGATTTCTTCCTTACCCTTTTTGATGGAGTTGAAAGCAACCTATTTTCTTGAAGTTCCTTCACTAGTTGTTCTCATCTCATAAGCAATTAGGGACCCAAATAACTCATCCATTGAAAAGGTTATCAGATCCTTGGGTTCTTCTGTTATAGAGACCTTTGTATCATACTTAGATGTGAGTGATCTAAGTACCTTTTTGACAATAACTTCATCAGATATATCCTCTCCAAGTCCTCTAATAGTATCCATTGTTTCATCAACTCTTTGAAGATAATCAACAATATTTTCTTCGTCTTTCATTTTCAAGCCTTCAAGTTGAGCTCTCAGTGTTTGCAGTTTAGCCTCCCTGACCTTGACATATCCTTCAAATAATCTCTTCAACTTATCCCAAGTTTCCTTGGCAGATGAGCAGTGCATAACCTTAACAAACTCATTATCATACAATCCACTGAGAATAGCATGCTTGGCCTTGGCATTATTTTCATACTCCTTCTTAGCATCTGGATCTATAGGGGGAGCATTAGGGACAGTATACCCATTCTTCACAGACATCCAAACATCAAAACCTCGGGAAGATAGATAGGTTTCCATTCTTCTGCTTAAGAAGGAATAGTCGGCATCATCAAACATGGGAGATTTGGAGGAGGAGAATTCATTCCTTTCCATTGTGTTCTTAAACCAAAATCTACCCAAGATAGATAAAGTTTTGACCAACAAGGAACCTAAGGCTCTGATACCAATTGTAGAACACAAGATATCACTGAGAGGGGGTGAATCAGTGATTATAAACAATTTCAATTAGTGTGTATGCAACTGGTAGAATAATGAAAACATTAACAAGAAATCACACACAAGAGCACATCACACAACACTGGATATACGAGGAAAACCAAATGTGGGAAAAACCTTGGTGAGAAATGTTGTTGGAGATATACTGCTCCAATCTAGTCTCACAATGAAATAATAGTTTTACAGTGTTTAGGGCACCAACCCAAGGAGCACCAACCCCTAACTATTTAGGGGCACCTACCCAAAGGAGCACCAACCACTAATCTATTATGAGCACCAACGCCTACACTAAGCACCCACTCAATGAAATACAATGAGATATAAAAACAATACAATGATAAGCACCTTGTTACAAATGAGTTTTGTAACCACAACAATTTACTCTGTCAGTTGAACTCTTTTCTGTCACACTACTTCTTTAATACGGGATCTTAGTTCTCTCTATATGAATCCTCTTCTACTCAGCTTCTGCTTTTCCGGATCTCCTCTCACACTCTCTTCTCTCCTTCACTCTTTGTTGCTACCTCACAGGTTCAATCTCTGTCGGTTTGATGGACTATTATACTCTGTAACTGTTTATCGATTACCTTAAACCTTGTCGATTAAACCCCTCTTGCCGGTTCTTCTTCTAACACTCATTCACTTCAATATTTTTCTATCAACACTCAGACTGATCAACTCTTATCTAGCATAATGACACTTTCTCATCAATAAACTTAAGTATTTGATCTGCACATTTATACACATGCTTTCCCGCCAAAACAAAAATTCAAACTTTACGCACCCGGGGTTTTCTTCACTGACCACGATCCGTATCAAATCAGATCCCATCTTCTTGAATTGACAACCTACAATAGATCAACAAAAAACTCTGTTCTTTTTTATTCTTCCAATGCACATTTACTCTATTTAGCAAATTGGACCTTGTTCATCGGCCTTGATTTTGTCGATCACAATAAATGATCTAGTTGTTTCTTTCTCCAGATCAACAAGACGATCAAATATCTTGCTTTGATCATAACACCAAAAAATATCTTCCTTTCAATCTTCTTCAAGCCGCAATCCTCTGCAATCAATCTATGATTTCCGCAGTCTTCATTTAATATCGACTTAATCGACAACTACCTCGTCGATGCACTATTCACCTACCACTACATGTTCACCACCTGGAGTGCATGTGTCATCTCTGTTGACATCCAATCTCACTTGATTGTGTCAATTCAAACTCAGTTATCGACCAAACATACTACCTGTATACACCAACCGGTTAATCTTCATATCATGCACTTCTTTGTTCTATCAGTTAGGACATGTTATCCCAGAATGCACTCTCCAAACACGAAACATACCTAGGGTAATCCACTGTCTGAAACCTTCATCATTTGTTGATGACAGTCCTCAACCATTTTTCTAAAGTGGCAAACACTTCACATCCTTTAATCTTCTTATTTAGGTCCTTCAATTTGTCTCTTTGCTTGCTTACTGGTTGACATCAACATGCCAACAATCTTCAATACTCCTACTTGTATATCGATAACATCAACTTGCATATTGGTTGACATCAATGACACCACAATGCCAACAATAGTAATTGTGTTTGTATCTCAATTGTGGCATTCCCCTCGAGTATCCAGACTAACCCCATTGCCAAAGCCATAGGAGCCTATTAGGCCCTCTTAACTGCCAAACAAATGAATTGCACTAAGGTATGGATTGAAAGGGATTCTAAAAATATTATCCAATGTCTTAAAAACTAAGTTAATCCCTCTTGGAATATTGCTAATTGGATAAATTAATTGTCTCATGCAATTATCAATTCTTTTGAAGAATGTCAAATTTCTCATACTTTTAAAGAAAATAATAAGGTGGCAGACTATTTTGCCAACCTAGGAGTTAAAGCCCATGAAAAGCTAGTTTGGAAAAAAGGGGATAAATTGAATGATGAAGTGAGGGGGTTAATTAGGCTGGATAACCTTGCCAACCGAGAAGCTATGTTGCAATGATTATTGTAATAATTTCTAAATCACCCTTGCGATTTTTTAAAAATAGAATTAATTGTGTGCGGCGTGCGAAGGACATTTCGCGAGAGACTAGAAGTAATTGCTATTCTAGAGCCTTCTTTTCGCACATTTTCTAGGTTAGTTTGGGATCAAGATGCATTCATAGACAAATTGGTACCAATTTTGGGTTGAAGAATTGCAATGGTTTGGCTATTCACAAACTGGTTTTTGGGCATAGTGATTGTGACAAAATAGGGGCAGATTTGAAGCTTGTGGAGCCCATGGATTTCACAATGTTGAAAAACAATCAAACTATTTAGTGAATTTTGGAGAAAGGAGACTTTACTATTTACATCAATAAATTACAAGGGGTGAAAGCTAAGGTTACTAAAAAAATTGTCAAAAAATATAATAAGAGCTCTGTCAACCTCTTTGGTAGAGAAATTGTCATCAATGAGGACCTTATTGCAAAGGTAACTGGTATTTCTACTGATGGTTCCAAGTTCTATAAAGATAGGAAATTCTCTGAGAATGTAGTTAAACTCTTCCCTAAGCAAAAGAAGGAAAGGAAAAATTTGGTCAGAGATGGGACTACTAGCTACAACACTATGAAGATCAAGTCCATATGGGGTGTTGTCTTAAAGGTGATTATGGAGTATGTCACTCTTGATGGGAGGTACACCAGAGCCTTTGCCTACTATTTTGCTCTCCTAAACCATTTTCGACATAAGGTGAGAATTTCATTTCCCTTTTTTCTTGTGAGATCTTTAAATACCAACATTGCTGATCATAAGAAGGATCCTGTCAAAAACCCTATTTTGTATGAAGGTCTCATCCTTCTTATATTTGAGCATGTGAAATCTCTACTGCTTATGACTTCCCTCCCCCCCACCATGAGGTTAATTCTGATACAGAGGACTCTCACTCTCTGGAGGATGAGTACCATACTGAATCTGAGGATGAGGAATTCATTCACTCTTCGGCCACTCCTCAATATAAAGGGAAAGGTAGTGTTGTTAAGATGCCTAAATCTAAAAACCCTTGCAAATCTGGCTCCCCCCCTATTCATGAGATTGATCCTAACCTTGCTGGTGCTTCGATTGACAATCTTTACAACTAAGATAAAATTCCTTCTCCCTCTGCCTCTAGTGAGTCCCTTCTTGATCAGAACCTTGATAAATGCTAGCCCTTTCCGAGCTCTCTTGAACATTCCTCGCATTTTCTTTGGTTTGATAAGGAGACTGTAAATGATGTTCTTGCTTTGGCAAAAAATGGGGTTGTAGATACTTTTAAGATTTTTAAATGGGTTTTTCACGCTCGATTAAGGACATCCAACTTAAACAAAGAGCTGGTAGCAGCAATTTGGAAATTGTCAAAGATAAAGTCATGCAGATGGAGAAAGTTCAGGTGTTGGATGAGATGACCCCCAGGTTTGAGAAGGATATGGCTTTTGTCATAGAATGTCTTAAAAATACTATGGAGGCTTTTGAAAATTTCAAGAAGGGCTATGAAGCTAGGATGGAAACTCTAGTAAATGAAAATGCTAAGATCAAGGAATCCATCGAGATGGTTGTTAAAACTAGCTATGGAGTGATTGGTTCCACTGTCAAAAGCTTTAAGAGTATGACTAGCAACTTTGAAGAGCAGTTTCAGGTAAAGGAAGTGGTGGATGTGGAAGCTAATACTAAACATGATACTTCTATGGGACCCGACAAAAGGACTAGAGGTACGTTAAAGAGAAAGGCAGTTGGACCTCCTCCTGACTTTCAAAAGATCAAGAAGATCACTAACACAATGATCGTGATTGAAAAAGAGATGGAACAGTCTATGAAGTTGCTAGACTAGGGCTGTTGTTTCGGTGTTGGTTCTTTGTTGGATTTTCTATGTTTTGTGCTCTTTGCTTTCTTCTGTATTTGTTTTTTGCTCCATCTGGTCTTTTACCCTTTGATGTAATGTGGTTTATTTCTATTATGGGGTTGTTCAGTTTTTGTGCTCTTTGTTGGCTTAATTTCTTGTTAAGACTTCACTGAGCTTTTCTACAGTTAAAGGGGTTTGGGTCCCTTCAAAACCTATTTTTTCCTTAATAAAAAACATCTTGCTCATGCACCTAAAGATGTAGTAGAATTATAAATCCATTAAAATGATTTTATTGGACATTACATATATAGGTGTAGACATAAAATACACAATTCTTCAATAATTTAACAGTTTGGGATTTGCTTAAGATAGTTCCCTAATTTGTAACATTGAATCATGGACAACATACATATCCTTCTTTACTCCCAATCTACCCTTATAGCTAACCAATATGGAGGTGATTAAATGATGGATGATTGACCATTCGCCAATGTGGACCAATGCTTATTCTATTAGATATAAATAACAAAGAAGAAGCAAATGTCATCATATAAAATATCAGTTATTTCCACGATGATTGAATACAATATTCTATGTGATGAATATAGTTAATAATCCATCTCGATACTACAATAATCAACATACAACATAGGAAAGACCATTACAAAGCATTTGTAATGCATTAGAAGTTGTCAATCTTCGTTTGACCCATAATACAATTGCATAAACAAGCACGGTGAGAGAAACTACATGGTTGCAATTATGCATTCCCTTAAATCATTACAAACTACCAAAACATGGACTTGGAGATGTGTATTGAAGACCCTTCCTACTCTTTATTTGATGCATTTCTTTGTTTTCTACTTAGACATGCATCATTTGAAGCCCTAGAATATGTTGAAATCCTTAACAATCCAAAAAAAAAGGTTCAACAACTAGCCACTTGTATGAATAACAAACTAGTTGCCCCTACTAATTTTCAACAGGTGTAGAATCTATAGTTCTAACATGTGGAAATCGATCAAATTATGGGTGTCGTATGTAAGAAGCTCTAATTCCATGGAACATTCAAAATGGATTGTAGAGATCCATAATAGGTTAATTTGGGTAGCAAGAACCCCAATAGCCACATTTATGGTGACATGGTCACCCATATAATATTTGATCAAATCTCTATGGGAATTTGCATCCATCAAGTCAAATAAATGTATCTCAAATAAGAAGGAATGACTTGGTAGTTGTAAGGTTTAATCTAGCATTAATGGAGTGATGGCGGGCCATGGAAGTGGGTGGAATAGTGTTTCAAAGGCTTGGAGGAGTGGAATGGGCAAATGGTGGGAGCATCAAAATTTTATGGATTGAGGGTTAGAGATACCTCATAACATGTGCTTGGAAAGAGGGATGGTTCAAATCAAAAGGAGGTGGTGATTATGGAGGACTTGACATTAAGGAATTGGTGCTAAGGTTTGGGGTTCTTTTAAAGTTATTAGCTCTCTAGGGACCTTGAGTGAGTGCCACAATTTTGGGTTCACGTGAACTTCATAGTTAGGAAAGGAGTGAAAGGTTTGAGAGATGGAGAAAGGAAGGAATTGAGTATCAAGGGTAAGGCCTTATAGGTACCCAAACAAGGGTAAGCCCAAAAGACTAACATTGAAGGGAAAGTGAAAGGAGCCGAGGTTTTTAAGATCAAGGGGACCTTGGAAATGGTACTTAGAGAAGGGAAACTCCAAAACTATGGTGCAATAGGAAACTTAAGGCAAGGACATGGAATTCAAAGTTCAAATATTAGGGGGCTAAGGAAATGGTATTCAAGGAAGCAAAGGCACAAATATATGACTTAACACAAAGGATGCAATAAATGACTTAACACAAAGGGTCAAGGTTCCAGGGGGACAAACAAATGATATCTAGGTAAGGGAAACCCCAAAAGCATAAGATACTAATAAAAAAAGGGAAATGGCCTAAAAGAATCCCACACTTAGAATTTTCTTAGATTTTTGCAATTGCTAACACATTGATAGGCACATGGAGGCTGAAGGGGACAATGCCTATGCAAAATTTGACCAAGGGATACCCATCAAGAAACGTGTTAGATTTGTTATCTATGGCGAGGATAACAAGGCCAAAGAAGAAAGAAAGGGGGAGAAATAAACCACATTGTAAATTTGGGACTGGCTAATATGGGCAGTAATATAATGTACTAAAAGTAATGAATCATTATAAACAACTAGATAACATTAGATGGTAAAAAACTATCCCCATAAGGCTCAACTTCAACATGCAATGAATCACAATACACAATGGAATTTCAAAATTGTAAATACATATCAACATAAAGAACATCATCATCCTATATGAAAATGGTAGCTCGTGTAGATTACCAACCCTAGACTCCTCACAAAATGTATATGAAAAGAACATGACTCTAAGTGTATAGAAATAGAGGTATTATGCAATATAATAACAAATAATATCACAAGACTCTAGAATGTCATGAAAAGATATGGAAGTTGTAACCTCATCATCACATATAGCATCATCCGTAAATGTATTGTTAGAAGGTAGGACTACAACATTATCATCCATCACACACTTGAAGAAGGAGAAACTAGATAGGCACCAACAAGGATGGATGCAAAGTCGCCAACAAGGTCCATGAAGAAGGATAAACTAGATGGGCATGAAAATAACTCTCTCATGGAACATGAAACATCATCAATATGAAAGTGAGATGCAATATTGTCAAAGGGTTAAAGGATATAAATCAATGAGACATGAAAGGACTTGTAATCCTTGATATATGTGTGAAGATAATCCCAAGACTAAGGCTCATAAGTATCCATGGCAAATGATCTAATGTTCAACAAACTAGCAAAGGGTGGGTAGGTATGAATCCAAAAATGAAGTCCCAAACCCTAATTAGGATAGTAGCAATGAAGAACAAATATATGGTAGATCCAAATTCTAATCAAGTCTAAAACAAAATATGGACAATCAAATATATCAAATGTAAAATCCTAATGTAAAAGGATGAATCATAAGAACAAAACCTACTTAAGGAGTGTAAGATAAGTCAATTTCACCAATTTATATAAGAAGGAAATAACACCTACATAAATATCATAAATTAATTAATCTACAATCGTAAGCAAGTATCCTAGAATATAGAGATGTGATTATTATCAATGAACAAATATATTAATAAATATGCATAAAAACAAATGAATGAATAAATGCATATAACATTAGCCTTGATGTTGTTTTGACCATGATAAACAATGTTTTGTGATTAAACTACTTAGACACATGTTGGAGGATTGCTTAGATAATTTATCTATGTTTTAGAGGATTGCCTCATAATTGACAAACGCATTGTGTTGCTATGGTTTATTTTCATTCTTGTAGATTTGCACCATGTTGATCCAAACTTCTTTTATGAATGCCTTTGAGAGCTTGCTAAGCGAGTAGAATCTATAATTTTATATGTCTGAGGATTTGCACTATGTGTGGATTCAAACTTCTTTGGATCTGATGCCCTGCAAAATGGCACAAGGTTAGTCTATGATCAAAGAACACAAAAACACACAAAACATTAGTGTTAATCAATCTAAAACTAAACTATGAAGGCATACCAAGAGAGACACAAAAGACATGCTAATTTATCTAATAAACAAAACACAGATTATGAGGCATCTCCAACTGCCTCTTAGAATGGCTTTAGCTTCTTCTCCCTTGTTCCTCTCCTCTCCAAGTTCCAAAATAGTGTAGCTCTCAACAGCTTTTTGCACTATGGATGCTTATGGAGGATTGAGATTGTAGTATAGCTCTAAATGTGAAATAAAAAGCTAATACTAATGCTAAAATGATGTATTTTAACCAAAATGATAAGATGTTAGATTGCTTATGCTAAATGCTCTCTAAAAATGTCTATAGCCTAAATGCATACCAGTTTTCAGGATCTGGATTATGAAGGAATGGGCTCTATTTATAGGAAAAATGGAGCAATGGATGGCCAGGATTGAAGGGTTTAATCAAGGGTCAAGCTTGAAAGTTGGGGAGCCATGTGCACAATTGGCACCAATGAAATGATGACAAATGTCCACATAGGGTTGGGTTGAAAGAAAAGGTTGGAGGCATTAAAGGCCTGAGAAGACCTCATGTTTATCTAAAGGCTAAGGGTCAAGTCTAAATTAAGATTACCCACTGGATTAAGAGTTAATCCAAGGATAAACCTTTGTGCAAATGATTAAGAGATAATCATAGTCAAAGTATTAAAGGCTTGATGAGACCCTTGGGTTGAGTAGAGGTTGAGTCAAAACAAATGTTTTAACCATGTGGGAGGGTTGAATTAACCATTAATGGTTATTGGAGACTTTGGGGATTAAGTGGTTGAAAGTTGGAAGCCTTCAATGGTTATCAAAGACTTTGAGCCATTTAGTGGTTGAAGGTTGAAAGCCTTTAATGGTTATCAAAGACTTTGAGGCTTTGAGAAGTGACTCCATTTTGCTTATGAATGTGACAATATTTAGGGGATGGATTAGGCTAATTAGGAAGGGTTTAGAAGAATCTAGAAGGGGATTAGATTTTTGCAAGTGGATTTGGTGGGTGAGGGAAAATAGGATTTTATTTAAAATAAAAATTCATTTATTTCAAAATGTGTGCAAGTTGCATTTGTAGGAAAATGCAAGTGGGGTGGGGATAATGATTTAAATAAATGTTTTATTTAATTTATTTAAAAGAGGAAAAGAGAATTTAATTAAATAAATTGATTTTATTTATTTAATTGAATGGAATTTGATTTAATGAATTAATTAAAATAAATTGAATAATTTATTTAATTAATAGAAGAATGTTTGGAGATGAATTAATTAAATATTAATTTAATTAACTGATGGCTAGTGGATTTTTAATCAAATAAATACGAAATATTCATTTAATTAAGCTGGACAGATTTATGTGACTACATTTGCCCCTCTTTGAGATGGTGCGGTTTATCGCGTCGTTTCAAAGAAAGAAAAATAGGTGTGAAGAAATTGCCCCATAAAATGTAAATTTAATGGGTGGTATGCCCCCTCGAGAGATGGGTCGAAAAATTTCAAAAAAATCGGGCGATCTCTCAAAAAAGAATGAGAAGTGGAGGGGAGGTAGAATAGAAGAAATTAGCAACAACAGTGAAAGAATGGAAGAAAAATAGAGTGAATACGGAGAAACAACAAGCCAGCGAGTACCCTGAGGTCATGCAAGAGATACATAGCAGATGTAGTGTGGGGTTTGGATTGATGCTATACAATTGATCAAAATTGGTTGAACAATCTGGTGCAATCGGTTTAATTGCCCCGGTCAAGTCAAAGCATGACAGTTGATGCCAGTTGTTTGCTTGGACAAGATAAAGTCTAAGTAAGTGAATCAAAGTGACCTGATGTGACTTAGACAATTGATGTAATTGCCCGATGAAGTCAAGGTATATGAAGCAAAATACTCGTTGAGACATAGACAATTGATGTAATTGTCCGATGTGATTGTGTTTGATTGGTTGATCAATTGATGGTGTGTGCATGTGATGGATGGTTGTGGGGAATCATGGCAGCCCCGTTGAGACTAGGTCATTATGATAAATGCCTGATGTAGTCTAGGATTACCATAATCGATTACCTGTTGAGACCCGAAGATACTTGATCAGAGTATCTGTTGATAGTCTAGGTGTGTGTGAGTCAATGTACCTGTGCAGGCAGAGTAACTTGCTTGGCTTATTGGATGACTTAGCATAGGAAACACAATCCCTCCTATTTAGAGATGGATGGTGATGAACGTGGCTTGATTGGGTTGATTGAGAAACGATGTAGGGTATGTGATGTTGATTATCGAGATGGGGAGGGTGAGGGGGGGGGTTCAATGTTAGATAGAAGAAATGGAAAACCTATGACTCATTCCTATGGAAGAAGAGGAAAATAGAGTATGCATTGTTATGACTATGTATGCATGATATGTAGCTATTATGAATGTATGGATGGGTGGAATGCAACGGAATGCAATATATACAGGTGAGATGAGATGACGATCCATAGTGCTCTATTTTCATCATTGAGCTTTAAAATGTTGGAAGAGAATACAAGCATCTTGACATAATGATTCAAGATGACCTAAGTATTCCTTACATGGATTTTAATATAGCAAGTTAATAAAGCAACTTGATATAATGGATCAAGTTGACCTGAGTATTGCTTGCGGAACAGACAAGGATTATCTTCGTTCATGCATGACTTGGATCATCCTCCTTGATCTTAGGCTGATCAGATCCTGAGACAAGTGCATACCGTACTAAGACATAACTCCTTTATCCAGTTTGGATGAGGTAGGAGGAACCAAAGGAAGAGCATTGTACCTACAAACAAATAGTATATACATAAAGAATAAAGAATAAGGATCCTTGGTAATGGTTCATGCCCATATGGTCGAGGTATACGCTGTAGTTAGCAAGCTGTAATGATCTATGACTGTATTTTTGCCTATGATCACGTAACTTAGTGAACTTCCCACGTAGACACCATTAGTACATGCCCCAGAACTTCATCGGAAGTAATGCGCAAACGATACAAAACAATGCTGAAAGATCCCGATACAGATAAACAAATGATTGTACTCATAAATCAACCAAGTATTTGATAGCTTAACATAATTTTCTTGTCAAAGAAAACGTCATCTTTTGTATTTGTTTTGGTAAGGAAGGATGCATCCTTGTTTTAAAGACAGTTTGGATTGTGGATGTTGATTGTGTGGTTGATTGGTAAATGGTCATTGTGTGAGTAGTTTGTCAATGTTTGTTTTTGGTATCTGTATGGATGGGTATGTACAAGGTGTTGCCATGTTTTTGTGTGATTTTTCAATGGTTTTGTCAATGTTTTTGGATTTTGAATTGTTTTGAATGTTTTTGGTATTTTTGCGAGATATTTTTGAATGTTTTTGGATTTTTGATGATTGTTTGAATGAAGAACTTAATGAATCATAAGACAATGTAGAATCCACTTCCATCAATAGGTTAAAGGCATTGCCCCCAGTTTTAGACATGACTATGAAAAAGCGGGATGCAAGATGTATGGAGTACTATCATAATTGCAGAGGAATAAAAAGCCATGGTTGATGGATGGATGGGTGTATGTATGAAGTAGATGTGATCGCAACAAGTCTGAAAAGATAATGGAGCCAGAGCCCTTACGAGTGGCGCCTGTTTGCCAAGTTTTCACCACCGTACTTACCCAAGGTGCCACCGGAGTGGTTGTTCACCGTTTGGATGCATGATTTTTCTTTACTTTTTTGAATGTTTTTGTATTTTCTTCAGGACATTTTTCTGAATGTTTTTGGTATTTTCTGGTATGTAGGGGAGCCTGATGCTCTGTACAGCTTAGGTATAAAACCGTTTGAGGTGCATGTTGTTGATTGGATCTGCAAGCGGTTCTCCTTTTGATGTAGCCAGCTGATATGCCCCGGACCCGAATACAGCAGTGACAATATATGGGCTGAGCCAGTTTGATTCAAACTTGCCTTGATGTTCTCTATTTGGTTGGTTGCGAGGATTCTCTCGAAGAACAAGATCACCTACCTCAAATGTACGAGGTCTAACTCGGTGATTGTAACTTCTGCTCATGCGCTGCTGATAGGCTTTGAGGTGATTGTATGCAGCTTGTCGTTTCTCATCAAGTAACTCTAAGTCCTGAAGATAGGATACTCTGTATGCTTCATCATCGATGAGATTATGCAAGGAAACTCGTAATGATGGTATCTCAACCTCAATAGGTAAGATAGCTTCAGCACCATAGACCAACGAATAAGGAGTTGCACCTGTAGGGGTTCGAATGCTAGTTCGATATGCCCATAGCGTTGGATTCAATTGAACATGCCAATCACGACCGGCATCATTGACTGTTTTCTTGAGGATCCTTAATATGTTTTTATTGGATGCTTCAGCCTGACCATTGCCTTGTGGGTAATAGGGAGTGGAAAAGCGGTGTTGGATATGAAATTTCTCACAAAGCTCATGGACATCCTGATTTTTGAAAGGAAGACCGTTATCTGTGATGATGGACATGGGTACAACATACCAACAAATGATGTAGTTGAGGATGAATGAGGCGATCTGCTTGCCGGTGACTTGGGTAAGTGGAACAGCTTCGATCCACTTTGTGAAATATTCGGTGGCGGTAATAATGAATTTATGGCCGTTAGATGAAGATGGATGAATTTTACCCACAAGGTCAAGGCCCCATTGACAGAAAGGCCATGGTGTTGTGATTGGTTGCAGTTCTTGAGCTGGTGCATGTATTAGGTCGCCATGAACTTGACATTTCTTGCATTTTCTGACAAAGTAGTAGGAATCCTTTTCCATAGATGGCCAATAGTATCCAGCTCGCATGATCTTCTTGGCTAGTGATGGACCACTTGAGTGAGTCCCGCAAATTCCTTCATGTACCTCTTCCAAAGCCTTTGTTATCTCATCTTGTTCCAGACATCGAAGGAGAGTACCATCAAGACCGCGTCAGTATAGGGTGTCGGCAATAATGGTATATCGAGCAGTTTGGCGAATGAAGGTTTTTCGTTGGTTATTCGATTGGTTGGGAGGAAGGGTGTGATCGCGGAGATAGGTGTAAAATTCACCGTACCATGGGGATTCAGAACTGACAAGGCGACATATCATCTCGGATTCAGGGATATTATAAGCCGGGATCCAAAGCTGTTTGACTAAGAACTCATAACGTGTTGAATTCTGTGGAAGATCTAGGAGAGATGCGATAGTAGCCATAGCATCAGCAGCTCGATTCTGATCTCTTGGTATCTGCTCAAAAGTGATAGTAATAAATGATGTCTTTAGAGTGTCCACCATTTGCTTGTATGGCATGAGTTTATCATCTTTGGTCTGATATTCATCAGTTGCTTGTCGAATGACCAGTTGTGAGTCGCCATATACTTGTAGTTCTTGTAATTTCCATTGTATGGCTAATCTGAGTCCTGTGATCAAAGCCTCATATTCTGCTATATTGTTGGTGCATGGAAATGTGAGCCTGTAAGACTTCGGGATGCTATCACCTTGAGGTGTAATAAATAGAATGCCTGCCCCCGAGCCGTGCCTAGTGTATGAACCATCAAAATATAGTTTCCATGGTTGTGCTTCTGTGATCATGAATATCTCTTCATCTAGAAAATTCGAAATGAGAGGATGATCGCCTATGAGTGGTGCATCGGCCAACTGATCTGCAATAACCTGACCTTTGATAGCTTTACGGTCTACATACTCAATGTCAAATTCACTTAGAATCATCACCCATTTGGCCAAGCGGCCTGTCAATGCTGCTTTGCTGAGTAAATACTTGAGTGGATCAATCTTTGCGATGAGTTGTACCTTGTGCGTCAACAGATAGTGCCTCAGTTTAGTGGCTGCTAAGATTACTGCTAGGCAAGCTCGCTCAATAGGTGTGTAATTGAGTTCATAGCCCACCAATGTGCGAGAAATGTAGTAAACAACACACTCTTTTCCTTCTACATTATGTTGTGCCAGTAGTACACCCAATGTTGTACTTGTTGCTGAGATATAGAGTAACAACAGTCTACTTGGATCTGGTGGCATCAACAATGGTGGATTCATGAGATAGTCTTTAAGTGCCTGAAATGCTTGCTGGCATTTGTCATCCCACTGAAAGCGGATGTTCTTGTGTAGCAGGTGTGTGAATGGGTGACACTTATCAGCCAATTGTGCAATGAATCTTCAGATGGATTGAAGCCGCCCTTGTAATGTCCTTAGCTGACTGATATTCTTTGGAGGTGGCATGTCCATGATAGCTTTTACCTTTGCTGGATCGACCTCAATACCTTTGCTTGAGACAATGTATCCTAGAAGCTTCCCGGAAGTTACTCCAAAGACACATTTCTTTGGGTTGAGTCGAACATGGTATTGCTCCAGTCTATCAAAGATTTTATCTAAGATGTGGAGATGCCCTTCTCTAGTGAGTGATTTTGCTAGTAAGTCATCAACATAATCTTCCATCATAGTATGCATCATGTCATGGAAGATGGTGGTCATTGCCCTTTGATAGGTTGCTCCTGCATTCTTGAGACCAAAAGGCATTACATTCCAGCAATATGTGCCCCATGGACATGTGAAGGTTGTCTTATGTTGATCTTCTGGTGCGATCTTTATCTGATTGTATCCTAAAAAACCATCCATGAGTGAAAGCATGGCATGTCCCGTTGTTAGATCCACTATGATGTCGATATTTGGTAGGGGGAAGTCATCCTTAGGACAGGCCTTATTTAGATCTCTGAAGTCGATACAAATGCGGATGCCCCCTTTTGGTTTGCCAACTGGCACGATGTTGGAGATCCATTCTGCATAATCAATTGGTCTAATGAAACCAACATCTAGGAGTTTCTTGAGTTCTGTTTTGACTAGGACTGCAATCTGAGGATGCATCTTACGAAGCTTTTGCTTGACAGGTTTGGCTCCTTCTGCTACGGTGAGGTGATGCATGACTAAATCAGGATCAAGCCCAGGCATGTCTGCATATGACCATGCGAAGTTGATCTGACGCTTCTGGAAGAACTCTATAAATTTAGGTTGTTCCTCTGGAGTGAGAAGAGATGCCAGATGTATGATATGAGGATTTTCAGGAGTCCCCACATTGTATTCTTTGGTTTCCTCGATGAGAATCGTTGATCGTTCCTGTTGTGCCTTAGCAGGGAGAATGTCAAACCCTTCATCCTCAGGTGCCTCAAAGAGGTTTTCACCATTGGATACGCTCTTTCTTTTTACTTTTGTGGGATCAAACAGTGCCACAGTGTGGTTTTCACTGGAAGATCCATGTTTTATTGTTATGTTTTTGCAGCTGAAAGGTTTGGCATCCGCCCCGAAGTATGCTGTGCTATTAAGTTCAATGGCGAATCCAGCTTTGTGATCCCCGCTTGGTAGATTATCCCGTAATTCCAAAAAGTCAATGATAGCCTCATCGTTCTGGAAGAGGTCAAGACATGGGGGATTTGGTTGGTTCCATTCAATGAGTTCAGGGTGGATAATGGGCATTACTTCATCGATTAGGTTAAGTTCGTTAGAGGTATCAGTGAGGTTTAAGACAGTGTGGTGAAGGTCGTTGATGGTACTCTCCCTGTCAGAATCAGGCGTAGGATGAGACGTAGGGTCTGTGGAAGATGTTTCCAGCTCAGGTACCCAAGTGGTCTTTATCTGTGCTTCTCCGTAAACAGGGATGTCTTTGCGGGGCGGAGGTGGTGTTGTGTCTTCCTCATCTGAAGTGTTAAGCTGTACAGAATCAAATTCTCACTCATGTGAGTCGGTCTCTGAATCACTCTCCAGCATCTGATTGCTATACCATACTGGGATGTCTTTAGAGTTAAACATGGCAGGTGTGATTGGTTTATGTATCTTTGTAGTGATCGGTGCTTCAGGAACCGTGATGGGGTTTAAAGGATCTGGTACAGGAAGTATCGACAGTGTTGCCTCAGTGGCTTCTGTTGGAATGGTTGGTGCCATAGATGCTGTTGCGGGTTCTGAGATAGTTGCGGCTGCTATGGATGTTATTGATGGGATTACTGGTTCGTTTGGTGGGATGATTGGTAATGTAGATGGTTGTGGTGGGTTTGTGAGCCTCGATGGGGCAGTGGGGATAGTGTTTAATGGTGCTTTGATTATGAAAGGTGTCCTCTTTGCAGTACGTGAGCAAAATGGTTTGCTAGGTTTTCCTTTGAATCTGAGTTTAGGAAGGATCTCTTTTTCAAAACCTAGGCCTGTATTACCTTTGGGCTTGAATTCTGGTAGCAGAGGTTCATGTCGTCCTTGTTTGCAATATCCCAAAGCACTTTGACCATCATATCCCATTCTTTGCATAATGAGGAGGCCTTTGCTATATTGTTCTGTAGGAAATGTAACTTGTGGTTCGTCAGTGGTGATGGGATCTTTATAGATCCAGTCTGCTAGGTCCTCATCTTGTGTTTCTTCCTCTTGACTCTTTCCAAGAACGAAAGGCGTCAAGGCACATGCTGGTATTTTTAGTGGTTGCTGGAGTACCTGCTGTGGTTTACCATGAGTTCTAGGAGAAGTGGGCATTTGTCCCACACAAAAGAGCTGACTCAAGTTATATTCTCTAGGACCTTCCTATGCTACTTTCATCTTAAGCTTTTCTTGCTTGGGCATAGTAGTGTTCGAACTGGCAAGAGAGGCGGGACTTACATATGATGTGGAGGAAATGGCTTCCCTATTATTAGGAACAGTAATTTCTGGTTGATGGCTGATATTATGGCAAAATGCAAAGGGATTTGCATCGCCCAGGATTGTGATCTCTGCACCATTATGTGGGAACTTGATACATTGATGGTAGGTAGATGGAACAGCTTGCATGGCATGTATCCAAGGTCTCCCTAATAATAGATTATATGGCAGAGGAAGGTCCAGAACTTGACAGATGATGTGCTTCACCACAGGGCCCACTCGGATTGGTAGTACCACAGCTCCTTTGGATGAACGCTCTGCATCATCATAGGCCTTGATGGTGATCTTCTTGCGAGGATCCACTGATTCTATTGCATATCCCAATGCTGTGACCAACTGTAGTGTACAAATGTTTAGGCCTGCTCCATTATCGATCAAGACTCGCTTGATCCTGTGTTGGTTGATAAAGCCTTCAATGTGTAGCGAAGCATTATGAGGTTGTTGGAAGGAAGAGTTGTCACTTTCGAAAAAAGTGAGACAAGGTGATGACTTTAGATTTCCAACCATGGCTTGAAATTGGTCCATATTCAAGTTTGCAGGGACTGGCGCCTCTTGGAGTGCTTGATCCAAGATAGTTTTATGAGAGGGTGACAGACGCAAAAGCTCCAAAATGGATATAAGCGCAGGGGTTTTGTCTAATTGTTCCACAAGATTGTACTGCTTTGGGATGGAGGTGGTGCCTTGTGGAGCTGCCTTGATGGTAACTTTGCCGCGACATGTAACAACATTGCAATTTGAGGTGGGATTTTTGAAGGTGATAGTTGCAATTTGTTCACTGGCATCATATAGGTGATTTACAGTGTAGTTATACGCAGCCTGCATATAATCAGTGGTATCAGTGCCTCGCCGGGAAGTGGAAGGACCCCTTTGATCTTGTGATGGAAGTGGATTCTTGAACATCTGATGATCATTATTGGTTGTTTTTGGGTCATGCCCTTCAATTTCAATTTCTCCTCGATCAATAAGATCCTGAATGAGATCTTTCAATCGGTGACAACTACTTGTCTTGTGTCCTCTTCCTTGATGGAATTCACAGTGTTCAGTATCTCTCCACCATGCCAGTTTGACTTGAGGCTCATAGTTTGATAGCTTAGGTAGAGTGACCAAATTTTGGGAAATAAGTTGTCGCAACACTGTTTCAATGGGTTCCCCTAAGGGAGTGTATGTTCGTTTTTGTTTTTGTGGTCGAGGTCTTGGTTCATCATGAGATGTGATGCGACCTTGATTAGGAGGAACATTTGTGTTATTCTGAGGTGGAGGATTTTGTCCTGCAAACCGAACCACAGGTTGTGCATTTTGGATAGTTCGAGCATCCACAACCCCATCATTGACGACATTCTTGTTTTTATTCCAGAAGCTTGGTTTATCACTATTGAAGCGTGGGCGAGGACCATCTTTTGGTTCATTAAAGATTTTGATGAGTCCTTTTTTTATGAGTGCCCTTTCACATTTTATACCTTTGGTGATCATATCGTTAAAAGAATCTGTGTCTTTGACATCCAGGTGAAATTCCATTTCTTCGTTTAAGTTGGAAATGAAAATTTCCACTAGTTCTCGTTCAGGTAACTGAAGAGAACGTCTGCTAGACATTTGGCGCCATCGTTGCAGGAATACTGAGAATAATTCACCTGGTTTTTGTTTGGTGTTGCATAGATCAGCCATGGTGATGTCGCGTTCAACATTATAAGAGTAATGAGATAGGAACTTCTGGATGAGTTCCTCAAATGTTCTAATGCCACCTGGTAGTCGGGAAAACCATGATGTGGTTGTTCCTCCCAAGCTTTGGGGAAAAAGGCGCATTAGGTATGTGTCTTCATATGCCACTTCAAGGCAAGCAGAATCAAATTCTCGGACATGATCACGGGGATCTCCCTTTCCTCTATATTTTTTGAATTTTGGTGTTTCAAACCCGCGTGGAAAGGGTGGCATATAAAGATTCCTATCAAACGGATAGGGACAGATGTCGTTAAGTGAGAATTGATTGGTCTTAACACCACTATGAAGTTGTTGGGCGAGATTCTCGACTTGTTGCCGCAACATCTCCATTTCATTTGGAGGAGGAGGTGGTGGGTTACCTCGAGGAATGTTATATCTGGTGTGATTTCTACCTCTTTCCTCCTCATGGCGACTTTGTCTTTCTGATGCTTGTCTTAATTGGGCAAGATCAAAGTCAGAGGGGAGTTTGGCTCCTTCTTGAGCGAGTTTTAAAAAGTGAGCATCTGCATTGCTCCTGAGTATTTCATCAAATAGTCTATTAAAGTGAGGGTTATGCTGAACCCTTTCGATTGTTGAAGGAGTGGGAGTACTTGGGTTTTCATCATTTATATTTGCTCCAAGTGCTTCTTGAAATTCATTGAGATTTTTGTCTTCTTCTTCCTCAATTTCTATTTCTCGTTGCCTTGACCGTGATCGGGTTTGAGCCATTTTGTTTGCAAGTTTGTTTTGAAGTTGATTGAAGATGATGATGAGTTGGTGATGAAATGAAAGATTGATGGTTGGTGATTTGTGTTGTATGGGGATCTCTAGCACTTTAAGGTAGATGTAACCGAAATTCCTTCTTTGAATTGCTTGTTTGTTTTGATAAGATTTGATGTGATAAGGTGCAGAGAAATCTGAGATGTGTTACAGATTTAACTACCTAGTAATGAGAGGATTCACTCATGAACTAGTTTTAACCTGCGTAGATGTGTCTCTTAGGATGAGCTTATCCTAGATGTAGAAACAATCTAAAAAGTGATGTGATGTGTTTGATTTCAAGCAATATCTAAAAAGGAATCTTGGGACAAGAACCTCTTAATGTTTTGAGAGTTTTGGGATGGATTGATGATGAAGTGATGATGTATGAATAAGATGTTGGATGTTTTGTTTTTCAACTTTCAATAAAAACTTTGTGTCACAAATGGGACAAACTCTTCTTCTTCCCTTTCAGGCGTTGGTGGCACTTCTCGAGCTGTGTTGTAGGTGATACAGATGTTTGGGAAGAAATTGGGATTAATCTTTCCTCCTTGATTTTTGTGATAACTCAGAGCTCTATATTGCATAAAAGCTCTGCGGTTCAATGATTTTGAATCAATTTCGTTTGTTTTACCGTGAAGGTATAGACGCATGCGATGTAGAAAGACTCTATGGGAGACAAAGATTTGTCGATTGATATAGAAGAATTTCCTCCTTTTGATCAAAGCCTTTGAGCTTAATGGTCTTCTTTTCAAGTTGATATTCTGATGACACTTCTTCTTTCGCAAGATGTGAAGAATGGTCATAAAATGTTGACTCTTTGTTGTTTGTACCTTGTTTTTGATGTTTTTGGTTGTTTTTGAAAAATGTTGGAAGAATACTTTGTTTTTGGGATTGATTTTCTGATTTTTCTTTGACAAGAAAACAAAGCACGCACACAAACACAAGATTGTAGCCTCAAAGGCACAAATGAGTATGGGTCTAGATCAACCCAATCCTTGGACTTGTTTTTGACCCTTCTTTTAGATGTATTTTAAGATGTATTTCCAAAGCCTGAAGTCGGCTCAATTTGCACTAGGTCTGTAAAACGAACACACTTCAAACACTTTTTATCGCTAAGGTCAAATGGCCAGTTGTGATAAATTTAGCCCACATCTTGATATTTCTTCGACTTTGGTACTACATACCTTATGAATCCCGCCATGGCAGGTAAGGATGTGATATACTAAGTCTTGCACGAGCATAACAAATAGATGATCCCTATGATGGGGGAGTCACCACTTTTATCAAGCCACAAGTGACTTTTCAAAAAGCTATGTTTCTACTCAAGGAAATATGTATGGTGAGTATCTTGGGAGCAAAACCATCTATGCTCTTGCACTAAATTATATCTCAAATATCCTCAATCAATAGAACATGTGGGCTACTACTTAAAGGTGTTTAGTCGTGTTCGATGTTTTTGGACATAAGTTCATTCTGCAGTGACTCACTTAAGAGCCTTGTAACTGGTGGTGGGGCCCATTTGTCCTTTCGGCCAGTTACATTGTAGGAACAGCTATACCCAAGGCTACAGTTTTCGCTCTCACCTGATTTCTATAGCGGCTCGAAGGATTTACCGCTCGAGGTCATTCCCAAGAGTATCGATCCCTTGGCAAGCCTCTCTTAAAAAGATAAAATGTGAGTGTTACTAACACTTTTCTCTTGCACCTAGGACCACGAAAGCCAAGGGAGAGGATAGTGTGTGTTAGAGGTAGGACCACTCGACTGACTTTTGTGCACAAGCGTGCCAAACACCAAATTCACTTGTTCTTTTTAATCCAGCATTTTGCAAATGTGATCTAACTATTTGGAGATGTTGCTCCAACAGCCATGGTGTTCTTTTTAACTTCAAAGGCAATGTGTTTTGTAATCTAGAATTCGAAAATCCTAGTCAACTTAACAAAAAGCACGTTTTGCTTGAAGTAAAATTGCTTGCAAAATTGAGACAAGTTGATTGTGAATTTTATTTGCACCAAAATTTTGAAGTGTGGATTGTAAATTTTAGGTCCGAATTGATGCAAGGAAATCAAATTTGTGTTGTTGATTTTAAGCACCAAAAGAAAATGAGTCCTAACTTGCAATGAAAGCAAATCTGAAGTTGTTGTTCTTTTTACCTTGCAATAAAGAAAGATGAATTTTCTTTTAAGCACCAAAAACAAATTTGAGGTTCATTTTATGCACTCCAAAATAAAATGTGAGGTTTATTTTAACTTGTACAAGAAGGGAGAATGGATTCTTTTTAACCAACTTTTGTTGAAAGAAAGTAAAAAAAGAAGAAACTTAAAGCCTCTAAACTAACTCCTTCCCCTGCACAAAACATATTAGAACCTGCACACAATCAGTGATCAAATGTTAGTGTGGGCTTACACAAGCCTAAATTCTGATTTTGGTTACAAATTTTACAAATCCTGATCCTGAAATGCCCTCAAATTTGACTAAGTCTGAAATTTGGAGGATCTTCCAAAAACTAGATTTTGCATTACAACTCCTAGAGGTCTGAAACCCCTCTCAAACATCCTGAAAGTATATATGGAATATAACTTAAATGTTATATTCCATATATATTCTGCCTCTCACAAACCTAAGAAAAATAATTTTATCAATTACAAGGCCTTTTTTTACAACGTTCTGTTACAATAGCGCTAGTCTGTGTGAAAACAGAAGCGCTACTTTAACACAAACGCGCTAGAATATTACAAAAGCGCTAAAAGAAAAGATTTTTACAACAATACAAAAGCGCTAATATAAATACAAAAGCGCTAATTAATGAACAAAAGCGCCAAAATACTCACAAAAGTGCTAATTCTTTGACAATAGCGCTATTGTAAGAACAAAAGCGCTAAAAGACAAAAAAGCAATAGCGCTAAAACGCGACAAAAACGCCAAAGCGCGACCTGTGTGTCAAGTTCAACATTCAAACATGTTAGTTGGGTTAAAAAAAATTGTTTTTTAGGTGCTTGGATTCACGTCGAGTTCACCAAATGATGCCCTGCAAAATGGCACAAGGTTAGTCTATGATCAAAGAACACAAAAACACACAAAACATTAGTGTTAATCAATCCAAAACTAAACTATGAAGGCATACCAAGAGAGACACAAAAGACATGCTAATTTATCTAATAAACAAAACACAGATTATGAGGCATCTCCAACTGCCTCTTAGCATGGCTTTAGCTTCTTCTCCCTTGTTCCTCTCCTCTCCAAGTTCCAAAATAGTGTAGCTCTCAGCAGCTTTTTGCACTATGGATGCTTATGGAGGATTGAGATTGTAGTATGGCTCTAAATGTGAAATAAAAAGCTAATACTAATGCTAAAATGATGTATTTTAACCAAAATGATAAAATGTTAGATTGCTTATGCTAAATGCTCTCTAAAAATGTCTATAGCCTAAATGCATACCAGTTTTCAGGATCTGGATTATGAAGGAATGGGCTCTATTTATAGGAAAAATGGAGCAATGGATGGCCAGGATTGAAGGGTTTAATCAAGGGTCAAGCTTGAAAGTTGGGGAGCCATGTGCACAATTGGCACCAATGAAATGATGACAAATGTCCACATAGGGTTGGGTTGAAAGAAGAGGTTGGAGGCATTAAAGGCCTGAGAAGACCTCATGTTTATCTAAAGGCTAAGGGTCAAGTCTAAATTAAGATTACCCACTGGATTAAGAGTTAATCCAAGGATAAACCTTTGTGCAAATGATTAAGAGATAATCATAGTCAAAGTATTAAAAGCTTGATGAGACCCTTGGGTTGAGTAGAGGTTGAGTCAAAACAAATGTTTTAACCATGTGGGAGGGTTGAATTAACCATTAATGGTTATTGGAGACTTTGGGGATTAAGTGGTTGAAAGTTGGAAGCCTTCAATGGTTATCAAAGACTTTGAGCCATTTAGTGATTGAAGGTTGAAAGCCTTTAATGGTTATCAAAGACTTTGAGGCTTTGAGAAGTGACTCCATTTTGCTTATGAATGTGACAATATTTAGGGGATGGATTAGGCTAATTAGGAAGGGTTTAGAAGAATCTAGAAGGGGATTAGATTTTTGCAAGTGGATTTGGTGGGTGAGAGAAAATGAGATTTTATTTAAAATAAAAATTCATTTATTTCAAAATGTGTGCAAGTTGCATTTGTAGGAAAATGCAAGTGGGGTGGGGATAATGATTTAAATAAATATTTTATTTAATTTATTTAAAAGAGGAAAAGGGAATTTAATTAAATAAATTGATTTTATTTATTTAATTGAATGGAATTTGATTTAATGAATTAATTAAAATAAATTGAATAATTTATTTAATTAATAGAAGAATGTTTGGAGATGAATTAATTAAATATTAATTTAATGAACTGATGGCTAGTGGATTTTTAATCAAATAAATACGAAATATTCATTTAATTAAGCTGGACAGATTTATGTGACTACAGGATCTAATTTAATAGCTTTGATTATAATACATTTATGTTATGTAATGAAAAGTGATTAGGATTTCAACCTGTGACCTACATTTTATTAGCATATGCATCAACTGATACTTTTGGATGAACAATGATAAGTTACTACTTAATATAATGGCTTATATTTGTTGAAAAATAAATAATGCTTTACATTGTGATATTGTTATAGGATTTAACTAATTGTGTGTTTTTTGAGTCAAACTTATTGACCCAAGTTTCATGAGTAGTGGCTCACATGAAGCCATCTTTTGTGAGAATGAATGATATACTTAGCAATTTTTGGATCTAAGTGATGCTCATAGAGGTGAAGCTTTGAACCTTCCCTAAAGATCACCCATGACAATATTACTCCAACTCAATACGCTTAACTATGGAATTTAGTTATTTTAACAGACCATACATGATATGCATACAAACATGATGAACATACAATTGTACTTGACAGCCATAAATGCATTCTATATAGAGAAGTTTCTTCAAGTTCCTAATGCAGCACGTGGAAACAAGTTTTAGCCCCCGGTTTCATGTGACGGTTAGCCCTGGCCGCCTTCCTCGATTAAAAACATTCAACGCCTCTGCTTGGCCATTGGTATAATTGTGCTTCGCCCCTGGTTTTCGTAACCCCACAAGAAATGTCCATCGCTTTTGCCCTCCCTAAACATCTATATATGCATTTTTTCTCTTCCAAATTGCCAATGACTGCGCATTTACTTATTCCGTTGTTTTCCTTTTAGTCTCTGCCATTCTTTTCTGTTCTATTACAGACACAGATCAAGCTGCATTTGCTTTGTGACAAATTTTAGCTGGTGTGAGCATGGATCTTGCTACTGACGTTTTCATTCCGGAGGATTATGCAAAAAGCCGCTATTCAAGAAAATTGTGGCCAAAGCAGCAATTCGCCACTTCTCCAAATGTTGCAGATGCACACAGCACGAGTTACTTGTCTTCACAAAAGAATGAAAATCCCCCAAATGGGGGCGGCATTTTCAACAGAGAGGAAATAGTTTTGTCTTGTTTTAGTCCATGATTGAGCGAATCTTCACAAAATGAGGGGGCTTCTGTTTATGATGAGGGTGTTTTTGTGTTTTAAACCCCGGTAAAGCGTTTCTTTAATGCCGGTATTTGTAGTACCAGCTTGTATCTCGAGTTCAGACAAAGATTTTGAAAGATTTTCGCTATTAATGTATTTTTTGAGGGAAGCCCGATTGGCTTTCACATTCCTAAATTTCATAATCAATAGTTGTTCAGTCATTTCGAGTATCCCTCATTCGTTATCTTGCTTCATGTCATATTGCCTGCGCGCTCTGTTCAGCCCTGTAATCTAATTCTAGAATTACATTTCTTAAAACCAGATTTTGTGAATGTGAATGGTATTTTTTATTTGGAGATATAACAGAATGAAGAGACTGAAGGGTTTAGATGGAAAGCGAATGGAATTTTATTTTTTTATATACTGTTTCTTTCTCCATGATAGATCATGGAGTTTGATTGAAAATGGTGAGAGGAAAAATTATTGTATCAAAACCAGAAGCTATGCTCAAAAAGAATGAAAGTCTGTTAAAGAGAGGGCTTCCAATAAATTTTGGGTATGGAGTTGTTGTTTTTTTTGTTTGTTTTTTTAACATCTGGATTTCATAGAGGTTGGGATCTCTATTTTTATATAATGGACTATAATAATATCATGGAGATGTATCTAAACCAAAAGTTATACTTCGGTTAAATAGCTATGTGTATTAATGAATTTGTCCCTAATATACCTCTAGATGGTGGCCGTAGCTATTCTGGTTACAAAAAGGCATGCCTCTATATGATGCCGAAGTACTTCAAGTCCATGAGAGCGACGTTCCTGGGACCCATAGATGACATGGAGGTATTTGTGGCGGCGATGACGTGGATGATGTTGCCGGTTTGCGTTTGATGGAAAAGCTTGCTCGCGGTTAACATTTTCTCGACCATTGTCACTGTGATACAACAATTACATCGGGCGAGGCGGTTAACATACCGCCAGCCACGCGGTTAACATTTTTGGTGGCTGCCAGTTTTGATTTTATTTTTGTTGAATGGCCACGCGGCTTACTTTTTTGGGTAACCTGCTTTATTGCGTCCATGAGTCAACTAAAATCGGCGGTCACGTGTTATGGGCACAGTTTTCAATTTTATTTATTTTTAATTTTGAATGAAAACTCGATTTCGCGAAAATTGAAAATATATTTCGTTCGGGAGCTACATGCATAACCCAGTGGTGGAGGCAAGATAAAATATTCGACGGTGTAAATTCATGTCGATTGTGGCATGACAATGTCCCTGGTTGAATCACTGAGCGAAGGAGTTGCGCTTCAATTGTAGTTATAGGTATGCATTGTCAAAATATCTGTGGTTTCGAAGGGGAGGATAAAAGCCGATCGCATGCATAACGCGAGTTGTCTGGGTATATTGTTATCTCCTGTTAACACACAGGTTTTTTCATGTGCAGGGAGGAGGTATCGTAGTGCACAGGTGGGTGGTACAATTCAAGATTGTTGTGTAGGGTTATGGCGGCATCGGTAAATTCAAACCCTAACAGATAACAATAGTTTTATGATTCCTTCGTCAACCCTGTGTTTTCGATTGCAATTTTTTATATCATTTTTGTATCGCAAAGGTGGTTGTAAGTGTGCCCTCGGGAGGTGTCAAGAGTACAACAATTTGGGTGGAGGCTTAGGCGGTTGCGGTAATTTGAAACCCTAAGACATTCAATAATTTTTTTTATTTCCTGTGTAATTTTGTGTTCTATCTGTGAAAATTAGGCATCATTTTGTAGCATGGTCGTGACAGGATACCAAGGTTCCCTGTTTGTTTTTTGGTAGAGTGAAGAAGATCTACAAGATTTTAAAGGTATGTATATTTCCATGATTATATGTGTCAGTTTTCCATAGTGAGCAGAGTTGTTAAAGATGAAATGCTCGTTCTTATACACGCACATTAAAAGTCAGAAAAAAATAAACAACCATCGACGTGTGTGTGTGTGTGTGTGTGTGGGTTTGGCAGGCTGCATATATTTTGGCTCATTGTTGAAAAGCGTCCGATTATTGAAGGCTTGATTGTTGACGGCTCATTGTTGAGGGCTGATTTTTGGTATTCTGTTGAAAACCTTCAAGGTTTGCATCGTTTGTTTGCGGTTTGGCGTGTGCTAGTGTATGTATGTATGTATATATATATATATATATATATATATATATATATATATATATATATATATATATATATATATATATATATATATATATATATATATATATATATATATATATATATATATATATATATGTGTGTGTGTGTGTGTCAATACAAAGCAACACACACACACAAACACACACACGCACGCACACTCACTCACACACACAGACACAGACACATATGGCCATATATAGAAAAGGTGATGCAGATGATCCTGTGACCCTGCAATTCAACAAACATGTCCTCTGCAATACAGAGGAAAACGACAGAATAAAAAATAGATAAAAGAAACTATGGAAATATTATGCTCTGTTTCCATTATTCTCGGGTGCTCATTAGATTAAAAAAGAAAACCTAACCCTAGTGGTCTCTAACCCTAACGCGACGGTATGTGTCTATTCTGGCTCCAAAACAGGCAAATATTCGACATTGGCTGAAGCTATTCTGGCTACATATAGAGGCAAACAAGAAACACAAACAAACAATGCAAACCCTGATGATTTTAAACAAAATTGAAACCGAAACAGGAAAAATATGAGTTATTGAGGCAGATTTCAACATACCCCAAGCCGCAACACGACACAGAAAACTACAGTCCCATAAATCCCCCTTCAACATTGAGCCAAAATAGACGCAGGTTGCTTCAACAAGGAGCCCTTCAACAATAATGTTTTCGTTCGCACATTAGTCTTCCTTTTTCCACATTAGGCAGATTAAAAAGGTGCCATATTTGCTATCGTAAAACAAACGGCAAATCAACTCCTAATTGTCAGCAATCGACAGATCAACTTCTAAACAAGAGCAGGTCACGCACAATCAAGGAATGGTTGCATCAACTTGATTTTCAGGAGTCTATGTGCATCAAAAGACAAACCATAACATGTAAACGAGGTCAAGACCATGTAAAAGAAGCTCAATTTGAAACAAAACATTTTACCTCACTTTCTCTTTCATGTAGCTATTAGGTGCCTGCCACTTGTATTCGCATATATATTTATTCTCGGACATGTATGTTGATGCATGCCATTGGTACGATAGGTCCTTTTTGGAGCCAGAATAGACGCGTCTCATGTATGTCAATTCATGTCATTGGTACAATCTCATTTTGAAGCTAGAATAGACATGTTTGACACAAGTTGGAAGCACCTAATCTCACTCGAAAATTGCAGAATAAACATATATGCAAATATATGTGGGAGGCTATGTGTATTGTGGCTCGACAATGGACCTATCATACCAATGACATGCATCGACATACATTTTCGAGACATGCATACCATGCCAACTTGTCATGGCGCTCGGACCCATGGTATGTGATTTGGAGTTGTTGTCGAGTTCTCGGTTTCACTCCTCGGGGCCCACGCAAAATTATGTGGACATGTCAGAGGATGCTTGCGACATGCTTTGTGGTTACCATCAGTTTATTGTGCATAACATGCACATTAAAAGCTTGTGAATGAAGGAATCGCGTTTGGATGGCATCCCGGTAGGAAGAAGAGGCTGCGAGCTGCAAAACTTGGTACATTTGTCAGAGAAAAGACTAGCACGAAACTCAAGTTACTCTCACAGCGGGACGCCTCTATTGTGGCTGCAAAAAACAGTATGGGGGGACTAACACCCCATGTTTGTGGCAGGTTTTTAATCGTAGGTTTTGCATTTGATGGCTACTTTTGTCTAACACGACGTTGTTTGTCTATACGATTTGTCTATTTTGGAGCCGGAATAGACACAACCTCTTGGACCATTGTTCATGTACAGTTTGTGATTTGATGCAGCTAACAACAGTAAAACCAAAGGCTAACACACGATGCAATTTACAATTGGAGTTGGAGTTAGTCAATAACAAGGCTCGAGAATAGACAAATGCTATTGCGTGTTAGTGGCATGTTATTCAATTGCAGTCGTTGAATATAAAATATATTGTAAAACGTGTGACTAAGCTGCATGATAGTCGGACCATAGCGTTGATTTCAAGTCGGAATAGAGGCATCTGTCCTTGAGCGCATAACAACAATATGAATTGACAAGACTCCATTTTGAAGAGGAAAGATTGCCTGCCCATAAGAATTGCCTAGCTAGAGAGTCCAAACCCTTCAAGAACCACTTAGGAGCCACGTGAAGCATACATCGATAGATCGGAAGAGCCTGAACCATCGACTGAATCAAATGAACCCTCCCAGCAAAGGATAACCATCTATGAGTCCAATGTTCAACTTTTGAACGGAACTTATCCAAGATACCCTGCCAAGACTCCCTAGGAGGGTTACCAGGAGAGATAGGGATACGCAAATAAATCAATGGCAGGGAGCCAACTTGGAATCTCAAGATAAGAGCAATCCTTCATTGAATAGCTTTAGGAGTGTTGAAAAAGAGGATAGAAGATTTATCCTCATTGATCAACTGGCCTGACACCGCAAGATAAACATCCAAGACCATACGCAGATTATTAGCTTCTCTGATCCAAGAAAGCCCCATAAGAGCTACGTCACCCACAAACTGCAGATGAGACTGCGGCTGCAAGTCATCACCCCATCTCCAACCCTGAATAATCCATAGACCCACATTATGCTTAATCAACCTCCCCAAACCCTCAGCCAAAAGAATGAAAAGATAGGGGGAGAGGGCGTCCCCCTGACGGAGACCCCTAGATGCACCAAACAGCTCAGTATGATCTCCATTGATGAGCACAGAGAAAGAAGTAGTCGTAACACAGCTCATAACCCATTGAATCCACTCATCAACAAAACCAAACTCCTTGAGGATCTTCTGAAGGAAGGACCATCGAACTCTGTCGTACGCCTTAGCCATGTCCAGCTTGATAAACATAACTTTTTCCTTGGAGGTTGCCATAGAATGAATGGTCTTCGTGGCAATGACCACCCCATCCAAAATTTGATGCCCTTCCACAAACCCACTTTGCTCCTCAGAGATAACATTCCCCGAGCACTTCTTCAATCTATCCGCTATCAGCTTAGAGATGATCTTATAAATCACATTGCAGAGAGAGATGGGGCAGAATTGGCCTAATCGGTCAGCCCCCTCACACTTGGGGATAAGAGCAATGAAAGTCGCATTCAATGGCCGAAGCATCTGCTTATTCCTCTGGGACTCCTGTACCACCTCCAGTAAATCCAACTTGACAACATCCCAGAATTCTTGAAAGAATTCTATTGGGAACCCATCCGGTCCAGGAGCTTTTCCTTTCCTTGTGTGGAAGACAATCCTCTCAAGCTCTTCCAACAAAATAGGACACAAAAGCTGCTCATTCATCTCCCCCATGACAAGAGAAGGAATGCAAGCGAGAACCTGGTTCTCCTCCCCCGTTTCCCCCTGCGAGTCCTCCCTGAAAAGGGACTGGAAATACTGAGACGCCTCCCTAGATATCTCCTGCAAGGATAAGCACTGTTCGCCTCTGTCATTAACCAAAACTGGGATGGAGTTTCCATGCCTTCTAGCTTTCACTGAGTTGAAGAAGAAAGCAGTGTTCTTGTCCCCCTCCTTCAGCCAATCAATACGAGCTCTCTGCTTCCAGTAAATTTCTTCCCTAAGCTCCCATTCCTCAACCACCTTGACAGCCCTATCTTCCTCCTTGAGCAAGTCCTCAAACAAACCTTGCTCTCTGATTTCGCTAGTGATCCCATTCAGTACAATTAGAGCAGCTTTTTTGGCATGCAAAATGTTCCCGAAGCCCTGTCGATTCCACTGTTTGAGCTGAAACTTAACAAATTGTAGCTGCTTGGAAAAAGAGTACATGGCAATGCCAAAGGCCGACCTCCCTTTCCTCCACCACTCTGCTACCAGAGCCTGCAAAGAAGGATCTCGAAGCCACATCAGTTGGAATTTAAATGAAGGTGAGCGAGCAACCCAAGCCGAAGAATGATGGGCCAGTGATCCGACCCTCACCAGTCAAGAATCTCTAAACTGGTGGACCACCCCCCGCCAATCCAAAAATTAGAAACCAGGAAACGATCCAACCTCTTTGCGATCCAATACTCTCCCACCCTCCTATTGTTCCAGGTGAACAAGTCATTACCAGGTTTAATGTCAACAAGTTGCAGCAAGGAAATATTATCCTGAAAAAGGAAAGAAGAGGGTTCCAACCGCATCACCCCCCCCCCCTTCTTCTCGCTCAACTCTAGGACGACATTGAAGTCTCCTGCCATAATCCAAGGATGAAAAGGGACCAGCCTTCGCATACAGGAAATATGAGACCATAATATTTGCTTCCCCTGAAGATCAATAGGGGCATAGATGTTAGAAAACAAAATGAATTCTCCAGTCTTGAAACTAGAGATAACCCCGGATAACGAAGATCGAGAGGCCATCCACCAGACTGGGTGAAACTTTAAGGGGTTCCAAGGACAAGCCACCCCTCTAGAGGAACCAGCTACCCCAACACACTGACACTCTCCTCGAGCCCACAACTTCGGCACCAGACCCATCATACTCTCCACTGTAAGTTTAGTTTCTTGCAGAAATAAGACATCAGGCGAATGATTCCTAATCAACTCCCAAACAAATTTTTGTCTGGGCCGTTGTTCAAGCCCCTCACATTCCATGAAAGCACAATCATTTTGGAGGATTGGAAAAGTGAGAATCCAAAGTCTTTACCGACCCTGACTCAACCAAATTCTCCCCCATCAATTTGATCTTGTCCAAATCCTTCTTTCTGCCAACCTTTGAGCTCTTCTCTGACGCACTTTTCTTAATATCTTTCTGATGCAAACCTAGATGAGCGGGGGTCTTATTGCTTTTGGCCCCAGCTGGTTCCAGTTTCAAAGCTATCAGAGATCCCTCCCCCTCAACCAAATTCACCTCAACCCCAGAAGTGAGCCCCAACTAAACCCCTACTGGTTGATCCATCTCCATTTGCTGGCTTCCAACCACTAGCAGGGCATGGATAGGGTCCTCTAGTGCTCTTTCCAGAGCCCCCCCCTAACGCACCTTGATCAGTGGGGTTAACCCCAGATTAACTTCCTGATGGCAAAGGTCATCCAAGGTCTCAAATATGTTAATGGTATCCTCCTCCTGTCTCTCCTGTAAAGGCCTCTTTTATCTTCGATTCTTGTTCTTTGTCTTAACTGGGACAAAACCATCAGTTCCCCCAACCTCAACTAACATAGCAACTTTCTCTTTTTCAGCCCTATCTTGGCTCAGTTCAATTGCTGAGGTTGGTGCACCATTGGTTTATATCTAGGACACTTACATTGTAAATGACCATACTCATGACACAGACGACAATGAAAAGGTAAAGTCTCATAATCTAACTACTGTACCCAAGAATAAGAGCGTGCACACATATCTATAGCATCTGGTAAAGATTTACTAAGATCAATTTCAACACAAATATGCGCAAAGTTCATTACCTTTCTCCCCAGGGTTTGCATAGAGGATCCCACTAGCTTCCCAAGCAGAGCGGCCAGCATCCGAAGCACATCTTCCTGGCAACATTCCACTGGAAAACGTGGTAAACGGACCCACACAGGAACCCTATTAGGGAGTTCCTCCGAGGGGTTAAACCCCACATGCCAAGGTTTGATGAACAGTCCCACCTGGTTGTAAAAATACGGACCACCTTCGAAGACCCTATTGCGATCCTCCATGCAGTTAAAGGTAACCATGAAGTAGTTATTTGCCAGCAGCATAATCTCCATTTCCCCCTCTAGAGCCCAAGTCCTTAGCGCCCAGTTTTCCAAGAACTGCAAAGAAACCCTCATTCCCAAAAACTTGCAATATAGCGAGTGTTTGGAGAAACATTTGACGTCTGCCGCTATCATCTCAGGAGGAATAACCAGTTTTGGCTTCTCGTTGCATCTCTCCAAGCAACCATTAATCTTCGAAATATGAGAGCTATCGACACTACTAGACCCCGAGTTTGAGGAAAAAAGGTTATTATTGAAAGTTTTCATGCTCTGTGATGGGGGTTTTGAGCCCATCGCGGCACAAAAGTCCATGACTAGCTGAGCCTTCGAGGCCTTCCCGCTAATACTCGCCATAAAGCTTGAGGCGGACGACACCCTAAACCCTAAAGGGGTCTGAAAGATAAAAAAAAAAAAACCCAAAATGTCACCCCTCCCCAACACACCCGAGATGGAGGTCCACCTGTGGCCCCCAGCCCCGTTGGAACCTGCTGCCTGTGTGGAAAGGCGGCCGAGCCGCGCAGCCCGAACCCGCCCACAGCCCACCGCTGCTCTCCCCTTCCCCCTCTGCTGCTCCCCGCACTGGCCTGGCACCCCTGCTTTGCGCAGACCCTTCCGCGCACCCTGGACACTCTGCAACCACCCCCGATCACGAGCTAGGGCGATGCCCTAGCTCGGCCCTCTTCACCTCACGCCCACACGACATCATTCTATTGCCTTTATATTTTAATTCTCTAATGTTTCTATAATTTAAGTACTTAAAATAATTTAAGATTATATCAAAAATATCTTTCTATACTTATAAATATGAATATAATAACAAAGTAGTTATTTTTAAAAAAACTAGATAAGAGTTTTTATTATTATTATTATATATAATCTTTTATGAATAAATTAGAGAAGTTCTATAAAAAATAATTAATGGGAATCAAGATGTTTCTATATTTTAAATAGATCAAATAAATAGTTATCATGTTTGTTTATATCAAATACAATTTTATATGTAATTTACTATAAATTATATGATCACTAAATAAAATAATTATTAAATAATTAAATCTATTAATTTTTATAATATTAATGTGGTAATAGAATTTAAATTAATAATAAATTTAAGTTATGTTAAAAATATATTTTAATATTTAAATCGATAATAAATAAAATTCAACCTAACATTAATACCAAACTAAAATAAACCTTACTTGAATAACTCGTATTGAATCCTAAGACAATTTAATGTTGACTTTAAACCTGGAAATTGAATCCTAGTCCTATAGCAAATTATACCAAAAACCCATACCAAATTGAACCAAAACCTTTAACAAAATTGAACCCTAACCCTAACACTCATCTCTCTATCTATTTCTATATCTTTCTTATCTCTAACTCTCTCTTAAAATAACAAAAACTAAAGATAATACACAATAATTTTAAGTAAAATCTTTAACTACTACAAAATCTCAAATGTTCTTCAATATAATAATCAATCTTTCTTTCTTCATCCTTAAGAATGTGTAGCTATAAATAAGCACATCAAAAGTGGTTTCACATTACATAAAATCATGTAGAAGATAAAAATGTGTTATTAGATTTTTATTTGATCAACTTGTAAGGTTGATTCTACCTTAACTTTAAATATGGAAGATTTATTTAAGTGTGTGGAGGAAGAGGTTAGAAAAGGAATTTTTTTTGAGTTGAGCTTGTATTTACGTGTTTATAAGAAGTGTGTAGTTTGAACTATTAAATTCATAAAAAAGAAATAAATTTTATTTTCTTAAAATGAATGTAGAATAAAGATTAACCTTTTCTAATATACTAATGATAGTGGTTGGTAATCTATACTATTATATATATTTTCAAAGATAATCTAAAGTAATCCTTAAGAAAATAAACTAATATCAAGAATTTACACAAGTGAAAAAGCTATGCTTCATAAAAAAAAAAATATTGAAAAGATGAAGACATAGTGAGAAAGGTCTAACAACTATTGATAATGCACAAACTAATTTTGCTCATTTTGATAGAAGCATGCTTTATTACCTAATTCCCATAGACTTTTTTTGAAATATGTTCTTGGATTGTCATTTTCTTGATTCAATGGTGGACCTCAAAAGTATAATCTTGCCTTACAACGCACGTCAAGAAAATCACTGGTTATAACAGTAGACTTATAGCTCAGAAGGTTTGACACTCGCTCTAGCTTTTATTGACGGTTCTGTACATATATTTGACTGGCTTTGATGAGACAATGCTGTCAACATTGACGGGAATGTGTTCAGAAAAACAATTATATAGGTTTTGCCGCCAGTGGTTTCATTTGACGGCTTGCCTATCTTCAAAACATTCAACGCCTTTCTGGAGATTGGAAATATTGTGGATCGCCCCCTGTTCTTCACATAAAAAAAAAATTCTTCATAACTACAAGTATATATGCATTTTCTCTTTCTCGATTGCCAACAGCTGTGCATTCACTTGTTCCTTTGTCTTCTTAATACCCTCCGCCATTCTTTTCTGTCTTATTACAGAGATCAAACAGCCTTTGGCTTGGTGTGGTCATGGATCTTGCTACTGACGTTTTCATTCCGGAGGATTATGCGAAAAGTCGCTACTCGAGAAAAATGTGCGGCAAGCAACAGCCCAGCAGTTCTACAAATCTCACAGATGCCTGCAGCACGAATGGCTCGTTTTCACAAAAGAACGAAAATCCCCCAAATATGAGCGGCAATTTCAACAAAGAGGAAATACTTTTTTCTTGTTTTACTCCATGATTGAGCTTTTCTTCAGAATATGAAGGGCTGAGCTCTGTTTACGATGAGGACTCCTTTTTGTTCCTGTGCATCTTTTCTTTAATGCCGATCTTTCGAATTATCTGTTTTTATCGAATTTATACAAATATTTTGCAGGATTTTCGCATTTTGGGGTAAAAACCTACTGGCTTGAATTATATCTCTTAATATCAAAACAATGGTTTTTCAATCATTTCGGTATTCCTGTTTTACTATCTTGATTTACATTTTATTGCCTGCGCAATCTATTCAGCTCTCTAATCTATTTCCGGGCATAAATAATTTTCTTAGACAAAATCCGAGGGTTTTAATTGTGGACGGTAGTTTTTGTCTGAAAATGTAACAGAAATGAGAGGCTTAAGGGTTTTATACCTACCATGCAGAAGTAATTAGAAACAGTGAATGAAATCCGAGCAAAGTTAAATACGTAGCATTCAGATCTGTTTACGACCAGTTTCGTGTTGCATTTTTTGTTCCAGACTGGAACGAAGGCCTTCTTAACTGCTTTGAGGTAAGGGTTTATCAATGGCATACATCTCAAAATTTTAGATAATATAAACAGGAGTGCTATCCAACCAATGGATTATTTTCTGAACAGAAGGGTGCCATGTAGGCAATGGATTTTTGGTTCTGAATGAATCCTTTAAAGATCAAATCTTGTAAGAGGTGCAAAAGTTTCAGGAAAATAATCTTACCATTCTTATCTTTTATTTTCTATTTATTTAAATTAAAATTATTATTTTAAAATTATAAAAAATAAAGTACCCAATAAATAGGAAAGTAGGAAAGTAGTGCAATAAGATAAAAAAATAATAATAATCTTTGTACTACTAATCAATTTTTATATTTTTCCATTTTTTCTTTTGAATTATAATTCTTTTAAAATTATCATATTTACAAATAATTTATTCAAGTTTAAATTTTTTATTTTTTCGAATTGGAGTCTAGTGTTTTCTTACAAGTAAATTCCCCTTACTATACCTCCTTCATACATCATTCAATTGTAGAATTGGAATCTAGTGTCTATTTTGCATGTTTGGCTCACATCATTATTTTCATAAGATTCCTTTAAGATATACTCAAATGTACATTTGATCCTTATAACTATCACTAAGTCAAGATCAAATAGCTACATAAGACCTAGATTATAGCTGATAAACATCTTGCTGAAAACCCCGTGGTGGGACTTATTGGCTTGTTCCTCCTTTGGAATGGTTCAAAATTAATTTTGATGGGGCGGCGAAGGGTAATCCGGGTCCTGTTGGGTGTGGGAGAGTGATTAGGGATAGTAATGGTGTTTGTATCTCAGTTGTGGCATTCCCCTAGGGTATCCAGACTAACCACATTGCCAAAGCCATAGGAGCCTATCAGGCCGTCTTGACTGCCAAACAGATGAATTGCACTAAGGTATGGATTGAAGGGGATTCTAAAAATATTACCCAATGTCTTAAAAAAGAAGTTAATCCCTCTTGGAATATTGCTAATTGGATAAATTTATCTCATGCAATTATCAATTCTTTTGAAGAATGTCAAATTTCTCATACTTTTAAAGAAAATAATAAGGTGGCGAACTATTTTGCCAACCTAGGAGTTAAAGCCCATGAAAAGCTAGTTTGGCGAAAAGGGGATAAATTGAATGATGAAGTGAGGGGGTTAATTAGGCTGGATAACCTCGCCAACCGAGAAGCTAAGTTGCAATGATTATTGAAATAATTTTTAAATCGCCCTTGCGATTTTTTTAAAATAGAAATGATTGTGGGCGGCGTGCAAAGGACATTTCGTGGGAGACTAGAAGTAATTGCTATTCTAGAGCCTTCTTTCCACACGTTTTATGGGTTGGTTTGGGATCAAGATGCATTCACAAACAGATTGGTACCAATTTTAGGTTGAAGAATTGTAGTGGTTTGGCTATTCGCAAACTAGTTTTTGGACATAGTGATTGTGATAAAATGGGGGGAGATTTGAAGCTTATGGAGCCCATGGATTGCACAGTGTTGAAAAACAATCAAACTATTTGGTGAATTGTGGAAAAAGGCGGCTTTACTATTTACATCGAGAAATTACATGGGGTGAAAGCTAAGGTTACTACAAATTTGGCAAAAAATATATATAAGGGCTTTGTCAACCTCTTTGGTAGAGAAATTGCCATCAATGAGGACCTTATTGCAGAGGTAACTGGTCTTCCTACTGATGGTGCCGAGTTCTATAAAGATAGGACATTCTTTGAGAATGTGGTTAAATTCTTCCCTAAGCAGGAGAAGGAAAGGAAAAATTTGGTCAAAGATGGGACTACTAGCTACAACACTATGAAGATCAAGTCCATATGGGGTGTTGTCTTGAAGGTGATTATGGAGAATGTCACTCTTGATGGGAGGTACACCAGAACCTTTGCCTACTATTTTTCTCTCCTAAACCATTTTCGGCATAAGGTAAGAATTTCATTTCCCTTTTTATTGTGGGATCTTTAAATACCAACATTGTTGTTCATAAGAAGGATCCTATCAAAAACCCTATTTTGCATGAAGGTCTCATCCTTCTTATCTTTGAGCATGTGAAATCTTTGTCGCCTATGACTCCTCCCCCCCCCACCGTGAAGTTAATTATGATACGAAGAACTCTCACTCTCTGGAGGATGAGTACCACACTAAATCTGAGGTTCCCTCTTCGGCCACTCCTAAATATAAAGGGAAAGCTAGTGTTGTTAAGAGCCCTAAATCTAAAAACCCTTGCAAATTTGGCTCCCCCTGTTCATCAGATTGATCCTAACCTTGATGGTGCTTCGGTTGACAATCTTCACAGCCAGGATAAAAGTCCTTCTCCCTCTCCCTCTAGTGAGTCCCTTCCTGAATCAGAACCTTGAGAAACGCTAGCCCTTTCCGAGCTCTCTTGAACATTCCTTGCATTTGCTTTGTTCTGATAAGGAGATTGTAAATGATGTTCTTTCTCTGGCCAAAAATGGGGTTGTGGATACTTTTAAGATTTTTAAATGGTTTTTGCATGCTCGATTAAGAACATCCAACTTAAACAAAGAGCTAGCAGCGGCAGTTTTGAAATTGTCAAAGATTAAGTCAAGCAGATGGAGAAAGCTCAGGTGTTGGATGAGATGAACCCCAGGTTTGAGAAGGATACGGCTTATGTCAAAGAATGTCTTAAAACTACTATGGAGGCTTTTGACAATTATAAGAAGGGCTATGAATCCATGATGGACACTCTGGAAAATGAAAATGCTAAGATCAAGGAATCCATCAAGATGGTTGTTAAAACTAGTCGTGGAGTGATTGGTTCCACTGTGGAAATCTTTAAGAATATGATTAGCAGCTTTGAAGAGCAGTTCCAGCTGAAGGAAGTGGTGGATGTGGAAGCTAATATTGAACATGATACTTCTTCGGGACCCAACAAAAGGACCAGAGATACATTGAAGAGAAAGGAAGTTGGACCTCCTCTTGACTTTCAAAAGCTCAAGAAGATCACTAACACAATAATCATGATTGAAAAAGAGATGGAACAGTCCATGAAATTGTTGGACTAGGGTTGTTATTTTGGTGTTGGTTCTTTGTTGGCTTTTCTGTGTTTTGTGCTCTTTGCTTTCTTTTGTATATGTTTTTTGCTCTATCTGGTCTCTGCCCCTTTGATGTAACGTGGTTTATTTCTATTATGGGGTTCTTCAGTTTTTGTGCTCTTTGTGTGGCTTAATTTCTTGTTAAGACTTCACTGAGCTTTGCTACTGTTAAAGGATTTTGGGTCCCTTCAAAACCTGTTTTTGCCTTAATCAAAAACATCTTGCTCATGCACCTGAAAATGTAGTAGTATTATAATCCCTTAAAATGATTTCATTTGACATTACATATATAGGTGTAGACATAAAATACACAATTCTTCAGTAATTTAACAGTTTGGGATTTGCTTAAGATAGTTCCCTAATTTGTAACATTGAATCGTGGACAACATACATATCCTACTTTACTCCCAATCCACCCTTATAGCTAACCAATATGGAGGTGATTAAATGATGGATGATTGACCCTTTGCCAATGTGGACCAATGCTTATTCTATTATGTATAAATACCATAAATAACAAAGAAGAAGTAAATGTCATCATATAAAATATCAAAAGAAGTAGATTTTATTTCCATGATGATTAAATATTATTTTCCATGCGATGGATATACTTAATAATCCATCTCGATACTACAATAATCAACATACAACATAGGAAAAACCATTACAAAGCATTTGTAATGCATTAGAAGTTGTCAATCTTCATCTGACCCATAATACAATTGCATAAACAAACGTGGTGAGAGAAACTACATGGTTGCAATCATGCATTCCCTTAAATCATTACAAACTACCAAAACATGGTCTCTATGGGAATTTGCATCCATCAAGTCAAATAAATGTATCTCAAATAAGAAGGAATGACTTGGTAGTTGTAAGGTTAAATCTAGCACTAATGGAGTGATGACGGGCCATATAAGTGGGTGGAATAGTGTTTCAAAGGCTTGGAGGAGTGAAATGGGCATTTGGTGGGAGCATCAAAATTTTATGGATTGAGGGTTAGAGATACCTCATAACATGTTCTTGGAAAGAGGGATGGTTGAAATCAAAGGAGGTGGTGATTATGGAGGACTTGGCATTGAGGAATTGGTGCTAAGGTTTGGGGTTCCTTTAAAGTTATTAGCTCTCAGGGGACCATGAGTGAGTGCCACAGTTTTTGGGTTCACATGAACTTCATAGTTAGGAAAGGAGTGAAAGGTTTGAGAGATGGAGAAAGGAAGGAATTGAGTACCAAGGGTAAGGCCTTATAAGTACCCAAATAAGGGTAAGCCCAAGAGACTAACTTTGAAGGGAAAGTGAAAGGAGTTGAGGTTTTTAAGATCAAGGGGACCTTGGAAATGGTACTTAGAGAAGGGGAACTCCAAAACTATGGTGCAATAGGAAACTTAAGGCAATGACATGGAATTCAAATTTCAAAGATTAGGGGGCTAAGGAAATGGTATTCAAGGAAGCAAAGGCACAAATATATGATGCAATAAATGACTTAACACAAAGGATCAAGGTTCCAGGGGGACAAACAAATGATATCTAGGTAAGGGAAACCTCAAAAGCCTAAGATACTAATAAACAAAGGGAAATGGCTTAAAAGAATCCCACACTTAGAATTTTCTTAGATTTTTGCAATTGCTAACACATTGATAGGCACATGGGGGCTGAAGGGGACAACACCTATGCAAACTTTGACCAAGGGATACCCATCAAGAAACGTGTTAGATTTGCTATCTATGGTGAGAATAACAAGGCCAAAGAAGAAAGAAAGGGGGGAGGAATAAACCACATTGTAAATTTGGGACTGGCTAATCTAGGCAACAATATAATGTACTAAAAGTAATGAATCATTATAACAACTAGATAACATTAGATGGTAAAAAACTATCCCCATAAAGCTCAACTTCAACATGCAATGAATCGCAATACACAATGGAATTTTAAAATGGTAAATACATATCAACATAAAGAACATCATCATCCTATATGAAAATGGTAGCTCATGTAGATTACCAACCCTAGACTTTGTAAAGAACATCATCATCCTATATGAAAATGGTAGCTCATGTAGATTACCAACCCTAGACTCCTCACAAAATGTATATGAAAAGAACATGACTCTAGGTGTATAGAAATAGAGGTATTATGAAATATAATAAAAAGTAATATCACATGACTCTAGAATGTCATTAAAAGATATGGAAGGTGTAACCTCATCATCACATATAGCATCATCCCTAAATGTATAGCTAGAAGGTAGGACTACAACATTATCATCCACCACAAGCTTGAAGAAGGAGAAACTAGATAGGCAACAACAAGGATGGATGCAAAGTCACCAACAAGGTCTCCATGAAGAAGGATAAACTAGATGGGCATGAAAATAACTCTCTCATGGAACATGGAACATCATCAATATGAAAGTGAGATGCAATATTCTCGGGTTAAAGGATAAAATCATGTAGAAGATAAAAATGTGCTATTAGATTTTTATTTGATCAACTTATAAGGTTGATTCTAACCTAACTTTAAGTATGGAAGATTTATTTAACTATATGAAGGAAGAGGTTAGAAAAGGAACTTGTTTTGAGTTTGAGCTTGTATTTATGTGATTATAAGAAGAAGTGTGTAGTTTGAACTATTAAATTCATAAAAATGTAGTGAAAGTTTTAACTTCTTTTAATTTTATTTTCTTAAAATGAATGTAAAACATAAAGATTAACCTCTTCTAATATACTAATGAAAATGGTTTGTAACCTACACTATTATGTATGTTTTCATTAAATAATCTACAGTAATCACCTAAGTAAATAATAGTAGTGTACTTTTGATCTAGGTCAATGTGGTGCTAGTTACTCTTGAATTAATGTGTATTTTCATCTCAACTTGTTAAGGATATATATGACATGTTTATTGATATAATTTGATTAAAATGTTGTCACTTCAAGAATTTGTTATAAATTATTTAAAAATGTTACTAAATCATACTAAACTTTAATTTGATGAGTGTGGTACTTTGTCTTTGCAAGTTATGAAAGGTGTAAATATCTATATATCTTGTTTGATCCATATATGATAGATGTTATTTGACACATGTTGAAAAATGACGTGCTTCACTTTCAAGATGGTTACTTAAACCCAATCTAAATATGAATTCACTATAAGAAATCAATTCTAACAATCTAACCACACCCTTAAGTAATAATAGCACGTTGTGTACTTAGTCAAAGACTATATCAAGACATGGTCTTGTAATCAAATAAACCATTATCTCTTTGACATAAAATTGAATTCAATTAGATACATAACTATAATATTTGTATGAAAAAAAAAACAATCTACTTAAAAAAAAATTAAAAATTGAATCTTTCTTAAAAAGAAATATACTTTTAAACATCAATTTTCATTATAAACTATTAAAAAAAAATCTAACTATTTAAACAAAATCGTTTTTCAAATTAATGATTTGATCTACCTGACTTGATTCACGATTCACTTTTGACCCTTTACACAGCCCACTAATACGGATTGACTAACACGCATGTTTGTCGCACGTTTTACACCGTCGATTTTGCAATTAACGGCTGCGATTGACTAACCTGTCCTAACACACTGTAGGAAAGGTCTGTTTTGGAACCAGAAACTACAGCCTATAATTGTGTCTAAGTGGTTGGATGTGACTTAAATTGCCCTAACTCATTTTGACAGAAGCATACTTTATTAATTCCCATACTTTTTTTGAAATATGCTCTTGGATTGTCATTTTCTTGATTCAATGGTGGACCTCAAAAGTATAATCGTGCCTTACAACGCACGTCAAGAAAATCACTGGTTATAACAGTATACTTATAGCTCAGAAGGTTTGACACTCGCTCTAGCTTTTATTGACGGTTCTGTACATATATTTGACTGGCTTTAATGAGAATACTGTAAATATTGACGGGAATGTGTTCAGAAAAACAATTATATATCATTTGCCGCCAGTGGTTTCATTTGACGGCTTGCCTGACTTGAAAACATTCAACGTCTTTCTGGAGATTGGAAATATTGTGGATCGCCCCCTGTTCTTCACATCAAAAAAAAATCTTCATAACTACAAGTATATATGCATTTTCTCTTTCCCGATTACCAACAGCTGTGCATTCACTTGTTCCTTTGTCTTCTTAATACTCTCCGCCATTCTTTTCTGTCTTATTACAGAGATCAAACAGCCTTTGGCCTGTCAAATATTTGGCTTGGTGTGGGCATGCATCTTGCTACTGACGTTTTCATTCCGGAGGATTATGCGAAAAGTCGCTACTCGAGAAAAATGTGCTCCAAGCAACAGCACAGCAATTCTACAAATCTCACAGATGCCTGCAGCACGAATGGCTCGTTTTCACAAAAGAATGAAAATCCCCCAAATATCAGCGGCAATTTCAACAAAGAGGAAATACTTTTTTCTTGTTTTACTCCATGATTGAGCTTTTCTTCAGAATATGAGGGGCCGAGTTCTGTTTACGATGAGAACTCCTTTTTGGTCCTGCGCTTTTCTTTCATGCCGATCTTTCGTATTATCTGATTTTATCGAATTTATACAAATATTTTGCAGGATTTTCGCATTATGGGGGAAAAATCTACTGGCTTGAATTGTATCTCTTAATATCAAAACAATGGTTTTTCAATCATTTCGGTTATTCCTGTTTTACTATCTTGATTTACATTTTATTGCTTGCGCAATCTATTCAGCTCTCTAATCTATTTCCAGGCATAAATAATTTTCTTAGACAAAATCCGAGGGTTTTAATTGTGGACGGTAGTTTTTGTCTGAAAATGTAACAGAAACGAGAGGCTTAAGGGTTTTATACCTACCATGCAGAAGTAATTAGAAACAGTGAATGAAATCCGAGCAAAGTTAAATACGTAGCATTCAAATCTGTTTACGACCAGTTTCGTGTTGCATTTTTTGTTCCAGACTGGGACGAAGGCCTTCTTAACTGCTTTGGGGTAAGGGTTTATCAATGGCGTACATCTCAAAATTTTAGATAATATAAACAGGAGAGTGCTATCCAACCAATGGATTGTCTTCTTAAAGATCAAACCTTGTTAAATGTAAGAGGTGCAAAAGTTTCAGCAAAATAATCTTACCATTTCTTATCTCTTATTTTTTATTTTTTAAATTTAAAGTTATAAAAAATAAAGTAGCCCAATAAATAGGAAAGTAGTGCAATAAGATGAAAAAAAATAAAATAATCTTTGTGCTACTCATCAATTTTTATACTTTTCCGTATTTTCTTTTGAATTATAACTTTTTAAATTATCATATTTACAAATAATTTATTCAAGTTTAAACTTTCATTTTTTCAAATTGGAGTCTAGTGTTTTCTTACAAGTAAATTCTCCTTAATATACCTCCTCCATACATCATTCAATTGTAGAATTGGAATCTAGTGTTCTTTTCCATGTTTGGCTCACATCATTATTTTCATAAGATTCTTTTAAGATATACTCAAATGTACATTTGATTCTTATAACTGTCACTAAGTCAAGATCAAATAGTTGCATAAGACCTAGATATTATAGCTGATAAAATCTGGCTCATGCACCTAAAGACGTAGTAGTATTATAATCCCCTAAAATGATTTCATTTGACATTACATATATAGGTGTAGACATAAAATACACAATTCTTCAATAATTTAACAATTTGGGTTTTGCTTAATATAGTCATTAATTTGTAACATTGAATCGTGGACAACATACATATCCTACTTTACTCCCAATCTACCCTTATAGCTAACCAATATGGAGGTGATCAAATGATGGATGATTGACCCTTCGCCAATGTGGACCAATGCTTATTCTATTAGGTAATAATACCATAAATAACAAAGAAGAAGTAAATGTCATCATATAAAATATTAATAGAAGTAGATTTTATTTCCACAATGATTGAATACAATATTCCATGGAATGGATATACTTAATAATCCATCTTGAAACTACAATAACCCACATACAACATAGGAAATACCATTACAAAGCATTTGTAATGCATTAGAAGTTGTCAATCTTCGTCTTACCACTAATCCAATTGCATAAACAAAAGTGGTGAGAGAAACTACATGGTTGCAATTATGCATTCCCTTAAATCATTACAAACTACCAAAACATGGACTTGGACATGTGCATTGAAGACCCTTCCTACTCTTTATTTGATGGATTTCTTTATTTTTTTACTTAGACATGCATCATTTGAAGCCCTAGAATATGTTGAAAACCTTAACAATCCAAAAAAAAAGGTTCAACAACTAGCCACTTGTATGAGTAACATACTAGCATATATACTTTTTGTTTTCGATGTCTAGTTGCTCCTACTAATTTTCAAAGGGTGTAGAATCTATAGTTAGAACATGTGGGAATCGACCAGATTGTGGGTGTCACGTGTAAGAAGCGTGTAATTCCATGGAACATTCAAAATGGATGGCAGAGAACCCCAATAGCCACATTTATGGTGACATGGTCACCCATATAATCTTTGATCAAATATATATGGGAATTTGCATCCATCAAGTCAAATAAATGTATCTCGAATAAGAAGGAATGGCTTGGTAGTTGCAAGGTTAAATCTAGCATCAATGGAGTGATGGGCGGGCCATGGAGGTGGGTGGAATAGTGTTTCAAAGGCTTGGAGGAATGGAATGGGCAAGTAGTGGGAGTATCAAAATTTTATGGATTGAGGGTTAGAGATACCTCATAATGTGTGCTTGAAAAGAGGGATGGTTGAAATCAAAAGGAGGTAGTGATTATGGAGGACTTGGCATTGAGGAATTGGTGCTAAGGTTTGGGGTTCCTTTAGAGTTATTAGCTCTTGGGGGACCATGAGTGAGTGCCACAGTTTTTGGGTTCACATGAACTTCATAGTTACCTGAAAGGGGTGAAAGGTTTGAGGGATGGAGAAAGGAAGGAATGGAGCATCAAGGGTAAGGCCTTATAGGTATCCAAATAAGGGTAAGCCCAGAAGACTAACTTTAAAGGAAAAGTGAAAGGAATCGAGGTTTTTAAGATCAAGGGGACCTTGGAAATGGTACTTAGAGAAGGGAAACTCCAAAACTATGGTGCAATAGGAAACTTAAGGCAAGGACATGAAAATCAAAGTTCAAAGATTAGGGAGCTAAGGAAATGGTAATAGGTATTCAAGGAAGCAAAGGCACAAATATATAATGCAATAAATGACTTAACATAAAGGATCAAGGTTCTAGGGGGACAAACAAATGATATCTAGGTAAGGGAAACCCCAAAAGCCTACGATACTAATAAAAAAAGGGAAATGGCCTAAAAGAATCCACACTTTTAGAATTTTCTTAGATTTTTGCAATTGCTAACACATTGATAGGCATATGGGGGTTGAAGGGGACAACACCTATTCAAAATTTGACCAAGGGATACCTATCAAGAAACATATTAGATTTGTTATCTATGGTGAGAATAACAAGGCCAAAGAATAAAGAAAGGGGGGAGGAATAAACCACATTACAAATGGGACTGGCTAATCTAGGCAGTAATATAATGTACTAAAAGTAATGAGTCATTATAAACAGCTAGATAACATTAGATGGTAAAAAACTACCCCCATAAAGCTCAACTTCAACATGCAATGAATCACAATACACAATGGAATCATAAAATGGTAAATACATATCAACACAAAGAGCATCATCATCCTATATGAAAATGGTAGCTCATGTAGATTACAAACCCTAGACTCCTCACAAAATGTATATGAAAAGAACATGACCCTAAGTGTATAGAAATAGAGGTATCATGAAATTTAATAAAAATAATATCACAAGATTCTAGAATGGCATGAAAAGATATGGAAGGTGTAACCTCATCATCACATATAGCATCATCCCTAAATGTATTGCTAGAAGGTAGAACTACAACATTATCATACATGACACACTTGAAGAAGAAGAAACTATATAGGCACTAACGATGATGGATGCAAAGTCGCAAACAAGGTCCATGAAGAAGGATAAACTAGATGGGCATGAAAATAACTCTCTCATGGAACATGAAACATCATCAATATGAAAGTGAGATGCAATATTGTCAAAGGGTTAAAGGATATAAATCAATTAGACATGAAAGCACTTGTAATCCTTGATATATGTGTGAAGATAATCCCAAGACTAAGGCTCATAAGTATCCATGACAAATGATCTAATGTTCAACAAACTAGCAAAGGGTGGGTAGGTATGAATCAAAAAATGAAGCCCCAAACCTTGATTATGATAATAGCAACGAAGAACAAATATATGGTAGATCCAAATTCTAATCAAGTCTAAAACAAAATATGGACAATCAAATATATTAAATGTAAAATCCTAATGTAAAAGGATGAATCATAAGAACAAAACCTACCTAAGGAGTGTAAGATAAGTCAATTTCACCAATTTATATAAGAAGGAAATAACACCTACATAGATATCATAAATTAATTAATCTACAACCGTAAGCAAGTATCCTAGAATATAGAGATGTGATTGTTATCACTAAACAAATATATTAATAAATATGCATAGAAACAAATGAATGAATAAATGCATATAACAATAGGCTTGATGTTGTTTTGACCATGATAAACATTGTTTTGTGATTAAACTACTTAGACACATGTTGGAGGATTACTTAGATAATCTATCTATGTTTTAGAGGATTGCCTCATAATTGATAAATGCTTAGATAATTTTCATTCTTGTAGATTTGCACTATGTGGATCCAAACTTCTTCTATGAATGCCTTTGAGAGCTTGCTAAGAGACTAGAATCTATAATTTTATATGCCGGAGGATTTGCACTATGTGTGGATTCAAACTTCTTTGGATCTAATTTAATAACTTTGATAATAATAAATTTATGTTATGTAATGAAAAGTGATCAGGATTTCAACCTATGACCTACATTTTATTAACATATGCATCAACTGATACTTTTGGATGAACAATGATAAGTTACTACTTAATATCATGGCTTTTATTTGTTGAAAAATAAATAATGCTTTACATTATGATATTGTTATCAGAATTTAACTAATTGTGTGTTTTTTGAGTCAAGCTTATTGACCCAAGTTTCATGAGTAGTAGTTCTCAAGAACCCATTTCTTGTGAGAATGAATGGTACTCTTAGCAATTTTTCCGTCTAGGTGATGCTCACAAAGATGAAAAGTTAAGCCTTCCCTAAAGATCACCCATGACAATATTACTCCAACTCAATACGCTTAACTATGGAATTTAGTTATTTTAACAGACCATACATGATATGCATACAAACATGATGAACATACAATTGTACTTGACAGCCATAAATGCATTCTATATAGAGAAGTTTCTTCAAGTTCCTAATGCAGCACGTGGAAACAAGTTTTAGCCCCCGGTTTCATGTGACAGTTAGCCCTGGCCGCCTTCCTCGATTAAAAACATTCAACGCCTCTGCTTGGCCATTGGTATAATTGTGCTTCGCCCCTGGTTTTCGTAACCCCACAAGAAATGTCCATCGCTTTTGCCCTCCCTAAACATCTATATATGCATTTTTTCTCTTCCAAATTGCCAATGACTGCGCATTTACTTATTCCGTTGTTTTCCTTTTAGTCTCTGCCATTCTTTTCTGTTCTATTACAGACACAGATCAAGCTGCATTTGCTTTGTGACAAATTTTAGCTGGTGTGAGCATGGATCTTGCTACTGACGTTTTCATTCCGGAGGATTATGCAAAAAGCCGCTATTCAAGAAAATTGTGGCCAAAGCAGCAATTCGCCACTCCTCCAAATGTTGCAGATGCACACAGCAAGAATTACTTGTCTTCACAAAAGAGTGAAAATCCCCAAAATATGGGCGGCATTTTCAACAGAGAGGAAATAGTTTTGTCTTGTTTTACTCCATGATTGAGCTTCTCTTCACAAAATGAGGGGGTTTCTGTTTATGATAAGGGTGTTTCTGCGTTTTAAACCCCGGTATAGCTTTTCTTTAATGCCGGTATTTGTAGTACCAGTTTGTATCTCGAGTTCAGACAAAGATTTTGAAAGATTTTCGCCATTAATGTATTTTTTGAGGAAAGTCCAATTGGCTTTCACATTCATAAATTTCATAAATCATTAGTTGTTCAGTCATTTCGAGTATCCCTCATTCGTTATCTTGCTTCATGTTTTATTGCCTGCGCGCTATGTTCAGCCCTGTATTCTAATTCTAGAATTACATCTCTTAAAACCAGATGTTTGTGAATGTGAATGGTATTTTTTTTTTGGAGATATAACAGAATGAAGAGACTGAAGGGTTTAGATGCACAGCGAATGGAATTTTATTTTTTAATATACTGTTTCTTTCTCCATGATAGATCATGGAGTTTGATTGAAAATGGTGAGATTGTCTCAAATCCAGAAGTCTGTTAAAGAGAGGGCTTCCAATAAACTGGATTTTTTAAAGATTTTTTTATTTTATTTTATTAGAAACAATTGGATTTCATAGAGGTTGGGATTGCTATTTTTATATAGCGGACTATAATAATATCATGGAGATGTATCTAAATTAGAAGTTATACTTCAATTAAATAGCTATGTGTACTAATGAACTTGCCTTTCATATACCTCTAGATGGTCTCATGAATTTTGTAGCATAGTTTGAATTTCAAAAGTTTAAGCTCCAATAAGTATTATTTTAATGGAATTAGTTAGATTTCATAGATGTTGATTTCTTCACTTTTATATAATGGATTACAACAATATGAGGTAGACGAGAAGTAGTCCTTTGGCTAAGCAATCACATGTAAGAGGATCCCATCCATCAAAGTCGTCTAGGTGTAAAACTCGGCCTAAATGTGTCTTTGAGTGATCCCATGAATTTTTTAATGTAGCTTATACTCCAAAATTTTATTATTTTGCATATTCAACTCAACAAGTATATAAATATGAAAATGGTTAAATAATAATAATAATAATTGGTGAGAATCTAAAAATTTCAAATGATTGACAAGTGGCAAAAAAATTCCTAAACCAATGAAAAAAAAATTTAGCCCCACTCCAAATCCACTTAAAAATATAAATCTAAAACTAGGAGCTCCTATTTATAAGAAAAATATTCTAATTAATTTTGTAACATTTTTTCTTGCCCCATACTCCATAAAAATACTTTTGAAGCCCCTCCATGAAGTCAAAATCGAAAATTGAGTCAAAATAATAATGGTGCAAGGTCACTAAAAGAAGGAATCAACTTCACTCTAACACCAAAACTACTTTATAAGCTCCCATAGAAAACACGGTCTAAGAAGAGATGGATGTTGTGCAGCCCATACATTATAAGCTCCCATAAATTGAATATCATCTTATGTTGTGTAGAATTTCCGCCCACTCAACTATTATGCATTCTTAAAATTTTATGAAAGTTTTTGCGTTTTTGTTTACTATCCTATACTTAAGGAAGCCACATTTAGTTTTGCTTTAGCCTTTTAAATATTTTATATTTATCTTTTCTCAATACATGTTGTTCTAGCCTAGTAGTACCAACTTATGATCATGGATTGTGATAAAAAAAATGTTAATGCTTAAATTTTTTATTTTTTTTTCAAAAAGTGAATGTTTTTTATATTAAAAGCAGCCAAAAACGAGGGGGCTGACCCATAGGTATAATTATGAGAACAATGGCAGGACCATTGTCCGCATATAATCAACAAAGTAGCAGCCTTTTACCTCTATCAAAAACAAAAACCATACTACGAGAGTTTATCAACGATAAAATAATACTAGTCAAAGTATAAGTCATATGCCACGTAGGGCAATAAACAACAAAGTATAAACAAAAGCATAAACTAGGCTTATCCATCCAACGACTACATAGAATAGACAAAAAACTCCTCCACATGCAAAAAGTTATTTCTTTTTCCCTTGGCTCTTCTTAGGGAGCAACTTTCTAGCCCATTCCTTAGTGAGGAACTTGAACGGGCCTTTGTAGTCGTCATCCTCCTTGCCTTTCCCTTTGGTTGTACTATCCTGCAATAGGCACAACGTAATAGTCAAGCATCTCATAACATTCAGAGAAAACTTGGACACATTGTGCATCTTGGACTCCGCCGCCTCCAGTTTGTTGGTGATCACCTGCACATTGTCAGAGAGGGCCTTTATCTTTTTCTCAAGCTCTGTCAGGTTGGAATCCTCTTCCTTCATGTTGCTGGCCTCTTCAATGACCAACATTTTTTCCATCATGAAGGTCGGGGAGGGGAAATTGGCTAGCTTCGGACTCTTGGAGGATATGGGGCTTTCAAAAATCCGGGTGGAGCTCACAAAATGAGGGGTTGGATTGTGCAGGGCCAGGGGCTTTTTAACAGTCGGAATGGAATTGCCCGTGTCGTGCAAGGAGGAAGGGTCTCTCAGGGATTTATCCAAGGGTTTAGAGGCCAGTCTGCTAGAGCGACGGGGGGTATTGGCTTCTTTAGTAATTTCCAAATCAGAGTCAAACTCTTGGATTTTGACTATTTTGGGGATTTTGACCTCCTCCGGGGAGTGATTCTTGGTTTTCTTGCTAGAGGAGCCAATTTCTGGGTGCTGAGGGCTTGAATCATTAATGTCAGGAGGGTGGGTCGAGGGACCGACATTCTGCATAGAAATCAAACGTGGCGGGCAAAGGGCGAGGTGAAAGTTATACAGGTAGAGAATAAGGCCCTGATGTAGGACGGGAAAGTCTTTTCCTTTTTTCTTAGCTTCGGCTATATCTTTAATATTAGCATCCATAGAATGTAGTAAAAAGAATGGAATGGAAATGAGGACTTTATTCCTCAAATGGTTAAGGAACGGGAGATGGTAGCAGTAGAAAATGTCATACTTTCCCTCCGACGTAAAATACTTCATCACGATATAGCAGACCTCGTCCCACGGGTGAGGGAGCTCCTCCCTGTTGAATCCTCCCACCCACTTGATAGGGTTTTTGCCCTGGCGGAAGAACTGGTTAAGGCTAGTAGAATCCGCAATGCGGCTCTGTTTTTTCCATTTTCTGCCCTCCATAGAAAGGCTCGTTGCCTGAGCTATAACCTCTTCATTGATTTCGAAAGAGATTCCCCCCATGGTCACCCTTTTATCATCCAAGGAAGTCACAAATTGTCTGGAAAGTCTTTCGTCATTACCCTTCATACTTTCCATGAATTTGTCAATACCGCCTTCAGTGCACACAAACCAGGCCGTCGATTTAGCTTTGAACTCATCCACTTTATTGGGTTCCAGTCTGAGCCTGTCCCCCCCATTCTTGAATCCTCCAGTTTAACAGATTGAGAATGACTTACAACAAAAACGTAGACCCGAAGCAAGCTTAAGGCGGAATTGTTAAAATAATTGATCGGACTTGGAATAAACGGTCGTAATAATCAGAGTGATTATTATCCCTTAAGATCCAATAGATATTGAAAGCCAGAGATCTACTTGGAACGTGTGAGCCTTCATTCAAGCCAATGTGAGTTGATAGGTCCCCAACGTTGCCTTTATCGTCACCATTTGGCTCCATCCGGGTAATAATTAGGGAGTAATCATTCTCGATGTTTGTACTTTCATCATAAATCCATCCCATATGGTAGTAGTGACTCAACCTACCTTTGATACGTGGCCGTCTAGAATAGAAATTGGCGGGATTCCCACGCCAATTTGAAATTTGAATAAAGGCTTCCTTCATTATTGAGCGAATAGGACGGTCCCTTCCTGGGTAAATGCCTTTTCCTTTTCCAAGATTTACTTAGTGGTGACCGACAACAAACTGGGGTCCCTCTAGCATAGTAAGCCATTTTGCAACCTTCTATCAGCCGCCATGGAATCGACAGCTCTGTTTCCTTCTATGAAGATGTGGCGGATAGTGAAGTCCTCCATCTTGACCAGAAGGCACCTAATAGCCCTCAGAATGGGTTCCACTCTCCACCCCGCCGATGAGTTCCCTTTGACAAAGTCCACAATGATTTGAGAGTCTCCTTCAATTTCCAAATGTTTTATTCCTATGGAGTTAGCCATTTTCAGACCCCAAAGGAGGGCCATTCCTTCAGCTTGAGTGATCGTATTATTCCTTAGGTTGCCAGCGTAGGCTGCAACCGTGCTCCCCAGATGGTCCCGGATGACTCCACCTCTTGCTTGACAATTGCTTTGAGTTGAACCATCAAAATTCAGTTTAAATCAGTGTAGCCTGGGGGTTGACCATCTAGTCATCCGTCTCTTATTCTTGGTACTGTTGTTGAAGTGATCAAAGCAAGGGGGGAGCTTCCAACAAACAACAATCCTTTTCTCAACCTCATTGGGAGGATAAGGGGGGATTTTCCATTTTGTAACTTCTAAATTTTCAGAGATCATCTTAAAGCAAATGTGAGCCACAGTGTCCCGGGGGGTTTCAATGTCTCTGAAAATTATGTTGTTTCTTTCTCTCCACAAGGCCCAACAGATGTGTGGCGGTATTTGTTTCCATAGTTGAATGATGAGGGGGTGATGGGAGGGGGGGGTCCAATCAAAAGCAAAAAAAATTATATCCTTTTGGAAGACCCAATAGAGACTGCATTTTTGAAGAGTAATAGACCAAATATGAGCAACAAAGGGACAAAGGACAAAAAGGTGGTCAATAGATTCCTCATCAGCTTTACACAGACTACATCTTTTGGGGAGATGGAATCCCCTATTCTTCAAGTTATCAAGTGTGAGGGTTTTACCATGCATGAGGGACCACCAAAAGAAATTGATTTTAGGGATTAGTTGTGGGTTCCAAACTTTCTTCCAGTATTCAGCATCCACAGGGTGCTTAAGGAGCTGATTGTAAGCAAATTTGACTGAGAAAGAGCCCGATTGGGTCTCTTTCCAGATGAAACTGTCTTCATTCAGGGCCAGGGGGATTCTGGTTTCCGACAATATGTGTTGCAGATCCTGAGCAAGGGGGACCAGGTTAGGTCTGTTGCTGTAGATGTGAACAATGTCCTTCCAGCAAAAACTTCCTCGTACCAAATAATCCGCAATATAATCCCCTAGGATACCTTTAAGGTGGTTCATGATTTGATGGAAGCGAGTGTTGATCAAAGGCCCGTCCTCCGTCCAAAAGTCTTCCCAGAATCTCACCTTTCTACCGTCTCCCGAGCTGCCATTTCAGACCTTCTCTAACCATCACTCTGCTCTTCAAGATGTTGTTCCACAACTTGGATCCTTGGGGAAGGTCGGTTGTATTCAAATTATAGTAGAAATGCTCCCGGTCCAAGTACTTAGCTTTGACAATGTTGCACCAGTCCGCCTCACCTTTAGCCAGAGTCCATCCTATCTTGGCAATTAGCACCTTATTGAGGGCATTAATCTTTCTTATGCCCAAACCTCCCAAAGATTTGGGTAAACACACGGTATCCCAATTGACCAGAGCAAGGCATTTTTTCTCTTCCAAACTAGTCCATAAGAAGGTTTTTTGGATTTTCTCAAGTTTTTCCCCCATGGTCCCTGATATTTTAAACATGGAAAGGAAGTACACCAGAATTCCCTGTAGGGAGGCTGCGAGAAGCTGGAGCTTCCCCACACTACTAAGGAATTTCCCTTTCCATCCCGCAAGTTTTTTCTGCATTCATTCCAAAATAGAGTTCCAGAAGGTGGGGGTGACTTCCTTGACCGTGAGGGGGAGACCCAGGTAGGTCCCCGGAAGAGTTACCTCTTTGCATCTAAGGATGGATAGAATTCTGAGTTGGAGGTCATTTGGAGTGTTGAAGAAGTAGAGATTACTCTTCTCATAGTTGATGCATTGTCCTGAAGCCTTGGCGTAGTCGGCAAGTAGGATCTTCCACCCTTTAGCCTCCATGACAGAAGACTTACCAAATAGGAAAGTGTCATCCATGAACTGTTGAATATTAGAGGGGGAAGCGTGGAGGCCGCTTTGAACCCTTGGAGCCTACCATTGGTGACCAGATGGGTCACATTTCTGCTTAAGACTTCAGCTATCACGATAAACAGATAAGGGGACAGACGGTCACCTTGTCGGATACCTTTTTCTGCTTTGAAACAACCCCTAGGAGTCCCATTAATCAAAACTGAGAATTGAACCGTGGTAACACATTTCCAAATCACAGTCACCATTTTATGGTTAAATCCTAGTTTTAGAAGCACTTTGAAAAGAAACTCTCAATTAACCTTATCATAAGCTTTAGATATATCAAGTTTAAAGGCCATACCTAGTAATTTGCTCCTATCCATGGAGTGGATTATCTCATGAGTGGCAATGGCAACATCCAAAATTTGGCGCTCCGAGACATAGCCTTTCTGGGATGGACTGATAAATTTTTCCAGGAAGGGTTTAATCCTATTCACAAGGACCTTGGAGAGTATCTTATAAATGGTATTGCAGAGGCTTATGGGATGACACTCCTTCAAGTAGCTGGGTGTAGTGGGCTTGGGGATGAGGACAATGAAAGTGTTGTTGATCTTTTTCAGCAATCTCCCCGTCTTGAAGAAATCTTGAACAACTTTGGTGACATCGTAGCTAACAATGTCCGAAAAATCTTGGAAGAACGTTGGGGGGAAACCATCCAGGCCCGGAGTCTTGTAGGCCCCCATAGCAAAGACAACCCGGTGGACTTCATCAATAGAGATGGGATCCATAAGTTGTCGATTGTCGTCCTCATTGATGACCATCAGAAGCTTACAAACAAGGTAGTCCTGGAGCGGAGAATCACTTCCACCATTATCTGCATACAGTCTAGTGAAAAAGTCCACCGTACTCTGTCCAAGCAGAGAGTCTTCAGAGATCTCCTGGACAGTTTCATCCTTAATACTTTTGATATAGTTCCTTCTCTTGTGGATACAAACCGATCTATGGAAGAAACCAGAATTTTTGTCCCCTTCCTTCAATTACCGGATCCTGGATCTTTGCTTCCAGTACACTTCTTCCTTGGAGAGGGTATCTTTCCAACTCTTGCGGCAGTCTTCCTCCTCCTTCAAAATGGGGTCTGGGGGGTTACCGGTAGCCATAATATTTTGAAGTTGTTCCAATCTAGATCCCAGGTCCTTCTTTCTTTTGAAGATGTCTCCAAAGGTGGTCCTATTCCAACCTTTGACTTCCCTGCTAATTAGCTTTAATTTCTCCATGATTTTGAACATGGCAGTCCCATGGATTGGGGTGGTCCACCAGCATCTAACCAATTCCCTGAAGTTAGGATGAGAGGCCCACATGATCTCATAGCGAAAGGAGGGGGGGGACCCTGGTAGGGTCTGTCTTTCCAGTGGATTGTTGTGTAAAGTTATATATTTAAATTATAATTAAAACTGATAAATATTTAAAATTCTAGTTTGTTGAATAAACATAGTATAAATCTTTTTTTTTTTGAAGGGTTTGCACAATAGTGAAAATTTTGAGATATGACATATTGCTATTCTCTTAACTTGTATATTATATTGAGATATGTGTAGTTGACTTGTGATTAGTATAAACCTTAATTAAGTTATATAATTATATATGCAAGTTCATATAGGTAGTTAAATCAACCTATGAGCCATCCAAGCCATATGTAGAGTATACATAGGGTTTAGTAGTTAGTATATGATCATATTATGAATTTGTCTTCTTAAAGACTTTTGGACATTTCCCTCATCAAGGTGGTTTATTATTCTCAATAGTTATCAAATATTTATAACATATTTTCTATTATATTCTTCTATTGTGCAATTTATTTCAATACAAGTAATATCATAGCATGACCTTAGCATTGAGAAGGCAAGACAACAAGACAAGTTGAATTGTGAAACAATTCTCTTTTAATTTGTAGAATTATTTTTTATTTTTTAAAGGTTTGATCAAAGACATGTTGAAGCTACTAACACCCAAAATTGAGGTCGTTTGGGCCATATTTGAAGAGGTTGTTATAAAATAAAGGTTTCCATCAAATTCACTCACAAAGCTACAAAAAAAAGTGTTTTTTTTCCCTTAAATTCTTGAAGGTTGAGCAAGGACACTTATCCACCTACCATCTTAATTTGAAGTCAATTGGAGTTGTCTTGAGTAAGTCATTGTCATTTTAGAGTTTTTTTTATAAATTTGCTCTATAGATTGCATTTTTTAGGAAAATTAAATAGTTTGTTTACATTTTTAAAAAGCTTGAAAAAATTGTGAGGGGTTTATTATTTCCAGTTTTAATTTTGTGCTTGACAAGTTCTAAAATCATCCAATCTTGATTTGGTCAACAACAACAACAAAAAAAAAATTGCACTATCGACCCTTAGCATGACAAGACCACTAATTAGAGGTAAGGATAAAACTTCCTACACACAAAGGAATATAACTAGCAAAAATGGTACAAACTTGAAGTTTAGATCAAGTGGAACATCATATCGTCCCCTCAAATGACAAAATGGACAAGATAGAAGAGGATATGCAACACATGCAAGGAAAAGTAACTCTCATGTATAAAAATTTAGCTTATGTGCAAGGAGATATACTTAGCATCAATAACACATTGTTAGTCATGAATAATTATATCAAAGATCAATTAGACTCACAACTAGATGTTTTGAACAATCAAGGTGAATCATATAGAACTAACATATCCAAATCCAAATGCTAGTACTCATACAAGATCCCATAACTTAGTAGGCATGAGTTTTCCATAATCCATACAGTATGTGTAAGTGCTTCTAGATAATACTGTGTATATTTTTGAATCGACGTTTTTTATTCCTCTTCTTGATAATAGATCGTTGAATGCAATTCAAAACATCGGTTCAAAAAATACACAAGCACTTACACATCTCAGAACTTGGCACCAAAGATAGATATAAAATGATGGGCCACCTTCAACTTCACATTGACAAGCGAAGGCCGTCAAATTTCATTCTTGGCCCCGCCCTTTTACGGGTAAATACACGCAATGAAGTGAATGTGCGTGGAAACAACCTTTTATTTAAGACTTAATATAATACTTCCACTCTAAGCCCACGGTTTCATGTGTCGCTCGCTTCAAACATTCAATGACGTTCGAAAAACTATGCCTTGCCCCTGGTTTTCTCAGTATCATAAAAACCCTAACGCGTTTGCTTTCTCTGCAACTATATATACATTTCCCCTTTCTCCAAATTCCCAACAGCTGCCCATTTACCTATTCCTTTGTCTTCTTCTTACTCTCTGCCATTCTTTTCCGTTTAATTACAGACAGAGATCGAGCTGCCTTTGGTTTGTAATAAATATATTTAGCTTGGTGTGGACATGGATCTTGCTACTGATGTTTTCATTCCAGAGGATTATGCAAAAAGCCGCTACCCAAGAAAAATGTGGCCCAAGCAAAATCTCACCACTTCTCAAAATGTTGCAGATCCCCACGGCACGGATCGCTTGTTTTCACAAAAGACTGAAAAATCCCCAATTGTGAGCGGCTTTTTCAGCAAAGAGGAAATACTATTGTCTTGTTTTACTCCATGATTGAGCTTCTCTTCAGAGTATGAAGGGATTTCTGATCACGATGAAGCTTGTGTTTTTTGAACCAGGTTTAGCTTTTCTTGATTGGCGGTATTTCGAGTATCTGTTTCTATCTCGAGTTCATACAAATATTTTGGAAGATTTCCGCATCACTTCCACATTAATGTATTTTTTGTGAAGCCAAATTGGGTTTCAGATCTCTAAATTTTACTACAATGGGTTTTCAATCATTTCAAGTATCCCTGTTTTACTATCTTGCTCTATTCAGCTCTGTAATCTATTTATAGATAAAGAATAGGTTTCTTAGAGATTGAATTCCCCCAATTTCGAGGGTTGTAAATGTTGATCGTAATTTTTTTCTGAAAATATAATACAATTTTTTTTTTAAAATTTAAAATGAATGAATATAAAAATGTAGAAACGCATTATGCAAATTTGTGTTTAGTTGGTTCTAGATAGAAAATATAAGTATCATTAATTTTATTAAAGACGAGTTCATGACTACAAGGACATTCCTATGGTTCTAAACTCGTCTTAAAAGACTTGATAGTTGTGCCCTAACTTCATGCCCATCAAAATCATATGTGGTAATGTTGAATTAATCTTAAGTTTTTAAATGGTCACTTACTTGGCAATTTTATTACTTAAACCAAAGATTTTAGGTCCACATCATCAATTTTTAGTCTTAAAAGGTATCCAAAATAAAGCTCTTTGAGTGAGATAGTTCTCTTAATGGATCATTTTCACGTCTAACCTTTGAAATTATTTATATCAATAATTAAATAGTTATTTCTTGAATATTATATATTCAAACACTCAAATCATTTATTTGATCATATTTTGAAATATCTATTTCAACTAAATATATAGATTTGCAACTTACACATTAAACAACTTAACACTATAATAAGTAAATATTATTAATTGAATCAAACTATTTCAATAATGTGCTATTATGCAAATAAAACCCTAAAACTAATAACAGTATTTAGCAACTATGTATTTCTATCTTCCTCACCATCATGTGTCATTCCTACTCCTTTAGAAACACTCATTGCCGTTGTCATACTTTATCCAATTTTAGCATAGCTACCATGTCTTAAAATTGTCACTACTATGCAAACTCTTAGAAAAACATATAATTGAACATATGTTATTTTTTTTAAATGAACATATAAATTATGTTTTTTCTAAGAGTTTGCATAGTAGTGACAATATTAAGACATGCCATATTGTTATGTTCTTAATCTATTTAATGTATTTGTAGGATTTTGCCAAGATCAAGGGCACAATGAAAAGCATAAAAGAGACAATAGAATGACAAGAACAAACTGTATTCTCATCAATATGCAAATGATCAACTAGATTAACCAATACAATGAATAGAGGCTTGCTTATATAGGCAAGGCCATATGGATGTATGAGCACACAAATATGACATGTGGCTCAATGAGAAACAAGGGTATGTAAGAAATACTAGGGGTAGGTAGGAGAAATAATATAATATTCCACAAGAGGTGGATGACCCATCGAATGTGGAGTGTAACAGCAAAATAAGACCACAAAAGGTGGAATTTCTCCTACAAGCTCTATCCCTATGTGCACACTTCCCTAAGTGTCTCAAATCCAAACTACGAAGAGATGCATTATCCTAAGTTAACTTAAGTAAGTGTAATAATATCCAAAATGAATATTTATTTACACCAACACCCCCCCTTAAGTGCAACTTAAGGGAATGAAGACTCAAGTCAACAATGCAAGATGGGTCCCGACTACTAGGCCATGATAGGTACCCATGTACAATATGCAAATGCAAGCAAAACTATGCAATGCAATCTCTCACAAACGGAGAAAGGGAGAAAACCCAGTGGGAAAAAACTCCCCCCCAAAAAGAGAGATGAATGTACAAAAGACTCTCAAAGAAGAAGGACAAAACCTCAAAGAGGAAAAAGTCCCCCCCATAAGAGAGGAAGGAGAAGTCAGCTGACCCCCCCTAATGACACATCTCGCACCCCCAAGAGAGCTCGCAACTGCTGGAACTTACTCTCGGTGAAAGGTTTGGTGAATATGTTAGCAACCTGCTCTGCTGTAGGACAATACTGCAAATCAATGACCTGCTCTTGGATGAGCTCTCAGATATAGTGCATATGAATCTCGATGTGTTTGGTCCGCTGGTGCTGGACCGGGTTCTTCGAGATTGCAATAGCACTCTGATTGTCACAATGTAGAACTATCGGTCGTGGAGTGGTGAATCCAAACTCTGTGAGAATCTGCTGGAGCCAAATGGTCTCAGTCGCTGCGTTAATAGCGCCTCGATACTCAGCCTCAATTGAAGAGAGAGCAATAGCATGTTGCTTCTTGCTCTGCCAACAAATGGGGCCCAAACCAAGGTGAAAACTGTAACCAAAAGTAGACTTACGATCAACTAGATCACCAGCCCAATCGGAGTTTGTGTAACCAACCAAGCGAAGTCCTGTGCCTACTGCATAGTGAATCCCATAGTGATGTGTACCCTGGATGTAATGAAGGATGCGTTTGGTGGCTTTCCAATGAAGCTCATGTGGTTCCTGCATGAAGCGGGAAACCATGCCAACTGCAAATGAAATATCAAGGCGTGTATGAGTCAAGTAGATGAGACTACCCACAAGCTAACGATACAAAGTGGCATCAACTGGTGGAGAAGAACACTGAGCCTCAAGCTTGACTCCTGAAAGAAAGGGAGTCGAGGCAGGCTTACAATCAGCCATATGAAAGCGTGCAAGTAGATCAAGAGCATACTTGGGCTGCGATAGTGTAATCCCGGAAGGTGACTGTGAAATCTCTATCCTGAGAAAGTAGTGCAAAAGACCCAAGTCAGTCATAGCAAATCTGTCATGCAAAGCAAATTTGACCCTGCTAATGATGGATGAAGTACTCCCTGTAATGATCAAGTCATCAACATAGAGCACAAGTATCAAGTGAGAGTCGTCCTGTCCCAAAATGTAGACATTCGGATCAGAATGACACCTGGTGAACCTTGCGGAGAGAAGAAAGGAATCCATCTTGGCGTACCAAGCTCTGGGGGCCTGCTTAAGGCCATAGAGAGATTTCCTTAGTCTGCAAACCAAGGAAGTATCCTGGATGAAACCCTGTGGCTGCTCCATATAAATCTCCTCATCAAGATCACCATGAAGAAAAGCACTCTCCACATCCATCTGATGTACAACCCCACCATGAGCTGCAGCAATAGCAAGTGTCAAACGAGTGGAGTTCATCTTGGCTACGGGTGCAAAGGTCTCAGTATAGTCAACACCTGCAACCTGCGAGAAACTTTTCGCAACAAGCCGAGCCTTATACTTATCCACACTACCATTCGCTGCAAACTTGGTTCGATAGATCCACTTACATCGAACCATCTTTCTCCCTTTAGGGAGATGGACTAGATCCCATGTGTTGTTCCTCATCAAGTAACTATACTCTTCCTCCATAGCTTGGTCCCACTCAGGAACCCTTGATGCTTCCCTAAATGTCTGTGGATCGGAAGCAGTAGCAATGAATGCATGTGGAAGATCCTGATGTTGTGATCGAGTTCTTCGTGTATCTGAAGGATCCCTAACAAGAGAACCCGCAGACTCAAGTGTCTGTTGAGCCCAACGAGGTCTAGGTGGAGGTGGAGAACGAGGCTCCTCAACTGCAAGTGGACCCTGCGGAGGTGTAACCCTGCGAGTCGAAGTTGAGGGAGTCTCATCATCTGAATCACTAACATCACTATCCACAATGGAGGAAGGTGGAGGAGGTAGAGAGGCTAAGCTAGGAGAGCTTTCCTCAAAGTGAACACTCCTCTCAATGAATACCTCATGTGTCTCTGGATCCATCAATCTGTATGCCTTAACACCCTCAGGATATCCAACAAATATGCAAGGCCGACTCTGAGGTTCCAATGCCTTGTGTTTCTGCGGAGGTATGCGAGCCCATGCTGGACACCCAAAGACTCTGAAATGTCTCACAATCGGTTTCCTACCAGCCCAAGCTTCAAAAGGAGTAATACCTTGCAAAGCTTTGTGAGGCACCCGATTCTGGATGTGTGTGGCACAACTGATAGCCTCTGCCCAAAAGGCAGGATCAAGAGAACGTGCATGTATCATACAGCTAGCCATTTCTTTGAGAGTTCTATTCTTGCATTCTGCAACCTCATTCTGTTGTGGAGTGTATGCTACAGAATGCTGAAGATCAATCCCCTCTAATGTACAAAAATCCTCAAGTCTTTTGTTCACATATTCCCTTCCATTATCTGTGCGAAGAATCTTGACCACTTTCCCTGATTGCTTCTCCACACGAGTCTTGAAGTCATGAAATCTGTCAAATACTTCACTCTTATGAATGAGAAAGTAGACCCAAGTGAAGCGGGAGTAGTCATCAATGAAGGTAAGAACATAGTGGGCCTTACTAAATGAAGGTGCTGGAAATGGACCTGCTACATCGCTGTGAACAAGTTGAAGAACTTCCAAAGCTCTCCAAGTTTTCCCTTTATCAAACTTCTCTTCGGGATGCTTGCCCATGGAACAACCTGAACATACACCCTCTAAAAAACTGATTCAAGGTAGACCTGTGACCATGTCTTTAGTGCTTAGTTGTTGAAGATAGCGGTAGTTGAGGTGACCAAACCGCTCATGCCATAGCTTACTTTCTGAATTTGAATGAGTAAGCAAGGCCCTAGAAGGTGAACTTGGCACAAAGTGGGAGAATGAATAAAGCCTTGAGTTGTCATTGACTTGTCACACTGCTACCAAGGCATCATCATCAAGTTCCTTTACCACAACTGAATCTGGTGTAAACTTAACCTTTTTCCCATTCCCATAGTGAGTGATTTGGTAGATGGAGAGAAGGTTGGTAGACAAGTTAGGAACATAGAGAACATTTTCAAATGTTCCATCATCCATGTCAACTGAACCTTTCCCTTCAACCTCTACCTATGTATCATCACCTATGTAAATGTGAGGTACCTTAGATGGCTCCAATGAAGAAAACTGCTCCTTTGTAGAACCCATGTGATATGAGGCACCCGAGTCAAGTATCCATTGCTGTGAAGAACCTGTTGTAGCCACAAATGCTTGCCCTTTTCCCTTAGACTGTGAGGAAGAGGAAGGAGATGAATCCTTCTTTGTGTAGGCGGATGGCAAGTTGATGTTGTTTTTCTTAAGAAGATTGGTTAACTCATCAACTTGCTTTGCGTGGCATCGATGCTCATCATGACCATACTTCTTGCAATATGCACAAGTTGGTTTATCCTTCTTAGGTGGTGTCCCCTTCTTGGAAGAGGATGAAAAATCGCCTTCTGATGGAGAGGATGATTGTCCTTTTTCCTGGTGTGGCTTAGACTTAAATTGCTTCTTCTTCTTGTTAGAATCTTTGCCTTGACTTCCTTGATTCCCTTGATTAGCCACCAAAGCCTTGGACTTTGAAGACTTGAGAAACCCCATGTTCAACAACTTAGATTGTTCCAATATCAACATTTCTGTGAAAGCATCAAATGAAGGCATAACATAAGAACTCCCCACTGTCAAACGATGAGTTTGGAAGCTAGATACAAATGCTGCATATTCTGGTGCAAGCTTGTCTAACAAGTTGAATATCAACTGAGCATCCTTTTTGTCAATTCCACAATCCTTAATCTTTGCTCTTAGCTCATTTGCTTTGGTGACATAATCTTGGATTGTATCAAAACTCTTGGGATCCAAGTTGGTGAGCTCATTGTCAATCTGATAGCCTCTGATTTCATCAACTTGTCCATACAATTTCTGAAACATATCCCAAGCCTCTTTGATTGTTTTACACTTCTCAATGTGAAAAATGAGGTCATCTGATACATACTTCCGTAAGGTTCCAAGAGCCATGCAATTCTTTGTGAGCCACTCTAATTGAGCAATTGGATCAGCCTTAGGATCAGGTGGTGTTGTTATTGTTCCATCTATGTAATGTGTGAGACCCTTTTCCATTAGTTTACTCCATACTTTAATTTTTCATGATGCATAATTATGTGGAGTTAAAGGCAGAAATTTATTAGGACTCATTGCAACAAAAATGGAAAGAGCACAAAGAGAGGCACAATCACACAAGACACCCCCCCCAAATTCACTCAATCAAAGAACCCCCCCCAAATGTGATGATTTTGGCACTTTATAAGTAGTGCATATACAATGGGCCACTTGCAAAAAATGGCAAAGTGGACTTCTGATTTACAATTTTACAACTGCCTCAATAAGGCCAAAAGAGTCTCAAACTGATAATGCAAGAGATCTAACTAAGATCCAAGCAATTTATAAGTACCTAATAGGCCAAATAAGACCAATATCTGAAAGTACAATTTCCATTCAAAATCTCTGAAATCTGATCATAGATTATGAGAGTAGACGAAAAAATAAGCACTTTCAAAAAAAACGGCACCTGAAAAGGAGGTCGTATGAGCTCAAACGAGGCCTTTGAAGTTGCAGAATTGAGGATTGGACAGGTACAGCTGAGAGAATCCGAAAATTTCGAAAAACCTGTGCACCAAAATCAAAAAATAACCACACCACTGCGAAGATCACGAAATTTTAGCCCATTTCAAAAATATTGCACCAAAAAAGGAGCAAAAATGAGCAAGATATGGTCTTTCAAAGTCGGACTGCAAAACTGAAAAGGCCAATGGAGAGGGGTCAAAAAAATTTCAAAAAAATGTTGATGTGGCGTTGACGTCAACAATTCACTATGTTAAATTTGACGGTCGTATGACCGTCGCAAAAAAATTGCCTCCCTGCTGACTGGGCGTCCGTATTGTACAGACTGCTGACTAGGCAGGTGACTGTGCAGGTCGTACTGATGACGTGGCAATCTGCGTACGTAGGTACGATTTAGCCCGCGGGCCAGTGGCAGAAAGGGTACGACCCTGCACACAAGGTATAGCCGAATACGGGGGGGTCTGCAGACCCCCAAAAAATAGCCAATTTTTTTTTTTTTTTAATCGCTATTTTTTATTTTCGAATTTTTTTTTTTAATTTTTTTCGAAATTTCGAAAAAAAAATTTTGAAAAATAATTTTTTTTTTAAATTTCGAAATCCGTACGATAATAGCCAAGATGGGGAAAAAAAATTTCTCACCAAAATAGGTCGACTTTATAGTCGAAATTTATGGAAACAGCCTCCCGGATTCAACAGTGATGTCCAAATCGCTGTATGATGCCTCCAAAAAATGAAGATCCCCAAATCCGAAAATAGAAGCCTTCCACGATGTCTCCAAAAATCGATCAATGAAGCCCCAATAGCTCTGATACCATGTAGGACTTTGCCAAGATCAAGGGCACAATGAAAAGCATAAAAGAGACAATGGAATGACAAGAACAAACTGTATTCTCATCAATATGCAAACAATCAACTGGATTAACCAATACAATGAATAGAGGCCTGCTTATATAGGCAAGGCCATATGGATGTATGAGCACACAAATATGACATGTGGCTCAATGAGAAACAAGGGTAGGTAAGAAATACTAGGGGTAGGTTGGAGAAATAATATAATATTTCACAAGAGGTGGATGACCCACCGAATGTGGAGTGTAACAGCAAAATAAGACCACAAAAGGTGGAATTTCTCTTACAAGCTCTATCGCTATGTGCACACTTCCCTAAGTGTCTCAAATTCAAACTACGAAGAGATGCATTATCCTAAGTTAACTTAAGTAAGTGTAATAATATCCAAAATGAATATTTATTTACACCAACAGTATTGATATATATGTAATTGATTTGTGGCTAGCATAAATCTTAATTAAGCTATATAATTATTTATATAAGCTTATATAGATGGTTAAGTCAACCTAGGTGTCATCTAAAGCATATTTATGGTATTCATAGGGACTAATGGTTAGTTTATGATCACATTATGAATTGTGTCTTATTGGAGACTTTTGGACATTTGTCCCCTTGAAGTGGCTTATTCTTTCTCCATTATTGTCAAATATTTACTGCATATCTTCTACTATATTCTTCTTTTGTGCAAGTTATTTCATTGTAGGTAGTCTCATAGCATGATCTTGTCATAAGAAAAGCAAGAAACGTGACAATTGTTTTTAGTGAAAAAGTTGGATTATGAAAGACATCTTCCTCAATTTGAAGAAATTATTGATCCACCTACAATCTATATGATTAGAGGGTAGGTAGAGAAAATAAGAAAATAATGAGAGAGTAGGTAGTGTAGGAATTAAGAGGTTGACTTGAGTAAGTCATCATCATTTGAGGGTTTTTTATAAATTTTCTTTGTAGGTTACATTTTTTTTGGATTCCTTGATTGATCTGTAAGATCCCAACCTTTGTTCCCATTTCAATCCTCTCGACGATACTTGCAGTTGTTCCCCACCCCTTCCCCACTTCTCCACGTCTATAAGATCGAAAGCCCAGCCCCTACACCTAATTTGTCCACTTTTTAAAAGATTGAAAAAATGTAAGAGTATATTATTTGTACAATTTTTATTTTGTAAAATTATTCAATCAAGATTTGGTCAAGAGAAAAAATAGATTTTGCACTATCAACTATTAACATGAAAAGACCACTAATTAGAAATAAGAACAAAAATTCTATATACCAAAAAATATTACCACATAAAAGATATGAACTTGAAGTTTGGATCAAAGGGATCTCAGTTATAACTCTTTCTCATTGAATGACAAAATGGGGTAAGATAAAGAAGAGGATTTCCAACACGTGCAAGGAAAATTAGTTCTCATAGAAGAAAAATTTGGATTATGTGCAAGTAAATATATCTAGCATTAACAACACTTTGTCGATTATCAATGGTTATATCATAGATCAATTAAACCAGATGTGTGAGCAATCGAAATAGATCATTGAGACCCCATGACTATCTAGCCAACTAAGCGTAACTCATAAAGAAATTTTTTTAAAAAAATTCTCTTTCTTATGATTTGCATTTTAGTTGGTTGAATAGACGTTTCAACATTTCCCATTCATACTAGCCAATCCAAATCTAAATGCTAATACTCATATGAGATCTCAGAACTTACTACCGATGATAGATACAAAATGATGGGTCATGAAAAATGGGACGCGTCTATTCTGACTCCAAAAAGACAGTACAGATTGACTAACACGCATGTTAGTTGAGGGTTTTACACCGTCGATTTTGCAATTAACGGCTTTGATGGACTAACTTGTCACTAACACGTTGTACAAAAGATTTATTTTGGAGGCTAGAATAATTGCGACTTGAAAAATGTGTAGCCATCCTTAACTTCACATTGACAGGCGAAGGCCGTCAAATTTCATGCGTCCTCCCCGCCTGCGATCCACTTGCCCTTTACTGGCAATTATGCGCAATGAAATAAATACGCGTGGAAACTCAAGCCCATGGTTTCATGTGCCAGTCGCTTCAAACATTCAATGCTTTTTCCTCGGACATTGGAAAAAAAAGTGACTCGCCCCTGGTTTTCTCTGTATCGTACAAAACCTCAACGCGTTTCCCTTCCCTACAAATATATTTACATTTCCTCTTCTCCCAAATTGCCTGAACAGCTGTGCATTTACTTATTACATGTATTCTTCTTGCTCTCTGCCATTCTCTTCTGTTTTATTACAGACAGACATCGAGCTGCCTTTGGTTTGTGACAAATTTAGGTTGGTGTGGACATGGATCTTGCCACTGACGTTTTCATTCCAGAGGATTATGCAAAAAGCCGCTACCCAAGAAAAATGCGGCCCAAGCAACAATTCACCACTTCTCCAAATGTTTCAGATGCGCACAGCATGGATTGCTTGTTTTCACCAAAGAATGAAAAACCCTCAAATATGAGTAGCTTTTTCAGCAAAGATGAAATACTTTTGTCCTGGTTTACTCCATGATTGAGCTTCGCTTCAGATTATGAGGTGGTTTCTGTTCTTGAATGCTGGCGCTATTTCGAGTATCTGTTTCTATCTCGATTTCATACAAATATTTTGGAAGATTTCCGCATTAATGCATATTTTTTGTAAACCCTAAGTGAGTTTCAGATCTCTAAATATCAAAACAATTGTTTTTCAATCATTTCAAGTATGCCTGTTTTACTATCTTGCTCTATTCAGCTCTGTAATCTATTTACAGGTATAAAATAGGTTTCTTAGATGAATTCCCCCAAATTCGAGGGCTGTAACTGTGGAATGTAATTTTTATCTGAAGATATAACAGAATAGAGAGACTCAAGGGTTTATACGATGCGGAAGCAATTAGATACATAAGGATTGCAGTCCTACTAAGAGAACAAAAATCGTAGCATTCAGATTTGTTTTTTTGACAGAGAAAAAATGAGAGTGAGAAAGGGATAAATGCAGGATTCAGTTTACTAATATCAACATCCATACTCTTGTTCATACTTGAATGCTCATAAGCGATCCAGAATTTATGGAATAAAGGAATTCATTGTGAATGTTATTAGTCCATGTCTGTAATAATCACGATTTACCATTTGTAAGTGTTAAATTTTTTCTGCAAATGCATGCTTGATGGGATGTTAATCACCCCTCTTTCTATTCTCTCCCATAAATCTGGGAAGGATCAGTTGTTTTAATTATTCAGCATTGCCAAATCAAATGAATATCCTTTCAAAGAAATTTTGCCCTGGCCATCCTCTGTTTCCCAGGTTGTCACTGGCAATTTTTATCTGAAAATATAATAGAATATATACTCAACGATTTATACCATCTTCTGTTTTGCTGGATGTTTCTATGCAAGAACTATATGATCTATTATTTTTAAACTTAAACAACTCCATTTTATGCGAGAATGACTTAAACAGGTGATTTTCTGGACACTTGAGGGATTTTCCATTCAGGAGCATTATTTCTGGGCATTTATGTGAAATTGTGCAAATAAAACCCTAAATATAATATTGATCTTTTTCATTCTTAAAACACTTAATCCTAAAATTGTATGTAATTTTTATGTGAGCATATAATTGAATAGAGAGTCAAGGATTTATATCATCCTCTGTTTTCCAGGTTGTCTCTATGCAAGAACTATAATATGGATTATTTAAAACTTAAAAACATCTCCATATCATGTGAGAATGACTTGAACAGGTGGTTTCTCTGCTCACTTAAGGGATGTGCCACAGTTTCTTGGCACAGTTTCTTTGGGCACTGGCTATGGAGCAATGTAAACAGCACCGCATAGCCTAGGCCTGCCTCTAAGTACCTGCGTGGAAGTACCCTGTTTCTTCTGCCTCATCCGTGCATCGTAATAAATATTAGCAAATTTTTTTAAAGAAGAGGCTAGCCCGCCAGCGTTTTGTGGGTCCCCTCACTTACCCTGTGATGTCAACACTTACCCACGGCAGAGGGAATTTACGGCAAGAGATGACGGGCACGATGCACAGACGAGGGGAGGCAGGTACTTAGAGGCAAGCCTAGGCTATGCAGTGTTGTTTACATTGTTGCATAGCCAGTGTCGTTTCTTTAGGCATTTTTGTGTTATTGTGCAAATAAAACCCTAAACATAATATTAACCTTTCTCATTCTTAAAACACCTAACCATAAAAGTGCATGTAATGTACCCACCAACTAACACTAAAATTTCTTTGAACGTCAAAGGGATTTCAATAGCCCTCCTATGGAGGTGTGTTTATGCTTTGTTGGAGTATGCAAGCAACTACATTTGTGCATCCTCCTTGCCACTAGGTGTTTGATTGAAGGTACCATTAGTTGTCATTAATTTTATAGTGTTGACATAAAAGATGTTGAAGAGGACTTAGCCATGATGGATCTACATGAAGTCAAATATATGCTACTTATCATATTTTCTTGTGCTTGGTTGTTCTTTATGTTACATTAAGTTATAGAATGAAAATGGGAATTGTTTTTTAAATTTTAGAAGGTGAGCAAGGGAATATCGGTCCATCTATAGTCTTAATTTGAAGTCAATTGGAATCATTTTGAGTGATTTATTACAATTTTGTAGTTTATATTAATTCATTTTATTGATTGTAATTTTTGAAACAATTTAGATTTGTTTGTATTTTTTGAAAGTTTGAAACTAATCATTAGCAATCTACTTTTTGTAATATTAGTTTTGTGGCTGGAATTTTTCTGAAGTCATTTGATCAAGGTTTGGTCAACAAAAAAAATAGATTTTGCACTTTCAAGCCTCAATGTGGTAGGATCACAAACTAGAGATAGCGGTGAAGATTCCTACACAAGAAGAAATGGTCATCAGAAAAAGATATAAATTTGGAGTTTGGATCAAGATGAACCTTAGTTATAGCTCCCTCCCCATTAGATGACAAAATGGGCAAGATGGAGGAGGACATGCAACACATGCAAGGAAAAAGAGCTATAATCCAAAAAAAAAAGAGGCTAATGTGCAAGGAGATATACCTAGCATCAATAATATATTATCAATTATCATTTATCATATTAAGAATCAACTAGATTTCTTAAGCAATCAAGGTAGACAATTGTTAGCACTCTAATAGGATCTCAAAACCTAATACCAATGGTAGATATGCACAATTTGATGACAAGAACCTACTAACTTGGACTAAAGAAAAGGATATATTTTAATGTACATCAAATTCTAAATGGGAAAAAAGTGACAATGGATTCCTTATAGCTAGAATCAAAGTAATTCATTTGGCATCAATGGCTATATGATCAAAGGAACAAAAAGGTTCTCACTATCACCTAATTAGTGTTTACAAAGGAGTTATAATCACACTATAGCAATAGTGTACAAAAAAAGTACTTCAACCAATTAACCAAACTACAGTAAATGGGATAGGTCAAGGATTATTCTAGCAATTTTAGAACTTATACTCGAAAGTAGAGACAATAATATAGGAGAAAGTAAATGACTTATTTCTTGGTAGGCTTGAGGATCACATTCAACATGAGGCATGCATGTTTATTCTTATTATCGCATTTGAGTCTTTTGTTCTATCATGTAGGGTAGAGAATTTGTTGGCTCCTAGAAGGTAAGGGATTCAATGGCATGAGAGAGAAGAGCTTTCTACCACAACCATTCCCTCAACCCACTAGATTGACCCCTCAATAAATTCCCTCAACCCTCTAGATTGACTCCTCAATAAATTGAACAAAAAAGATAAAAAGGGTCATGTTTTAACTATGGTAGAAAATTCAATAAAAGACATAAATTCACTAGAAATAAATTATTCTTACTTGAAGGCAAAGTGAGAAAGAAGAAGAAGAAATATTGGAGTTTGGCAATGGATAGGTGAAGAAATCAAGAGATACCCAACACACATTTCTTTTCATGCACTCTCAAATATTAGCATGCTTGAAATTCTCAAGGTAGTCGATTTCTCAAAGAAAGAGAGTAATTTTTTTGATAGACTCAAGAAGATTCAACTTCATCAATAAGAAGGTAGTCACCCATCTAAATTATTATATCTATCTTGCTTTGAAATTATAGGCCATGATTTTAGATGGTCGTGTACTATTATTGGTTCATTAAATGACACAATATTAAATTGTCTATGAGAGAATACATATTTGGTTTCCTTGTATTTCTTATCTCCATGGGTGCAACATACAAATTGTGTTGGGAGTTCATTGGCTTACTATATAGAGGATAGCTGAGATGAATTCCTAAGAGCTATTCATTTATTTTCACTTGGAGAGTAGGACAATAGAATGAAGAAGGTTGTGTACAAAGTCTCCACAAATGTTAATCTCTCACTAAATACAAAAGATATCAACATGTTTTGCTAATTTTCATTTCCATAGCTTTTTCACTAGATACAAAATGGATAATGAGGTTGTCCAAGAAAAAATATTGTCTAATTAAACACATCATTATGTTTAGATCTACAAAACTTGGCCTAAATTGTGCAATCTACATGCCAAGATTTCATTGCAATGGAAGTAAAAATTGAAGATGAGATCCTTATTTTTCCTATGAAGGGATTTTTATTCTAGAGTTTAATTTTGTTATGGATAAAGAATTGTTCTACAAGGTGGTCCATTAGATTTTTAAGGGGATACTATCTATATTAAGCTTTGGTTCCTCACCTTTGATCCACACATAAATTATTTTTCTTCTACCTTACCTTTTAATATAGTTCTGGAAAACCCGTAGTTTAAAGACTATTGACAATGGAATCGATTAATTTCACCATATGTTAGAAGGGACTTTTGGATATTCTTGCTCCACTTATGCCTATATTTACATTGAGATGAGTATCATCAAGGGTTTGCCTATGAAAAAGTATCTCTAGTGGGAGGTCGAAGATGGTGTCAACCCTTAGATTATGAGAAAAAATCCGTTTAGGTGCATAAATTATTTCTCTTCTGAACATTTTTCCTTCCAATGCCCCCAAAACAATCTTTGAAGGAAATAAGTCCAATGCCAAAAAAGTGTGTCAATTTTAGGAAGCCCACACGGTGGCTAGTTATTGAAGCCCAATGATCAATTGGTTGTTTTAAATAAACCTCTAGATAAGGATGCTTAGAATTCTTCTATTGAATTTAAGAACACTCTAGTTGTATATTTAGCTTCAGAACCTTTGACCCTTGTAGATGAAGGGAATTCCTTAAAAGCTCATAAATCCATGATTGCATCTTTTATGAACTCTTATCCAATTTCTCAATCTGTGATGAAGTCTAATGGTTGGATCATTGCAGAAAAGAAGAAGAGGAAGGTGCCTATGACTAAGTGCAATATTAGCGGAAGCCAAATGATCGTTTATTTCCATGATAAGGGTAATTTGTCTCTAGATTTTTGGGAGGATTGATGTTATTGGGTTATCTAGGTCTCTTATGATTTATAAATGGTCACTTTAATACTTTGTTTGATAGAATGATCTACCTATTTTTATGAATCGAGTTTGATGTAACTTTATGTTACCAAAATCTACACTTTGAAACTTTTCTTGAGACAATCCATAACCCAAATGTATTAAGTTTATATATATATGTAGTCACACAAATCTGTCCATTTTAATTAAATGAATATTTCGTATTTATTTGATTAAAAATCCACTAGCCATCAGTTAATTAAATAAATATTTAATTAATTCATCTCCAAACATTCTTCTATTAATTAAATAAATTATTCAATTTATTTTAATTAATTCATTAAATCAAATTCCATTCAATTAAATAAATAAAATCTATTTATTTAATTAAAATTCCCTTTTCCTCTTTTAAATAAATTAAATAAAACATTTATTTAAATCATTATCCCCACCCCACTTGCATTTTCCTACAAATGCAACTTGCACACATTTTGAAATAAATGAATTTTTATTTTAAATAAAATCCTATTTTCCCTCACCCACCAAATCCACTTGCAAAATCTAATCCCCTTCTAGATTCTTCTAACCCCTTCCTAATTAGTCTAATCCATCCCCTAATTATTGTCACATTCCTAAACAAAATGGAGTCACTTCTCAAAGCCTAAAAGTCTTTGATAACCATTAAAGGCTTTCAACCTTCAACCACTAAATGTCTCAAAGTCTTGGATAACCTTTGAAAGCTTCCAACCTTCAACCACTTAATCCACAAAGTCTTCAAAAACCATTAATGGTTAACCCAAACCCTCCCACATGGTTAAAACATTTGTTTTGACTCAACCTCTACCCAACCCAAGGGTCTCATCGGGCCTTTAATGCTTTGACCATGATTATCTCTTAATCATTTGCACAAAGGTTTATCCTTGCATTAACTCCTAATCTAGTGGGTAATCCTAATTTAGACTTGACCCTTAGCCTTTAGATAACCATGAGGTCTTCTCAGGCCTTTAATGCCTCCAACCTCTTCTCTCAACCCAATCCTGTGTTGACACTTGTCACTATTTTATTGGTGCCAATTGTGCACATGGATCCCCAACTTTCAAGCTTGACCCTTGATTAAACCCTTCAATCTTGGCCATCCATTGCTCCATTTTTCCTATAAATAGAGCCCATTCCTTCATAATCCAGATCCTGAAAACTTGTATGCATTTAGGCTATAGAAATTTTAGAGAGCATTTAGCATAAGCAATCTAACATCTTGTCTTTTTGGTAAAATCAATCATTTTAGCATCAATAGCATAGGATTTAGCTTTTCATTTCATATTGGAAGCTTAATATTAAATCTCAATCCTCCATAAGCATCCATAGTGCAAAAAGCTGCTGAGAGCTACACTATTTTGGAACTTGGAGAGGAGAGGAACAAGGGAGAAGGAGCTAAGGCCATGCTAAGAGGCAGTTGCAGATGCCTCATAATCTTTGTTTCGTTTATTAGATACATTAGCATGCTTTTAGTGTCTCTCTTGGTATGCCTTCATAGATTAGTTTTTGATTGACTAACACTAACGGTTTTTGTGTCTTTGGTGTTGTTTATCATTTGCTAACCTTGTGCCATTTTGCAGGGCATATATATATATATATATATATATATATATATATATATATATATATATGAGTGGACATGGATCTTGCCAATGACGTTTTCATTCCAGAGGATTATGCGAAAAGCCGCTATTCAAGAAAATTGTGGCCCAAGCAACAACTCACCACTTCTTCAAATGTTGCAGATGCACACAACACACATTGTTTGTTTTCACAGAAGAATGGAAATCCCCCAAATTTGAGCGACATTTTAAACAAAGAGGAAATAATTTTGTTTCGTTTTACTCCATAGTTGACCATCTCTTCAGAATATGAGGGGGCTTCTGTTTTTTATCTCAAGATCGGACAATTTTTTTGGAAGATTTCCGCATTAATTTACTTTTGGGGGAAAACCCAATTGGGTTTCATATCCCTAAATATCAAAACAATGTTTTTTCAATCATTTCAAGTATCATTGTCTAGCTCTCTTACTTCGTGTTCAATTGCCTGATCCATCCATTCAACTTTGTAATCTATTTACAGGTATAAAATGGGTTTCTTACATTTCCCTAAATTCGAGGGTTGTAACTGTGGATGGTAACTTTTATCTCAAGATATAACGGAAGCTCTTTAAAAGAGGTGGGTCGTGGATTGGGTCCCAGAGGAATGTTGGTAGACAAAGGAATTATAAGCATATAGCCTATAGCCTATCAAGTTATAGCCACCATTAGGTCATTTCAACAATATTCTCTTGAAGTAACATGATAAGGATTATTCTCTACACAAAACAATATCTGATTAAAAACACAAATTTGTATAGCACAGTTGATCTTCAATAGATTTTTTGCATTTTTGCAGTATTGAAAAGGTGGATTAAGAGGATTAAACAAGTAGAAGTTGTGTAAAAATCTGTTGTGATTTGTAGATTTTGTGTTTTTGATTAAGTGTTATTTTGTATGGAGAATAGACAGCTCCGAGTAACATGCCTTAAAGTTATAGAAAAACATAATCAAGGGATTGTTGCATGCTACTATTAAACCCTTTAATTGTTACCTTAGATTTTGGAAAATAGAGTAATCAATGTTCATTGTATATACAGTCTACTAGATCAACTATCCACTATTTTGTTCTTTAATAGCTCCATACTTAATCATAATATCTAATGACCTACATTCATTAATCACACGTGGAGATGGTAATTGATGAGAAACCGCAAATAATTTTTGGCATTATAAGAATGAGCACATGTCTCATATCTCATGTGCACATGACTAGATGTAAAATGAGTCAATAATATAACTAAGGCATTAAAAGTGGGCATAGAACTAGGCTTCATATGAGATGTTAAGAATGGAGATGAATGAGCCATATAATATGTAGAAAATGTGTCATTTGTATCAACAATGTCATGAGATATATCTACATTATATGGTGTATCATCCAAAGCAATCCAGAAGGTGTAAGTATATCATGTGTATCCTTCACAATAAATATATATGAAAGAAAGGTGCTCAAAGGTATTATACAATTAGAATAAAGCATGTTACTATCTTTCTTCTTAGAATAAATATTTAGTAAATAGTAATCATGGAGAATTGAAGTGATAGTGTCTAATAAAGAAGGGAAAGTGATGATTTACTCCCTGAATGAGAAAGAGAGCACATGTATAATGGAACAATGCTTCTACACACAATGTGATCCCTTTGCATGATTAAATGTCCTTATTGTATCAAGAATAGATGGGTAACTTGCCTCAAATTGTATAAAGATGCCAAAACTAGTGATGGACACATGGATGTCCAAGTCAAAGATAAAGTACCACAAAAATATATAATATAGAAATAATGGTTATCCAAAGATGAGAAGTAAGCAATAAGTTTCAAACCCATAACAATAGCAAATAAATGATATTAAAATGAAGTATATTTATTATCAATCATTATATTATATTTCAAACAAGTAGAACTAAGATAAGGGTGGGTAGAGTGGATTATAGCTAGGAAGTATCAATTAAACACAAACCCTAAAATATAGATATATCGATGAAGCACAATGATGGAAAAGTAAGTTTTATATATATATATATATATATATATATATATATATATATATATATACACACACACATCATTAAAAAGTGCAAATCTAAAAATTGTAATGTAAAACCCTAACAAGGAGTTAAGTTGTGTAAGATTAGACAAAATAAATAAATAAATGCAAAGGAAAATAAACTTTCTTAATGCTTAATCTAGGCTAAACCAACCAATTTCATACAATTCGTGCCATGGATTAACCTAGACTAAATAATGAAAACTAGCTAGGATTAATTATATGATAATTTTCAACATCTATTTTAGAAAATAAAGTGCAATAAATACTGAATACTTAGCCTTATGACTAAAAAATGTATGCAAATCTAAAATGGAACATAAATTTTAACACTTCAAAATCTAAAAAGGATTCAATGGCAACATAATATTTTCTTTGCAACTAGAAAGTTTCATTTACTTTGTGTAGTGACAAATTTGAGGATCAAACACAAGTGTGCTCACCGATTTATCCTATGCCTATAAACTTGTATTGTAAATTATGTTAGCTTCTACTTTTTACTTTATTTGATTCGCCCTAGCTTCTTATGCATTTTTCTAATATATGATAGCTAAAAGTATTTAAAAATGCATTTCTATACTTGTTAATATATCACAAGGGTACATGTTCTCCTAGGTCAACCCATAGAAATGTGTGTACAAAATAAAAAACAACACTCTTGAAAAATGCATATGCTCCTAGCATTAATTGTGCAAATATAGAGAAATGTGAATAATATATGAATACAACTCTCAAATTGTTGGATGTTTGAAATGAATGCATTCAATGCCTTTAAAGATAAGGATATAACCTAACATCACAAAAATTTGTGTTTAGCCAACCTTAGGTAGGATGGGTATCAACAAGACTCGACAAAATTTGAATTTTAAAACATGGATTTAGGAAGGACAAGTTTGTGAGTATAAAGCATCCTCAAGATTGCAAACTAGTAATAAAACATGGAGGAGGTTAAATGAAATATTATAATGTAGTGCCCCTCCCTGACTCATCCTTTGTGAGAGGATGTGATAAACACTTTTGGATTTGTGCTCTGATAGGCTCTTTGACATTAGTCCCTCCTAGACTTGCATTTTTATTTATGCATCGATAGACATATATAGACTCTTATGTGATGCTAGATAATTTATATGGGCATATGCTATTTGATAAATTATGAGGATGATTGATACATCTTGGACTATATTGATGATGAGCCTATATTTGATGATTACATCTATTCGTTATTCATGATGGATCATATTGCTTATGGGATTTTGATTATATTATGATTGAGCTAAGCCTACTCTATGTTTATGATGGCTGAGTTGATGCTTTGATGATTGTGATTGTCTTCTAGTGTCGTCGTGATTAGAGACGATGTTATACCACTCATTTAGAGCACGATATGACGTTGTGATTCTCTATCACTTCCCTGATCATTTATGATGTATATGTGTTGTATATATGTTGTATTGCGTTTAGTGGTGGATGCAGGTTTGCAGGTACCAGACATCGACTCCACCTAGTCTCACAGATCTAAGCGTGTCTTTATCCCAATGGCAAGTTGTTGGAGACGACATGTGTTTCCCTCTCATACACTAGGCTTAAGTTGTTCACCTTGTCGGTTTTGTGTTATTGCGCAAGTTGGTGGTTAGAGTCTTGTGTCGGTGTTTGCCCCCTCTTATCGGTTTGCTTGAGGTGATGTGGTTGTGTGGTTATTATTTAATTAATAATTGGATTAATATAATTTATTAATGTTTAAATTAATTTATGGTATAGTATGTTTATTTAATTATTTTGATAATTTATTATTGAGATTTTATATTTATTGGCTTGATTAATGTTGGCTGAGCTTGATTTATTTAATTTATTGATTTATTGTTTATTGGCTATTTATTTGGTTTATTTAGTATTTAATTGATTATTTGATATTTAATTATTGTTGAGATTTTATAATTAATTAATTGAGATTAATTTATTGATCTATTTGATCTATGGCTTAATTGATTATCTAATTATTTATTTATTGTTAATGGTTATTTATTTATTATTTATTGATTTATTAATTACTTATTGTTGATTTGATTTCACATTTTATTATAGGTTTCTATTTAATAAGTTTTTATTTATTTATTTATTGTGGGGATTTGATTTATTATTATCCCATTTATGTTTATACTACTACCTTATTATTATTATTTGCATAATTGGTTATAATATAAAGTTTACCTACCCTCTATTCTGATTGATTAATTTCTATGAGGGTAAGTAAATAATATAGTTTTATATTATCTACCTTGTATTCACGCATGGTAGGAATAATATATAGTTTTATGGAATTTTCTGATTGGCCGGTGGATTTCTATAGTTTGAGTTTAATTTTGTATTTTATGGATTTTTCCATGCGTTGTCGGGGTTGGCATTTCTGGAAGATTTTGGATTGAAGTTTTGGATTTTGATTGAATTTTTGGATTGGATTGCTGGAAGTTGGATTGAATATTTTGGATTGGAGTTGTTGGATTTTTGGATTGCTCTTCACCAGTTTGATTCTTACCTTGGTTGTGATTTCCAGGTTGGAGCTCTGTTTTCTCTCTCTATAATTTAATTGGAAAGATTATCTATTGTTATTGTTGAAAGATTGTTTGGGGAATGGATTTTGATGTCTAAAGTTTTCAATTTGGTTTTAGGAAAAATTTATGGATGATTGAAATACGTATATGAAGTATTGTAAAAATTTGGGAATAGCGATTTGCTGAAAATGCATATTCTACATTTTCCATAATGAATCTTGTTTCCCCTTCTTTGTGATCTTGTTTGAGTTTAATGAGATCTTGGATTGATATTTAAATTTCATTATGTCTTTTTGCATCTCCTCATGATTATGTGTACATTGGCAAGATTAGAAGTGTTTGAGGCTTGTTGGGACTTGTTTTCTTGAGTTTTGTGCATTGCAATCTTGTCTTAACTTGTTCTGTAGTTGGATCGAGTGTCGTTTGGGCATTATAATTCTTTTGGATTATTTTTTTGTATCTCTCTTGGCTTTATTTCATCTCCCCAAGTTGTTGTGCAAGTTTGGTGAAGTTTTGTGCACTTCTAAGTGCGGTTGTGGCTAGAGATTGATGATGAATTCTCTTAGTATGATCATAATCTTTCATTTGTATTTTCCCTTATATTGTTTCATCCTCCCGCACCTCCTGGGAGTGTCTCTTGGTCAATTTGTGAGTCCTTATGTAATATCAACACCTTACTTGTCCCTTTTTCTTCATTTTGGTATTCTAAACCCAGAAACGCTATTGTTGGCACCAAAATGCTAAAGGAAGCCCCCAAAACGCTATAGGATGCCATGGGAATGCTAATATGTCTTCAGGAACGCTAAAAGGGGTTCTTGATGCGCTGAACTGCTCCAGGGTGCAAGTTTTGCTAGTTTTGGTCACTGTGTTCACTTTATTTGATTTTGGGAATTTACCAAAGGTATTTTATGATTGCATTGAGTTCCTCAAAGGTGCTTATGATGTCATATTTATCATTACATGTTATTTTTGTGCTCCAGTAAGAGGATTTGTGCCTTATAGTTGAGGATATTATCTATATGTTGAGTTGCTCTAGCGAGAGGAAGATTGCCTCATTGTTAAGGAATGTTTATGAGAGCTACAGTGGAATGGTATTGCCTCACTGTTGAGGATTGAAATCTATTTTGGATTAGCCTTTGAACTCATGTTTATGCCTTGGTTCATTGTTGTTTTATTTTGGTGAAGGCTCTTGCTTGTATTTGGGTATATGAATCTTTATGTGCATCGATTTGCTTCGATGATGTTGTGATTGTATTTATGTCTTCGTGATGTTGTTTTGATGCATATTTCACCCTAAGGTATTGGTCCATGATTAGGGGGAGTGGGCTCTTGCATGTGTAGGACTGGGGTCGTCAGCAATAGGTTCTAAGAGGTTCCTAGAGAGGATGCTTAGGGTCTAGACCTATCATGGAACCACATGAAGAGTTTATGTTTAATTGCAAGTGATAACAATAATAATTTGATTACTGGATTTGGGTAAATAGGAATTCACTTAAACAAGATAATGAAATTGGTTTTTGGTGCCCCACCTCATAGCCCTTGAGTGTTGACTCGGGATGAGGTTGGGAAGACCATTGGAGTGGCAAACCGATCTCCCTTGATTGGTTCCAAGGTGAAGATGGTTCCACATGCCTATCAAGGTGTGGTGTGGCCCTTCTTCGTGATGATAGCATGTGATGACACTCTTCCCTACATGTGTCCATTATCCTTATGCATTTGTTGTTGATTATGCCTCTGGAAGTTTATTGATTTATGATTAGCCTTGTGATGTGATGTGATTTGATTCATTATTCTTGATTGTTATCTTGTGGATGTCTTGTTGAATCCCTTGGTTGTTAGATGTCAACCTAGGTCTTGAGTGAGAATTGGAACCTCGTGTCATCTCCTAGCACGGGGGGTGGTTCCTATTTGGTTCCACATGGTTGGGTAGTTTGATACCTTCTTCCATTGGGATGTTCTTCATTGGATGCTTGTATGCATTGACATGAATTTATATTATCTCATCACGTGGATGGATCTTGGAGCATATCTATGTAATAGGAATTGATATCATGTATTTCATATCTCGAGAAAGATGTAATAGTAAAGAAGACTATGTAACTAGTATCTTGTGAACACATGTATTAGAACTTGTAGTAAGTTGATTTTAGAATGAGATGTATTGGATGAGATTGTTGTAAATGGATATTCATTGTGTATGTAATTCTAGATTAGAAGGAAATTAAAAGATTTGAGTGATACAAATAGAATTATCTTGTGGATGGTAGTGGTTATGTTAATGATCATGTATGTCTTGATTTGAAAGATGTTAATCCTAATTGTTAGTTATCTTTGGAATATGGAAATGAATGAGATAATATATTGTATCATGATGACATTGTAAATGTAAGAGAGATTATGTATTCCTATGCCATGTTTTCTTATGTAATAGGACAAGATGATGTAGAGGCTATGATCTTGTAATGGAATAAGATGATGTATTCATTGTATGGTTCATGTTGTAAGAATGTTCATTATGTTAAGATTGACGTCCTAGGATGGATTAGGAAATTAAATGATTAGATTATGTGCATTCTTATTGTATCAAATGGTTCTTGAATTGGTCTAGTGGCATGAGATCCTAATTGAAAAGAATATTAATACTTGTTGCTATAATCTTGCATATGTATATGGATATTCTTAAATAAATAGTCTAGTTCCATTTGTGAGGGAAGTATATATATGGATTCATGATGTGAAAGATGAATAATGGAAGATATGGGAATTAAGAACATTCGATTTGGTGCTTTAAAATAAACTTAGATAGTTGATGGGGATATGATGATACGCATTGATACCTCATAATCTCAGGATAGGAAGAAAGTATTTGAGTAGAACTTAAATAAAATGGATGTTAATGATTTCGTGATATGGATGTATTATTGTGATGTTGCTAGTAAGTAGTGACGTTAGGTTACCCTAGAGAGAAAGTGAATGGATGAATGAAAGATTATATGTAAACATTGAGATGATAACTATTATGATGTTATTTCCGCTTACGTTATATGTTGTTTATAGTTATGGTTATGTTCATGATGTTTTATGCATTCTTGTGAAGTTAATCTATGAATTGAAGTTATGTTAGTTCACTATGTTGCATTAGTAAATGATTTAAAAAAAAAAAAAAAAATTGTCTCCATTTGTTGGTTAGTTTAGTTATTTTCTCTAAGGTATTTTGGCGGGTATTACATATAATATTTGTATGAAAATATTTTTGGTGCATAGATGTAATTAATAAATAGATATCGGCAAATGTATAAAGATGTATAAATAAATGAATAGGAGTAGGTGGTAAGTATATAAAATAATATATGGATGGGAGTGAGGGTAAGGTCCCATGGAGGGGGGATTCCTAAAAAAAGTAAGTGGGTATTGGTGAGAGTTTTAAGGAATATTTTAAAGTTGGTGGTCCCATGAATTTAATAGTGCACTTTAGCTTACAATTTTAAGCTCCAAAATTTAGGGAAGTTGGTGGACTCATGAAGAACGTTGAGAATAAAAACAAATTAATAAGTAAAAATCATTTTCCTTCTATTTCTTTTTTGGTGGGAATTTAAAATATTAGCTAATTAACAAGTGACATAAAAAATTCCTAAGCTAGTGGGGCAATTTCGAGCCCCACCCCAATTTCACTCCTTAAAATATATAATTCAAATAAGTATGGACTGTTATTTTTCAAGAAGATATTTCAAATAATCTCGTAACATAATTTTTTTATTTTTTTTTTGAAAACTCCTGCTCCGGGAAAATAGATCTCAAAGCCACCTTCACCCCTATGAGACCTTACCCTAGATGACAAATTGTGAAAAAAAAGATACAATTTTATATAGACTTAACATCACTTATTAATATATCTATATTTTAAAACGCTCCCTCTAAAATAAATACAAAACTAAAAAAAATAACATGAGTATCCAAAGATTCATTAGAAATGTCTTAGCTGTCCTTCCATTTCATATTGACAGGCGAAGGCCGTCAAATTTCACACGAGCTTCCTTCTTTGTGACGCTATAAGTAATGAAGTATGGAAAACGAAGTTTTAGCAGGACGATTTTATCAAATACAATACTTTCACTATAAGCCCACGGTTTCATGTGTCGGTCGCTTCAAACATTGATCATCTTTCTTCGGGCATTGGAAACATTGTGCTTAGCCCCTGGTTTTCTCACTATCACAAAAACCCAATTTTTTTAACCTTCCCTACACATCTATATATACATTTTCTCTCTTCCAAATTCCCAACAGCTGCGAATTTACTTGTTCCTGTTTCTTCCTTTTGCTTTCTGCAATTCTTTTCTGCTTTATTACAGACACAGATCCAGTTGCATTTGGTTTGTAATACATTTAGCTTGGAGTGGATATGGATCTTGCTGCCGATATTTTCATTCCAGAGGATTATGCCAAAAGCCGCTACTCAAGAAAATTGTGGCCCAAGCAACATCTCACTTTTTCTCCAAATGTTGCAGATGCACACATCACCAATTGGGTTTTTTTTACAAAAGAATGAAAATCCCCCAAATATGAGCGGCGATTTCAACAAAGAGGAAATACTTCTGTCTTGTTTTACTCCATGATTGAGCTTCTCTTGAGAATATAAGGAGGTTTCTGTTTATCTAAAGATCATACAATTTTTTTGGAAGATTTTCGCATTAATTTATTTTTGTAAATCTCAAAACAGCGGTATTTGAATCATTTCGAATACCTCTGTTTAATTCCTTGAGCCATCTATTGAGCTCTGTAATCTATTTCTTGGTTTCTTAGAAATTAAATTACTCAAGATTCGATGGTTGTAACTGTGGATGGTAATTTATTGTTTTCGAGCTATCAATATTTCTTTATCTGATATATTTTTGATAAATAAAATTGGAGAATGGTTTTGAATTATTTAATGTAGGGGAGAGGACCTAGTAGTTGTGCACCTTAATTTCGCACTTCTCAAAATTCTACGTGGAAATTTCAAATCACAACCAATTTCTTATAGCAGCTTACTTGGCAAGTCCCCTACTTATAACTAAGGTTTCAGGGCCACATCATCAAGTATGGTGCCACATCAGCATGTTTTTTTCCATGGTGTCCAAAACAACCCCCAAAAAAGAGAGACCGATAGGCATGCAAAAGAGGCCCCTATACTTGTGTAGTTGATGTGGCATCACATGATTTGTTGCTTTTTACAACTAATGGCGCATATCATAGCAATAACAACTTTAAAGTCACAACTACTGGTACAATGTATTATAATTATTAATATATAAAAACATAAAAAATGATATTTTACGTTCAAACAATAGTTTTTATTTGTGCTATTATTAAAATAAAAAGTATCAACAACCCTCACAACAATTGATACATGCTCAACTAGTGATGCTATTTCCCTAAGTTGTATTTTAGAATAATTTTTTACTTTATAGGTCAATTTTTATTATTCAAAAGAAAATACTTTGGAGTTGGGTTGATCCATCAATCTTGATATTTTGATGTGAACCTTGACAATAGAATTTACATTTACTCTAGAATGATCACGATGTCTTGTTATTTTAAATCTCTCTTAAAATGGAGATGATGTGCCAAGGTCTACTCTTTCCTTGGTCTTTCTTTCACTTTACTTTCTTACTCTTGTAAGACAACATTCATCTAAATTGTCTTGGTCTTAGCACAAATCCATTATAGATATCAAACAAATTATTTTGTTAAAGCCTCTTAATCTTATGTTTCTTTCTAGTCAACTATTGAATCTACCACTATAACAACTAGAGATTGTTTTGGCTATGATAGAAAAACATTTCTACATTGAAATCAAATGATCAAAGTCAACATCTTAATGGTGACATCCCAATTCATAAAACAAGAAGTACAATCTAGACCAAGAAAGTGCTCAAGAGGAGATCACAACAAGAAGCTCACCTACTAGATTTGATCAACAAACCTCACACTAAAATGGAGTAACCAAAAAAATAGAATCATACCTACATCAAGATCTTTTGAATGTTAACTTGAAAAAATATTTGCTATTAGGGAATTTTGATCATGCAGGTATAGGTGGTTAACTTGAAAAAATATTTGCTATTAGGGAATTCTAATCATGCAGGTATAGGTGGTATTGGCAGAGATAGCTCTGGTGTTGTTTAGTTTCTCTTTTCCATTTATAGAGGGTTTCATACTAATAATTTCATGGAATCCCTTTCCATCTTGTATGCACTGGAGAGAGGTTGCACTCTTGGTTGGCAACAGATTATTTTTGAGTTTGATTCATAAGTGGTAGTGCATATGTTGAATGAGCAACACTTTGATGGTGTTAATTGGCATTTAGCTGAGGTTATTCAATAAATTCTATGGTTAAGTGGGTCTTTAGAATTTATTATTTTTTGTCATATTCTTAGAAAATGGAATGGAGCAATAGATTCCTTGATGAAATGGGCATCCGACGAATTGGATGGTTGGAATATTGTAGAATGGGAACATTTGCAAGTTGATTTATCTCATTTGTTACAAAATTTGGTTGAGGAGGATATGAATGGTCAATTCTTTGTTCTATGCTGGGCTATAGGTCTTTCTTACTTTGTATTCTTCTTTCTGATTAGTAAATTTTTACCCCTTGTGTGTGAAAACAAAAATGTCTCAATAATTAAAAAATCCACATTTAAAAACGTAAATTAAGATTAAATTATAGACATGGGTGAACCAAAAGAAAAAAGCCCATTTTTAAGTCAGCAATAAAAAGGGAAAGGAGAAACCTTTTGATTATTTTAATTACCCCTTGAATAGTTAGCTATTTAAAAAACAATTTATATGGTTTATCTTGAGACTTATATGCATACTTTTATGTTTTGTTTTGGTTAGATTATTGACTTTTAAGAAACTATTAGAATTATTCTTTACATCAAGCCTTGGTTCCTTACCTTTAATCTACATATGAATTATTTTGCCCTTTTATTTTTGTCAATAAGACTATCCTACATGTTAATATAGTTTTGGGAAGCCAAGAGTTTAGAGGCTATTGGATGTCAATAAGACTATCCTACATGTTAATATAGTTTTGGGAAGCCAAGAGTTTAGAGGCTATTGGAAATAGAATTGATAAATATCACCATGTGTTAGAGGAGGCTTTTACATTTGTGTTAGAGATGTATATCAGTAAAGTTTGCCTAAAGAAATTTCATTTTTTGGTGGGAGATTAAAGATAGTGTCAATCTTTGGATTATGAGAAAGTTTCATTTAGCTGTAGAAATTGTTTCTCTTCTAAATGTCTTCTAATGTTCCCAAAAAAAACTTTCAAGGCAAGAACTACAATGCAAGAAAAGTGTGTTGATATGTGGAAATCCACATGGTAGTTGGGTGTTGAAGCCCATCATCAATTGGTTTTTCCAAATGATCCTCTTGATAAGGATGCTCGGAGTTCCTAATTGGATCTAAGAATACTCTAGCTAATGATTTGGCTTGAGAATCTTTGACCCTTGTAGATGATGGAAAGCTTGTAAATCTAGGATTGCCTCTTTAAGTAACTCTTCTTTGGCTTCTCAAGTTTTTAATTTTGAGGAGTGGATTGCTATATAAAAGAAGAAGAGGAAGGCACATATGGAAGCAAAATTATCCTCTATTCTTGTAACAAGGATTAAATTGTTTCAAAGATTTGGGGAGAATCGGTGTTGTTATGTGTGGGCTTGTTATGGTTTGTAAATGTTTGGTTTATCATCTTCATTTGATAAGATAATACATTTTATTTTTATTGATTATATTTGATAAATTTTATTTCACCAAAATTTACATTTTGATGTTTTTTTACAACTTCTAGATACCTAACCCAAATTTAAGTAACTCTTCCTTGGTCTATCTATGTTTGAAGTTTGAGGAGTGGATCACTATGTAAAAGAAGAAGAGGAAGGGACATATGGAAGCAAAATTATCCTCTACTCTCGTAACAAGGATTAAATTGTTTCAAAGATTTGGGGAGAATCGATGTTGTTATGTGTGGGCTTGTTATGGTTTGTAAATGTTTGGTTTATCATCTTCATCTGATAAGATAATCTATTTTATTATCATTGATTATATTTAATAAATTTTATTTTACCAAAATTCACATTTTGATGCTTTTTTATAACTTTTAGATACCTAATCCAAATGTATTAAGAAAAAAATAATAACAATAAATTCTAACAATGAATCAAAATACAATAACTATCCTTACAACTATTAAAACACGCTCAACTACTAAATCTTCACCCATATACATATTGCAAAATGACAACTCACTAAAAATTTAGCCATCCTTAAACCTCAATATGATAGGGGAAGGCCGTCGAATTTCATATCCAATAACAAAATGCAATGCATTTTCCCTTTTCCACCAATCATACGCAACGAAGAAAATACGCGTGGAAACAAGCTTATTAAAGACTAAATATAATACTTTCACTTAAGCACCCGGTTTCATGTGCCGCTCGTTTCAAACATTCGCGGACTTTCCCCGGACGTTGGAAATTTTTTGGGCATCATTCAAAACCCCAACGCGTTTACTTTCCCTACAAATATATGGGTAAATTTCCTCTTCTTCCAAATTGACAACAGCTGCGCATTTACTAATTCCTCTGTCTTCTTCTTACTCTCTGCCATTCTTTTCGGTTTCATTACAGACACAGATCGATTTGATTTGTCATTGCTTTGTAATAAATATATTTAACTTGGAGTGGACATGGATCTTGCTGTGGATGTTTTCATTCCGGAGGATTATGCGAAAAGCCGCTACTCAAGAAAATTGTGGCCCAAGCAACAACTCGTCACTTCTCCAAATGTTGCAGATGTACACAGCACAAATTGCCAGTTTTCACAGAAGAACGAAAATCCCCCAAACATGAGCGGCAAATTCAATAAAGAGGAAATACTTTTATGTTGTTTTACTCCGTATTTGAGCTTCTTATCAAAATTGAGGGAGCTTCTGTTTTTATCTCAAGTTCATACAAATTTTTCGGAAAATTTCCGCATTAATGTATTTTTGGGAGAGAGCTTGATTGGCTTTCATATCTGTAAATATCAAAACAACGGTTTTTAATGATTTCAAGTATTATTTATTAGCTCTCTCGCTTCATGTTTAACTGCCTGATCTATCTTTTCAGCTTTGTAATCTATTTACATGTATAAATTAGGTTTTCGTGGAGATCAAATTTCCCCAAATTCGAGGGTTGTAACTGTGAATTTGTAAATTTTATCGCAAGATATAACAGAATGGAGAGACTGAAAGATTAATTCCAATTTGATGGAATGTTCAATCGGCCCTCTTTGTATTCCCTACTACAGATCTGCCATGGATCGGTTGTTTTAATCATCCTGCATTGCCAAAACACAACTGTATTTAAGGAAAAATTATGGAGGTCCTTGTTGCCACAGCGAACAAACCTCATATCAAACTTCGACCTGGCCATCATCTGTTTTGGAGATCTGAGTACGCAAGAACCAATATAGCATTTCATTTTTGCAGATCTAAACATGCAGGAACTATAACATTGAATTTTTGTAAATCCATATCATGTGAGAATGACTTGAACAGGTGATTACCTGGACACCTCAGAGATACATCAGTAGAATGGCAGTCTGGCTGGGATTTATCTATGAAAATGCCAAAAGATTATACCTGTTCAGGACATTGTCATAAAATGTGGCCATATTTCAAACCAACCATTTAAACTTATTCTACATGTTCAGCATCCTAAATTTATATATTATTAAAGAAATCTAAAGCTTGGGACTGAATTTCTGGAAGTTTCAGATTTTTTAAAAGGTAGGTAGTAATTCTTTCATTCTAAAATAATGATATAACTTCTTTTCATTTTTCTCTTATCACATCTTGCAGGCAGAGTTATACATAAAAAAAAAATTCAATCAAACCAGAGAGGAATAAAATGAATAATTTTAAGGTCCAAACTTCAATCTTTCTATTGATTATTTGTATATATAGTTTGTAAAAATGTTTCAAATTTTATTAATGATTTTATGATATATTTTAGTTGTATTTTTTAATTAATATTCTAGTTTATTAAAAGTTATATTTTTTATTTTAGTTGTGACTTTAAAGTTGTTATTGTTATGATGACTATCCATAATTGAATGAAATATACCATTAGTTGTAAAAAGCAATCAATCATGTGATGCCACGTTAGCTGCACAAATATAGAGGCCTATTTTGCAGACTATTGATCTCACTTTTTTTTTTTTCACTGTTTTGGACACCTTGACAAAAAGCATGCTAATGTGGCACCATATTTGATGAGGTTGCCCTAAAACCTTAGTTATTAGTAGGCGACTTGTTGAGTAAGCTGCTGTAAAAAATTGGGAGTGATTTGAAATTTCCACGTAGGATTTTTAGAAGCACAAAGTTAGGGTGCACAACTATGGGTCATCTCCCCTATTTTTGATAAATAAAATTGGAAAATGGTTTCAAATTACTTGTATTTTAGATTAATCTTTTACTTTATAGGTCAATTTTTATTATTCGAAAGAAAATACTTTAGAGTTGGGTTGATCCATCAATCTTGATATTTTGATGTGAACCTTGACAATAGAATTTACATTTACTCTAGAATGATCATGACGTCTTGTTATACATCTCTCTTAAAATGGAAATGATGTGGCAGGGTCTACTCTTTCCTTGGTCTTTCTTTCACTTTACGCTCTTACTCTTGTAAGAAAACATTCATCTAAACTGTATTGGGCTTAGCACAAATCCATTATAGCTATCAAACAAATTATTTTGTTAAAGCCTCTCAATCTTAAGTTTCTTTCTAGTCATCTATTGAATCTAAAACTATAACAACTAGAGATTGTTTGGCTTTGGTAGAAAAACATTTCTACACTCAAATCAAATGATCAAATTCAAACCTTAATGGTGACATCCCAATTCATAAAACAAGAAGAAGTATAGTCTAGACCAAGAAAGTGCTCAAGAGGAGATCACAACAAGAAACTCACTGATGTAGAGAGTCTTGGAGCTTATTCTAATCACCTTCTTGGTTTACTTGTTTACACAACCCTCTAACTCCTCAAGCCCATCCAATGGCACTTGGTAGGGGTTTTGCTATCTATACCTCCAAGGTCTGATCCATTTTGGCTTTCCTCCAAGGTATAGCCATTTGAGCTTTGACAACTAACTGCCCATTGAGGGTTCCACCTCAATCTCTCACTCCTCTCCTAAGGCTCCAATCACCTCTGCAAAGGATCACAATACACTAATTGGTTCTTGGTTTTCAAATTGCATTTACATTATGTCTTTGATGTCTTTGAGGGGTTTGGGCATCTTCATACCCATCGCTAAGGTTTCCTAACCTCTCTTTGTCTTCACCAGGCTCAAATAGGCCTAATTCAATTAGCCCTCCCTTAGCGGTTTTCAGGGCTTAGTTTAAAAAATTTCCACACAATGCCACAAATTGTAGCTTTGAGTACCCTTTTCAGAGTTACAAACAATATTGGAAAATTGCATTTGGGTTATCTGTACACATGGGGTTTTCTAATACTGCACTATTTTCAAGGGTTTAAGCCTACCCGGGTGACTCACCAATTTGGTCTTGAAAAGGTTCACCAGTCAAAACATCTGCCAAAGCTAATTAGGGATTCTTCAAGGGCACTCAAAGGTATTTCCAACCATGTATCATTTGTCTTCCACCAATCCACATGTGCTCAGAATTTGCACATCTTATGCTATCCTAACTCACCAACTCCTAGCGGTGAGCCTAGGGCTTCATTGTAGTTCCTCCACAAAGGCATTCAAGACAAAAAAACCTACTCTAATCATATGTACAAATCCTAACCTAGAATTCCATTTGATTTCAACTGGTGCCATCAATGGATGCTCAAGTTAGAGCCATTTTGCTCTTAAACCCTACTTTGCAAGGGTTTTACACCTAGTTACAGAGAAAGAGCTAGTTCCCTGCAACCAAACACAAACAAACTTACTAATCTACCTTGCTGGGAAGTACAATCAACAAACACTCGTGCCTTTCAATGAGATTTATTTGACAAGTCCATACTAGACCGTACAAAGCAATGAAAATAAGGAAAAACTGTCAAAAACAATGAAAAGACAAGATTTTCTTGAAAACACAAAACTTGCTCTTGCATTCCAGATTCTCCAACTCGTACAATGAAGTATATTTTGGCTTATATGCTCATGGTTTAGTTGGTTGAACCAACTTTGCAACGCCAATCATAAAAAATGCAACTTTTGCAAAAAGTTACAAAATGTTGCTCAACAACTTTTACATCTTTTTGACACCTGAGATGCAACTTTTCATTCTAGTGCATTCCAAGGCTCTCAAAGGCCCTCAAGCATCATAGAAGACCTAAAAACAATACAATAGACCCCTGGTATATGATAACAATGATCTAGAGTACTACTCCTGTGATCTACATTAGCATTTCAACTCCCTAGGTTGATAGCATCCTGAACACAAATGAAACAACCCAAAGCTTGGACAACTCAACCATGGCTCTAATGAGTCCCAAATGGTTGGTCCATTATTACATCATGAAAGACAACACAAAAACTTAGAAGAAAACAAAATTGCATGCTTGGAGTGTTAGGTGCCCTGCACCGCTAACCTACTAGATTTGACCAATAAATCTCACACTAAAATGGAGTAACCAAAAAAATAGAATCATACCTACATCAAGATCTTTTGAATGTTAACATGAAAAAATATTTGCTACCGGGGAATTCTGATCATGCAGGTATAGGTGGTATTGGCATAGATATCTTTAGTGTTGTTCAGTTTCTCTTTTTCATTTATAGAGGGTTTCATACTAATAATTACATGGAAGCCCTTGCCATCTTCTATGCACTGGAGAGAGATTGTGCTCTTGGTTGGAAACAAATTATTTATGAATTTGATGCGTAAGTGGTAGTGCATATGTTGAATGAGTGACACTTCGATGGTGTTAATTGGCATTTAGTTGTTGTTATTCAACATATATTATGGTTAAGTGGGTCTTTAAAATCTATTATTTTTTGTCATATTCCTAGAGAATGGAATAGAGAAGCAAATTCCCTTGCGAAATGGGCATATGATGAATTGGATGGTTGGAATATTGTAGAATGAGGACATTTGTGGGTTGATTTATCTCATTTGTTATATAATTTAGTTGAGGAGGATATGAATGGTTAATTCTTTGTTCTATGTTGGGCTATAGGCCTTTCTTACTTTGTATACTTCTTTTTTATTAAGAAAATTTGACCCCTTGTGTGTGAAAAAATAATGTCTCGATAATGAAGAAATCCACTTTTAAAAATGTAAACTAAGATTAAATTATAGACATGGGTGAACTAAAAGAACGAAGCTCATCTTTAAGTCAACAATAAGAAAGGGGATAATTTTGATCTCAGAATGGCCAACAAGGAGGAACCTTTTGATTATTTCAATTATCCCTTGAATAGTTAGCTATTTAACAAAAAATTTATATGGTTTATCTTGAGACTTATATGTATACTTTTATGTTTTTATTTTTGTTAGATCATTGGCTTTTAAGAAACAATTAGAATTATTCTTTGTATCAAGCCTTGGTTCCCTACCTTTAATATGCACATGAACTATTTTGCCCTTTTCTTTTTGTCAATAAGACTATCCTAAGTGTTAATATAGTTTTGGGAAACCAAGAGTTTAGAGGCTATTGGAAATAGAATTGGTAAATATCACCATGTGTTAGAGGAGGCTTACGGATATTTTGCTTCTCTTATGTCTACATTTGTGTTGAGATGTACATCACTAAGGATTTGCTTATAGAAATTTCATTTTTGGTGGGAGATTAAAGATAGTGTGCACCTTTGGATTATGAGAAAGTCCCATTTAGTTGTAGAAATTGTTTCTCTTCTAAATGTCTTCCAATATCCCAAAAAATATTTCAAGGCAAGTGTCGTGCATGTGAAGTGTGATACCTGCAGCTGCAACACAAACACTCAATAGATCATTACAAGCATGGTTAGCAAATTTAAAACAAAGAAAGATAAAACCATGGCAAATCGATCTATCGCCTCCTAAGAGATGCGAGTGTGGATTTGCTCTCAGATCTGGATAAGCAAATTCTAGTGACTTGACTACACCTAGATGGAGGATTTGAAATGATAATGATGCAATTAAGCTAGAAAAGAGAATGATTGAGCTACATGATTCAACAATTATGCTAGAAAATGATCAAATTAAGCTAGATCTAAGATGCAATTGTCTATAATAACAATGCTCAAATGATATGCTAAGAGATATTAGGCCTATAGTAACAATGCCTAAAATGCAAATGAGATGGGATCCTTATTGCTCCAAAATGGGGGATATTTATAGGATTTCCAAGGCTAGGGATGAGGTGGTAAGAATCAATGGTCAAGATTGAGTCTGAAGATATCAATGGTGAAATTGGAGGAGGTTGGAAAAGAGGTTGGAGGAAAGGGGACATTTGTCATCTCTATGGTGACAAGTGTCAAGGGGCTTCCGAGAGAGGGGACATGTGGCTCAAGAATGCCATGTGTCTCAAGGGAAGAGTATCCACACCATAGGAGGTTAGGATGTGCAAGCTAAGATAGGTTTAATTAAACCTAGGGTTAGATGGAATGGGTTAGGTTTAAAAGTGGTTAGGTTAGGTGGTTAGAAGTTAGGAGGCTTGTGGGTAATTTGAATTTAAAAATTCAAATAATAGGAAAAGACTAATTAACTTTCAACAACTCATAAATTGATTTGTTTTAATTAATTAGAAGATTAGAAGAATTAAAGGGGAGGGATTAATTAATTTAATCAAAGGGGATTATTGAAATGAACCTATTAAATAAATCCTTAGATTTATTAATAGGTAGATGAGTGGAAGAATTTAATCAAATTGTTAATGAATTCAATTAAATTGGGGAGGGGGATTAATTAAATAATTTAATTAATTATCTTCAGACCATTTTTAGGTGTATACAACAAGAACTACAATGCAAGGAAAGTGTGTTGATATTTGGAAATCCACATGGTAGTTGGACGTTGAAGCCCATCCTCAATTAGTTTTTCCAAATGATCCTCTTGATAAGGATGCTCAAAGTTCCTAATTGGATCTAAGAATACTCCAGCTAATGATTTAGCTTGAAAATCTTTGACCCTTGTAGATAATAGGAAGCTCGTAAATCTATGGTTGCCTCTTTAAGTAACTCTTCCTTGGTCTATCTATGTTTGAAGTTTGAGGAGTGGATCACTATGTAAAAGAAGAAGAGGAAGGGACATATGGAAGCAAAATTATCCTCTACTCTTGTAACAAGGATTAAATTGTTTCAAAGATTTGGGGAGAATCGATGTTGTTATGTGTGGGCTTGTTATGGTTTGTAAATGTTTGGTTTATCATCTTCATCTGATAAGATAATCTATTTTATTATTATTGATTATATTTAATAAATTTTTATTTTACCAAAATTCACGTTTTGATGCTTTTTTATAACTTTTAGATACCTAATCCAAATGTATTAAGAAAAAAATAATAACAATAAATTCTAACAATGAATCAAAATACAATAACTATCCTTACAACTATTAAAACACGCTCAACTACTAAATCTTCACCCATATACATATTGCAAAATGACAACTCACTGAAAATTTAGCCATCCTTAAACCTCAATATGATAGGGGAAGGCCGTCGAATTTCATATCCAATAACAAAATGCAATGCATTTTCCCTTTTCCACCAATCATACGCAACGAAGAAAATACGCGTGGAAACAAGCTTATTAAAGACTAAATATAATACTTTCACTTAAGCACCCGGTTTCATGTGCCGCTCGTTTCAAACATTCGCGGACTTTTCCCGGACGTTGGAAATTTTTTGGGCATCATTCAAAACCCCAACGCGTTTACTTTCCCTACAAATATATGGGTAAATTTCCTCTTCTTCCAAATTGACAACAGCTGCGCATTTACTAATTCCTCTGTCTTCTTCTTACTCTCTGCCATTCTTTTCGGTTTCATTACAGACACAGATCGATTTGATTTGTCATTGCTTTGTAATAAATATATTTAACTTGGAGTGGACATGGATCTTGCTGTGGATGTTTTCATTCCGGAGGATTATGCGAAAAGCCGCTACTCAAGAAAATTGTGGCCCAAGCAACAACTCGTCACTTCTCCAAATGTTGCAGATGCACACAGCACAAATTGCCAGTTTTCACAGAAGAACGAAAATCCCCCAAATATGAGCGGCAAATTCAATAAAGAGGAAATAATTTTGTTTTGTTTTACTCAGTAATTGAGCTTCTCTTCAGAATATGAGGGGGCTTCTGTTTTTATCTCAAGTTCATACAATTTTTTCGGAAAATTTCCGCATTAATGTATTTTTGGGAGAGAGCTTAATTGGCTTTCATATCTGTAAATATCAAAACAACGGTTTTTTAATGATTTAAAGTATTATTTATTAGCTCTCTCGCTTCGTGTTTAACTGCCTGATCTATCTATTCAGCTTTGTAATCTATTTACATGTATAAATTAGGTTTTCTTAGAGATCAAATTTCCCCAAATTCGAGGGTTGTAACTGTGCATTTGTAAATTTTATCGCAAGATATAACAGAATGGAGAGACTGAAAGATTTATTCCAATTTGATGGAATGTTCAATCAGCCCTCTTTGTATTCCCTACTACAGATCTGGCATGGATCAGATGTTTTAATCATCCTGCATTGCCAAAACATGACTGTATTTAAGGAAAAATTATGGAGTTCCTTGTTGCCACAGCAAACAAACCTCATATCAAACTTCGACCTGGCCATCATCTGTTTTGGAGATCTAAGTACGCAAGAACCATAGCATTTCATTTTTGCAGATCTAAACATGCAGGAATTATAACATTGAATTTTTGCAGATCCATATCATGTGAGAATGACTTGAACAGGTGATTACCTGGACACCTCAGAGATACGTCAGTAGAATGGCAGTCTGGCTGGGATTTATCTTTGAAAATGCCAAAAGATTATACCTGTTCAGGACATTGTCATAAAATGTGGCCATATTTCAAACCAACCATTTAAACTTATTCTACCTGTTCAGCATCCTAACTTTATATATTATTAAAGAAATCTAAAGCTTGGGACTGAATTTCTGGAAGTTTCAGATTTTTTAAAAGGTGGGTAGTAATTCTTTCATTCTAAAATAATGTTATAACTTCTTTTCATTTTTCTCTTATCACATCTTGCAGGCAGAGTTATAAATAATAAAAAAAATTCAATCAAACCAGAGAGGAATAAAATGAATAATTTTTAGGTCCAAACTTCAATCTTTCTATTGATTACTTTTATATATAGTTTGTAAAAATGTTTCAAATTTTATTAATGATTTTATGATATTTTTTAATATATCAATTAGTTGTATTTTTTAATTTATTTTCTAGTTTATTAAAAGTTATTTTATAATTTTAGTTTATATATATATAAAAAATGGGAGCACGGTTTATAAGTCAATTGAATTACTTTAGGCAAGTTCTAGTTTTTTATTGATTTTTATTTTAATCATTCAATTTTTATTATTAAAAGGAACTTATTATTTGGTTGGTCCAACAACTCGTATTTTAATGTGAATTTTGCTAAGTTGTTGAATCTTTGAATTTTTCGGGCAACGTAAACGAATCTCATGTGGGTTCTTCGAGGGTTTGTGTTTTTAGATGTCAAAATTATTAGTGATTCTAGTTTGATTTTTTTTATATAATCTTAAGACCTACAGTGCTGATTAGTAAACTTAGAACTTATCTATCATGAGATTCTAGTTTGATCTTTTTGATATTGAAAGCTGACTTTAAATTAGTATGTTATGTTTCCAAATTTGAAATTTGTAATGGTTTTGTTTAGCATATGTATTGGTATATGACAAAGTAAATTCTATTTTTAAGCCATACACACGTACATATACATATATGTATATACATAAATACATACATACATACATATATGTATATGTATGTATGTATGTATGTATATGTGTGTGTGTAGATATACATACATACATGCATGCATACATATGTATGTATGTATATGTATATATGTGTGTATGTATAAATATATTATTTTTGTATGAACGTACTGAAAACGTACCCTAACCCAAAAAAAAATTATGTCGTACTGGCTTTTGTACCCACGTGCTCGTTCCCATTCTCGTACCCCATTCAACAACTCAAGAATTTTGACAATAGAATTTACATTTATCCTAGAATAATCACAGTGTCATTTTATATTAATTTTCCATTAAAATAGAGATGATGGATTAGAATCTACTCTTTCTTTGGGCTCCTTCTATTGCTTGACCTCGAATACATGCAAGATCACTTTAATTTCTTCTTCCTATAAAAAAAATCCCTCTTACAAGACAACATTTCTCTAGATTATCTGAGGGTAGCACAAGTATGTTATTAGCCGATAGGCATATTGTGTGGAGTTTTCACTAAAACCTGCCTCACGCTTGAAATCCATTTGGTATTCTATAAATCCATCTGGTATCCAGTAAAGGAGGTTGGAAATCCATCATGCTAAACAGTTGTTTTTCCCCTGAATAATAGTTTTCTTCTACGGGACACGCCATCAGCCAGAATGTTCATGCCATTAAATCTTCTCCTCCAAAATCAAATTGTATCATACAAAATCAAATCATATCCTCATCACATATTATCCTCCAAAATCAAATCGTATCTCACAAAATCAAATCATATCCTTTGGAATCAAATTGTGTCTTTGTAAAACCTTACCCTTAAATGGACAACTCCTGCAGCTTGCTTCTTTATGTTTGTCTTTTTTTTTGGAATAAAGGGGTAAAAACTTTATTGAAAATCAGACACAAGAATTACAAAGAGAACCAGAGCCACAAGGCCCCAGAAAAGAACCACAAACACATCCCAAGATCAGCCAACTTCATAACCATCCATGTCCTCAGCAAAAATCTTCTGCAAGTCCTGACAATAATCCGAGGAGAGATGTTCCCAACCTTCAACTTTCCATTCACTACCATGTTTCGAGGCCCACTTAGCCAAACAATCAGCTGCTCTATTCCATTCACAAGGAATGTGGATGAAAGACGTTCCTGCTCCATTAACGAGCTAATATGAAGAATCTAATGAACAATCTTTGCCAGCTACCAATGAATCCCACTCACCTTCTGCTCTGTTAACAAGTTCACAATAATTTGTGAATCCGATTCACAGATAACCTTCCTTCGTCCCAATTCCCAAGCCCGCTCCAGGGCATAGAGAATTGCAAAACCCTTCATAAAAATATTAGAATGCCACCCTTTATGCACCGAAAAAAAGAAGACCACCTCCCCCATACGATTCCTACCAACATCACCAACCCCAGCAAGGCCTGGGTTACCCCTAGAGGAGCCATCGGTGTTAATCTTGATAAACTCATCTTGAGGTGGCATCCACCTTCCCACCCTTTGAACCTTCTTCAGAGTACATCTACCTCTCCTGACACAAGATGAGGCAGGAGACAACTCTTGCAATCCCAACCTACTCACAATATCCGCCTCATCTCTATCCAGAGGGAAATTCACCACACATTTAGCTTCCACCGTCTCCCGAATCATACCAATGATTCTATCCCACACTTGCTGAACTAACAGTCTGACCTCACGAAAGATCCTCCTGTTCCTCTCGAGCCAGATCTGCCACAGTATAAAAATGGGCCCAATATACCAGACAGTCTGGAGGAAAGAGGACAAAATGGGAGGTCTGCCCAAACTGCTCCAAAATTCCACTAGAGAATCCGCATGAACACAAGAATGCTTCCACACCCCCCACCAGTAGTGCCAAATAAGCATAGAGAAGGGGCATCTAAAGAATAGGTGTGAGGAATCTTCCTCCCCATTACCACACAAAGCACAAATGGAAGGCCCCAAGAATCCACGCTTGCGAATGTTGTCCCAAGTTAGGCATATGTTCAAAGCCAAAGTCCAAGCGAAGCAGTTACACTTCGGCCAAGAAAAATTATTCCACACATGCTTCCACCAGTGCACCTCTCTTCCCTCAAGTCTTTTGTTCAACAATTCCTGGTATCCACTAGCCACAGTAAAGACGCCCTTAGGATTCGGAAACCAAGCAAGTCCATCCCTACCCTTGAGGGAACTACAGTGTTTATTCGCCAGAATGCCATGCAACTCAGCACACTCTTCCTCCATGCCAGCAACTAGCCACTCATTAGGAGTCTTCCACCGCTCCATCTCCAGCCGCCCACACCTATACACAACCTTGAAGTTGCTTACCCTTGACCACCCAACCTCCAAAAACCTCTGGCAAAGATTCCCAAGGTTAGGAAACTGATCAAGGATGGGGGGATATCCATCCCAAGAGTCAATCCAGAATAAGACCTCTTCCCCCCTCCTGCAAATCCAAAAGAGACCTTCCTTAATTAGAGAAGCCCCCTTCTTGAGAGTACACCAAATCGTAGAGCCTTTTCCCTCAAGCGAATATCTTGGAATTTCCTCCATCGAGATCCTCTGTATATATATTTGTAGGCCAAAATCCTAGCCTAGCCTCTATCCTGCTCAGCACACCACCTCCAATACAATTTAGCCGCCAAAGCCTCCCCAAATAAAATAGACTGCCTTAAACCAAGCCCCCCTAACTGCTTCGGGCTACACACCAGGTCCAAATTGACAAGACTCCATTTGGAAGAGGAAAGATTGCCTGCCCATAAGAATTGCCTTGCCAGAGAGTCCAATCCCTTCAAGAACCACTTAGGAGCCACTTGAAGCATACAACGATAAATTGGAAGAGCCTGAACCACCGACTGAATCAGTTGAACCCTCCCAGCAAAGGATAACCATCTATTTGTCCAGCGATCAACCTTTGTGCGAAATTTATCCAAGATACCCTGCCATGATTCCCTAGGAGGGTTACCAGGAGAAATAGGAATACCCAAATAAATCAAGGGCATAGAGCCAATTTGGAGTCTCAAGATAAGAGCAATCCTCCATTGAATAGTACCAGGAGTGTTGAAGAAGAGGATAGAAGATTTATCCTCATTGATCAGTTGGCTCGAGGCTACAAGATAAACATCTAAAACCTTACGCAGATTAGTAGCTTCTCTGATCCAAGCAAGTCCCATCAGGGTCGTGTCATCAACAAACTGCAAATAAGACTGCGGCTGCAAGTCATTACCCCAACTCCAACTGTGAATAATACCCAAACCCACATGATGCTTAATCAGCCTCCCCAGACCCTCAACCAGAAGAATGAATAAGTAAGGGGATAGGGGGTCCCCCTGGTGAAGACCCTTAGAAGCACCAAACAACTCAGTATGATTGCCATTGATTAGCACAGAGAAAGAGGTAGACGTAACACAACTCATAACCCATTGAATCCATTCGTCAGGAAAGCCAAAAGCCTTGAGGATCTTCCGGAGGAAGGACCAACAAACTCTATCATAAGCCTTAGCCATATATAGCTTAATAAACATAGCTTTTTCCTTGGAAGTTGCCATAGAATGAATGGTCTCCGTAGCAATGACCACCCCATCCAAGATTTGGCGCCCTTCCACAAACCCACTCTGCTCCTCAGAAATAACATCCCCCAGACACTTCTTCAACCTATCTGCTATCATCTTGGAGATGATCTTATAGATCACATTGCAGAGAGAGATAGGGCGGAACTGGCCTAACCAGTCAGCCCCATCACACTTGGGGATAAGTGCAATAAAAGTCGCATTCAAAGCCCGAAGCATCTGCTTATTCCTCTAGGAATCCTGAACTACTTCCCATAAGTCCAGTTTGATAATATCCCAGAACTCTTGAAAGAATTCACCCGGGAACCCATCCGGTCCAGGAGCCTTTCCCTTTCTCATGTGAAAAACAATCCACTCTAGTTCTTCCAACAAAATGGGACCCATAAGCTGCTCATTTATCTCCCTAGTAGCTAGAGAAGGAATGCAATCGAGAACTTGATTCTCCTCCACCGATTCCCCCTGAGAATCCTCACTAAAGAGGGACCGAAAATAATGTAAAGACTCCCTAAAGATCCCCTAAAAGGATAAAAGCTGCTCACCTTTATCATTGACCAGAACAGGAAATAAATTTCCATGTCTTCTTGCTTTCACTGAGTTGAAAAAGAAAGCAGTGTTCTTATCCCCCTCTTAAAGCCAATCAATACGAGCTCTTTGTTTCCAGTATATTTCTTCCCTAAGTTCCCATTCCTCTAAAGCCTTCATAGCCCTATCTTCCTCCCTAAGAAAGGCTTCAGACAAACCATTCTCTTTGATTTCACTGGTGATGGTGATGTCATTTAGCACTATTTGAGCAGCTTTCTTAGCATGAAAAATGTTCCTGAATCCCTGACTGTTCCATTGTTTAAGCTGAAACTTAACAAATTGCAGTTGCTTGGCAAAAGTGTACATAGCAGTGTCAAAGGCAGGCCTCCCTTTCCTCCACCACTCTGCTACAAGAGTCTACAAATCAGGATCCCGAAGCCACATAAGTTGGAATTTGAATGAAGGAAAGCGAGCGACCCGAGCAGAAGAAGAAACCATCTTGATGGGCCAATGGTATGACCCTCTCCAGTCAAGAATCTCAGAGCTCATGGACCACCCCCCACCAACCCAAAAACTAGAAACCGAAAATCGATCCAACCTTTCCGCAATCCAATACTCCCCCACCCTCCTATTGTTTTAGGTGAACAAACCATTACCAGGCTTAATGTCAACAAGATGCAACGATGTTATACTATCCCGAAAAAGGAAAGAAGAAGGTTCCAATCGCATAACACCCCCCTTCTTCTCACTCAACTCAAGGATGGTATTGAAATCGCCCGCCATAATCCAAGGATGAAAAGGGACCAACCTTCGCATACAAGAAATATGAGACCATAAGTTCTACTTACCCTGAAGATCAGTGGGGGCATAGATGTTAGTAAACAAGATATATTCCTCAGTCTCAAGACTAGAGACAACCCCGGATAATGAGGATCTAGAGGCCACCCACCAGACAAGGTGAATCCTTAAAGGATTCCAAAGACAGGCCACCCCTCCCGAGAAGCGCACAACCCCAATACACTGACACTGGCTTCTCCCCCATAGCTTTGGCACCAAATCCATCATACTTCCCACATAAAGTTTTGTCTCCTACAAAAAAAGGATATCAAAAGAATGATTCCTTATCAACTCTTGAACAAATTTTTGTCTAGGGCCACTGTTCAAGCCCCTCACATTCCAAGATAAAACAATCATTTTAGGGGATTGGAAAAAATGAGAATCCAAAGTCTTTACTGACCCAAACTCAACCAAATTATCCCCCATCAATTTGATCTTTCCAAATCCTTCTTTCTGCCAACCTTTGAAATCTTCTTTGTTGATCCTTTCTTAATGTCTTTCTAATGGAGACCCAAATGTAAGATCATCTTGTTACTTTTGGCCCCAGCAGATTCCAATTTATGAGTTGTAGGAGAAACATCCCCCCCAACCAACTCCACTACAACACTAGACATGGTCCCCAACTAAGTTGCTACTGACAGATTCATTTCCATTTGCTGACTCCTAACAATTTGCAGAGCCTGGGTCGAGTCCCAATTCACATTATCATTGACCAACCTTGGTGCACCCTGATCCAAAGCAGTCAGCCCAGGATTCACCTCCTACTAGGTAAGGTCATCTAGGGCTTCAAATATGTTAAAGGTTTCCTCCTCCTGTCTCTCCTGTAGGGGCCTCTTTTGTCCCCAATTCCTGTTCTTTGTCTTAACTGGGACAAAATCATCAATACCCACAACTTCCCCAGTTATGGCAGCTTTTCCTTTATCAACCCCATCTATGTTACGGGTCGACTGTTGAGGTTGACGCACCATCGGTTTATACCTAGGAAACTTGTGTTGTAAATGACCATACTCATGAAACAGATGACACTGAAATGGTAAAGTCTCATAATCCAGCTGTTGGACCCAAGCATAAGAACCCGCACACATATCTATAGCATCTAGCAGGGGCTTACTAAGATCAATTTCAACACAGATACGGGCGAAGGTCATTACCTTTCTCCCCAAGGTTTGCGATGAGGCTCCAATTGGCCTCCCAAGGACTGAAGCGAGCATCCGTAGCACATCCTCCCGACAACATTCCACCGAAAAACGCGTAAACGAACCCACACTGGGACCCTATTCGGGAGCTCCTCCGATGGGTTGAATCCTGCATGCCAAGGTTTGATGAACAACCCCACCTGGTTGTAAAAATATGACCCTCCTTCAAAAACCCTACTCCGATCCTCCATGCAGTTGAAAGTAACCATGAAGTAGTTGTTTGCCAGTAACATAATCTCCATTTCCTCTTTCGGTGCCCAAGTTCGCTGAGCTCAGTTCTCCAAAAACTACAGAGAAACCTTCATCCCCAAAAACTTGCAGTATAATGAATGTTTAGAACAGTAATCAACATCTTCGCTATCATCTCCGGAGGAATAATCAACCTTGGTCTCTCGCTACACCTTTCCAGGCAGCCATTAATCTTCCAGATCTGAGAGCCACCAGTACTGTCAGCCCCGGACTCTGAAGCAAAAAGGTTATTATCAAAGGTCTTGACATTTTAGGATGGAGGTTTCTAACCCACCGCAGCCTAGAAATCCATATCGAGAGACGCCTTTGAGGCCTCTCCACCCGATCTAGACATAGCACCACTCAGAGAGCCCACCTCTCGAAAGGAAATGGGCAAGGACACCACACCCCCTGCAAGAACACACGCAGCTCCCCTACCACGCTCCACCACCTAGCAGATCCAAACCCCACTTCCCTTCCCCACAAGCAGGCTGCAAAACTGCCAGAACCCCGAGCCCCTACCTCCCACAACACCACCCACCACCCGCAGCCACCGCGCCTCCTTTCGCCCCCGCAACCTTGAAGCTAATCCCTCCTGCAGCACCACTCACACACGCAGACACCTCCCTCCCTCCACCGTACCAGCATGCAGACACCACTCACGAGCTAGGGTTGTGATGCCCTAGCCCGCGCACAACACCCACCCCGTGCAGCTCTATCTCCGTTATCGCGATTTTCGCTTCTTTATGTTTGTCATCAAAATATCTTCGGTCTATTTTTTTAAATCCATTGCCATTGAATGATTAGAAATATATCATAGCTTCTGATATTCATTTCCTACACCATGTCCATTGTATCAAACTTGTTCCATTCAAAATGCATCTTGCCCTATTTGAGTGCCCTGCTCGACAGGATTCTTGAATTTCTGCTGCAAATTTCCCTCACAACCACTTCCTCACTCCCCTGTAGTGTAGCCCCAAATTCATCTATGAAGTCGTCTCCATCTCTTTCACATGCTTGCGGTTATTAAAAATGCTCTGGTTGATATGCACAAAAAATGTGGAAGCATCAACAAGGAATAGAAATTTGAATTGCTTGACTGATCAAATGCCTTGTTGAGAAGAATTTAGAAGCTTTCAAAAAATCGCAATTGGCATGTGTAGCGCTAGAAACCACAAACTTTGCTAGCATCCTAATTACCTGTGCCAAAATGGGAGCTTGAATTCTCTGCTTTCGTGGAAGCGAGAGACATAATCCAGAAAACCTCACCACATTCTTTTAATTATGTCATGCCTATATGCGTAGGCTTATGCATTGATTATATTTAATGGCTACAAGTATTTACAGATTTCTTCATTGGCAGCCATCAACTATCTTGGCAAACATGTATGCAAAATATGCAAGCGTAGGGAAGGCACATGGATTATTTGACATAATTCCTCAAAGAGATGTCATCTCATGGAATGCCACAATTGCAGGATAGGCAAGATGCAGAGGCAGAAACAAGGCACACAAGTGTATTAGCAAAGAAATATTTGACAGAATAGCGATTATTTATTTTCTAATTATGAACAACATTGTTTATGAAGTTAATGTGATGACGGTATTTCCTATATATGAATAAAGATATGGTGGACGGTATCGACGACCAAAAAAAATGCAGATTTTATAAAAAATCAGATGTTATGAAACCGTACCTAAGCAAAAACTTTTTCCTACTGCTACTTAATCTATTCATAGTGGAGGAAACTTGGAACTTGGAAGACATGCATGCTTTGAATTTTTACAAAGAACTTAAATTATTTGACAAATGCCATTGAAAAAGTCTTAGACATCTCATATGCAGGTCATATTTTGTTACAAGGCTATACAAACTTGCAAGCCAATTAATTGGTAGGTGTAATAACAAATTGCACAATCTTTGTCAGCATTCTCCTCACCTAAGCAAAAATGGGAGCTTTGGGGCTAGGCATGGACGTCCAACAATGTCAAAAAGGATGCAACAAATTTGTCTGATGTTGTAGTTGCAAATTGTCCTACACATATATGCAAAAACAGAAGCATATATAGGAGATTCAAAGAAATGTTATCTCAGTGATTGTTGTTGGAGATTTTAATGCATATTTATTCAATTCAATCTTTCTTTAAGACACAACATCTGATATCATTAGAATTACAAGCAAAAATCTCTTTATAGACTCATACAAAGAAAGGGTATTCGAAGTTGTAATTCAAACTCTGCGATGTTTTCTATCATCCTCTTGTCATACTTAAACATTGGTGTTTGTATTATTAGAATCTTTTGCCAATGTTCTATGTTAATGCTTGCTTGGAATATGATTTTTCAACTCTATCTACTTCTTTTAAATAAGAACAAGAAATTAATCTTTTATTTTTTAAATAGGCAGATTTTGTAGAAAAATATTATGATCCAATCAAAGAAATATTTTTATAATGGGATGAGCGAAGACCACCCTCCTATGGTCATTGTTTCAATCTATCCCCATGTGTAATCATAATTTTCTAGCTCATGGCATTTGTATGTGTAGACACCTAAAATTGTCATGTCTAATTAAATAAATATTTTATTTATTTAATTATCTAAGCTTAATTCTTCTATTAATTAAATAAATCTTTATTTATTTAATTAATTCATTTATCCTCTTCTAGCCTTATTTCTCATGTAAATAAATACATTTATTTATTTAAATTATCATTTTCCTAAATTAAATAAATATCTTATTTATTTAATTGATCCCACTTCTTCTATTAATTAAATAAATCTTTATTTATTTAATTCATTCATTAACCTTTTCTACCCATGACACATGTCATTCATCTCTTAATTCATACACTACCTACCCCTCTCATTATTTTACTATTTCTTCTACCTACCCTCTAATCCTAGCCGACCTCCTTTTACACCTCTCAATCTTATCCCTCCATTTCATATAGTGTCTTCTATATAAGGAGATGCTTCCTTCATTATCAAACCCTAATGAGCTAATCAAGCATTCTAATGACTTAATGCCTTAATGATCATTTTGACTACACTACGATCCTACTTGCAACCACATTCCGTTCTTTGTTGTGCTCTTGTGCACATAAAATCTGAGAGCAAATATATCAAGCAAGATCAATGGAGATAGGAAGAATGGAGATCAAAACCCTATTGGACATGTGATGGTATAATCTTTGTGATTTTGTTTTATTTACATTGTCTTAGGTAATCTTCATATGTTATGGTGGATCTTTGTTGATTGTTAGGCTAGGGTTTGGTGGTTGAATTCATTTAGCCTTTCAATATTGTTATTATTGTTATCCATTTTCACCATATACATTTTGGCACGCCCGGTGGGACTCTTGTCACTTTGCATCTAACCTCCTTGTTGTAGATTTTGCGTTTATGAAGTTGCAGATCAGACATTTTTTTTGACAGCATTTTAGTTTTTTTTCTGCGTTTGTGAACTTTCGGATCGCGTCTTTGATCTTCTGGCGCGTTTGCGGGATCTGGAATGCGTCTGTGTTTTCGACAAATTTTATTTTGCAGGTTTCAGAAAGGAGCGTCTGTGTTTCAGAAACGCGTTTGTGTTATTTCTACCAGTGTCTGTGTCGGAAAGGAGTGTCTGTGATTTTTAGGCGCGTCTGTGCATCACAGAACCGCGTCTGTGTTATCCAGACGCATCTATGTTGAGGGTAACAGCGTCTGTGTATTTACTGTTTTGAAATTTTGAAGTTTTCATTGATTCAATTTTCAGATTTTGTACTTAGGGTTTCAGATCTGGTTTATTTTTGGACTAACACTTTCAGATCTAGCTAACTAAATTGGTGCAGCTTGTCTTGGAAGCAAAACGTTTTGTTGAAGGCCCCTATGTCACAAAGTCTTTTGGGTTTTTAAAATGTACCTAACTTGTGTGTTTGCAGGAAGGGGTGATTATGTCAAACAACCCAAACTACTAACAACTTTTGTTGCAGGTCCTTGGCTAGGGTTTTGAATTTTTGTTGTGTGCTTTGTTTTCATAGAATAGCAAACACTTCCATTGGTGCACTAAAATTGAATCATTACCTTTTGTGTCTTGAGCAATAGGCTCTTTTTGTTTAATCTTTAGAGGGCTTGTCTTCCTGTGTGGTCATTAGGACTACTAGTGAGAAGAGAACGACCCAAGTGGTAGCGAGGAAAACCCACCTCTTCCGAACCACTATAATCAAATGTATTCATGGTGAAAACTATGAATAACATGTGTTGATTAGTTCATATCGACACTATGTCTCCCCATAAATCCGTTTGATCAAATTTATTTGATCATTTGTAGGGCGTAACCCCTACCGGCTGGGAGCCTTCTGTATTTACAGAGCTGAAAGTGCCGCATGTATGGCCACACAAGCGGATGCCCTTACTAGCACCATTTTGTTTTAGAAGCCCAAATCCTTCTAGTTGTTGGGGCAGGAGGTCAGACCTCTGGTAGCGGCCCACACACATATGGTTCTTAGTAGAGATACAAAGTTCGCCATGGGGAGTTTTCATGGGGACTGATGCTTGGCTGACCCGAGCAGTGAGTGCCGAGGGTGGAGCCAGTGAGGTCAAGCATCTAAGTATCTGCTCTGAATAGTGTAGCCTTGGGGGTAAAACCCCATGTGGGATCAACAAGTATTGTCTTGGCCAGCCATAAGAATTGTGCTTGACTTATTTTAAACATTCAAGACCAAACAGCAAAACATTGTGTCTTTTGTGTCTTCAAGTGTATGCAAAACATTTTTACATCAAACAACACACTTTTCTTGGAGTCATTTTGGAGTCTAAACACTTGCAAACATTGAGTCCTCATCAACATTGTGTCCTCTTGTCACGAAAAACAGTCAAACAGTCAGATTTGGTCACAACTTCACAGATTGGAAAAAATTGCACAAATTTTACAGAAACACGTTTGTGTCTATTTTAACCGCGTGTGGGTCATATAAACGCGTCTGTGAAGGGAAGAATAGCGTTTGTGTTTATAGCAGCGTCTGTGTTGAATAGAAACACGTCTGTGTCGGATAACCGCGTCTGTGCAGTATACAGGCGCGTCTGTGTTCAAAAATTGCAAGAAAATTTCACAGTCCAGCAAACAAAAGAAATCAGTTTCGGAATACTTGAGCTTCCTAGGTTGTTTCTCCAGGTTTCATCTAGCATTCAACCTATCTTTGGGTCTCACATAGTCCATCATTGCTTCACATCTCATTTTACATTCACATTTGTCTAAACTTGAGTCAAAAGGTCACTTGCTTGTCCTCACTATACTTTGTCAACATACTACATACAACAACACTTTGCTAAGTGGTCCCTCATCAAGGTTTCTTACCTTTGGGTCTCATTTGGTCTTACTTAGAGTTAAGGTCAACTTACCTCATCAAGAGAAACTATCCTCTCTTTGGAAGTCACACCTACTCTACCACATACATACTTGGTCTTACACTTTGGACATTGCAAGTACACTTCAGATTCATTTACATTCCATTCAACTCTTGGTCTTCCATACTCTTTCCATTTTTCATCTAGTCTTACACATCTTGGTCAATACCTAGTTCATGGTTGAAACCCGTCTTCAAAAATCTAGGAGAGAAACTAAAGAGGCTCAAGAGTCCGCAAACATGAGTTCTTATGAGTATGACAATGATTTATTTTTCAATACTGATCACACTACATTGCCGGACATGGATGTCTATAGAAACATTCCAAATGTGGAGAACATGGACACTATAAACAACAATGTTACACAAAATGACAATTTGGACAACTTATCAATACATTCAGTAGATGTGGAAGAATCCATTATGAATCCCCATTTCAATCGATTGGTTGAGGAAATAATGAGGAGAGATAGACAATACTTCTTACACATGATGGCACAAAGTGGAGCCAAGATACCTCATGATTTTGACATGTCTCAAATAATGGAAAATCGACCTTTGCAACAAACTCATTCCAACATGGATCAAAGGAGACCTAGTAATGGAGGAAATAGAGGACCACATATGGTACCTGAATCACCATCAGCTTTGCTTCAAAAACCAGAGGTCCCACATACACATGGTCAAACATATGATACTCACCTTCGCAGACCATTATGGAAGTCTTATGGAGAAAAATATGCTCAATCACATATCAATGCTAAGGATCAACCACCAAAGCAATGGGATATTCCAAGGCATGCTCAAAATTTGGACACAAGGAAACCTCATGTCAAATTTGGGGGCAATACAATAGAACATGACATGCCTGTAGAGTATGGTATACATGCACAAAATAGATATGGTGTTCCTCAACATGAATCTATACCAAGTGGTCCATATATGCAACATCATTACAGACCTCCTCCATATGAACATGTGTATGATCAATATCATCCATATATGCAACATGCTCTCCCTCCAATGGGTACCTCAAACATGGGGTATGGTCCAAGAAGTCGATCTCCACCTAAGAGCAATTTGGAGCAACATATCAGGGACTTACAAAAGAAAATGGAGGACATAAATACACCGAAACCAACATACACAATGAGAGACATATGTCCTTATCCATTTGACAAGAGCATTTCAATGCCTCCTTTTCCTACACACTTTGTGACACCTAAATTTGATAATTATAGAGGAAAAGGGGATCCTAAGGCGCACATAAGATAGTTTTTCACAGCTTGCATTGAGGTAGCAGCAGAAGAAACATATTTGATGAGATTATTCCCACAAAGCTTAGGTGATCAAGCTATGGAATGGTTCTCCCAACTTCCACCTGGTATTAAGTCATGGGGTGACCTAGCAGAAGCATTTATTCAACATTTCTCCTACAATATAGAGACAGACATATCAGTCACTACTTTGTGCAACACTAAGCAAAAAGAAGGAGAGTCCTTTGCATCATTTTTGCAAAGATGGAGAAATCTAGCTAGCAGATGCTCTTGTGAAATTCCACAAAAATAAATGGTAGAGATGTTCACACAAAATGTTCACAAAGAGATTGGTTATGACTTAAGGAAAGCTTGTTTGTCTACCTTCAAGGACATCATTGAAAAAGGCTTAGCGACAGAAAAGGTCCTAATTGAACAAGGAGTCATTAAGATATTTAAGGAAAACAAAGATGACTTTAAAGGAAAAGACAAGCCAAGATTTTGGAATAAAAACAAGAACACAGTCAATGATGGTGTTGTTGATGCCAACACAGTGCGACCCAAATTCATCTTTTCGGGATCAAATTCTACAAACAATCAAGTGAATACTCAAACAACTTCTAGATCACGAAGGAAGTACACTCCATTGGGAGAACCACTTGAGTCAGTTTTCAAGAAGCTTGTGGCAAACAAGGTAATCACAGTTCCAGATTTTCCTCCATATGAACCAAAGGTTAAGCCGAATTGGTGGAATGATGATGAGTATTGTGAATTTCATAAGAGCAAGGGTCATAAGACAGGAAATTGTCATCGACTGAAGAACATCGTACAAGATCTCATTGATAGAGGTGACATTGAGATTGAGGGACACTCATCCAATCAAGAACATGAGATGTTTAAGGAACCATTCCCAAAGCACGACAATGGAAAAGCTAAAGTCACAGATGATCAAGCCAACTATACTAGAGCACCTTACAACTATGATTCAACTATCAATCATATCTTGATGGACAATCATATCTCTACTATTACCATCAAGAACAAAAACCCTGAGAATCCTCCTCAGCGACCCAAGATTGTCCTAAGAGGTGTTGGATCTTCTTCCGAACCTACCTCTGAGTGTCACGTTACAACCCATCGAGGTAAAATTACTTTGTCAGGTGCTTCAACTAAAAACACCGCTTCTTCATCAACCAAACCTGAGTATGACCTTGTGAAACAGTTAGGGAAGACACCCACGCTCATCTCCATCCTTGAGCTTTTACGCATATCCCCCGCTCATAAAGCTATTCTTGACAAAATCTTGAGAGACACCGTCATTCCTACTGATCTGAACGTGGACCAGTTTCAAGCCATGGTGGGATACCTTTCCATTCCACATTCCCTCACATTCACAGAAGCCGATGACACCTCCGTAAGTCAGCCACATAATGCACCATTACATATTGAAGCCTTCATACACAAACATCGAATAAAGCGAGTCCTGATAGATGGAGGAGCTGGTCTAAACATTTGTACATTGAGCACCATTAAACAATTGGGATATTCTGATAAAGCTGTGAATTCAACAAATCAAATCACCATCAAGGCATATGATGATGAAGAACGCTCATCCAAGGGCACAGTCACCTTACCTCTAAGAATTGGGCCAGTCACAAAGGATGTGGTTTGTCAGGTCCTAGATCTGGATCTCACTTATAATATATTGTTAGGAAGTCCTTGGATTCATGAAATGAGGGCAGTCCCATCGACATATCATCAATGCATTAAGTTTCCTCACAACGGAGTCGAGGTAACAGTTAACGGTGATCCTAATCTGTTCATATATTGCAATAACTTGAGATCACATACTGAGACCATCATTCCCAGTAATCGTGAAGTTGTTCCTTCTTCGGCATACATTGATCCTGAGTCATTGAAACCTTCGACATCAAAACAAGGTGAACTTAAAGGCAAATTTCAGGACAAAGGCATGGGAGAATACACTTTAAATCAAACCATGTATTTACGACAAGTCACGAGCTCTCCAAAAGAATATGGAAGGCCACATCCTAACAAGCAAATATCCATCATGGTATTCAAATGGGATCCTACTACCTTTCAAAGATGGGGCGAATTCGAAGAAGAAGGTTTATACAAAATGCTCTACAAAGACATTGAAGATGACACACAAGATCAGATCAATATACCCTGTGAGAAATATGGCAAAGGCTTCAAGATTCTACAAAAATTTGGATATGATGGAAAAAGCCCTCTTGGGTTACGCAAAGAAGGTGTTATGGAGCCCTTACAACCTGAATTGACTATAAAAAGGGAACGCTCGAAGGGACTTGGTTTTTTGACTTCCAAGATCCATACTAAAAGGACAGAAGAAGCCTTACAAATCAAAGCTGCCAAAATTCAACAAGAGAATTGCTATTCCACAGATTCCAACGAATGGGAATGGGGTTCCGACAAGTCTTCCAGTGACTACGAGCTCACTGAGACATTCAGAGAGCCAGATGAACCCACAAAAGAGGAGGAGTTTTATAACAAATTCAGAGTTGGTCAAGAAACAACCCATGAGGAGTCTACACAGTCCTTGTCTCAAGGTTCTAGGTTGAAATCACATAGGATGAGAACATCTGTTCCGGAATGCGCTACTAGTGATGATAATTTGGATTCGCTCATGATCGAGACTGATGAGGAGAGTGCCATCGATGACCTTGATAATTACCTTGACATACCCGAATATAACCACATCTTCACTCTTAACCCCGCAAACTCCAAAAACATTAAAGGCCTTCCCTTTGTTCACCACCAACTCATTGACTGGGATTATGAAGCACCAGCACAGTTTGACACATTCCAAAATGATGAAGCTGTTATTGACTATCTCGGCGTACGAGATGATCTTCCCCTTGGAGACCATAAAGCAAGATACACTATAGAACTCAACAACATGGCATATTTTGGTGAGGGTGTCAGACCTTCCAGTCGCAAAAATGTGAAAATAAGAGCAAATCAAGGATCTTATGGCGAAAACCACATTGTGGCGCTATCTGATCCCAAAAAAGTAAAAAGAAAGGACGTATCTGAGGGCGAAAACCTCTCTGAGGCACCCAAAGATGGAAGGCTCGACATTCTCCCAGCCTCGTATGAGGAAAAGTCATCCATGCTGGTAGAGGAGACTATCAAAACAAACATTGGTACGGAAGAGGTTCCACACAACATATTCCTGGCTAAATCATTGACAGAGTCCGAAAGGTCACAGTTCATAAGTTTCTTCAAGGAACGACAAATCAACTTTGCATGGTCATACGCTGATATGCTTGGACTAGATCCGGATTTGGTAATGCATCATTTGACAGTCAAGCCGGGGGCAAAACTAGTAAAACAGAAATTAAGAAAAATGCATCCACAAGTGGTATTACTAGTCAAAGCAGAACTTGAGAAATTACTTGATGTCGGATTCATACGCCCAATTGATTATCCGGAATGGATCTCTAACTTGGTACCTGTCAGTAAACCAGATCGCAGCATCAGAATTTGCACAGATTTCAGAGACATCAACAAAGCTTGTCCAAAGGATGACTTCCCATTACCAAATATTGACTTGATTGTTGATCTCACGGCAAGTCACGAAATGTTATCATTAATGGATGGATTGTCTGGTTATAATCAAATAAGGATCGCACCCGAAGATCAACACAAAACATCATTCACTTGTCCTTGGGGAACTTTCTGCTGGAATGTCATGCCTTTTGGGCTAAAAAATGCAGGTGCTACATATCAAAGAGCCATGACTACTATCTTTCATGATCTCATGCATGTAACTGTGGAAGATTATGTTGACGATCTCTTGGGTAAATCAGTAGACAAAAATACACATTTGGCCATACTTTCAGTCATCTTTGATCGGTTGGAAAAATACAAAGTAAGATTAAACCCCAAGAAATGTGTCTTTGGAGTAACCTCCGGGAAGCTCCTAGGATTCATTGTGTCCAAAAGAGGAATCGAAGCCGATCCAGCAAAAGTCAAGGCTATCTTGGACATGCAACCACCCAGAAATATCAGTCAACTTCGATCCTTACAAGGATGACTCCAATCCATTCGAAGATTCATAGCACAACTGGCAGATAAGTGTAATCCTTTTCAACACCTGCTTCATAAAAATATCAAATTTAAATGGGATGATAACTGTCAACAAGCTTTTCAGACGCTCAAAGATTATCTTTTGAATCCGCCAGTTTTGATGCCACCAGTTCCAGATCAACCTTTGCTACTATACATATCAGCTACTCCAACAGCGCTAGGGGCACTCTTGGCGCAACAAATTGCTGAAGGCAAGGAAAAAGCTGTATACTATATCAATCGCACATTGGTGGGATATGAGCTAAACTACACACCAATCGAGCGTGCATGTCTCGCCGTGGTCTTTTCTTCACAAAAATTACGACATTACATGCTTACTCATAAGACTAAGTTAGTTGCAAGGATAGATCCATTGAAATACCTCCTTAATAAAGCAACACTTACTGGGCGGCTGGCCAAATGGGTAATGATACTTAGTGAATTCGACATCGAGTATGTGGACAGAAAAGCAATAAAAGGACAAGCCATCGCGGATCAATTAGCAGATACCCCCATGATTGATGATGTTCCTCTAAATTCAGAATTTTCAGATGAATCCATTTTAACAATATCACATGCAAAGCCATGGCAACTATATTTTGACGGCTCATACACACAGCATGGGGCAAGAGCTGGTATTCTCTTTATAACTCCTCAAGGCGATTCTATACCAAAATCATACTGCTTATCATTTCCTTGCACTAACAATATAGCGGAATATGAGGCATTAACAACTGGATTACGAATTGCAGTTCAGTGGAAGATCCAGGAACTTCATGTTTTCGGGGATTCCCAACTTGTCATCCGTCAAGCAACTGATGATTACCAAACAAAAGATGAAAAATTACTGCCTTACAAGCAAATGGTGGATGATTTGAAACAACACTTCACAAAGATAGATTTTGAGCAGATACCAAGAGAGCAGAATCGTGCCGCAGATGCCATGGCTACAATTGTTTCACTTATTGATCTACCTCAAAATGAGACCTGCTACGAGTTCTTGGTGGACAACTTGTTGGTTCCTTCATATGAGATCACTCCTACTGAAATGATATGTGTTGTCGGTCCCGAATCCCATTTATATGGTTCCATCTTCACATACCTTCGCGACAATACTTTACCTCCTGATCTATCAAATAACCAACGTCGCACCTTCATTCGCCAATCCTCTCGATATGTCATTTTAGCTGATATCCTTTACCGACGAGGTCTAGATGACACTCTTCTTAGATGTTTAGAAAGCGACGAAGCTCAGATTGCGTTACGTGAAGTGCATGAAGGGATATGTGGTCCACATGCTAGTGGTCCTACCTTGGCCAATAAACTCATTAGGACTGGATATTACTTGCCCAATATGGAAAAAGACTCATATCAGTTTGTCAAGAAATGTAAGCAATGTCAAATTCATGGAGACCTCATACATGCGCCAGCACAAGAATTACAACCACTTGCGTCTCCTTGGCCCTTTTGTCAGTGGGGACTCGATCTCATAGGCAAGATTCACCCTCCTTCCTCTAATGGTCATAAATTCATTATCACAGCCACAGAGTATTTCACAAAATGGATTGAAGCCGTGCCTCTCACACAAGTCACTGGAAAACAGATTGCTACCTTCATCCTTAACTATATCATATGCCGACATGGTATTCCTGTTTCCATTATTACTGATAACGGGCGTCCCTTCAAAAATCAGGATGTTCGTGAACTCTGTGACCACTTCCATATTTCCCATCGTTTTTCCACACCATATTACCCCCAAGGTAATGGCCAAGCTGAGGCGTCTAATAAAACAATCCTTAAAATCCTTAAGAAGACAATCGACGACGCTGGCCGTAATTGGCATATCCAACTTAATCCTGCACTTTGGGCCTATCGCACAAGTGTTCGCACACCTACAGGAGCTACACCCTATTCACTTGTCTATGGCGCTGAAGCCATCTTGCCTATTGAGGTCGAGTTACCTTCTTTACGAGTCTCTTTGCAAAACATCATCACTGATGAAGACTATAGGGTCTCTCGCTTACAAGAACTAGAACTGCTGGATGAACGGAGACAAACTGCTTTTAATCATCTCAAGGCTTACCAACAACGAATGAGTCGTAGCTACAACCACAAGGTCAAGCCTCACACATTTGAGGTAGGTGACTTGGTTCTAAGAGAAAACCCCAAGAATCAGCAAGACAGAGAGAAGAAGGGCAAGTTCGAACCAAATTGGCTTGGTCCTTACATCGTTACAGCAGCCTATGGATCTGGGGCATATCAGCTTTCAACTACAGAAAGTGAACCTTTGGAGGATCCTATCAACAGCATGCACCTTCGCAAGTTCTACACATAGCTCTTCGGAATATCCTAATTCGAAAAATACAAAAAAAATTATAAAACAAAAAAAATCGTTACTTGGTGAAAACTTGGCAAACAGGCACCTTGTGACACAAAAAACATTGAAAATTTTGAAAAAAGTAAAGAGAAATAATTTCATCCAACGGTGAAAACCACTTCGATGGCGCCCTGGGCAAGTACCATGGTGAAAACTGGGTCACCAGCGCCATGCGTAGAGACATTGCTCCTCCCTCCTTCAGGATTCACTTTCATCCTTTCACTTTGCACACACACACAACCTATTCGTTCATAATAAACTTACCCATTCCCATCATGGCTTGTCAATTGATCTACCCAAGATTGGTTAGCCATTCATAATAAACCTCCCTTTCCATTCATAATAAATCAGATCCTATCTGTGGCTAAGGCAAATCCTACGTCTAGTAATGGGTGTGGAACTAAGAGCATCACATGTTTTGAGTAGTACAGTTTCTTCCAACTTTCTTCAGTCTATTTGCGCACAATCCGCAATAAAGCAACATCTGCATCACAGACCCGCAATAAAGTTTCATCTTCTCCGCAATAAAGTATCAGTTTCATGGATTCAAACAGTTTCAGATGAGACACAGCAGCAACAATGGGCTTCAACAAATCAAATCTTTCAACAGACTCAGACAACAGTATGGTTCAGTGCTATCTATCCTTTCTGTGAAAGTGAACATTGTGACCACAATCAAATAAGACTTATACAAGTGACAAGAGACACTAAACTTGAGGACTACAGTGGATGTTGGTGTCGAGTCTTGGTTTTCTTTTGATTTTATCTTTTGGTGACATGTCTTTTAGCTTTTCCGGGATGTCTTTGACTAGAGATTCTATCTCCAGGATGTCTTTGACTAGAAAGGCAAAGATGGGGTATCGTCACCTATTTGTATTTGCTGTCTGTGGATTGTTTCTTAGTAATGCTATGACTTGTCCAAGGATATGAGGACACTGTGAGTCTTATCTCCATGTGCAAACAGGTACAATGACTTTCTGGGTCGAACATATGCCTCGATTGTCATAACCTATTTTGCCATAATAAAGCTCAATGATGATAACGCACAAGAAACTCTTTCACTTTCATATCTTCTGTCTTCCATCCCCCTTTCTTGATTGACTTCCATCGTCCTTCTCAAGTCCGCGTAGCCTGCTATCACATGACTGAGTATAATGACACACCAAAAACATTTGCATGTCATATAGTTGCACCTGCATTACCACATATAAACATTTCATACATACATATAGATATCACAACTGCATCTCATCCTGCACAAAACACCTGTTAGCACAATTTATATTTGCATTATCATATTCATTTGCATTACTTACATTCACATTTGCATCATGCATACACATATAAAACATAAAAGAACAAAATATATCGCATTGCATCATATACATATTTGCATCCATATCATAAGCATCACATAGAAACATACATCATTAAACATCTCATCACATAGGTACACATGCATATAGCTGCCGCAAAAAAAATAAAAATGAATCATCTCATATATATAATCATAAGTGTCATGATACAATGATGTCAAAAATACATATGGCTACAAAAGCACCCGCAGGTGTCTACAATACAAAACAATGGTACAAAACTGATACAATGGGAGCCCTCTAAGGCTATGATGAACTCCCTCCCTCGGAGCCGCCTGGCCTCGACGGAATTTGAGCCCCCGAAGGACCCGCCCCAGGATCATCCTGCCTGCCCCCTCTATCTGGTGGTGGTGGAGGAGGACCCATAACCCCACCACTCGATGCCTGTCTCCTCCGACTCCCTCCCGTAGCTGTCGCTGTACGCGACGGTCTATGGAAGCTCCTCGCCCGCTGATCTGTCGGCACTGCACCGTAGTAGAGGTCCCTCTAGTATCCTATCTCCTCTCCAGCCCGCAGGACATATGCATATCCTGCCCCTGTGTCCTTCATCGCCTATCTCCCTACCCTCAGCGCTGTCTCAGCCTCGGTATAGCACTGGATCGCCTGATCTCTCTCCCGCTCAGTATCTCTAAGCCTAGTCCAGAGCCGATCTCTCTCCCTCTCCAACTCATGTATCTCATCTGCCTGACCCTGGCAGATCTCCCTGAGCTCAATTAGCTCATCCTCCTCTGGATCCCCACCCTCTGCCTCTGCCTGTGACTCTCCCTCTGCAGGTGCCTGCCCCTGTATCGGTACCTATACTGGTGCCTGTACGGTACCTGTCTTTGTACATGCCTCTGTCCCTGCACCTGTCCCTGCACTTGTCCCTGTCCCTGTCTCTGCCTGGGACCCTGTGCTGCTGGTACCTGTAGGGGTAATCCACCGCGACCCCTCACCACCTGAGCTTGCCGCTCCTCTCCACCCTCTCTCCGAGGTGCAACCCTCCTCTCCCCAACTACTCCCCTCCGCCTCCGTCGGCCTCTACCCCCATCACCTCCGCCATCATCATCATCGTCCCCACCTCCATCTCCATCCAACAACTCCCCTGGATCTGTCAGTCGTGGGAATGGATGCTCCGCCCAATATGCTGAATACTCAGCATCCATCCCGGCATCGTCGACCTCTGGCCACATGTCCCAGGGCAGGGGTACCATCTCTGCCAGCTGTGTCAGCCCCTGATCATATGACAATAAAGGCCCAAACTGCGCCTGATCCCTAACTGTACGGGCATACATACCCGAGCCCTGTGGCATCCTCTGGATCCTGCCATACTGCCTACATACCCTGTCCACAAGCTGCCTCTCTAATACATAGGGCGTCCGCCCAATCAGGTACCTGCTCCGGAAGGTGTAGGGCAGCTCCACTGCATCATCCTCCCACTCCTCGCATCCTAGATACGGTCTCCAGATGACTACATCAATATCATCCAGCACTCGCCGCCAATGCTCTAACCTGCCAATCCGCGGCTGCGAGGTGATCATGTCATATAAATGAACAAAGCTGCGTCCATGTCCCCTGCCTCGGAAGTGTATCGGCCTCGTCACTGGTAGATGCTCATAGGCCCAAACCTGCAGTAGTGTCACCCCGCAGCCCAATCCCACTGACCCATGGTATACAAGCTGGTGCAGCTCATAATATAAGTGGGCCAATACACATGGTCCCCAGGCATATCTAGTGTGATGTGACACCAGTGTCTCCAGTGCTCCCCCCAGTCCACAGCCAATCCTCGTGTCGCCCTGTCTGGGCATAGAAACCCACTGATCGCTCCTCCGATCACGACCGGCAACGCTAACCCTGTGGCGGTCATGGTGTCCCATGCCACGTGTCCTGCCCTCATCTCCAGTCCGGGGTCCTGGAACACCCATCTCAAGGCCTCCCAATCTCCATCACGATCATATGGAATCAGCTCTCCATCAATCGGTATCCGCAGAATCCTGTAGACGTCTTCAAGGGTGACTGTCATCTCACCCATCGACAAATGGAAGGTGCACGTCTCTGAATGTCATCTCTCAGCAAGCGCAGTCAGCAAACCCATGTTTGCTCGAAACTCAGGCACATACAATATATGTCTCAAACCCATCTCCTCGATGGCAGCTCTATCCTGAAACGACAACTTAGGTCGCAATCTCTGTGTCGACGGGAATCTCTCCCGTGACTCCAACATAGGCAAATACTCCTGCAGTCAAGCAAATCAATCATGTCAATCATGGTGGCATTCACTGTTCATCACAAAATGCTACTTTTTATCTAAATGCATATGGTTATCTATCCTAGTGACACTCATTGTTCATCACAAAGTGTTGCTTCTATCCTAGTAGTACTCACTGTTCATCACAAAGTACTACGTGTGTGACACTCACTGTTCATCACAAAGTGTCACTCACATTTGCACTCCCTGTTCATCACAAAGTGCTGCTCATACTTTGGGTACTCCATGTTCATCACAAAGTACTCTATCTTGGTGCTCACTGTTCATCACAAAGTGCCTTGATCTATCCTAGTCTTCCTAGAGGACCTGCTTGAGTGTATCCTCTCAGTAGCTTATCCAATCGATAGCGTATGTTCATCACAGGACTGCCGATTTGACCTCGAAGACCAAAACTTGCATTTTTTCAACGCAAATGCGCTTGACTGACACAAACGTGCCTACAGACTGCACAAGCGCGCCTGAAAAACACAGATGCGCTTGTATGACATAGACGTGCCTAAGCTGTGCATAAACGCGACTATACTATGCAGACGTCCCTGCACATCGCAGACGTGCCAGCATTCGACATAGACGCGGTTCCAGACACAGACGTGCCTGGCACTGACACAGACGTGCCTGGCACCGACATAGACGCGCCTGTTGGACACAGACGCGCCTGGCACCGACGCAGACGCGGTTACACGATTTTAGACTTTTTTGTAACCTATTCCTAAGCACATTTATTGCTCTAACTAGCATGCATTAATGACAAAATTAAATGCATCAAAGTACAAGGAGGCTTGGTGGTACTTACCGGCTCTCCTGCCTCTACTGGCCTCTGAAATCGTCGAACGCGGTCGAATCTGTGCACGGAAGCCATCGCTGCTGACTGCTGCTGCTCTTTTCTTGCTCTGCACTTTGATCTCGTGAAGGTGTAGATGACAATGAGGATGTCTTTTTCCCGTGGTCTATCTTATAGCCTACCCTAGCCTTAGCCTTCATTTCCCGAGCCAGTCTTCCTCATCCCGTGACTTTGTCACTTTATTCGCCCATTCCATTCTAGCCTTTCTTTCTTATCGAGAGATTGTCTGCAATCTTTCCAAGCATTTTCATCCAATCTCTCGAGGGGGCATATTATTCCCATTCTGGGGCAACTCTGTATCAGTTCATCTTATCTTCTTTGAAACAACGCGACAAGCCGCATTGTCTCAAAGAGGGGCAAAATGTAGACACCTAAAATTGTCATGTCTAATTAAATAAATATTTTATTTATTTAATTATCTAAGCTTAATTCTTCTATTAATTAAATAAATCTTTATTTATTTAATTAATTCATTTATCCTCTTCTAGCCTTATTTCTCATTTAAATAAATACATTTATTTATTTAAATTATCATTTTCCTAAATTAAATAAATATCTTATTTATTTAATTGATCCCACTTCTTCTATTAATTAAATAAATCTTTATTTATTTAATTAATTCATTAACCTTTTCTACCCATGACACATGTCATTCATCTCTTAATTCATACACTACCTACCCCTCTCATTATTTTACTATTTCTTCTACCTACCCTCTAATCCTAGCCGACCTCCTTTTACACCTCTCAATCTTATCCCTCCATTTCATATAGTGTCTTCTATATAAGGAGATGCTTCCTTCATTATCAAACCCTAATGAGCTAATCAAGCATTCTAATGACTTAATGCCCTAATGATCATTTTGACTACACTACGATCCTACTTGCAACCACATTCCGTTCTTTGTTGTGCTCTTGTGCACATAAAATCTGAGAGCAAATATATCAAGCAAGATCAATGGAGATAGGAAGAATGGAGATCAAAACCCTATTGGACATGTGATGGTATAATCTTTGTGATTTTGTTTTATTTACATTGTCTTAGGTAATCTTCATATGTTATGGTGGATCTTTGTTGATTGTTAGGCTAGGGTTTGGTGGTTGAATTCATTTAGCCTTTCAATATTGTTATTATTGTTATCCATTTTCACCATATACAGTATGCACGGAAAGTTTCATTTATACTTAATGGTTGAAATGGATAGTTCACCAGTTTGCTTTTCTAATCTGCATCTACACTTTTTTCAATGATTTTTTCCTTATATATTTTTAATCTTCAGGTAAATTTAGTAATAAATGGTTAATGTTTCAAAACAAATTTAGTAATATAATTTTAAATTGTACTTAATGAGGTTTGTCTTATACACAATGCTCCATGAGTTGTAATTTTGGTTTAAGAGAAGAAGAATAACAATGGTAGAGAAGCTTGGTAGCACTCTTGAGGTATTATGGCATGCAAGTATGGCTTGATAGAGGAACTATTTACACTTCAGGTTGTGAGCTTGGAAGAAGAAATTCCTATTAGTGATTGTTGAAACAATGTGAATGGTTTTGGTTACACATAATGAATACCTTCATAGTGGAATATTTATGTTATGCAAATATTTATGTGAATAATCTCTCTAAATGGATCTAATGATGTTGAATGTACAAAATACTTAGATAACCAAAGTTTAGTAAATTTCTTTTAAAACATGGTATTTCATAAGCACTACATGTATGACATCATATATAAGTCAAAATCTTAATAACTCATGTGACTTTCCATAAGAAAAAGGAGCATTCATTCAAGCGTGTGGTCTATACTCTACAACATATTCACTATATGTTTATGTTTCTTTGTAGAATCATTTGAATACAAAGCTTGATAACTAATCCTCATAACAACACGAGGAAGAGAAAAAACTCCATTTGACAATGCAATGCTTACCCTTTGTAATAGTTAATAAAATAATCACAAGCGACTCTCTAACAATTGACATAAACGCAATGATCTCTATAAGTATTCCTTGGGTGCTAAGTATATGTATATGTAAGCACCACAACCTCTACAAACCAGTTGGTATACTCACTCAAGACCAAGAGAATGTCACAAAGATATTATATAAGGTACTCAATTTGAAATCTACAACATGTAGATCTATAGCCCCTTACAATGTAGATTCCTCAAATATAGTAGCACATTATTCCCTGCAAATAGATGTCTCTTCCATATCACTTTTATTTAAAGTCTTTTGAAATGAAAATGTGTCAATTATATGTATGGATCATGTATTATTATATAACATTTGAAAATTATGAGATATTATATTTTCACTACAATCATTATATAGGAATTATTGCAATCTTCTATATATTTTACATGTACTGACATTTCACTTCTTTTGATATTATATCTCATAATGACTGTTGGTATTTTCTATCATGCAAAATCTTAGATATTTTAGGGATTTATTTACATAGTTCTTGTCTCATTTGTTTACTTGAAATTGAATGTAGATTGCAAAGGGGTACAATTATTTGTTAGGATTGGTTTTTTTAATACTACATCATCAAGTCCATAACCATAGTCATCTTCATTCTTTGTCTCTATGATATCAAATTATATAAACAAGTCTAGGAATAAGGTGGTATTCCTCAAAAAATTAACAAAACCATTACACCTTCATTACAATCTTGGTGTAAAATTGATAAAGAACCTAAAATCAAGATTGTATTTCAAAAATATACACAAAAAATAAAGTTCTACATAAGATATTGTAAATTAAATTGATGTATCTTCTATGCACATATAAACTTATACTTTCTTATTTATTAGTTTATATAATTCTCTATCGGCGTAACCCTTGCACCTGCCTCGGGTGCAAGTGCTAGTAGATATCAATCAAACTCTTTGGTTCAAGCCCCTTAATAGTGTCAACTACCACTTAATAGTGTCAACTATTGAACCCAACACTACAACAATTAAAATTGCTTAGCTTTGATAGAAGAAAAAATTCTACAGTAAAGTCATCATTATAATGGTGATGTCTCTATTCACAAAGCAACAAGAAGAATAGTCTAGATCAAGAAAGGGTTATAGAAGATATCACAAATAGAAACCCACCTACTAGATTTGACCAACAAACCTCACATTATCACAAAATAACCAAATAAATAGAATCATATCTACAACAAGATCTCTTGAATGTTAACTTTAAACATAGATAGGTGAAGGTTGTCAAACTTTAACTTTAACTTTAACTTTAACTTTAACTTATAACATAGATATCCAATGATTCATTAAAAATGTCTAGCTGCACTTCAATTTCATAATGATAGGTGAAGGCTGTCAAATATTATATTTCTTTCATGAAATAGTGGTGGAGATTTTGTGCATACCGTTTCAAATCCCACTAGAAAGTAAGATATATATGTAACGCTATAAATAAATGCACGTGAGAAACCAGTTTTAATTATCAAATACAATTTTTTCACTCAAGCCCACGGTTTCATGTGCCAGTCGCTTCAAACACTCAACGTCTTTCATCGGGGATTGGAAACATTGTGCTTTGCCCCTGGTTTTCTCAGTATCACAAAAACCCCATTTTCTTTTACCTCCCCTACACATCTATTTATACATTTTCTCTCTTCCAAATTCTCAACAAACTGAACATTTACTTATTCCTGTGTCTTCCTTTTACTTTCTACAATTCTTTTCTGTTTTCTTACAAACAGAGATCGAGCTGCCTTTGGTTTGTAATACATTTAGCTTGCAGTGAACATGGATCTTGCAGCCGATGTTTTCATTCCAGAGGATTACGCGAAAAGCCGCTACTCAAGAAAATTGTGGCCCAAGCAGAATCTCGCTTCTTCCCCAAATCTTGCACGAATTGGTTCTTTGCACAAAAGAATGAAAATCCCCTAAATATGAGCGGCATTTTCAACAAAGAGGAAATAGTTTTGTCTTGTTTTACTCCATGATCGAGCTTCTCTTCAGAATATGAGGGGGTTTATTTTTATGTCAAGATCATACAATTTTTTTGGAAGATTTTCGCATCAATTTATTTTTGGAGAAAGCTCAATTGGCTTTCATATCTCTGTAAATCTCAAAAGGAGGAGGTTTTTTATCATTTCGACTACCCCTGTTTAGCTCTTTCGCTTCAAGTTTAAGTACTTAAGCCCTCTATTCAGCTCTGTAATCTGTTTCTAGATTTCTTAGAGATTAAATTCCCCAATTTCTAGGGTTGTAACAGTGGATGGTAATGTTTATCTGAAGATATAACAGAATTGAGAGACTGAAGGGTTTATACCATGCATAAGCAATTTGATGGAATGTTCAGTCGGCCCTCCTTGTAATCTTCCCCACAAATCTGCCATGGATCGGTTGTTTTCAACATCCCGCATTACCAAAAATGACCGTATTCACAGATACTATTCATTTTTTTGCAGATCTATATACTATGTGAGATTGACTTGAACAGGTGCTTTCTCTGGACACTTCAGGGATACGCCATCATAATAGCAGTTGGAAGGCATCTATCTTAAAATTGCCAAAAGATTATAGCTAATCAGGACATTGTCATAAAATGTGGGCATAATTCAGACAAACCAAAATTTATGCAACTGAAAGTTTTGGTAGTTCGAAATTCTTTTAGAGGTGGATAGTGATTCTTTCATTCTAGAATAATATTATAATTTCTTTTTATTTTAATTGTTATTGTTTCTGGACTGTGTGTGATTTTTTTCTTTATAATTCTAATTTCACAATTTTTTAATAGAATAAAAAAAGAAATAAAATAAATAATTTCTAGGTTCAAATTTTAATCTTTGGATTATGTTATTGAAATAATTTTGGATTATGTTATTGAAATAATTTTGGATTATGTTATTGAAATAATTTTGTAGTAGTATTGTAATATTTTTGTACATTATAATTTAAATTTTAATGATTTTATAATATTTTATAATATTTTGATTATTTATATATATTTTGTTGTTTTCAAGTTTATTGAAGATTTATATCTTTTTATTCAATATATTTTTGATATATAAAATAGGAAAATGACTTCAAATTATTTTATTAAAGTTACATTTTAGATTAATTTTTACTTTAATAGCTCAATCTTTATTATTCAAAAGAAAATACTTCATGTTAATCCATCAACCTTGACATTTTAATGTGAACTTTGACAATCAATTTTAATTTACGCTAGAATGATCATGATATCCTTTTATTTTTTAATTTTCTCTTAAAATGGAGATGATGGACTAGGGTTACTCTTTCCTTGGTCTTTCTTGACCTAAAACACATGCAATATCACTTTATTTCATACTCCTTATGATAACATTCACTAGATTGTCTTGGACTAGCACAAATCTTATAGATATCAAACAAATTCATTGGTTCAAGCCTCTCAATCTTAGGTTTCTTTCTAGTAAGCCATTGAATCCACCACTATGTAACAATTAAAAATTGCATAGTTTTGGTAGAAAAACATATTTACATTGAAATTGTATGATCAAAGTCAACATCTTAATGATGACATACTAATTCATAAAATAACAAGAAGTATAATTTAGACCAAGAAAGTATTCAAGATGATATCACAACAACAAACCCACCTACTAGATTTTATCAACAAGCTTCACACTACTATAGAGTAACCAAATAAATAGGATCATACCTACAACAAGATCTTTTGGATATTAGCTTGAAAAAATATTTATTATGTAACTTATATGAATGTCTTCATAATTAAGAAATCCAAGGATTATAGTATAGACATGGGTGAACTGAAAGAACGAAGTTTGTCTTTAAGACAACAATAAGAAAAGTAATAGTCAATCTCATAATGGCCAACAATGAGAACTTGTTTAATTATTTCACTGACCCTTAAAATAGTTAGCTATTTAATAGACTTTTTATATGATTTATCGTGAGACTCATATAATTTTTATTTTTTTTGTCTTTTTGTCGATGATACTTTCTTACTTGTTAATATAGTTTTGGGAAACAAAGAGTTTAGAGGTTATTGGCAATGTAATTGGTAAATATCACCATATGTTAGAAGAGGCTTATGGATATTCTTGCTCCACGTATGTCTACATTTGTGTTGAGATATACATCACCAAGGTTTTGCTATAGAAATTTCATTATTGGTGGGAAATTGAAGATAGTGTCAGCTATGGATTATAAGAAAAATCCCTTGAAGTGTAGAAATTGTTTCTCTTCTAAATATCTTGTCCTTCCAATATCCCAAAAAATCTTAAGGCCACAACTACAATGCAAGGAAAGTGTGTTGATATTTGGAAATCCACATGGTAGTTTGGTGTTGAAGCCCATCACCAACTTTTTGTTGCATATAATCCTTTTGAAAAGGATGCTCATAGTTGCTATGTATTTGGCTTTAGAATCTTTGACCCTCTAGCTGATGGGAAGCTCATAAATCTATCTTTGTCATTTGAAGGGTAGGTCCCCATGCAGGTGCTTAGTTTATTTTGGCTAGCAGTTGTTGCTCAATTCTTTTAGCATCAATTTGTGAAGTTGGTGGCCCCATGAATGTCAAATTTTCATGCTTATAAAATAAGCAATCATCTCAAATTGCAATTTTAAAAGAAATCTTTAATGCTAATTGGTTGCATAAATTTTGGAGAAAAAATTGGAAACAAATAAGAAAGAGGGAATTTTTTTTGGAGAGCCACGTGTCAATCTTCCCATTAAGCAATTGTTGCTTCCTTTCAGCCCCCCTTTTTTTCAAATCTTACCCCATGTCCCCATGCAGTTGCTTATGAACATTTTCTCTTAAATTTAAGCAACTAGAGTGTTCCCATGTAAACTTTTAAATAGGGGAAAAGGATAAATTGGAATCTTCTCATTTTTAGTGGAGTAGAAGCTGCTTAAAATTTGAAAATAAGCTTCGGAAAAAAGGGGGGGTGGGGGGGGCGCTAGAAATAAGCAGTAGCTCCTTATTGAAGAAATTGACATGTGGCTTCACCATATTTTTTTCCTCTCCTTTTTATTGGCCTACAATTTTGTCTACAAATTTTATTTGCAATAAATATTACCAATAATTCCATTTAAGAAATGATTTAAGAGGATTGCATAAAATTAAGCAACAAATTTACTATCATGGGGCCAACTGCTCAATAAATTGCTCTGCAAAAAGTTGAGTAACTACTGCTAGCCAAAATGAGCTAAGCAGCCACATGGGGACCTGCTCTTATTTTTAAGTTTTAAGCAGTTGTTGTCCACTTAAATTTAAAAAGATTTCAATTTATCCTTTCCTCTTAAATAAAAATTTGCATGGAAACACTCTAGCTACTTAATTTCAAGCAGAAATTGCACTTAATCAACCGCATTGGGACATGAGGTAAGTGAACTTTACTTTAGTTTCCTAAGATTTGAAGTTTGAGGAGTCGATCCCTATGTGAAAGAAGAAGAGGAAGGCACATATGGCTAAGTGTGATATTAATGGAAGCAAGATTATCCTCTACTCCCATAACAAGGATTAAATTGTTTCAAGTTTTAAGGAGAATCAATGTTGTTATGTGTGGACTTGTTATGATTTGTAAATGTTTGGTTTATCATCTTTGTCGATAAGATAATCTATTTTATTTTTATTGATTGAATTTGATAAATTTTACTCACCGATATTACATTTTTTATGCATTTTTACAATTTCTAAACGTCTAACCCAAATTTATTAAGAGAAAAATAATAACAACATATTCTACCAATGAATCAAAATATGATGACTATCCTTAAAACTATTTAAGCACACTCAACTACTAAATCCTCTCTCTCTCTCTCTCTCTCTCTCTCTCTCTCTCTCTCTCTCTCTCTCTCTCTCTCTCTCTCTCTATATATATATATATATATAGGTATGTATGTATGTATAGAAAAATGACAACTCGCTAAAAATTTAGCCATCTGTCAACCTCAATTTGATAGGGGAAGGCCGCCAAATTTCATATCCAATAACTACTTGCGATGCATTTTCCCTTTTCCACCAATCATAGGCAATGGAGAAAATATGTGTGGAAACAGGACACAGCTAATTAACAACATATTCTACCAATGAATCAAAATATGATGACTATCCTTAAAACTATTTAAGCACACTCCACTACTAAATCCTCTCTCTCTCTCTCTCTCTCTCTCTCTCTCTCTCTCTCTCTCTCTCTCTCTCTCTCTCTCTCTCTCTCTCTCTCTATATATATATATATATATATAGGTATGTATGTATGTATAGAAAAATGACAACTCGCTAAAAATTTAGCCATCTGTCAACCTCAATTTGATAGGGGAAGGCCGCCAAATTTCATATCCAATAACTACTTGCGATGCATTTTCCCTTTTCCACCAATCATAGGCAATGGAGAAAATATGTGTGGAAACAGGACACAGCTAATTTGACTTTAAAACGATTGACTAACCTTTGTGTTACACACATAGCCAAATAATGAAAGACACGCCTAGTTCTACGGAACATAGCCGAGATCTGTAATTTTCAACTTACCCTTGTGTTATGCGGAAATCGTGACGTTTTTGGAATCAGATTATCTACCACCGTAGATACAAGCTTATTAAAGACTAAATATAATACTTTCACTTAAGCACCAATAACTACTTGCAATGCATTTTCCCACTCCAAAACGACTGACTAACCTTTATGTTATATACATAGCCGAAAAATGAAAGAGGCAGCTAATTCTGCATAATACAACGAAGATATGTAATTTTCAGCTTTCCCTCTTATTATACTGAAATCATGACATTTTTGAAACCAGAATATCTACCACCGTAGAAACAAGCTTATTAAAGACTAAATATAATACTTTCACTCAAGCACCCGGTTTTATATGCCGCTCGATTCATTCAAACATTCACTCACTTTCCTCGGACGTTGGGAAAATTTCGCGTCGCCCCTGGTTTTCACGGCATCATAGAAAACCCCGACGCGTTTACCTTCCCTACAAATATATTTCTCTTCTTCCAAATTGAAACAGCTGCGCATTTACTAATTCCTCTGTCTTATTCTTACTCTCTGCCATTCTTTTCGGTTTCATTGCAGACAGAGATCGAGTTGAGCTGCCTTTGGTTTGTAATAAATTTATTTAGGTTGGAGCGGACATGGATCTTGCTGCCGATGTCTTCATTCCGGAGGATTATGCGAAAAGCCGCTACTCAAAAAAATTGTGGCCCAAGCAACAACTCATCACTTCTCCAAATGTTGCAGATGTCCACAGCACGAATTGCTTGTTTTCACAAAAGAAAGAAAATCCCCCAAATATGAGCCGTTTTTTCAAGGAGGAAATACTTTTATTTTGTTTTACTCTGTAATTGAGCTTCTCTTTATAATATGAAGGCCCGGGGTTTCTGTTTTTATCTCGAGTTTGTACAATTATTTAGGAAAATTTACTTCTTTAATGTAATTTTGGGAGATAGCTTAATTGGCTTTCAAATCTCTAAATATCAAAACAAAGGTTTTTCAATTCTCTAGCTCCCTTGCCTCGCTTTAATTGCTTGATCGCTGTAATCTATTTACAGGTATAAAATAGGTGTTTTTTTAAAGAGATCGAATTCCCTCAAATTCGAGGGTTATAATTGTAGATGGTAATTTTTATCTCAAGATATGATAGAATGTAATTTTTATTCTGATGATGGATTAAAGAGTGCAATCTAAAATATTGATACTGAAATCTTTTACACAATCGAATCCAGAAATACTCTGTTGATAAAAGACTGAAGGATTTATACCAAGCAGAAGCAATTTGATGGAATGTTCAATCAGCCCTTTTTGTATTCCCTCCCATCCCACAAATCTAGCATGGATCGGTTGTTTTAAGATTCCCGCATTGCAAAATATGACTGCATTTATTGAAATATTATTCAATTTTTGCAGATCTATATCATGCGAAAATGACTTGAACAGGTAATTTCTCTGAACAGTAGATGAGCAATTTGGCTGGCGTTTATCTTGAAAGTGCCAAAAGATTGTATTTATTCAGGACATCGTCATAAAATGTGGCCATAACTCAGACAAACCAAAACTCAACTTTATGTATCAAAAAAATCTGAAAGTGGGGAAAGTTCGACTTAATTTCTTTACATCGTCCACTTTATTACATCTTGCAGGCAGCGTTAAACTCTACAATCTCTCAATTAAACAAGAAATGAACAAAATGATTTGCCCGTCCAAACTAAAATTTTGGATTGGATTATTGAAATACTTTTGCAGTAGTTTTTAATAATTTATTTATATAAAATTAATTATTAAATTTATATTATTTTTCAAAATGCTTCAAATTTTATTAACAATTTTATGATATTTTTAAATATATGAATTAGTCACAATATTATTTTCTAGTTTATTGAAAATTTCATATTTTTATTTTATCAAACATATTTTGGTATATATAATAGGAGCATAATTCTAGAAGTCATATGGATTGCTTTATATAAGTTATATTTTGAATTAATTTGTATTGCTCACAAGAAAATCACTTAGATTCCAGGTTGATCCACCAACATTGACATTTTGATGTGAACTTTGATAATATAATTTATATTTACCTTAGAATAATCTCGATATCCTTTTATCTTATTTTTTCATTAGAATGGAGATGATAGGCTAGGATCTATCATTTCCTTGGGCTCCTTCTCTTGCTTGACCTTAAACACATGCAAGATCACTTTAATTTATTCCTTCTACCTGACAATATTCTTCTAGATTGTCTTGGGTTAGCACAAGTTCATTATCGATATGAAACAAATTCTTTAATTTAGGGTTCCCCATATTAGCTTTATTTTGGTCAACTATAGAACCCACCACTAGAACAACTAAATATTGCTTGGTTTTGGTAGAAACTTGAAATATTTCTCATTAGATTCATGTAATCAAGCTCATTAGTCTAATCATGATGTCCCAATTCACAAAGCAACAAGAAGCATTGTCTAGACCAAGAAAATGTTATGCATTTTATATTATGTATATGTATATTGGCCATGACTAAATTATAGCTTCTTTATTATTACATCACCCTAGAATTACTTTCTGGCATGAATAATACATACCCTGTGCCTATGTTTTATTATCAACATTTAGTTTTTACTTTCCTATCAATGCACTCTTGCCAAGTTTTAACCCTTACTCTAATAGGGTCTCAAGGATGAGAGAGAAGATCGATAAGAGGAAAGATAAGAGTATAAAAGAAACTAAAGAAATACAAGATCATTCTCCTCTAAAAGCTATGGAAATTACTAAAAACAAAGCACACAATGAGAAAAATACTTGAGAAAAAAGAGATTAGAACATTTAGGTTATACAAATAGAAGTACCCCACAATGAAAGAGAACTTAGTAAAATGAAAGGTGACAAAATAACAACCACAAAAATAAAAGGACAATAAAATATAGCAAGTAGAGGAAATTATCCAAATTGAAGCAACTCATTCCCTAACTAAGTCTCTAAAAAAGTAAAATCTAAAAACTTTTCTATAAATGGGTGCAAAAAATGAAAAGGAAGCAAAAGAACAAACAAAGCCAAAAAGGTGGGAAAAAAAACACATAAAAAATTAGTCTATTATGATAGCTCCATCGAGTAAAAGAAGAACTCCAAAAGATGCTACATCATAGAATATAAGAAGACACCAAGTGGGAGAAGAAAAATTACAAGAACTTGGTTTGGATGAACACAAATTACTCGAATATTTATTAATATCCATAATACCACTTGAAGTGGCTAAGAATTGTTCTTCTAGCATGCACCTAGTATTATATATACCAAATCAATTAAAAGACTTTTGGTGGAGTTAAGGATAATTATTACAATCAAGTGGCTACACACTTTAGGGAAGAAGCTTGTAAGATAAACATTTCATTGGAGAAATACTTTGGAATTTTTAAAAATTATAGATTTGAATAGAATATATATGTGGAAGTTGCAGTAGTCTAGCATGCCTTTAATACAGTTATTCAAACTAGGGAAGTGTGAGAGTAAAAATCTAAGGATGCTACTTTATCACCATCTACTTTGAATACAAAAGATATACCTCAACAACTAATGAAAGAAAAAGAGGCACTCACAAAATTTCTAGGAGAGCCCCCAAAAATAGAAACAATACAAAAAGTACTAGAAGCATTAGAAACTAAGATTGGTAACAAACTTTTAAAAAAAAATAGGGGAAGAAGAAAAAGAAGCATTCATAAGAAGTTATAGGAGAGCCCAGAAAAGAGATCAACAATCCAAAAAAGTACAAGAAGCATTGGAAACTAAGATTGGTAGCAATCTTAAAAATAAAACAAGGGGAGAAGAGGAAAAACAACTAGGAAAGGATAAAGATACAAAGAAGTTAGACCAAATGCAAGAATAATGGAAGAATGGATCGAAAAATTTGGATAAACAATTCAAGAAGCTAGAAGATAGTTGTAATAATGTCTCCACATTGTATCAAATTGCATGAATTGGTTGCAAATCACTATGCCAGACAAACTTCAAATAGATAACTTGGGGAACCAACTTATACAACTCTCCAGGAACTACAATATCATAATTAATTTAGAAGGATCACAATATCAACAATTGAGAAGACTCCAATTAATAATTAAAATTAATAGCATAAATGAAGGAGCTAGAGTTACTTAATCCATCTATCATTGTTATCAAGAATTCTCCAAGATATTAATATATCCCACATTGACAAAGCTAGCTACTTTGATCTCCACAAAACACTCATATATCATTATTTGAGTATGAATATAATAAAATAATTATATTATATTAATTTGGGAACATTCGTATGAGTAGATCAAAACCACTTATAAACATCTACTACGCTAACCAAGGATTTCAACATATTGCCAATATTTTGATATCAAAGAACCCAATATTAGTATATATTTCGATATAATGGAATCTATTTTCGAATAGAGTTGGGCTATCTTAAGGAAAAGATAATGGATTAGGTGCTAGGAGGGTGTTGGTAGACAAGGAAGTAAAAGTAGAACATATCAAGTTATTGTTATCATAGGGCCATTGCAGAAACAATTGATGAAGTAGCATGCCCTGAAGTGATAGGAAAAGTAACATCCCCTGAATTCTTCCATGTTATTGCCAAACCCTTTAATTATTACCTTATATACTAGGAAATTAGAGCAACTAATTTGAATCAGATCAATCTAATAGGTCAATTATCCACAAATGAATCCTTTACTCTAATGTCTCCATACCTAGCCATAATATATTATGGCCTATTTATTAACCACATGTGGAGATGATAACTGACGAGAAGCCACAAAATAAAGTTTGGCATTATAAGAATGAGCATGTACATCATATCCCATGTGTGTGTGGCTAAATGTAAATGAGACAATAGTATAACTAAGGCATATCTTATCAATCTTAGTGTGAGATGTTAAGAATGGTGAAGTATAAGCCATATGACATGTAGAAAGAGTGTCATTTATATCAACTATGTCATGAGATATACCTTCATTATATGATGTATCATCCAAAGTAGTGAAACGTGTAAGTATATCATGTGTATCATTTACAATAGATGTATGTGAAGGAAAGGTGCTCAAAGTTATAATACAATTAGAATTACACATACCGTGTCTCTTTTCATAGAAGAAATATTTAGTAAATAGTAATCATGGAGGATTGAAGTGATAATATCTAATAGAGAAAGGAAAGTAATCATAAAATCCCTAAATGAGAAAAAGACCATATTTACAATGGTACAATGCTTTCATGCATAATGTGATCCTTTTGCATGATAAAGTGTCATGATTATATCATGAATAGAAGAATCACTTATCAACAAAGTGTGTAAACATGTCAAAACAAGTAATAAAGTGACATGAGAATACATATTATAGAAATAAGTCTATCCAAAGATGAAGGATTCACAAGTATAAGCAAGAAGTCCCAAACTCCAAACAATCTATACATCAAAACACTCTCCAACATAAAATAAAATAAAAAGAAATGAAATGGTCATCCAAATTTTACCGTTTTACAATATCATCTAAACATGTTCAATGTAGTTTATAAGTTCTATTGTGTGAATAATATTTTGCATCGAGAAAACTATCCACAATCGAACCTAAACACTACACTAAACAAAACTATAAATTGTGAAAACCTAATATCTAATCATTTATAAGGTAAATGTCGGTTCATTTCGGTGGTTATAAGTAATGAACTAAATGCACTTTGAAAACGAGTTTTAGGAACGGTTTCATGTGCCGTTCGCTTCAAACATTCAACGTCTTTCCTCGGGCATTGGAAACATTGTGCTTTGCCCCTGGTTTTCGCAGTATCACAAAAACCCCAATTTCTTTTACCTCAACCTACACATCTATTTATACATTTTCTCTCTACCAAATTCTCTACACACCGAACATTTACTTAATCCTGTGTCTTTCTTTTACTTTCTGCAATTCTTTTCTGTTTTATTACAGACAGAGATCGAACTGCCTTTGGTTTGTAATACATTTAGGTTGGAGTGGACATGGATCTTGCTGTCGATGTTTTCATTCCAGAGGATTACGCGAAAAGCCGCTACTCAAGAAAATTGTGGCCCAAGCAGAATCTCGCTTCTTCCCCAAATCTTGCAGATGCACACAGCATGAATTGGTTCTTTCTACAAAAGAATGAAAATCCCCCAAATATGAGCGGCATTTTCAACAAAGAGGAAATACTTTTGTCTTGTTTTACTCCATGATCGAGCTTCTCTTCAGAATATGAAGGAGTTTCTGTTTATCTCAAGATCATACAAAAAATTTTAAAGATTTTTGCTTTTTTTTTTTTTTTTAAAGCTCAATTGGCTTTCATATCTTTGTAAATCTCAAAGGGAGGAGGATTTTTTATCATTTCGACTACCCCTGTTTAGCTCTTCGCTTCAAGTTTAAGTACTTAAGCCCTCCATTCAGATTAAATTCCCCAAATTCTAGGGTTGTAACTGTGGATGGTAATTTTTATCTGAAGATATAACAGAATTGAGAGACTGAAGGGTTTATACAATGCATAAGCAATTTGATGGAATGTTCAGTCGTCCCTCCTTGTATTCTCCACCACAAATCAGCCATGGATCGGTTGCTTTCAACATCCCGCATTGCAAAAACATGACTGTATTCACAGAAATATTATTCAATTTTTTGCAGATATATGCTATGTGAGAAGGACTTGAACAGGTGATTTCTCCAGACTCTTCAGGGATACGCCCTTATACTAGCAGTTGGCTGGCATTTATCTTAAAATTGCCAAATGATTTGGCCATAATTCAGACAAACCAAAATTTATTCTACTAATTATGCAACTGAAAGTTTTGGAAGCTTGAAATTCTTTTAGAGGTGGGTAGTGATTCTTTCATTCTAGAATAATATTAGGGGAAAGGACCCAGTAGTCGTGCACCCTAACTTCACGCTTCTCAAAATCCTACTTGGAAATTTCGAATCACTCCGATTTTTTTACAGCAGCTTACTTGGCAAGTCCCCTGCTTATAACTAAGGTTTCAGGGCCACATCATCAAATATGATGCCACATCAGCATGCTTTTTGCCAAGGTGTCCAAAACAGCCCCCAAAAAAAGTGAGACCAATAGGCGTGCAAAAGAGACCCCAATAGTTGTGCAGCCGATGTGGCATCACCTGATTGGTTACTTTTTACAATATTAGTACATTTCTTAACAACTATTGGTACATTTCCTAACAACTGTTGGTACATTTCCTAACAAAAATTGATATTTTTTGTTTCAAACAATAGGTTTTATTTGTTCAATTTTTGGAACAAAAGGTATCAACAACCCTCACAACAATTGGAACATGCTCAACTACTGGGTCATTTCCCCTATAATTTCTTTTTATTTTAATCGTTATTGTTTCTCCGCTAGACTCTGTGATTTTTCTCTTTATTTCAATTTGCAGGTAGAATTATAATTTCACAATTATTCAATGGAATATAAGTTTTAAAAAATAAATAATTTCTAGGTCCAAACTTTAATATTTGGATTGTAATTGAAATAATTTTGTAGTGGCATTTTTGTACATAATAATTTAAATTGTAATGATTTTATAATATTTTATATTAGTTATATATATGTTTATTGTTTTCAAGTTTATTGAAGATTAACATTTTTTTATGGGATATATTTTTGATATATAAAATAGAAGAATGATTTAAGTTACATTTTAGATTAATTCTTACTTTAATAGCTCAATCTTTATTATTCAAAAGGAAATACTTTTGGGTGGATCCATCAACCTTAATGTGAACTTTGACAATAAAATTTACATTTACACTAAAATGGTATTTTCTTGACCTAAAACACATGCAAGGTCACTTTAATTTCATACTCTTTATGATAACATTCACCTAAATTGTCTTGGACTAGCACAAATCCAATATAGATATCAAACAAATTCATTGGTTTAAGCCTCTCAATCTTAGGTTTCTTTCTAGTAAGCCATTGAATCCACGAGTATGTAACAATTAAAAAATTGCCTAGTTTTGGTAGAAAAATATTTTCACATTGAAATCATATGATCAAAGTCAACATCTTAATGGTGACATCACAATTCATAAAAAAACAAGTATAGTTTAGACCAAGAAAGTGTTCAAGATGAGATCACAAAAACAAACTCACCTACTAGATTTGATCAACAAGCCTCGCACTACTATAGAGTAACCAAATAAATAGGATCATACCTGCTACAACAAGATCTTTTGAATATTAGCTTGCAAAAATATTAACTATAGTATAGACATGGGTGAATTGAAAGAACAGAGTTTGTCTTTAAGAAAGCAATAAGAAAAGTAATAGTCAGTCTCATAATGGCCAACAAGGAGAAATCGTTTAATTATTTGAATGACCCCTAAAATAGTTAGCTATTTAATAGACTTTTTATATGGTTTATCTTGAGACTCATGTATAATTTTTTTGTCTTTTTTGTTATATAATTAACTTTCAGGAAACTATTATTATTATTCTTTTCATTAAATCTTGGTTCCCTATCTTCAATTGCACATGAATATTTTTTTTCTTGTCTTTTTGTCGATGAGATTTCCTACTTGTTAATATAGTTTTGGGAAACCAAGAGTTTAGAGGTTATTCACAATGCAATTGATAAATACCACCATATGTTAGAGGAGGCTTATGGATATTCTTGCTCCACATATGTCCACATTTGTGTTTACGATGTACATCACAAGGTTTTGCTATAGAAATTTCATTGTCGGTGGGAAATTGAAGATAGTGTTTGTATATGGATTATGAGAAAATTCCTTTTTAAGTGTAGAAATTGTTTCTCCTCTAAACATCTTGTCCTTCCAATATCCCAAAAAATATTCCAAGGCAACAACTTCGATGTAAGGAAAGTGTGTTGATATTTGGAAATCCACATGGTAGTTGGGTGCTGAAGCCCATCACAAACTTTTTGTTGCATATAATCCTCTTTAAAAGGATGCTCATAGTTGCTATATTGAATCTAATACACTAGTTGATGATTTGGCTTTAGAATCTTTGATCCTTTAGCTTATGGGAAGCTCATAAATCTATCTTTGCCACTTTAAGTAAACTCTACTTTAGTTTCTTAAGATTTGAAGCTTGAGGAGTGGATCGCTATGTGAAAGAAGAAGAGGAAGGCACATATGGCTAAGTGTGACATTAATGAAAGTAAGATTATCCTCTACTCCCATAACAAGGATTAAATCGATTCAAGTTTTAAGGAGAATCGATGTTGTTATGGGTGGACTTGTTATGATTTGTAAATGTTTGGTTTATCATCTTCATTGATAAGATAATCTATTTTATTTTTATTGACTGAATTTGATAAATTTTATTTTTATGTGGAATTCGTATAATTATTTGAAAAAATTTCTACTTTAACGTAATTTTGGGGAATAACTTAATTTGCTTTCATATCTCTAAATATCAAAACAATTCTTTTTCAATCATTTTAAGTACCACTCTCTAGTTCCCTTGCCTCGCATTAATTGCTTGATCCATCTATTCAGATTTGTAATCTATTTACAGCTATAAATTAGGTTTTCTTAAAGATCAAATTCCCCCAATCTGAGGGTTTAACTATGGATGGTAATTTTTATCTCAAGATACAACAGAATGGAGAGATTCGGAAGCAAAAATTATGGAATGTTCAATCTGCCCTCTTTGTATTCTTTCTCACAAATCTGAACTGGATCAGTTGTTTTAAACACCCCCAGTTCAAAAACATGACTGTATTTAAGGAAATATTATTTTACTTTTTGCAGATCCATATCATGTGACAATGACTTGAACAGATGATTTCTCCGATCACTTGGCATTCTTATTAAATGTGGTCATATTTCATACAAATCAAAATTTAACTTTATGTAATAAAATAATCTGTAGTTTGGGCTGAAAATAGGGAAACTTCTGGCAAATCAGTAAATTTATTGATCAAAATTTACAGTGGAGGGAGATTTAAGAGGAGGTTACAAATTAACTTTGGTGTCTTGTTCTCCGTTGTGTTATTCTTGGATTTGATAATCTGCTTGGTGGTCGTTTGGACATTATTTAAATCTTTCATTTATTCATTACATTTCTCAGTCAGAGTTATAATTCTACAATCTCATAATTGAACAAGAAAAGAACAAAATGAATTTAAAATTCTAAATTTATAAATTGAATTATTGAAATAATTTTGATATGGTTGTTTAATAATTTTATTTATATTAAATTATGTTATTTCTGAAAATGCTTCAAACTTTAATGATTTAATGATTTTTTTAATATATGAGTTAGTCACAATTCTTTGTTTTTGTTTTTTAGTTTATTGAAAACTTTATTTTTAATTTCTTTTTTAAATCAAACATATTTTGATATATACAATAGGAGCATGATTCTACAAGTCATATGAATTGCTTTATATAATTTATATTTCAAATTATTTTTTATTGTTCACAAGAAAATAATTTAGAGTTAGCTTGATCTACCAACCTTGACATTTTAATGTAAACCTTGGTAACATAATTTATATTTATCTTAGAATCATGGCAACATCCTCTTATTTTAATTTTCCATTAAAATGACGATGTTAGGCTAGGATGTATCATTTCCTTGGGCTTCTTCTCTTACTTGACCTCAAACACGTGCAAGACCACTTTAATTTATTCTTTCTACAAGACAACATTCTTCTAGATTCTCTTGGGTTAGCATAAATTCATTAAAGATATTAAACAAATTCTTTGATTTAAGGTTCTCAATCTTAGTTTTTATAGATCAACTATTGAACCCGCAATTAGAACAACTAAAGATTGCTTGGCTTTGGTAGAATCTTGAAATGTTTCTACATTAACTTATCCTCTAATCAAACTCATCATTCTACTAGTGATATCTCTATTCACAAAGCAACAAGAAGCATTGTCTAGACCAACAAAGTGTTACACATTTCATATTGTGTATACGTCTAATGTCATAACTAAATTAACTTAATTTTCTGGCATTGTACCTATGTTTTATTATCAACATTTAGTTTTCACTTTTCTTATCAATGCACTCTTGCTCGGTTTCAGCCCTTTCTCTATGAGAATCTCAAGGATGAGAGAGAAGAGTTTAAAAGAAACTAAAGAAATACAAGATCGTTCTCCTCTACAAGTTGTGAATATTACTAGAACAAAGCATTCAATTAAAAAAATGATAGAGAAAAAAGAGATTAGAACATTTAGGGTATACAAATAGGAGTAACCCACAATGAAAAGAGAAATTAGTAACATAAAAGATGACAAAAGATCAACCACAAAAATAAAAGGCCAATAAAATATAGTAAGTAGAGGAATTTATCCAAACTAAAGCAACTCATTCCCTAACTAAGTCTCTAAAAGAGGAAAATGTAGAAACTTTTCTAGAAATGAGAGCAAAAAAGAGGAAGCAAAAGAACAAAGAAAGCCACAAAGTTTTTTTCTTTAAAAGTACATAAAAAGTTAGAATATTATGATAGCTCCATTGAGTAAAAGAAGAAACTCTAAAAGAAGCTACATCATAGAATATAACAAGACACCAAGTGAGAGAAGAAAAATTACAAGAAATTGGTTTGGATAAATACAAATTACTCAAATATTTATTTATATCCATAATACCACTTGAAGTGGCTAAGAATTCTTCTTCTAGCATGTAACCTGTATTATAAATACCAAATACCAAATCATTAAAGGATTTTTTTTTGGAAACAAGAATGATTATTAAATTCAAATGACCACACAAAGGGGAAAAGCTTGTAAGATAAACATCTCATTAGAGAAATACTTAATTTTTCTTTAAAAAAAATATAGATTCAAATAGAATATATATGTGGAAGTTGTAGTAACCTAGCATGTCCTTAATATAGTTATTAAAATGAGGGAAGTGCAAAAGAGTAAAAGTCTCAAGGCACCACTTCATCTCCATCTCCTTTGAATACAAAAGATATAACTCAATAACTAATGAAAGAAAAAGAGGTACTCATAAGAAGTTCTAGAAGGGCCCAAAAAGAGAAACAATCCACAAAAAAGTACTAGAGGCATTGGAAAGTAAGATTGGTAACAATCTTAAAAACAAATAGGGGGAGAAGAGAAAGAAAAATTAGGAAAGGATAAAGATATAGAGAAGTTATGTCACACACAATAATAATGGAAGAATGGATAGAAAAAATTGGATAAATAATTCAAAAAGCTAGAAGATGGTTGTAATAATGTCTCCACATTGTATCAAATTGCATGAATTGGTTGCAAATCACTATGTCAAACAAGGTTCAAATAGATAACTTTTGGAGCCAACTTTTACAACTCTCGAGGAACTACAATATAATAAATAATTTAGAGGAATCACAACATCAACAATTGAAAAGACTCCAATTAATAGTTAAAAATTAATAGCAAAAATGAAGGAGCTAGAGCTAGAAGTAACCATCCATCTATCATTGTTATCAAGAATTCTCCAAGATACTAATATATCACACTTTAACAGAGCTAGCTATTGTGATCTCCACAATACACACATATATTAATATTTGAGTATATGAATATAATGTAATCATTATATTATATTGATTTGGGAACATTCATATGAGTAGATCAAAACCACCTATATGCATCTACTACCCTAGCCAAGGATCTCAACATATTGTCAATATTTTGATATCAAAGAACCCATTATTAGTATATATTTTGAGATAATAGAATCTATTTTTGAATCTTGAGGTGGGCTATCTTGAGGATAAGATAATGGATTATGTGGTAAGAGGATGTCGGTAGACAAGGAACTAAAAGTAGAACATATTAAGTTAATGTTATCACAAGGCCATTGCAAAAACAATTGATGAAGTAGCATGTCATAATGTAATAGGAAAAACAGAATCCCCTAAATTCTTCCATGTTATTGTCAAACCCTTTAATTATTACCTTATTTTTTGGTAAATTAGAGTAACTAATTTGAATCACATCAAGAAAATGTTTTCTATTTATACAATCTAATAGATCAATTATCGACAAATGCATTCTTTACTCCAATGTCTCCATACCTAAACATAATATATTGTGGCCTATATTTATTAACCACATGTGGCTATGGTAATTGATGAGAAGCCATAAAAGAAAGTTCGGCATCATAAAAATGAGCACGCACATCATATCCCATGTGTTTGGGGCTAAATGTAAATGAGTAAATAGTATAACTAAGGCATGAAAAGTAGGCATATCTAATCAAGCTTAGTATGAGACGTTAAGCATGGTGAAGTATAAGCCATATGACATGTAGAAAGAGTGTCATTTATATCAACTATGTCATGAGATATACCTTCATTATATGATTTATCATCTAAAGTAATGTAACGTGTAAGTATACCATGTGTATCCTTTACAATAGATGTATGTGAAGGAAAGGTGCTCAAAGGTATAATACAATTAGAATTACACATACTATATCTTTCTTCATAGAAGAAATATTTAGTAAATTGTAACCATGGAGGATTGAAATGATAATATCTAATAGAGAAAGGAAAGTGATGATCAAATCCCTAAATAAGAAAAAGAGCATATTTACAATGGTACATTGCTTCTGTGCATAATGTGATCCTTTTGCATGATAAAGTGTCATGATTGTATCATGAATAGAAGGATCACTTATCAGAAAAGTGTGTAAACATGTCAAAACAAGTAATAAAGTGACATGAGAATACATATTATAGAAATAAAGGTCTATCCAAAGATGAAGGGTTCACAAGTATAAGCAATAACTCCCAAAATCCAAACAAGAGAACACAAATCTCAGCAATATATACATCAAAACACACTCTCCAACATAAATTAAACAACAAAGGAAATGAGATTGCCATCCAAATTTTACCATTTTACAATATCATCTTATGTGAGTGAAAATGTGTGCAAATAAAATGATTGAAATACTAAGCTAACAATCTAAGCAAACACAAAATCCATTCAAACACTCAAGATGAGAACGCTTGAGCAGTGAAATTGGAATTATAAAATAAAATAAAACAATACAAATGCAAACCAAAATCAACTTCAATTTGATAGTCCTCTGATTTGATGTGTGCTCACAGCATTATGGATGCTCGATTTTGCTCTGTGGTGGTTGATGCAAGACGTGGATAATGATATGCTTATGCAATGTGAGTGATTAATTTGGCATTATGACAGTATGATTGTGAAAAAGTGGATGAATTGGAAAAAAGTGACGAATTAAATAGGCCAAGATGGGAGATAAGAGGGCTTGAGAATGAGATATTTGTCCTCAAAGAAGACAAGTGGCAATCCTCAAGATGTCATGTGGAATTAAATTTTGAGGACAAGTGGCTCAACCGAGGACGACAAGTGTCCTTAAGGAGAACAAAAGTCTCATCGACAAAAAGACAAAGAAAAAATATTCATGTGCAATTGAAGATAGGGAACCAATATTTAATGCAAAGAATAATTCTAATAGTTTCTTAAAAGTTAATTACATAACAAAAAAGATTAAAAAAAATTATACACAAGTCGAAGAAGTAACCTGCTCTGCAACTTGGACACCTCCTTTAGTGCTCGTCCTTGTTGCAAGCCGCTCATACGCCATAGGGGCTCCCTGGCTTTGCTAGGTGGCCCCTGCATTTACTCCGCTTACTTGCATCCATTAATTGTCGTTAATGGAAATTGAAAACCCTACTTCGTCGAATGCTCAACCAAGGAATGTGAATCGTCAATCTGCAAATGGTGGCTCTAAGAAGACATTCAGCGAGGCATTGAAAGGCTCTGGGACGGTGCTACCAGAAGGAGCGTGTTTCATAGCCAAGGAAGAAAATCATGTTGCGTCCGATTCCGGCGAAAAATAAGGTGAGGTTTCGACCACCAACCATGTTCTCATTAAACCTGATTCTTCAATGTCAGCCATCATTTCAAACGAGGCCTCTAGGCTTAAAGAGTCTGCTATTTTTCTTGCTGCCCTAGATGTTGAAAATATTCCCTCTAGATCTTTCATGAATAAATGGTTACAGGAAAATTGGGGAAAAAAGATGGGTCTACATTATTCTTTTTGTTGAATGATTCAGAAAGGCCTCTTTATCATCTTTTTCAATGATTCTATTAGTCAAAAAAAGGTTGTCGATAAATGTTTCTGGAACATTGGTAAATCTTGTTTTAGAGTGATAAAATGGTCAATTGATTCTTGTTCTGAAGAAATCATGGCTCTCTCTGGTCCTAAATGGATCATTTTGAAAAATGTCCTGCCTTTTTTGTGGAATTGCATCCCTCACCTCCTCGATCTAATTGGTAAAGTCTTGAGAATTGACTCTTCTCCCACCCTGTTGCCTCACATGGATGCAAGGATTTTGGTTGCTTTCAATATGGGTGCTTCCTTCCCCTCTGAAATTGAGATTAATTTTGATAATTGACCCTTCATCTGCCCTATTGAATACCTTGGGGAAATTAACTCTTGTTATGTTTGCAAAAGGAGCGGGCACTTCAAAAAAGACTGTTCGGTCTTGGCTAAGCGTAATCCTAGACCTCGCGCTTCCAATCACCCTAACCCGACCCGCAATTAAAAAAACCATGCCACCTCGCGAAAAATCAAATCCTACCCCACCTCCACCCCCGTTGCCACCCCCTCCGCCTCCTCCTCCGCCAACCCCCTCCTCCTCAGCCACCCCATTCCCCATCTTCACTTCCCCCGACCACTCCTTCCTCCACACCTATTATAGAGAGCATTAAGTTGTATCAGCAAGCTATCAAAAATTCCTCCTCTGAACAAGAATCTTCGAGGATATCTATGGACTCTATTAAATCCACTGACTTTCTAAATAGTGGTTCGTGCACAAAAAATGCGCAACTACTGGTCTTAGAAAAATTGAAAAATGCGGCAGAAGCTAGAAATCATCTTTCAAACTTTGTTGGATAATCAAAAAGTTGAGATTGACCTAGAAGCCACTGAGACTAGAAGGAAAGTGCATTCCATTCTTTCTGAGCAGTATGAGGATTGTTTTGGTGACACCCCTCGGTCCTACACTGTGGAATTCGATGGCAATTGCACTGGTAAGTGCACAGACCCCACTATGACCATGGAGAATCCAACTGGGTGGAATTCTCCCCTTGTTATGGCTAATATGGATCTATCTTTTGACACTTCCGATCTCCGAGCAATCAAGGCTCCTCAAAGAGACTATTGATACTAATGGTGGCCAACATTGTGATGGGGACACTCCCGATTCGACTCTTAGTGCTCCTAATGGGGTTGGGGCACTTAGCACTGCTACTTCCATCCAATCCCATAATGTAGAACTGACTAGGGGTGCCACCATAGAAGGGGAAGAACATGGTAACTCTACCAATTTTGAGTTTGGTTCCCCCATTGTCACTTTTAATCCTGGCCCGGGTATCCTTTCTAAAGAACTTAAGGGGAATAAATTCCGAAGAAAGAGGTCTCCAAAAAACTCCAATCCTAGAAAGGAGTCACTAGGTCCGTAGCAAATCTCTGAGGCTAGAAGGAAAAGGGGTAGACCCTGAAATACTATGGCATTTGATGCCAACAATCTAACAAATTCTGAAAGTTGGCCGAAATGTTTTGAGAGTTTCAAATCCCCTCAGGAACCCATGGACCAATCCTAAACTTATATCATGAAGGTTATTTCCTGGAATATAAGGGGTCTTATCATGAAGGTTATTTCCTGGAATATAAGGGGTCTTGAGGCCCCAGATAGGAAGTATGTGGTTAAAAGATTCCTGAATTTCAATAAAGATGTGGACTGTCTTCTTCTCCAATAGGTTAAAGTTGTTGGATTTAACTTACAAATTGCTCTAAATTATATTTGGAAGGATGCAGTGTCATATCATACTAGTCACCCTAAAGGTAAGGGGGGCATTGCTATCCTTCTTGGAAATAAATGGTCTAAACATGTTATCAGGTGGGGGCAATCCTCTTGTGCTCATGCCTTATGGATGGTTCTTCGCCTCAATGATAAATCCTTCGGGACATGCTCTGTCTATGCCCCCAACAATTATAGGGAAAGGGTCAATATTTGGAATTGGCTGACTACTCTAGAGGATATTCCCTGGGTGATGGGGGGTGATTTCAACTCAAGATAAGAGTGGAGGTAATAGGTTTGAAAGGCTGCAATGGGGTTGAAAGGCTACAATGGGAAAGGATGGTGAATAAATTGAAACTAATTGACCCAGTAGTAGGCAAAAAGGGAGAAATTAATTCAGTTTGGTATACTTGGTGTAACTATCAACAACTCTCAAAAAGAATTTATTGCAAACTTGACAGATTCTATTATAACAGAGATGTGTTTGGGATCCAAAGGGATAACTATGGAGATAAATACTCAGTTACCCCCTACACCCTTCCAGATCATCACCCAATTATGATCTCTATTGATCACATTGACTCTTCTACACAGAACTTCATGAGACCTCCCTCATTTATCCTAAACAATAATCTCCTCAAAGATGAGGATATGTGTTGTTATTTTCTTGCCATTAGAAACTTCAATAAATTATGTAACCAAGCTTTGTCTTGCACAGAGAAGTGGAACCTGACTGTCAAATCATGGACGGTGCTTTGCCAAACAGTGGGTAGGAAGAGAGCTAAGGACTTCAGGAAAGATGAGTTGAGACTACATAATATGCTAGCTAGTGCTGAAGAGGAACTGCAAAATGATCCCTCCTCCCCCCAACTTAGTCACAGCTTGTGCTCTGTCAAAGTTGACCTGGGAAACTTGCAACATGGGAGAATTAAGGGCTTAAGGACAAGAGCTAAACTTAACTAGTTACAGGATGGTGATAGAGGTTCTAAGTATTTTTTTTAGAGGATCAAGATTAGGGAGGCCAAGGAGAAAATTCTTGATATCAAAGTTGATGACTCCCTCTCTCTGACCCCCAAGCTATTCTAGAGGGCTTCTCCTGGTTCTATCAGAATTTATTTTCTTTAGAAGATGGTGGTGATAAGCAAGGTGCTGCTAGAGAACTCATAAAGGGGATAGTCCCTAGGAAGGTCTCTGTTGAGGATCACAAGAATCTAAGTGTACCTATCTCTAAGGGGGAGATTGAACACGCCATTACCTCCTTGGGAAATGACAAATCCCCAAGACGTGATGGCCTTACAACTGAATTATATAAAAGAAACATTAAATGGATCAGTGAGGACCTCCCCAAACTATATGAGGAGGCCATTGCAAAGGGCATCCTTGGAAAATAAATTAATCAAGGACTCATTAAGCTTCTGCCTAAAGATGGAGATAAATCTCTGATTAAGAATTGGCTACCTATCACCCTACTAAATGTGTCATATAAGGTCCTGGCTAAAGTGGTGGCATTCAGGTTGGAGACCATTCTCCCCAAGATCATTAACCCCACCCAAACGAGATTCATCAAGGGCGGATATATTCTTGACAATATCATTACATGCTGGGAGGCTCTACACTGGGCCAAGGAATCTGGGCAACAATGTGGAATGCTACTCATTGACTTTGAAAAGGCTTATGACAGGATTGAGTGGGGTTTTATCACTCAGATGCTCATCAGTCTTGGTTTCCCCCCTCTATTATGTAAAATGGTCAATACATTACTTGTTGATGCTAATGCTATGGTAGAGGTCAATGGACTGAGATCTAATAACATCACCTTATCTAGATCCATTAGGCAGGGGTGTCCTCTGGCCCCTGCATTATATCTTATTGTTGTTGATGCTCTATTCTATATCCTCCAAGATCTGACTTGCTCACCTAGGGTGCAAGGTATCTCTATTCCAAATAATGAGGAGTTGTTGAATATCCAATTTGTAGATGACACAGCCATTATGATAAAGCTTGATGAGGGAAACCTCACTGCCCTTATTGACAATATTGAGATCTTTTGTTAGGCCTCAAGGAGAAAATTTGCCCTCCACAAGTCATGTCTGTTAGGATGGGAAAGAATTCATCCAAGTTGACTTCCTAAATACAACCTAAAATGGGAAGGACCCAACACTATAGTCAGATACCTTGGAGTTCCTTTCTTAGTTGAACCTAACCTGAAAGAAATGTGGGAATGGATAAGAGGAAAGATAGACAAAAAATTGGCCAAATGGAATAACAATTATCTGTCTCTTGTAGGGAGATTCCAAATATGTCAGAAAATCCTCTCAGCATACAATATTTATTTCTCCTCTTGTTGGCTATTTTGCAATTATTAGTATAATCATATTCAGAAACAGATAAGAAACTTCCTATGGTTAGATGGTAGAAGGAATTTGAAGAGACATGAGGTGAAATGGGATTGGTGTACAATGAACAAACTGAGAGGAGGGATGGGCCTAAAAGACTTAAGGCTACATGGTGTAGCTCTGGCAACCAAATGGATCACTAGATCCCTGTTAGGAAATGAACCATGGAAATTTCTCATCAGGAACAATATTGCTAATGTTGTCCCCAAGCATGTAAAAAAGTGGAAAAACCTCCCTATTGGGGACATTCTTACTGGGCAATTTGAAGTCTCTCCTGTCGAGTCTGCTATGTTTAAATCAATCTGGAAAGTTTGGGGTATCACAACTCAGTTTCTCAGGAACAATGATTACAGAAATACTAAAGGGATCCTATATGGGGATAGGTCAATTTTGTGGAACCTAACACATAATAACAAGCAATTGGTTGTTCTTCAGGGTTGCTCCTCTCTCAAATGGCATAACAGAGGGATCAAATGTTTTAATGATATTGTTAAGGAAGGTACTCTCATCTCTTGGGAATATTTGTCCTCTTCTTTCAACCTGCCCCCCTCCCACCTTCTCACCTACAAAATACTCAAGGATGCCCTGCTGCCCCTCCTCACAAATGTGCCCTCTCCCCTAGCCATTTCCTCTCCCCTTCCCTTCTGTTGGGCTGACAGCTCCCCTATTCACTGCACCAAGGCTAAGCTGGTTTATAACTTCCTTGTGGAGTCTGACTGTATTCTTACCCATCTGAATTCCTCTTAGCACCTTGGCTGGGATTGTAAAATGTGGATCAAACTTTTGGAGAAACTGTGGACTAGCCCTACTGAACCAAAAAAGAAGTTCTTTGCCTGGAAATTAGCCCTTAATAGATTGCCCTTGAAAGACTATGTGGGTAATTACCTTATGTGTAAAGTGTGTCGACTGCCTGAAACTATCCAACATGTGTTTTGTGACTATCTGTTTGCCAAAGAGATCTGGAAATTGTTTGGGATTAAAATAGGTGGCAATGGAATTCCTCTTGTTTATGCCTATTTTGGTTTCATTGATAGATGCAAAAATGTAGCTAAACTTTTTTGGTCTAGTCTCTCTATTGAAGTCCTATGGCTGATATGGAAGTTTAGGAATGATAAAAATTTTGGTGGTTCTTCCAGAAACCTCACTAAGTCTCTTAGGAGACTCACTATGCACTTGGTTTTCTTGCAAGTCACTGTTGTCCTCCGCCTTGATGATGAAAAATTTGACAAATGGATCAATGAAGGTTCCACCACTATTCAGATTAAGGAGCTATCACATGTCTTCACGGGGGATAATGTAGAAGGGAAAAACATTCAGTTCGAGAAGGCACTATTGAGCTTCATGCATCACCTGGAATAGAGACAACAATACATTGATGTCTTACAGGTTGAGGCAGATCTCCTTGGGCTTCATGCTAGCCACCCACACATGCACAAAATCATGAATGGCTTGCTGGAATGTTGGCAAGATGGTTGCCAAGGATGGTCTACATGGGTCCAGCCACTTGGGGATGCTAGGGATCCGGATGGAGAGTTCCTTTTCTCCTGATATTTGATGTCTATGTGCCCTCCTCATACATATTTTTGTTGTGATGGTTTATCTTCTTGTATATCTGTAATTATCATGCATATAGTTCGATCCATATCTCATGTATAGGATCCTCCTTTTGTTGTGACTGGCTCGCTGATATACTCTGATACTGTGCTAAGTTGTTGCACTCTTGGTTGATACTTTGATGTACTTGTTCCATTATCTTTAATTGAAAAAAAAATGCACGAATCTCAACATAAACCATATAAAAAGTCTATTAAATGCCTAACTATTTTAAGGGTCATTGAAATAATTAAACGATTTCTCCTTGTTGGCCATTATGAGATGGACTATTACTTTTCTTATTGCTTTCTTAAAGACAAACTTCGTTCTTTCAGTTCACCCATGTCTATACTAAAGTTAATATTTTTTCAAGCTAATATTCAAAAGATCTTGTTGTAGGTATGATCCTGTTTATTTGGTTACTCTATAGTAGTGTGAGGCTTCTTGATCAAATCTAGTAGGTGAGTTTGTTTTTGTGATCTCATATTGAACACTTTCTTGGTCTAAACTATACTTGTTATTTTATGAATTGGGATGTCACCATTAATATGTTGACTTTGATCATACAATTTCAATAAATGTTTTTCTACCAAAACTAGGCAATTTGTAATTGTTACATAGTGGTGGATTCAGTGGCTTACTGGTGCGGGAGCACCTAGGCTACATGAGGTCAAAGGGTTCTATTATGAACAATGACATTGATATTTGAGCTTTAAAGGTCATTTGAATGTATTTCAATGTATTTTGAATCAATATGTAAGGCTACATGAGCCACTTGTATCAGGTTGTTCAAAATGTTTATTAAAGTCCTAACAGGGTCACTCATGTCAACATTGGTCTATATGGTCAAATTGTGCCAAATAACCCATGGGAGGGTAAATATGATGTGATATGTTTTTTTTTGTCCCTTGTGAAGTGTCAAGAATGTGTATGCAAGGTTTGAGGTCATTTGGGTTAAAATGCAAAAGTTGTCAAGTAGGCATAAAAGTTGTCATTACAACAAAAAGTTGCAAAACCAATGTAAAGGGGGGTATGTGTTCAGTTGTAACTGTCAAAACAAAGTACAAAAGGTTTATAAAGCATGAAATGGTCAAGTTTGAGGCTGTGGAAAAATTGGAGGAAGATTGGGAATGGTTTGATCAGACACACCTCTGACTGTCACCATAGACTCTCAGAAAATGGTGGACAGTCAAGTGTTTTCTTTCATTTGGGATTAAATACTTGATGTAGCGAGGATAAAAGGTTGGAATGGAGAATGATCTCCATCAATATGCATTTGTATTGTATTTAAATAGTAGTTAAATGAAATGTTTTGTTGTTTTGTGTTCAATGTTATTGACAGCCTCTGGAACAATCACGTTTTGTTGTTTATGGGTATTTTTCTATATGAGAACGGATTGAATGATCATTGTAACTTGTTTAGAAATGATGTGGGGTGAGTTAAAATTATTTTTAATCAAGTTTGAGAAAATTCCATGATGTATGGGAAGAGATCCACATGATTTTAGAAAATTGTCATAAACCCTCTTTCCTAGAGTTAGTTACAAGGGTTTTCTTATAACTTTGCTTGTACTTGATGGAAAAGTTTGATTCCTGGTTCATTTTAAAGTAGATTCATAGAGCTTCCATATGCATGTGATATTGTATTGAATTTTTAAGTATTCATTGAGATATTTGATGCCCTAGCAACATAAAGCTGTAATTTTCTGAGTTTTTGTGACAGTAAAATTTGTCTTGGTGTAGAGACCCTAACTCTTAACTCAATTGTTGGATTTTTCTAAATTTTGGATATGTTTTATTAAGCCTAGTTCTCTACATCTCCACCGGAGATATTTCAAAAATATTGTCTGGCCTAGCATTTATGAATAACATAATCATAACTATCAAAATAGGGATAGTCAAGTTTGCCACTTTTGTTACCAGTCCAAATTGTTTGCAAGTTGGGGATGAGGTGTTTGTGGATGTGAAATGGGATGTAATAGGCCATTTTTTATTAGGAATAATGCTTGAATGCAGATTGATTTGCTCATACATTATAATGTTGATTGGTTGGTTGTTGGGATAATATGGGTAAAAGCACAAAATTGTGTCACATTTCAGGCTAACTTATCAGCACAAGTGAATTTAAGTAATTCTAACTAAAAATTAATTTTGGTCAAACATATGGTCTATATAGATTGATTATAGCTAAGTTATATATGGGCCACAACTTTTTCAATTGGAAGTGTCTACTAAATATATATTTTATACTACTTTTGGTCTAATTACAAAAAAAATAAAACTCGATGTTTCAACAACTCTTACTCTTATAAATAATATTTTTTTTGAAATGTAAAAATACCCTTTTATAGATCTATAAGTGAATTTTCCAAAATATATATCTTTTAATATTTTAATTAGTTTTTTATGTTTTATATTTTATTTTTATTGAAAGTAGGTTATTAGCACTAAAATATAAGGTTGATTGTCTTGTCAAGGAAAAATACTAAAATTTATTTTTAAAAATTGAAAAAAATATGATGTGGTAGAGAAAAGAATCTATGTCAAGATGATATAATTCTTTTCTGATTTGGATAAATAATTAAGAAAAAGGTTGGTGGGAATTGGAAACAGTTATATTTCAGCACATGCAACTTTTCAAATTTATTGAAAAATATATATTTATAAAAAATAGTAAACAATATATCCATGCACTGAAGTTTCAAGTTATCACTATACAAAACAAAATTCAAGACAAAAAGTAAATTTTACTAAATAAAGTGTGGTGTCTTGTGTAACTTCAATTTCAACATTTTTTGAGCAACTTAATTATAGTGTTTACTTTATAAAAAACTATATTCAAATAATTTTTTGAATTTTTGTTATAATTACAAACTTAAAATAGACATGAGAATATAAATTTGATTATTTTACATCATTTCAAAATTCAAAACATATATTTCACTTTCTATTGAATTAATTTAAAAATTTGAATCAGCATTGGCCATTTCCTTTATAAAAGTGTGACACAACTTTGTACTTTTACCCATTTGTTAAGGATGTTGATAATGCTTCTAACTGATTGAAGAATTGTGTTGATACATTGGGCTTCATGGATGGTTTGGAGTCCTCGAATTGGTTATGGTAGATGTTCTGCATCACTTACTAGAAAGAAACCTAAGATTGAGAGGCTTAAACCAATGAATTTGTTTGATATCTATATTGGATTTGTGCTAGTCCAAGACAATTTAGGTGAATGTTGTCATAAGGAGTATGAAATTAAAGTGACCTTGCATGTGTTTTAGGTCAAGAAAGACCAAGGAAAGAGTAACCCTAGTCCATCATCTCCATTTTAAGATAAAATAAATAAATAAAAGGATATCATGATCATTTTAGTGTAAATGTAAATTCTATTGTCAAAGTTCACATTAAAATGTCAAGGTTGATGGATCCACCCAAAAGTATTTCCTTTTGAATAATAAAGATTGAGCTATTAAAGTAAGAAATAATCTAAAATGTAACTTAAATAAAGTAATTTGATGTCATTCTTCTATTTTATATAAAAAAAAATATCCCATAAAAAAATATTAATCTTCAATAAACTTGAAAACAATAAAAAAATATATAACTAATATAAAATATTATAGAATCATTACAATTTAAATTATAATGTACAAAAATGCTACGATACTACTACAAAATTATTTCAATTACGCAATCCAAATATTAAAGTTTGGACCTAGAAATTATTCATTTTTGTAAACTTTTATTCCATTGAATAATTGTGAAATTATAATAGAAAAATCACACAGTCTAACCCAGAAACAATAACAATTAAAACAAGAGACGCAAATCGTCATGTTCCTGTCGAGTGCTAGAAATGTGGATAGTACTGATGAAGACAAAAAGTTGTAGCTTGAGCCTGTCTTTGTATTGAAATCTCTTTTAGTTAGTATCAAACTCAATGTAAATGAATGTCATGTGTTGTTTGATGCAATTTAGGAAAAGGTCAAAAAATGTGAGCATTCTTCAGAGTAAGATTAAAGTTGCGAAATTGCCTGGAAGTATTCATACATGTACAAATAAAAATCCTATTTACATTTTCTTTATGATTTATGCAATTTCAATAAACCTAGATATAATTTGTGTAAACAAAATTTCATATTTCTTTTACACTATTGAGAACATCTTGTTGAACAGTAAATGTACACAATAATTTTTGTTCAATTTTGTAAGAACTTAAGTTCAAGTCAATTGACTTGGGCTTTAGCTTCCTCAAAATTCGTCTGTAACTAATCTGGTGCTTAATGGTGATGGTGCAAAAAACATTGGAGGGATTTATCATCATCGTGGCATTCACACAACTGGTAGTTTTTGATACTCCATGTTGGGCTTGTGAGCAACAAATATGGGCCAGATTACAGAAATGCAGGCTATGGCAGAACAACTACTAACCGACAAATGAAGCCTGCAACACCTGTAGTCTAATTGTTGTCCATCATATTTTATTTTTTTGTGCATTTGGTTTGAGTGCTCTTCTTTTCATAGCATGTAGTGCAACAAACATGTATATATTTGTGGATTTTCTCCACTTATCTTTTCACAAACCTTCAAAATCAGCCCAAGTGAGTTGTAGGGCCTGTTTATTAAAAACTGGTGCCCTCGTGGATGTAGATGATCTATTTTAATTTTTAGTACGCCCCAAGTCATATTGTAGAGTGTTGGACCAGTTGACGTTAGAATGAAGACAGGGGTTGTCTTTTTGAGATCGAAGGGTTTTGTGGTATAACAAGTTTTTTGGCAGAAAACAATAAGAAGGAAAGGAGTGATGCAGGGTGGGGAGAGTTAGTAAAAGTATAACTCAAAAACAAATTATTCTCTCTACTCTGTCAGTCTAGAGAATGTCAGTCAATTCTGAATGTTTAACACTTTTAAATCTAGAAATCAAAGATTATTGTTTAATCCGTTCATTCTAGGCTATGTGTACTTTTTTTTTTAGCCCTGTCCAACTTTAAAACATTCATTGCAGCCTAATATTGGCATTGTAGCATGTTTAATAGAGGATATTGATTCATTTGAAAACAACAACATAGCTAAAATATATTCAAACAGAGCATTTTCTCTTGAGACAACAATCTTTACCAGAAATGCATTGAGTTATCATTGATGGTATAGCAATTGGGTTATCAAAAAGAGTGGATTAATAGGCATAGAGGAATATAAAGGGACTATCATTACAAAGATAAGGTGTTTGGAAGCAGAAACAAAGAAGAACCAGTCCAGTTTGTAGGTTTGGGCTGAAGAATTTTCATCAATATTTGATTGATCTCCACTAGTTTTCACCTCAAACTATCGTATTTATCCAATTAGGGTTATTTTTGTATTCTTCCATTTAAAATGTTTGTCTATTTCATTAAAATCTAATTTTGTAAAATGAATCTTATCTATCTCTGCAAATCCTTTGATAGACATGATCCTTATGCTGAAATAAACTTGCAAATATATACAAATATGTATATATAAACACTCCATTATTTATACATACATGTTTGCATATACGTTTAAAATATTTAGTTAAAAAAAATTATGATAAATAAGAATGTAGATGAATCAATATCTAAAAATATTATTGTTACTATGAATGTTAGAAATTTGAAACGAAATTCTTTCATCACTATAGAAAACTTAAACAAAAGAAATGGATAAATCAAAAAAATGAAATAGAAAACCAAAACTAAAATTATGTTTTCAGCTTCTTTGTAACTTGAAAAGGAATAGGAAACCCTTATTACAGTTATACGCAAATAGAAACCAAAAAGGTGAAGTATACTAGACAATTTCATTTCATGTATTTGACTACAACTAAATCTGATTTGTTCAATGACTGTAATCAAAACTGAAATATTTTTTTTTGTTAAGACCATATGCACATATATATGTATATTATATATACATTCATGTGTCATACCTTCTTATCATGGATTATTATTCATAAAATGAAATGTATCAATATTGCATTACTATTTACACAACATCTATTTCAAAATCAATAAGAGATATGTGGCACTTTGACACAAGCAACCACTTAACTTTTGGATGCTCGCTACCATAAAAGCAATTTTAAGTATTTTAGCACTTGCATCATCATTATCCTAAAACCTTATAAGAAATGTTGTATCATATTCTGAGGAGACACAATACAAACACATTGATAGGTTACACAATATTTAACGAAAAAACAAGCACCGAAAAATAGAAATTGCTCTTCTTTTGACTGCAAGTCATTTTCTCGTTTTTACAATTCAATCTTTCTTTCTAGTTCCAGGGTTTGAATGCTCAAGGGTTTATATGTGTACCTGTGATTTGTTGTTTAGGAGACCAAACCCTTTCGTCATTAAATAAGTTAGAAATAATTGTTCTTCTTAATTGAAAACCTCTCAACAATTGTGTCCTGTAGTTTTCCTCTTATGGGCTCCTAATTGAACTCAGAATTCAAAACCAAATTCTTCGGAATTTGAGCCTACTCAACCCTTCAATCTAAACTTCTCTAAATAATTCACCTTTTAAGGACTTTGGAGAGCATATCCTCCTACTATATGTGAAAAGGGGAGATTATTAGGTTTCTAGAGTTTATAAGTTGGGGTGATTTCTTATATAATTAGACCATCTGTGGTCTCCCATAACTAGTGGCTACTCTCTGCAAGAGAAACTCTCCATAAAGGAATATTGAACTCGGGTTTACTAATAAGCATGGGTTAGTGCTTGAGTTTTGAGCCTCACAAGTTCAAAATCCAAAGCTCATCAACCATTATTATTATTATGGAGTGCCCTAGTTTTAGAAATTTTCTTTCCAAATGTCAAGAGAAGCATTAAACAGTTTCATGGTGATTTTGTCAACATAATCCAGACTTATCTAAAATTTGACCCCAGTAAGAGAATTATTTCAACAACTTTTATAACTTTTCTTGTCACATATCAGGAGAAGCATTAAAGTTTTTCATGGTTGTTTGGTTAACATAATACCCCTATACTTATCTAACTTTTCACCTGGCCAAGAGCATTATTTTTAGCAGAATTGTGAGTTTTCAAGATAGGAATGTACAAGTTGTGTCTACAGTTGAACCCTTCTGAAGGATAAAATAGTTTTTATGTTGCAATGAGTTTATACTGAAAGCTTTGCAGGGAGAAACTATTATAGATCAAAAAGTATGCATAGTGCGATGGGGGATTGTGAGGATTCTTTTGATGATAGGAGGACACACTCATGGAGACTTCAACATGACGATGATCCAGAGGTATCCCCTTATATGCATGCAACTTTTTGTTGTTTTTTATCTAAGAATGGCTAACAATACCATCAGTGCAATTAATCTTATTAGAAAAAGACAATTATTGTTTAAGTATGCAGATTATAGTTGTTGCACCATCATTTATTTCTAGCTAGATGATGAATATTGTTGTATCAGGTTACACAATCTAGACGTTTTGTTCAAAACCCTCGCGAGGTAGTAACCATGGCCCAAGATGTAGTTTCTACAATGCTTTCCAAAGGGTATATTTTGGGAAAAGGTGCATTGAGAAAGGCCAAAGCCTTTGATGAAAGTCATCAGATCATAGCTAGTGCTGCAGCTAATGTGGTATCTTTGGGCCAGAAAATAGGCATCAATGACAAACTTATTGTTGGTGCACAATGTATCAAATCTGTGGAAGAGAGATATCACGTTTCAGAGGAGACTAAAGCAATGTTTTCGCCTACAGAGTAAACAGCTAGCAATGCAGGGTCGGTTGTTGTAAATAGAAAGTACTTTTCTACTAGAGCTTTGTGGTTGTCTGGAGTTCAAATCCAAATGTTGTTGATGTAAATGCATCTGTCTTCCATACCAGGTACCCCCATTTTTTCATTTTTCAATATGGTTTGGTGATTAAGAGCATTGAATTTCCATAATCCAATTTAGTGAATTTTGAAGAGAAAGTTGTGTACTAATTTTTACATAAATATTTGTGATCACATTGACTGACTCCAAATGGTTTGCATTCCTCCAACGCCTTGTAAGAAAAAATTAATACGCAATTTACATACCCAAAATCCTCTTAAATGTTTGAGACTCAAATGGGTTTTGACGTTGATTCTTATGGGTCTAATCAACTCATCGTTAACCTATGCCAGATGAATTTTGATAGGGCAGTTCAATGTGTCTCAATATATGTAGGGAACTTGGGAGATATGCCTTATGCCAGCTTGCAAACTAGCTCCTCAAAAATCAAATTTCTTCTGTCTGTTTGAGTTCTATGCTACGGACTTTTTATCAAGATTATTATTGAATATTCAGGCAAAGAATAGCTTTCACTGTATGTTCATTTGAAAAGGTTCGATTTTTTTTAAAACCCCTTGCATGCAGTGTCCTGCTTGAGAGCAAGTGGTTTCCATTCAATAGGACGAGTGGGCAAAAGCAGAAATAGTTTTTCAACACCCCTGCATGCAGTATTCTACTCAAGGCCAAGTGGACTTATACCAGACGACAGAAACCTCGTCTAAAACCAAGATTAGAGTATTACTGGATGATATAATTTTGAGACTTCAGAGAGCCAATTGAAACTAAACCCAAACGAGAAAAAGGGGAAAATTTCTGCTTTAACGTAATTTTTGGGGATAACTTAATTTGCTTTCATATCTGTAAATATCAAAACAATTGTTTTTCAATCATTTCAAGTACCACTCTCTAGTTCCCTTGCCTCGATTTAATTGCTTGATCCATCTATTCAAATTTGTAATCTATTTATAGCTATAAATTTGGTTTTCTTAGAGATCAAATTCCCCCAATTTGAGGGTTTAACTGTGGATGGTAATTTTTATCTCAAGCAATTTTATGGAATGTTCAATCTGCCCTCTTTGTATTCTTTCTCACAAATCTAGACTGGATCAGTTGTTTTAAACACCCCAATGCAAAAACATGATTGTATTTAAGGAAACATTATTTTATTTTTTGCAGATCCATATCATGCGACAATGACTTGAACGGGTGATTTCTCTGAACACTTAGCATATGCTATAGATGAGCAGTTTGGTTGGCATTTATCTTGAAAGTGCCAAAACAATCTATCCTTCCAGGGAATTGTTATTAAATGTGGTCATATTTCATACAAATCAAAACTTAACTTTATGTAATAAAATAATCTGTAGTTTGGGCTGAAAATGGGGAAACTTCTGGCAAATCAGTAAATTTATTGATCAAAATTTACAGCAGAGGGAGATTTAAGAGGAGATTACAAATTAACTTTCGTGTCTTGTTTTCTATTGTGTTATTCTTGGGTTTGATAACCTGCTTGGTGGTCTTTTGGACATTATTTAAATCTTTCAATTATTCATTACATCTACCAGTCAGAGATATAGTTCTACAATCTCTCAATTGAACAAGAAAAGAACAAAATGAATTTAAAACTCTAAATCTATAGATTGGATTATTAATATGATTTTGATTTGGTTGTTTAATAATTTTATTTATATTAAATTATGTTATTTGTGAAAATGCTTCAAACTTTAATGATTTAATGATATTTTTTAATATATGAGTTAGTCATAATTTTTTGTTTTTTGTTTTTTGTGATGAGTTACCAACCGGCATTTTTTGTTTTTTAGTTTTTGTTTTTATTCATTACAGCCTCCATTAAGCATTTGTCCACCTGAACGGTGAAACAGATGTCATCTTCATATTTCTTAACTATATCACCTGATATCCTTACCCTTTGACTCATCTTTCTTCTGAACTCATCAAAATATTTGTTCAGTACTTCAGGGTAACCGGTTCTAATGGCTTGTATACTTTCCTTAATCTGCTTGGTTATCAGTTGGTCAAGAGACCACTAGACATCCCCTACTCCAGGAAAGTAGCCTTGGAAATAGAAGAACAACCCTATCAGTAGTTGTCCAAACTTAAACCTCGGTGCATTGTCCTGTTTGATCACCTTTAGATTCAATAGGAGTTGCCTCTACATATCGGTGCATAAGTCAAAAGATGCATCCTCTTTAATCATTCGGTAAGCGGCATTTACTGCTGCAATAGATATAGAATTAATCCTACTGGCTGAAAAAATTTTGTAGCCTATCACCATGCAGGCGTATTTCACCATATCATCCTTGATAGGATTAACTGTCATACCCCATGAGTCACTTGTTGAACTGGTGAGCTTGGCCATTTCGGTTTTGCTTACCATTCTTAGGGTTGGCACTTCCCTTGTGTTGCAAAAACTGGTGACTGCATGAATTGCCTGAGGTGTGATATCATGCTTCCTCTCCAGGTACATCTTGTCACCGTGGACTCTGCTCGAAATGATCCTGATGTGATCCTCCGTAAAATCTTCTAGAAAGTATACTGCATTATGGAGTTTCTTCTTCTCTAAGATACTAAACTCTGGTTTGATCTTTTTGTCCTTGTCGCAAAATAAACCTAACTAGGAGTGAATAGCTAAAGACCCTAGGTCTTCTATTTTGCAATCAATATAATCAAAAATTCCTTCTTCAACTATGACTCCAGCCGAAAATTGTGATAAGGCATTATATTTGGACTTCCTCTGAATAAAACTTTTTAACTCAATGGATGTACTAGAACTGGTATGAGATGCGGAAGCCATTGTTGAGTATTTTCAAGAACACAAAAAATACCTTTACAACACGAATTTAGGGCTTCCTGATTCTGCTTCACTCCACTCTCTGTCGATTGCCGAATCACCGCTTTGTGTTCTCCACGACCGCTTGCAAACTGGATTTGAATCTCCTTCAAGATTTATCAATTTCTTGAAATCTTAGCTCAAATCGCCTTTTCTTCGCTCTACACTTGAAAACTTTTCTTCGCTCAAAAACAGATAGTGAGAAATGATTTGAAATATGCTTTTATACATGTCTCTCACCTACCACCATTAATGCTCCTCTATTAGGGCAAAAACCCTAATTTGCCTCCTTTATCGTTTCCGATCTTCTGCCAAGTGATAGGTATCACGTACCGGTTAAGGTCTTTTACCGGTGTAACCGGGGGTTCACAATCATTTCGCCGTTTGCTCCCCCTAAGCCTCTTTAGGGCTTAGTTTACCTGTTCCGATATTTCCACACTAGGTGCAGAAACCGGTTCCTCTTCCAACATTGTTGGTTTCTTCCTCTAGGTTCTGTTCATGTCCGCTTGAACTTTTTCAACATCAACTTCTCCTTTCTGAGTGACCGATATATCATTAGATATACTCTTTCTGCTTCTACCGAATCTTGCAATGTGACCCGGTTTGTTGCAATGATAGCAAACCAATCCAGGTGCTCTCCAAGGTCCATTGTTCATATTTCCATTCTTCCTTCTGCATGTAGCCACAGTGTGTCCATGTCCATGACAAATCCAACAATTTTCTCTCCATTTTGTTGCCAGTTGATTACCATTGTTGCTTGACTGATAATTGTAGGCATTGAACCGGTTAGGGTTCCGGTTTACAAAAGATTCCGGACCAGCTCCTTGGGTCCTCTGAGGATATCTTCTGGTATTGTTCATGACAGACCTACATTCAGATGCTCTATGCCCAAACTTGTTGCATGAATAACAATGACCATTGAACTTATTGGATCTAGGTACATTGTTGATAAAATATGGAAAATTATTGTAGGCTTTGCTCCTACATACATTGGCAGTGTGTCCTTCTTTAAGACAGTTAAAGCAAACAGGTTTGAATTTTTGCTTACCTTTTCCTTTGAGTGTCGATTGCTTCTTTGATGCTTTAGCATTTGTTCCTGAGGATTCTCCTTCCTCATGTCCAGAGAAACCAAGACCATTGGTATTCTTTACCAATCTAGATGACTCAAGCTTTTGCTCTAGCTTGACAGTACTTTTGCCGAACTTAGCAAGTATTTCCTTTGACTCAGAGAGTTCTTTGGAAATAGCAATATTTGTCTCCATTAGACTTGCATTTTCAGAGATGGCTATGTTCAATTCACCTTGCATGTCTTCCTTTTCCATCCTGCTCTCATGAAGGCGAGCAGTCAGTGCACTAATCTCTTGTTTCAACTTGTAGATCTCATGATCTCTATCCTTTACCCGATCTTCAGCTTCTACGGTTCTCAAGCTCTTGACTAAACCGGATAGTCAGTCCTTCCAACTCCTTTCTTAGATTGGAGTATGAATCATTCAACTTATTCACTTCTGCAATCATGGCTTCCATATTAGCTTCATCTTCAGAACTACTTTCAAATAGCTCCATCAGCTTTTCTACATGTTCTCTCCTTTTTGCTTGAGATGCCCTGTATTTGACCATAAGATCATCATAGGCTTGCTCAGACTTAGTGAGCCGTTGAGTAAGTTCCCTCAAAGTGTATTCCCCCATATCTCTTTCCAAGTGGTTAAACTTATAGAAAGGTAGGCTCTGATGCCAATTGATGAATACTAAGAGGGGGGGGTGAATTAGTATGCCAAAAATCTCTATACTTAAACACTTACACAGTCTGAAGATAAACTGGGAAAACAGTCTAACAGACAGACCGGTTATCACACATGCAAACCAAAATGCGAATAAAGCATTCACCCACAAAAGCAATACAACCATAACACAAGATATTTGACGTGGAAACCCAACTGGGAAAAACCACGATGAGATGGAACTCACAAGTCACTATCTGCAGAATAGAAACTAGACCGGTTAAGGTCAAACTGGTTAAGGTCTTACAATGTTCTTCACCAAAACAGATCATGTTAGGAATCTCAATCTCTGTTAGGAGATAAGTTTGATTAAAGACTACCTTGTTAGAGGATTTCAGATTCACAGAAGTGAACCACCTTGTTAGAGGATTTTACAAAGGCTTTGAGGCCTACCCGGTTAAGGGCTACAGACTTGTCAAAGATGTGAGTAATCAACAAGTGTTTGATCTATATTATAGCACGGACTGCTTGGTTAGATCCAGTATAGTTCACTGCTAATGCACTCCAGCATTACTTCAATCTTCTCTATCTCTTTATGTTTACAACTTGATCTTCTCAGATAAGATCGCTCTTACAACAACTCAACAATCACCTTAAACCCTAGCCACAACATAAACCCTTTCAGTAACAGCAACAACCACCCAAAACCCCAGACATAATGTCCTTATAAAGGAATTTGATTTCATGTCGGTCCAATAGGATTACATTACAATTTCCTAGGTTCAATGAATCTAGACATACTCAGTAACACGACACAAAAAGCATCGTCAGAGTGTCGGCACTGTCAATCAATCGGTGGGTTGGTAACTCATCACAAAATGTCGGTTGGTAACTCATCACAGAGTATTACCAGTTCATACAAAATACCGGTTGTCGGTTTGACAAAACTGAAGACTGGTAAGAATGTGTTGTGCCGCTTTTCTCCCTTGTACCGGTTGAGATCTACGAACCGCTTGAGGTCGACATGCTACTTCAGACCGGGAAACACATTCTGCAAAATCACTAGTCTAAAGACTAGAATACAACATACCGGTTGGAACAAATACTAGTTGAGCTCTAGCTCATACATATAAAGGGGTTCTCAGTACAACTGTGTGTCCATCAATGACAATCACAACATAAATATCAAAAATGCCAACACTATATACATCTACTACCCTAGCCAAGGATCTCAACATATTGTTAGTATTTTGATATCAAAGAACCCATTATTAGTATATATTTTGAGATAGTAGAATCTATTTTTGAATCTTGAGGTGGGCTTTCTTGAGGAAAAGATAATGGATTATGTGGTAGGAGGATGTTGGTAGACAAGGAACTAAAAGTAAAACATATCAAGTTAATGTTATCACAAGGCCATTGTAGAAACAATTGATGAAGTAGCATGTCTTAAAGTAATAGGAAAAATAGAATCCCCTAAATTCTTCCATGTTATTGTCAAACCCTTTAATTATTACCGTATATTTTTGTAAATTAGAGTAACTAATTTGAATCACATCAAGAAAATGTTTTCTATTTATACAATCTAATAGATCAATTATCGACAAATGCACTTTGTACTCCAATGTCTCCATACCTAACCATAATATATTATGGCCTATATTTATTAACCACACGTGGATATGGTAATTGATGAGAAGCCATAAAAGAAAGTTCGGCATCATAAAAATGAGCACGCACATCATATCCCATATGTGTGGGACTAAATATAAATGAGTCAATAGTATAACTAAAGCATGAAAATTAGGCATATATAATCAAGCTTAGTATGCAACATTAAGCATGGTGAAGTATAAGCCATATGACATGTAGAAAGAGTGTCATTTATATCAACTATGTCATGAGATATACCTTCATTATATGATGTATCATCTAAAGTAATTTAACATGTAAGTATACCATGTGTATCCTTTACAATAGATGCATGTGAAGGAAAGGTGCTTAAAGGTATGATACAATTAGAATTACACATACTATATCTTTCTTCGTAGAAGAAATATTTAGTAAATAGTAACCATGGAGGATTGAAGTGATAACATCTAATAGAGAAAGGAAAGTGATGATCAAATCCCTAAATAAAAAAAAGAGCATATTTACAATGGTACAATGCTTTTGTGCATAATGTGATCCTTTTGCATGATAAAGTGTCATGATTATATCATGAATAGAAAGATCACTTATCAGAAAAGTGTGTAACATGTCAAAACAATTAATAAAGTGACATGAGAATACATATTATAGAAATAAAGGTCTATCCAAAGATGAAGGGTTCACAAGTATAAGCAATAACTCCCAAAATCCAAACAAGAGAACACAAATCTCAACAATATATACATCAAAACACACTCTCCAACACAAATTTAAAAACAAAGGAAATAAGATGGCCATCCAAATTTTACCGTTTTACAATATCATCTTGTGTGAGTGAAAATGTGTGCAAATAAAATGATCAGAATACTAAGCTAACAATCTAAGCAAACACAAAATCCATTCAAACGCTCAAGATGAGAACGATTTAGCAGTGAAATTGGAATTATAAAATGAAATAAAACAATACAAATGCAAACCAAAATCAACTTCAATTTGATAGTTCTCTGATTTGATGTGTGCTCACGACATTATGGATGCTCGATTTTGCTTGATGGTGGTTGATGCAAGACGTGGGTAATGATATGCTTACGCAATGTGAGTGATTAATTTGGCATTATGATAGTATGATTGTGAAAAAGTGGATGAATTGGAAAAAAAGGGGACAGATTAAATAGGCCAAGATGGGAGATAAGAGGGCTTGAGAATGAGACATTTGTCCTCAACGAAGACAAGTGGCAATCCTCAAGATGTCATGTGGAATAAAATTTTGAGGACAAGTGGCAATCCTCAAGATGTCATGTGGAATAAAATTTTGAGGACAAGTGGCTCAACTAAGGACAACAAGTGTCCTTAAGGAGAACAAATGTCAAGAAGGGAAAAGACATGTGTACCTGAGGACACATCTATTTGGGAGATAAACACCCAAATAAACAAGATTATTTTCTAAATATTAAGAATATTTGGAATGTGCACACAAATGTGAGGGGGAGGTTGGAAGAGATAAGGTTGGTTAAAGGGACCCGGGTTAGTTAGTGGGTTAGGTTAGGAGAAGGGTAAGATTGAAGTTAAGGTTAGGAGGCACATGGGGAAATAGAATTAATTAATTAAATTAATTCTAAATGGAAAAGGAGGAAAAGGACAAAAGGTGAACTAAATAGTCAAATTATGCATTTTAATTTTTTTAATAGAAGAAGGGGGTGAAATTAATTAATTAAATGATTTATGAAATTGACAAACAATCAATTAAGAGGGAACTATAGCATAATTAATAAAATTAATTAGCTAGAAGGAGGGAACGCTAATTAATTAAATAATGTGTAACTATTTAATTTAAAAGCATTCAAGATAGCCAAATTCAATTAATTAGATTAATCAAATTTAGGTGTCTACATTTTGCCCCTCTTTGCAATGGCAATAAAATAGCATTAGTGCAAAAACAATAAGACACTAGAGACTCGAAGAAAAGGGAGAGAGAAAAAGATGCTCCAAATTGAACTGATGATGGAATGACAAGTTAGTGATGCCCCCTCGAGAGGGTGAAACAAAGGCCTGGGCGGTGTCTTGAAAGAAACATTGCCCCAGCGGACATGAGGAAAGATGACGCAAAACAAAGCCTAGAGGTGACAAGAATCAGATGGAAAAGAGGAGTGAATGCAAATGCAACGAATGATATGCATGAAATGATCATGGAGTGCGAGCACCCTTGGAAATGGGTTGGCATGCAATGAGCACTTTTTTTTATTTAGCATTATATATGATGCACCAGGGCACAAGAAACCAAGATGATTTCACAAACAATGCATGGACTGATGCAACAAACAAACAGAAAAAGGTTAGTCTAACACCACACAAAGTTACAGAGAAATTTGCGAGAAACGATGCTAGAAATACCAAAAGCAGAAGATATGCCCCAGTGTAACATGAGATAGCTAAGACCTCATGAGGGAACAACATGGGACACATCAAGAAAACACATGCAAGCAAATGAAAACAAGACCATGCCCCAAGTTTCTTTACTCATAGCACACCATAATACAAAGGATCGTGGCGACCATGAGGAGACAAATCTATATTCCTTTTATTGCATCAATTCTAGTGTGAAATGTGAATAATGTGTGAATATAACTCTCAGTCTTTGGATGTGTAAAATGAACTCATTGAATGTTGTTAAATATAAGGAAACAACAACACATCACACAAATTTGTGTTTAGTTAACCTTAAATAGGAAAGAAATCAACAATACTTAGATTTGGATTTTAAAACGTGAATCTAGGAAGGACAAGTTTGTGACTATGAATCATCCTCAAGATCGTAAACTTGTCCTAGAACATGAAAGGGGCTAGATGAAAGGGCATAATATCTAAATGGAAATATTTTTGTGCATAGGTGTAACATATAAATGGATAAATGCATAGGGATGTGTAAATATATGGGCGGGAGTAAATAGAAAGTGTACAAGGATGTGTGTGATAGGTAATTAAGTTGTATAAGGTGAGGGACTCAACTTCATTTATTAATATAAACACTCTTCCCAAAATAAACACAAAACTAAATAAGAAATGACATAGATACCCAAATTTCACCCTCACAATAATAGATATCTTATAAAATGACAGTTCATTAAAAGTGCCTAGCCATCTGTCAATTTCATATTGACATGTTGGGTTCGTAGACGTTTCCCCCTAAATACACATGGAAAACCAGTTTTAACTGGACACTACTATTAAGTACAATACTTTCACTCAAGCCCACGGTTTCATGTACCGGTCGCTTCAAATATTGATCTTTCCTCGGGCATTGGAAACCTTGTGCTTCGCCCCTGGTTTTCTCTCTATCACAAAACCCCCAATTTTATTTACCTGCCCTACACATCTATATATACATTTTCTCTCTTCCAAATTCTCAACACACTCAGCATTTACTTAATTCCGTCCTCCTGTTTTTTTCTGTTTTTTTCTGTTTTATTACAGATACAGATCGAGCTGCCTTTGGTTTGTAATACATTTAGCTTGGAGCGGACATGGATCTTGCCACTGATGTATTCATTTCGGAGGATTATGCGAAAAGCCGCTGCTCAAGAAAATTGTGGCCCTTGAAGCAGCATCTCTCTTCTACTCCAAATGTTGCAGATGCACACAGCACGAATTGGTTCTTTTTACAAAAGAATAAAAATCCCCCAAATATGAGCGAGATTTTCAACAAAGAGGAAATACTTTTGTCTTGTTTTACTCCATGATCGAGCTTCTCTTCAGAATATGAGGAGGTTTCTGTTTATCTCAAGATCATACGATTATTTTCGAAGATTTTATTTTTGAAGAGAGCTCAATTGGCTTTCATATCTCTGTAAATGTCAAAACGATGGTTTTTCAATCATTTCGAGCACCCCTGTATAATTGCCTGAACCATCTATTCAGCTCTGTCTATTTCTAGATTTCTTAGAGATAAAATTCCTCAAAATTCGAGGGTTGCAACTGTGGATTGTAATTTTTGTCTGAAGATATAACGGAATAGAGAGGCTGAAGGGTTTGTACCATGCGGAAGCAAATGACAAAAAACTCAGATTCAGATTTGCCTTGGAAGAGGAAATCGAACAAAATGGACAATTCTGGGGTCCAATCTGTAATCTTTGGGCTTGATTATTGAAATATTTTGCACTATTATTGTGGTAACTTGCGATGTTTGGGAGAATCCCCTGAAACTCTCTGTTTTGCTGGAAGCTCGGTACTCTTGATTTAATTTAATTTTAGAAAACATACTTCCTACTTCTGAGTTATTTATGTTCTAGACTAATTTTTTAATTAATTATTATTCTTTATATTTAAAAAGAAATCTTTTTTCATTGGATTGATCTCTCAATCTTGAAGTTTTGATGTGGGTTTTAATATTAAAATTTGTATTTTTTTTGTTCAAAATGATCTTTATATTTTTTAATGTTATTTTTTATATTAATTGGAGATGATGGATTAGTGTAATCACCCCTTGGCTTGGTTAATTAAATACTTACTTATCTAATTTGTTTAAAAGGTTAAAGTTTATTACATTAATTTTATCTTCATAACTATTGTGTATTCATCATAGTTTCCTACTTGTAAAGTACAAACCACTACTTGTCAATCCTCTAATTTGTTAGCAACAGCATTATAATTGTGAGGATTTTAGTTATTAGGGTTATTCAGCAATTTTAAGTTGTCTTTGATCAAGTGAACCCTAGTTGCATTTAATTATAGAAAAGCCTCATTGTTGTAGCAAACCCTAAAATGAGACAAGCTACCTCCTAAGCTAGAAAGATGAAGAGAGGGTCCAGGATTCTCTTAGATAGATTAGTTGGCATAGTAGAGTTTGCAAGTGATGCTAACTGTCCCCTTTAAGGGGAACTGGATAAGAGCAATAGCTAAACAATATTACTTATAGTTCAGAACTACATTGAATGATAAGGGTGACCTTTTGATGAAGTTGGACAAATAATTCATTTGTGAGGTTTTCATGAAAATGCATGGGAGAAGTACAATAATAAGGTTATGAGTCTTCCTCCTCATAGGAAGAGGACTTCAAATAGAAAACTTGTGAGATTTGCTAGAGATGAAGTTGGCAAATCTCCATTAGACGTGCTAGAAAGTTAAGAGGGGAATAGAAACATAAGTAGAAATATCAAGGATCAAGGGTCAACCATACTACAAGACTCATAAATGTTGGGGTGTTGGGAGATGAGCAACATGGATGCTAATAAGGGCAAGTCTAAAAGCCCAACAAATATAATGGCAGAGCAAGGAGTGAAGATGGGAGTTGGAAGAAATGACATACTCAAGAAGGGAAAACACACAAAACCAAAAGAAGAGACAAGTATAGACATAATATTTACAAACTTAGATTGACTAGAAATGAGACATGATAGCATGATCACATGATCCATATTATTAGGCTAGTGGTGGAAATTGTGGGCCTAAAACTAAATTTATGGAAAAAAGGCATATTTTTATGATGCATGAAACATAAGCATTGACCTTTTAAAATTGCATGCAAAAAAAATTGTGCATTTCGCTTACAAAGTTACTATTAAGATTCTTTTAGATTCTTTTGCAATGCATCAAATTTACAGTTTAATTTACATTTTAAATGCATTCCAATTTTTTGTCTTCCCTATCTTCCACCCCAATTTTTCTAAAGCGGGGCTTTTCAACGTTATGCTTTCTGAAAATATCTGACACTTATCTAAGAACCACATTACAACTCAACTCATCTATGGTGTTATTTCGTATTTTCTATTCCATGGTTTTCCCCCTCTTGAATCCAATTTGGGTTCTCTTCCCAATTTTAGGTTGGATTTTACTTTACCAACTTCAAAACTTGGGATCTGGAAGTATTGTCTTTGTCTTCTTTGATGACATACCAAAATGTTGAACTCTTCTTCATTAGTTCGTCATTGCCTTGACACTTATATCCAAAATGCATTTGTCGAAAGCATTTCCTAGAGTTCAGCTGTAGGTTTCAGCTAACAAAGAATATATGAAAAAAAATTTAATCATCTTAAGTTGGAAAATAAGAGTGTCCTACTTCTCTTCCGAATAAAATTTACTAACACTTTTACTATGATTCTCCATAGTCTCGATATTTGGCATAAATGGATTGATGGCTAATGGCTGAAAAAATTGAGATTAATCATTTGGAGCATCAATGGATTTCAAACACTTATAGGTACATAAAATGGTCATGACAAAAATGCCACAAGGATTTGTGTAGATATAAACTAGATGTAGTATTGGATGTTATGATGCTATATATTGACATATGATTGGGCTCATATGTGGATAGATTAAAATATGGTAGTCATGTTCTATCTTACCCATTAGTTGAGACATGGATACATATATTTGAGGTAGAAAGGGGAAGCATCCAACAAATCTGGAGGAACTAGCAAAACAAGAGAGTTCCATCTCTAGGATTATGCACCATGGATAACTACTGGAATCAGATTTCCTAAAGCACTATAACTTTATAATGCTCAACGAATAAATCAAATTGCATCTTAACCTAGATAAATTAATATTAATTTTTGTAAAGCCCCTATCTCAATTAGTGTGTTTACATTAGTAGCTTCTTAGCATCCTCTCCTTGGGTATAGGAAAGCTACCCTTTTCCAAAAACTCAAAAATATATTTTACACAACATTTTCAAGGAAGTTCTTTCCATCTACCACCCGCATACAATAACAATGAACCTCAACCTTTAAATTAGGTTCCAATGAAGGGAGCTTCTGAAATGTTCCTTTTTGTAAAAAACCCAGTTTTGCCCTAGAATCACAATTCCAAGTGAAACAAGAAATGGAATAGAGTTAATGATATCATTTCCCTGGTTGAGAACTTGCAAACATAATAGGAAATCATTGAAACATAATCCATAAAGTAGATTTTCACTATTAGAAACATTATTTTAAATCAAAAGCATAGATCCTTCCTACTAGGGTTAAGAACATTAACTTAATCATAAGATATATCTAATTTATTGATCGAATTCAACCATAGGAGAGTTAGGATAAGGGTGCATAGTAGGGTGCCTTAAACAATCCTCTACCATAGGCCCAAGAGCAAATATACCATCCCTCTTAGCCATCATGTGGCCTTTTGCCATCCATATGAGAGGGTATACCTAGTGAGGAATCCTATAGTCATTCCCCTCTTCTTGTCACACTTATTTTCCTCCATATGATTGGAGTTCCTTAATCCAATGGTCAACCATGGTAGAGGTTTGGAGGAACTACAATAGGGTGTTTGAAACATCCTTCCCTTCTAAGCCCAAGGGTGAGGCACTCCTTGCACCCCCTTGGCCTCATGGGACTATTTTTCACCACCATGAGGTGGTATGCTTAGAAGAGGACCTCATAACTATTTCCCCTCCTTGTATTCCCTTATTATCCTTATCATGGTTGATTGTATAATTTAAACAAATATGTAAAGAATTACACATTATTGATGTATTCTACATATAAAAGATCATATAATAATATCTTATTCCTAGATTGCATACACATTGCTCATAAGTAATTATAAATAAGATTCATCATGTTGTCCACCATAAGAATTATTACTTCATACCATATCACAATTATAATTATTAAACCTCGATATGCCTAAATATGGCTATTTATGTTAGATACGATCATGTTTGATGTCTTCTTTTATATCTACTCTAAACTCAAAAATTAGAATGGTGTTCAATGAATGAAATCCTCCTCTAATGTCCATCAAAAGACTTGTTTATATACCCCTCAAACATGCTTCTTTATCCAACAGGCACCTCCCTTGATACGATCGACCAACATTAATATAATAATTTTTTATTTTTTTTTATCCCATCTCCCGAAGGGAGCACTTAAAGCAAGGAAGTCAATCTCATAAACAATGTTCATTTGCATTATTTATGTCTTCTAAACATTAGGATGTGGGTCAGCCTTCTAATACAAAATCACTTCCTTATATTCTTTATTGTTGTCTTTATTAGAATTTGCCAAATAGTACCTTTTAACTTATTAATTTTTGCTTTTGTATGCTAATGTTTTAGTTATGAATTGTTGCATTTAAGCATGGCAATTAATGTAAGGGGTTGTTGTCTCGGGGAGATCAGTAGGCTTCTAGGGTTATAAGTCCCTTTCGATTCTCAGTAGGTGGAAGTTGTGGTGATTGACAAACGGTTAATGCCAAGCTACAATTGTGTGAGAACTGGACGAAAAACTTATATAGGGGGAAGCAGAGTACCCCGTTGTTCACGAGAGAACGTTTCTACAGTGTGCTTTACTTTTCCAGGCGAAGGTTCATGGTGGAGAAATCCAAGGAGGACCAAAACAACATTCTAGCGAGCAAAGGTGTTTAGAGCGATTGCAGAGCAGAGGTGAAGTAGAAACAGCAGCAGAGAAGCAGTGAGACTTGGAGTCCCCGTTCAAGGAGGGGGCCTAGGTCGTGTACTAGGTAAGTCGTCGCGGGCTCACAAGAGAGTTGGTGCACCAGGTTGAGTTTCGAAGGAGACAAGGTCTTTGTGGATCGAGAGTCTACGTGAGAAGCTACAACCAGGGGCGAGGTGCAGTGGTATATGTACCGGTGTTTCAAGAGTGGACGCAGATCCAGGGGCGGGAACTTGTAATCGAGTGCTTGGGAAGTACTCGGGGTAGTGACCAATGACATAGTTGGAATTGTTTGTACATCGGGCTAGGGGCCATTTCTTCATATCAGTAAAGCTATCTTATTGCCCCAACATTGTGTTCATTGTGTAAGGATTCTGCTGTGCAAGTTTGTACGTGTTGTGCAAGTGTGTGTGTGCAGGTTCTGAAACTTGGGAGTGCTTACAGGCATAGTCCAAGTTCTTGGAAGTGCTTGGATGTCACAGACAAGTACCTAAAAGATCGTCGATGCTACACGGGTAAATCTAGCCCCATGATAATTAATATATATATGTAACACAAATTGTTGTTCTTCTCTTCATACCAAATCACAATGCAATCACATCCCAGCCTTCACAATTCATCATGTCTTGGTTGACACAAGATTATAATTATTTAATCCAATGCCATATTTATATTTCTATCTCTTTTTGTTACATCAACAAACAAAGTCCACAACATGCACCTTTAATACATCTCAATTTATACTTTAAATATTTATTTATATTTGTCGTTCTCAAGTCAATTTATGTAAAGGTTGAATTGTATTGATTATCTATTAGAGCATTACTTATAGGACATGTTTTCATTCTAAACAATAGAATATTATACAAGAATTTCTCTTTAACATAATGTACAATTCTAGTTTAGGGTAAATAACGGATTTTGAGGAAACCTTTTCCCTTCACCACATAGTTAATGAAAATCTTAATTCAATCATTTAAATTCAAATAAATAACAAGTACCTTGAAAGTCTACAACTTGTTTTGTTGGGCAAAGTTGTTTATTGATAAAAATTTAATCAAAATAGTTCATCATGTAAAAGTTGACCAAGCATGTAATATTTAAAAGGAAAGGCATAAATTTAATCAAAATAGTTCTTAATGTAAAAGTTGACCAAGCATGTTATATTTAAAAGGAAAGGCATGCAGCCATGCTTTTATATAAAATTGTTCATAGTCCAACTAATGACCAAGCATGTTATATTTAAAAGGAAAGGCATGCAGCCATGCTTTTATATAAAATTGTTCATAGTCTAACTAATGACCAACTCACATCATCTTTGTCTTGTGAAACAAGTAAATAAAAGATGTCAAAAGAAGAAAGAAAAGAAAGGATATACAACAAATGGAACAAATGAATAACTTTATTTTAGAGTAGAAAATTTGCAATGACATTTCACAACTTTAACAAACATTTTGACAATAATTTCTTTACAAAATTGTTTATTTAAAAAAAAAATAGATCAACAATTTAAAAATAAAAAAGAACTAAAATAACTAGGCCAACTGCCCCTTCAATTATATTTGATCTTGTCATCATTAAAAACCTTATAATTTAAATTGCGCCTTTACTTGAAAACGACAAAACTGCTATAATTAGTGACGATGTGTGCCCATATTATACTTTTAAGGAAAAAAAATACTATCAACATAATGGTATTGTATACAAAAGCAAAAATGTTTTAGCTTGTCCAAACAAATGCTTTTTTATTTAAGAAATATGTGACAATATAAACATCCTTCGCTTGTAAACATCAGACACAAACTCTGACTTACAAGAGAAGAACAGTTTGGTCTCTCTAAAGAGAGACGGTACTTTTTTCTGAAATATACAATGTAAGCATATTATTAACAGCATTTCTTATTTTTTGGTATACGTAAATGCCTCTAAAGCTACATTTATAAGAATGAACATGTAACAAAAACATAGCAGGTTTAAAAAATTAATACTTTTCACACATGTTTAGGGCAATGTGCAAGAAAACAAATTTTACACCACTATCTTGGCTCAAATGTGCTGTTAAATCAAGGTCCTCTGGTGATTCTATTTTTTCCTCCTTATTTGCATGAACCATTTTTTACCTTCAATTTAAGAAAAAAACTCGAGATTGTATTGAAAGATCTCATTACACCACTTTCCTGTTGACACAAAAAGATTTATCACCAATGGTTCGCAGTCATGCCAGTTGTTTAAACTTCTGGTATATCAAATAAATCATCTTAAAATTTGCACTCTGGAAACAGTGAAAAAAATCTACTTAAGTAGATCGTCCACACAGTAGTTAGTCAAGTTACTATCCATTAAAACCGATAAAATTTATATGAACAATGTATTTATGTAAAGCCAAAATATGACACAGAAGGTTTTACAGCATTATGTTATCTTAACTAACTAATACTAGTAGAATGAGTAACAATACATGCTTTAGAAAAAATATGGAGATTAATGTGAACTACCAGTCAATTTTTTACATTAATCTGTAAGAACATTTCATATGAGAAGTCCACACTTAGTGCAATTAGAAATTATTGTTTTGAGCACGAATTTGAACTTAGATGCAGTAAAAAGCCTACTGCAGCAAGACCAATCTCTCAGAAAAGAAACATATCACCCTCGATATTATCATAAATTTACATGACAACCAATTCTTTTGCTGACTAATGTCACATCTGATTTACAAAATCTCAATCACTTGGAAAATGATGATAGCCTTTGGCAGGTAACACAGAATGATCCTCCCACGCTCCTGCACTTACATGCCATATAAGCCTGCAGCATAAAACACCTGGCAATCTTAGTTGGAAAATTACTTTAAAAATGTTCAGTGTTCAAATATTGTTTCTGTTTAAAAACACAAAAATAAATTGCAAAATATATTTCTCCAAAGACTTACAGAGTCAAAATAGTGGAAGTAAATAATCTAATTTTCAATAGTCAAAATTGGAAAGGCATTATAAATTTATACCTTTTCATTCTTTCTACCGTAAAGCGTGACCCGTTGTAGCAAACCACGCACAAAAAGACTATTATTATCGTATCTGTGAGAGTTAAGCAGCTCATGGTCCTATAACCATGTGACAGTTCTTGCAATGTGCATTTTACTCAAAAGTAATGTTACTAAACTTTTCTAGTACTGAAGCAATGAATCAAATTCCATCACAAACATTTCTAAAGTTGTCAAAATTACAACAATTTAACTTATAAACTATGAAGTGTGTTTCATTGATCTTAATTGATAACCAGAGTTGGATACTGAAAATATATCGCTCCCACCACTCAAGCATGTACAATCCAAAGGTCACATTATATAGGTAAATCTTCCTTTGGATCCATGTTCCAATATTGCCTAAATATGAACTCCGCATTGGTATTGAAATTTGTGACCTTCCACCTGAGTATACAACTTCAAAATGAAAGATCAGTGTTAACATTCTCAGAAGATGGTGTGGAACAGTAAATATGAAACAATATATTCATAAAGTCTTGCAGTCTCATCCAAGCATATTGCTGATAAAGCTTGCTAGTCAGAGAAATTCCATTGCTGCATATTCATAATAAAACTTATAAATCACAACCAGCCTAAAAACAAATCAAGGCTAGCACAATTCATTCAGGGTTATAATTTGGGTCATGAGTAGACAATCAGAAGGTTGGAGAAGTAAACATCCTCATAGATGTATAAGAGTTTGAAGCACTCATACCCTTCTACATCACCTCATTCATAAGATGGAATTTGGCATGGCCTTTGGATATATCAGGTGCAACTGCAGTGGCTGGGGTTGGGAGTGTTAAGGCAGAATTAGAAGTGGGTAGGAATGGAGGAGTGGAGATCAATGAATAATCAGCTAAATCTGCAACAAGCCAACAATTTCTGCATGTGGGCGTGGGCCTACTGAGAAATCCTTGCCAGCACCTTCATTTCTTGTAACTGTTAGCTCATTTTTCCTCGCTAGTTCAAAATAGGCCTTGAAAGACAGGTTTTTCACGTTGTTAAGAATGCTCTTGGATTTCATAATGGGTTGAAAGGTCCTCAGAGGTAAGTTACCATGTTAATGAATAAATTGTCTACGTTTCAGCGGCCTTACATACCTTCTATACATTGAAAAAGTGAGTTAGTGTTTGCACTTTGCAGAAATTGAAAAATGTAAAAAGATCTTTTTGTTTGAATAAAGCACGCTCACAAACAAGGAGCTTAGAGTTTGAAAAAGTCAAGCTTTTATTGATGAGTTTCTTTACGATTTTACTTTTGAAATCTAGGATCAAAAAGAAGATATTCATAGCGTGTTCTAGGGCAAGTTTTCAGAAGATGTCACGTTGCAGCCACTAAGAAGAGATTCGTGGCACATTGAAAGGAAGTTTAAAAGCGTTATTCCCCATTTTTGGTGTAGGAACAACAGTTGTTTCGTTGATCTTTGATCATATTGCAGAAATGAAGGAAAAAAGATAGCATGTTCAAGTCCTGCGTGTTCATTTTCTCAAACTTAAGTGACATCCAAGCCACCATGAAAACACAGTGAGAAGCTATTCAGTCATTTTGGTGGTAAGGGTTATTGTGAAAGACATCATGTATACTGCCTTGTGTTTGGGTTTATATGTGTAGTTTTACATTTCACTATTCAAGTAAGAAGAAAACAGTTCTGGATTTAAAGTTATAAGGAGCATTAATCAAGCTATTAATAGATTTTCTTTTGTTCACTTTTGATGCTTTTCATGCCATCAATAGCAAGATAATCCAAACAGCAGAAGGTAAGGCAAAGAATGGACAGTACAGTGGTGTGTATACATGCAATCTGGGCATAGGTTTGTGTTCACCAATAGAGGGCCCAGGTTTGCTTCTGATCACAATGCAAAGGATGTGGTAGAAGTGCATTATGAAAATTATTGGAAGACCTAGAAGAGTAGTTGAGATGTCATGTACAAAAGAAGAGGTCTGCACTCCTGAAGAGCAGCAACTGTGATAGTGGGATAATGTGAAATGGCAAAATTTTAAGTTTTGAGTTTGGGCATGTTAATGTCAAGACACTGAGACAAAGGAAGATTGCAAGGGGGTAGTCTTGTAATGAGAATAAGGGCATTAGTGAAGTTGAGTGCAACCCATGAACAAAGAATGAGTGATAGTCATACTGAAGGGTACTATCAAGGAGCAGTGGCTGGTAGGTTCCAAGGGATAGTTTGGGACCTAAAATCAATCCTAATTGCACCACTATGAGACGGTACACCATTAATTTTGAAATAAGGATTTTTCTTATTAAATTTGAGATAGTTGATTACAATTAATTATAATATAAATCTCTATAAGAATGTCAATAAATGCCTCTGCCAAACTTATAAAGATTGCTTCATATGATAAAACACAGCTAAGATAAAAAGACATGTTAACCCTGTTGATTGTAACTAGGTAGAATGCGGATTCCAATTGCCTTAAGGCAACATTGGAATCCGCCAAGGGCTGGGCCCTTCTCTCCCTTCTCACACGCCACTCTTAGGGTTGGGCCCTTCTTCTCCTACACACCACTCTTAGGGCTGGGCCCTCTCTCTCATGCCAACATAAAATAGGGCAGACCCTATCCTCACGCCACTTGATGTGGCTTTATAAAAACATGCTAAGGAATAATAATAAATAAAATAAAAGGTTATTTTATGCTAAGGCGACTTTAGAGGTTTATACCTAGAGGAAGATATATATATGAGTTCATCAAATGAAGTAAACACAATTCTTCATATCACACATAAAATGCGATCTGCTCTGCTCATAAATGTGATCTGCTCTCCTACACTTGGCGAATCTGCTCCTTGGTGAACTGCAAGAACATTTAGCTACATGCTGCTTCAGCCTATCGAAGTTATCTTCTGCTGGTGGATGTCTTGATCATCTACAACTAGGGCATCACTCTACATCACCTTGGCAACTTGCTGTTTGGACAGCAATCAGAGATAAGTGTTGTAATCAAAATATTGTATTTAAGGCATAATCAAATCTGAGGATCTTTCTTGCTGGGTTTTTCCTCCTAGGAGGTTTTCCCAGGGTACTTGTGTGTTGTGTGTTCATTTTGTTCATTTCTTAACTTCTACTTAATTCTGGAAATTCCTAAGTACTAACAGCAATTCATATCATCTGGAAATTAAGTTAAATTCCTATTTTCTGAGTATTGAATTAATCTAAAAGACTAAAATCAACAAACCCTACCATTGTCCTTAACCAAGAGACTAATCTGTACACAAATGGTAACTGCAGTGTTTAAATTGACAACAACAGTCTGTCTGGCCTCTTCAAATACTTCTTAAGTTTACAGCAGTGGCAACAATCATGCCTCACATTTCAGGACAGCATATGTCCCATCTTAACAACAATGTTTTATATTTATTATTAATCATTATGATTGGCAATATTTCCTATAATGTTATGACAGCAGTAATTATGCACATATTAATTGATCGCAGTACCAATAATGATGCTACTGAACACTTCAACAGTTAAGAATGATGCAAATTACAATGATGACAGAATGATACAGACCAGTGATCAAAAAAATTATGATTATTCTTAACCAATAAAGTGTTCGGTAGCATCATTATTGGTATTGTAATCAATTAATATGTGCATCATTACTGCTGTCACAACATTATAGGAAATATTGCTGATCCTAATGATTAATAATAAATATAAAACAGTGTTGTTAAAATGGGACATTTGATGTCCTGAAATGTGAGAAATGATTGTTGCCACTAATGTAAACTTAAGAACCATTTGATGTAATACCTTCCATGTCTGCTTCCTGTTATGTTTCTGTTGGACTTATGTTTGACTCTTTTTGTGATGTGTGGACATACTTATTTGCTCTGTTGACGGTTGTTTATGCACAACGATTCTATGTTTCAGGGCATGATGTTTATGATGATTCATACTATGAAGACATATTGACGGTATTAGGATTTATTTATTACATTTCCTAATGGTTTTGATATGATGATGATGTATTATTCTTATGGTGTACTAACTTATGTTCCAGGTGATCCCAATCGAAGATTGATTATGATTACTGACACTTCTGTATACCATGTTAAATATATAGATATGTACAAGGCATCAACTCCACCTGGCTCTGCAGGTCTGAGCGTGCCTATATTCCCCGATGGTGGTTCACATGGAGATAGCACTAAGGCCCAATTGTACCTAACCCTAACCATCGTCCCAAAATAGGGCGATTACCTTTGGTTCTTGAGTCTACCTTCTCGAGTTGCCATAGAGGCGATGTCTGGTTACCTATGTCAGCGATCCTTGGTTATGTGATTTTGGTGAATTAATCATGATTATTATTATTCATTATGTTATATTTTATTACTAATATTTATGCCATTAATGTTATTATTAATGATATTTATGATCCTTATTTTTATTATTATTATTAGTATTGTCTTCTTTGGTGATATTATTATTATTGTTATTATCTCATGGTGCATTTATGTAGGTGGGAAATATAAACATATAAATGAATTAATGTAAATATATATTGAGAGAGTTAATTTGGTGGGTTTAAATTAATAAAGTATTTATTAAATAAACTATCTTTGTTTACGTTTTTTGGTTATTTTGGTTGGTTGAATTGGTTTTTTTTCCGGACATGTTTTTGGGAGCCTTTTGTTATGGGAGTTTTGGGGAGAATGGTGTGTGGAGATTTTGGCAACTTTTTGCTTGGATTTTTGGGAGAGTTTTGATTGGGATTGGATTGCTTTTCGGCTGGAAGTGACGTTCTTGGAGATTGCGTGGATTGCTTGGAAGTGCAGGTTTCAATTCTTCTTTTGTTCTTCAAATTTCTAGGTAGGAGCCTCTTCTTTCTTGTTTTTCCTTTGAATCTCTTACGTTGGTATTCCAGGGTTGCTATGATTATTGAACATTATGGAAATTATGTCTTCATTGCTGGGTCAGTTTGTGTTAATGCATGGTAGCTTATGCAAGATAAGATCTTCCTAACCTTCCTTGTTTTGTTATTTATCTACATGCTTCATGTTTGATTTATATTGCATATGATTATCGGATTGTACAAACATTGCTTATCATTATGCTATCGGGCTAACAACCCGATAGCATATTAATGTCAATTGTTAATTGGCATTAATATGCTACAATTGACATTAATATGCTATCGGGGTATTAACCCGATAGCATATTAAATGCTATAAGTTATCGGGTTAAATTCGCCGATACATACTTGCTATCGGGTGCATAAACATTGGCACCGATTCACATCTATTATCGGGCTTATTTATATTGGGCATATTTGTTATCGGGTTTAATGAATACACCGCTTCATTTGGCATTAACATTGGTTAACAAATGCACCGGTTGGATTATATACATCATGCACTTTAAATCATCGGTGTTTATATGAACTGATTCATTATATTGATCAGTCATTATATTATGATATTACAATATGCTATTGGGGGTTTTTGAACTGATAATCAGCATTGTGTTAATGGTATAATTGTAAAGGCACCGATCAATGGGTGCATTGATCGGTCATGCCTACCGGTCAATACACCAATTGACCGGTTGCCTAAATGATATATATGCCAATTGAATTCATTTGGAGGAGACAGAGAAAATATTAAATGATCTCTCTCCTTCAAACCTGCAGATAAAAATCAGAATTATTAGACATTGACATAATTCCTCATATCCATATATAGCATTCATAGTTCATAACTTGTTCTTTAATTGAAATTGAAATAACTTTACATGGTATCAGAGCCAAGGTAATCGAACCTAAGGCTATTCAATTTTGATAAAATTCAAGGACTAAGTTACAAACTACATCACATTTCCATAATGGCCAACGCTATCAGATTCGAAGATAGACTCGGAGGTAGCGAAGATTTTTCAGCTTGGAAGTTTAGAATCAAAATGATTTTGAGAGAAAACAAAGTTGATTCATATGTCCAAACTGAAAGTACACAACCAGAAGATGAAACCGAGAAATCCACATGGATCGAGGGAAATGATAAGGCTATTAAAATAATAGTGGATGGGGTAAGAAATAATATAATGCCCATCATTAGAAAGCAGGAGACGGCTTATAAAATGTTCAAGGCACTTGAAAGGACATTTGAGATATCAAATGCAAGTCGTTCTCTGGCATTAAAACGAGAGATCAACCATATCAGTATGAACAAAGGGGAGACAATTAACTCCTACTTCATGAGGATATCAAGCCTAAGAGATGACCTAGCTTCCCTTGGATACGACATCCAAAGCAAAGAGTTAACACTCATTGCTCTAGATGGATTGCCTAGTGGATGGAACACATTCGTCCAAGGCATCAGTGCTAGGTCCAAATATCCTAAGTTTGAAAGACTAAGAGATGACTGTCTACAAGAAGAATCCAGATTGAACAAGGTAGGAATAAAACAGAAGAATATAGATGAAGACTTGCAAGTCCTAAATACAAACATCAATAAGAAGTACAAAAAGAAGCAATTCAAGAAAAGAAAAGCTAAACAAGGCAAGAACACTTCTAAGAGAGACCTATCACATGTTCAATGTTATAGGTGTGACAAATTCGGACACTATGTTGCAAATTGTCCGGAGAAAGGGAAGCAAGCCACATTTGCAAAAGTGAGGAAATCTAGAAGAGAAAATGACTCCGAGAACTATGTCCTCTACTCAGCACTTACAAGCCATGCTTCAAACAAGTCTAACTCATGGGTGATCGGCAGTGGTTCATCCAAACACATCACCGGCTTTAGAGAAATACTAGACTCCATGATAGAGAAAGATGATGAGGAAGTAACCATCGGAGACGATTCTTCACATCCAGTCAGAGGAATTGGAACCTACACCATCAAACTGAAGACAGGCATGTCACTACGACTTGAAGAAGTACTATATGTTCCAGGCATCAAAAGAAATCTAATCTCCATATCAGCACTAGAAGATCAAGGATACAGAGTGACCTTCATAGAAAACAAGGTGTTGGCTTGGCCAAAGAGATCCTCCATCAAAGACGCTAAGGTCATTGGTCGAAGACAAGGCTATTTGTATGAGCTATGTACAGAGCCCAATCTAGCATTGATCTATGAAGCAACTAATGCAAATGAAGTATGGCACAAGAGATTAGGCCATCTGAATTATAGAGCTTTGTCGACTATGGGAAACCTTGTCACAGGTCTACCTAAGTTGAAGCAATATCATTCAGAGGCATGCAAAGGGTGTGCCTTAGGTAAAAATACCAAAAGTGCATTTCAGAATAGTACTAGGAAAACTAGCAAAGTTTTGGAGTTAATTCATTCTGATGTATGTGGACCTATGTCCGTACCCTCGCTAGGGGGATTTTTGTACTATGTAATTTTTGTTGATGACTACTCTAGGAAGACATGGATCTACTTTCTGAAATGTAAAGAATCAGAAGAGATCCTAAGTAGGTTTAAAGAGTTTAAAACATTAATAGAAAATCTCTCTGAAAACAAAATTAAAACCTTAAGAACTGATAATGGGGGGGAATACACATCAAGACTATTTAAAGACTTTTGTAAAAATTCTGGGATTAAGAGGGAGTTGACAATACCTTATAATCCACAACAAAATGGAGTAGCTGAAAGGAAAAATAGGACCATAGTAGAAGCTACCAAAGCCATGATACTAGATCAAAATCTAAACTTGAACCTTTGGACAGAAGCAACTAACACTGCTGTGTACATACAAAATAGATGTCCTCATTCACACCTTGAAGATAAAACTCCTAAGGAAGTCTTTACCAAGACAAAACCAGATATCAACCATCTTAGGATATTTGGGTGTCCGGTCTATATTCATGTACCTAAAGAGAAAAGACTAAAACTAGAACCCTCTGGAAAAAGGGGAATACTTGTAGGATACAGTGAAACTTCTAAACCCTACAGAATCTATGTACAAGGGCAGAGAAATATTGAACTCAGTAGGGATGTAATCTTCGAAGAAGATTTAGCCTTCAAAAGGGCTCAAAATACAATAGAACCTGAAATTCATAATCCTACTCCTAACCTAGAAGAAGAACCTACTCCTGAGCTTCAGAGGGAGTATCTTGAGGAAACTATAAGTGAAACAAAAGACCCACCTATAGATAATCGCAAGAAAAGACCACTATGGGCCACCAAAACTGTAGCAGAAGCTCAGAAGTTCGCTGCTCCTTCAGGAACCTTCAAGGAAAGCAAGAGGCCTAATAAATTCATCAACTATGTTGCACTTATGAATGATCTCTCTAAAGCTGAACCTAACAATGTTTCAGATGCACTCAAACATCAAGTATGGATAGATGCCATGACTGAAGAATATCAGTCCATTATGAAGAATGATGTTTGGGAGATTGTTCCTAGGCCAACCAAGAAGTCTGTTGTGTCTTCTAAATGGTTGTTTAAAATCAAGCATGCTGCAGATGGCAGTATTGAAAAACACAAGGCCAGATTTGTAGCTAGAGGGTTCTCACAGAAGGAAGGAATAGATTACGAAGAAACATTTGCACCTGTTGCCAGGTACACATCAGTAAGAGTTGTCCTAGCCATTGCAGCAGCAAAGGGGTGGAAGGTACATCAGATGGATGTTAAGACAGCATTCCTAAATGGCGATATCATGGAAGAAGTCTACTTAGAGCAACCTGAAGGGTTTGAAATTCATGATGCAGAGTCTCATGTGTGTAGACTCAAGAAAGCTCTCTATGGGCTCAAACAGGCTCCCAGAGCTTGGTATGAAAGAATTGACACCTATCTCTCAAAGTTGGGTTTCTCTAAGAATGATGCAGATCCTAATCTCTACCTCAAAAGAAATAAAGGTGATATGTTAATATTAATTTTATATGTTGATGAATTATTAATCACAGGAGATGATCACCTAATAGATCAATGCAAGAAAGATCTATCCACAGAATTTGATATGAAAGACTTGGGGCTTCTTCACTACTTCCTAGGATTGGAAGTATAGTAGAATTCTGATAATATTGTACTGAACCAAAGGAAGTACACCTTGGACATATTGACAAGATTTGGAATGCTAAACTGCAAACCCATGACCTCTCCTATGGAAACCAACTTCCATAAACTTAAAGAAGCAGCAGCAGAATCAAGACCTACTGACCCCACTCAATACAGGCAGATGATTGGGTCCCTGATGTATCTAGTAAATACAAGGCCAGATATCTGCTATGCTGTTAATGCCTTAAGTCAGTTCATGTGTGAACCTAAGGAGATACACCTGGTTGCAGTAAAGCATATAATGAGATATCTACAAGGTACCCTAAAGCTTGGTCTTAAATATGAAAAGGTTGACATAGATCTACATGGATTTACAGATTCAAATTGGGCTGGCAGTGTAACTGACAGAAAGAGCACTTCAGGGTGTTGCTTCAGTTTAGGGTCAGCCATGATATCCTGGATCAGCAGAAAACAATCTTCAGTAGCTCAGAGTTCCACAGAGGCTGAATATATTGCAGCTTCAATGGCTGCCCGAGAAGCAGTATGGCTAAGGAAATTGCTCATGGGATTATTTGGAGAACCTATGAAACCTACAGTCATTCAATGTGATAATCAAAGCTATATAAAACTCTCTGTAAATCCAGTATTTCATGACAGGTCCAAACATATTGAGATTCCATATCACTATGTACGAGATATGGTTGACAGGAATGTGATAAAGTTAGAATATGTGTGTACAGGAGACCAGACTACAGATATTCTGACCAAACCACTTTCCAGAGTGAAGGTTGATCACTTCAGAAAGGGTTTAGGTATGATAGAAAGGTAATCTGCTTTGTAATCTATACTTACATATATTTAAGATGTTTAATGTGTAAACTTCTTTGTCATGTTTGGACTATCTCTTGGCTTCTTGCCACCTATGTTCATATCTAAGAGGTGACGATCTCTCAGATACTGAACACTTGTATGTAGACATCATAAGGTGACGATCTTATGATAGTCAAACCAATAATCATGTTGGATCACTGGTAAGTCATGGATGTGCCATGACTATGTTGTGATACAACATTTGTACAAATGTTATTGCATTATCACAACTTGGATATGATGAGAACTTAAGCACTTCTCATATGGTTATCCTTGTATTGCGTGTTAGGCAATACTGATATCACGTGTAGGTGATATCTCAACCATTGATCATGTTGGATCTCTGGTAAGTCATGGATGTGCCATGACTATGTTGTGATAAACATTTATAAATGTTATTGCACTTATCACAAACTTGGATATGATGAGAAACTAACCTTTCTCATAGACTTATCCTAAGTATTGCGTGTTAGGCAATACTGATATCACGTGTTAGGTGATATCTTGATGAATCTTACAGATCACATGTTTTGATGATTTCTCACATGATCAGGTGATGATTCTCTTACTTTTATCACATGTTAAAATAATACTTTATGTTACATGCTCAGGTGATATTCTTCTATTTTGTATCATATGTCTTGATGGTACTTCTCATGTATAAATGATTTTTGCTGACTAACATTATCTTAGTTATGAAAAGGAAATGTGATGCAGGTTGCCTTATCTATCTTCCAAAGCTAAGAGGGAGTGTTAATGCATGGTAGCTTATGCAAGATAAGATCTTCCTAATCTTCCTTGTTCTGTTATTTATCTACATGCTTCATGTTTGATTTATATTGCATATGATTATCGGATTGTACAAACATTGTTTATCATTATGCTATCGAGCTAACAACCCGATAGCATATTAATGTCAATTGTTAGCCCGATAGCATATTAATGTCAATTGTTAATTGGCATTAATATGCTATCGGGGTATTAACCCGATAGCATATTAAATGCTATAAGTTATCGGGTTAAATTCGCCGATACATACTTGCTATCGGGTGCATAAACATTGGCACCGATTCACATCTGTTATTGGGCTTAATTATATTGGGCATATTTGTTATCGGGTTTGATGAATACACCGCTTCATTTGGCATTAACATTGGTTAACAAATGCACTGGTTGGATTATATACATCGTGCACTTTAAATCATCGGTGTTTATATGAACTGATTCATTATATTGATCAGTCATTATATTATGATATTACAATATGCTATCAGGGGCTTTTGAACCGATAATCAGCATTGTGTTAATGGTATAATTGTAAAGGCACCGATCAATGGGTGCATTGATCGGTCATGCCTAAAAGGCATGACCGGTCAATACACCAATTGACCGGTTGCCTAAATGATATATATGCCAATTGAATTCATTTGGAGGAGACATAGAAAATATTAAATGATCGCTCTCCTTCAGACCTGCAGATAAAAATCAGAATTATTAGACATTGACATAATTCCTCATATCCATATACAGCATTCATAGTTCATAACTTGTTCTTTAATTGAAATTGAAATAACTTTACAGTTTGGGTTTGATTTGCATTGAGAATTCATTATATGAAAGGGACTGTTTTTGGAATTCGTGTCCTAGATTTCTATAGGAAACTCTTGTGAAGGATCAAACAGCATTTATAAGATGTTATCAAGCACTTCTCAAATGGGTTGTGCTTTGATTTTGTTTTTTGGTTTCTGTTTGTGTTAATTTGGATGCCTTAGTTGGTTCCCAAAGTCAGATTTTCACAATTGTTAACTCAGGTTGTTGCAATTGTTAACTCAGATTTTCGCATTTGTTAACTTAAATTTTCGTATTTGTGGAATTGGGTTTTGCAATTGCAATCTGTGCTTGATTTTATGCCCAAAATCATTCCAAATACTCTAATGGGTCTTGTACCTTGTTTCTTATGATATTATGGGTCTGATTGGTCTGTTAAAGAAGGTTATTGATGATTATTTACATGTTTCTATGGTATGTAATCAAGTATACAATTGAGTTGTAGGTTGAATTTGTTTCAGGGCTGAGTCCTTGTTATTAAGGCATTATGAAGCCTTTGTTTATGACTTCATGATATAATCCTTATTATTGGGTTCATAAGTGTTTCTATTTTGTTATGTATGTATCTTTGAGCATTATGATGCCTTGATTATGAACTTAAGGGTATGGGTATCTAGAGTCAAAAGGGAAGTAACTCTCAATGGGGGTCAAGGCCCAAAGTGGCTACCAGGGTAACTCAATGGAGGGTTCTTAATATGAGTGATAACCTACTGGGGTAAAATACATTAACAAGATAATATGGTGCCCCACCCATGGCCTTAAGTGCTTGTAAAGACTAAGGATGGGAAAGGGAAGGCCTAGCCGTTCATGGGGCATTGATCTAGCATGATCGAATCTCCTTGTCTTTATGAAAGGACTATTCGGTTCCACATGAGCTATCTCTTTATGCTATGCAATGACACTCTTTCTTCTTGTACTCTAGTATCCTATCTTGTGTAGTTGTGAGTAGATACCTAAATGGATCCTTACTATGTTTCATACTTGTCCTTATTAGTACATCGTACTTGTGTATTCCTTGGGTTTCATGTTGTGCATGAAAGTAGACCTTGTTTCCCCTGCTAGTTTGTTGATTGTTTGGGGCCTTGTGTCTATCTCCTGAGCATGGTGGGGTGGACCTAAGGGTACCAAATGGTCGGGTGGCAATGCCAACCGTCATTGGGGATCAGTGGATCTGTTTGTGTAGGTTTAAGAAAGATCTTTTCATTTTCTTCAGTCAGCTTGCTAGTGATTTAACATTTATAGATGTATTTACGTTTGTATCATTTGAGTAGCATTGCAATTGAAACTTGATATTGATTCATGAACACTTCTTAGGGAGATTGATGTAATTATAAATTAATGTAATGATAGAATAGTATATAAATAAATAAATTATTGAATTTATTTATATAGTAGAAGAATAAAGGTCATTAATTAAATATTTTCGTATTTAATTAATTCAATTCTCCAGACCGATTTTTAGTGATGTATGTTGTTGTTAGTCCTCTAGGGTTCCTTAGCAGGGTGTTACATTTGAATAGGCCAAGCAGACTGTTGTCAATTTTAACACTGCAGTTACCATTTTGTGTACAGATTAGTCTCTTGGTTAAGGACAATGGTAGGGTTAACATGTCTTATTTACCTTAGTTGTGCTTTATCATATGAAGCAATCATTATAAGTTTGGCAGAGGCATTTATCAACATTCTTAAGGAAATTTATATTATAATTAATTGTAATCAACGATCTCAAAATTAATGAGAAAAATCTATATTTCAAAATTAATGGTGTACCCTCTCAGAGTAGTGCAATTAGTATTGTTTTAAAATTTCAAAATTTTACATGTAAAAGAACATCTGTTATTTCTCCTATTTATTTGAATTTTTAATTTTAAATGTAAAAGAACATCTGTTATTTCTCCTAAATATTTGAATTTTTCTTCATTTTTGAGGGTTCACCATATGTTCCCAGTTTTTTCAACTATATCCCAACAAATTGGAAGTATCTTTATGATTTGGTATGCCACGAAATTACCAAGAAAGTTATTTGCTTCTATGGTTATAACCATGTTAAAGGAGTTAAGTGTCCCTACTATTCTAATGTGAAACATGGAGCATGGACTAATGTGCAATTAACAAGCTGCACTGGACAATTACTTTGCATATGATATGAAGTAATGAAGAGGAAGAAACAATCCAGAACATTACACACAGATAATCAAAAGTGACTCAAAGACTGAACAAGCATGAGATGCAAACTGAAAAACTATTCAACATCAGCCCAAAACTACCTCAAAAATGCTTGAAGAACAAGTTTACAGATAATGCACAATTGTCTTGCTGCATGGCATAAAAATCATCATTCTGGAAAATCAGCACACAAACAAAAAGATAGTCACATTAAACATTGACTATCATGCAGACCAGTAATGAAGCCAATGGAAATTGACTCTCATGGTCATGAAGGTACCAGTAATGATTGATTAAATCAAAGCTTCCACCTGAAAGGGTTTGGCTGAATGTAGTGAGAGCATCAATGGATGTAATCCACAACATTCTCCCACAGAAGACAAATTGTAATGTCCCCTTCTAGGATATACCTGATTTTTCCCCAAAAATAGCAATTCCAACAATACAATTCATTTACAAGGAATATTCTGTAAATAAATTACACAATTGCTATAAAAACCTGGACAAAATTGTAATTAATTAACATCAAATATTATGATCATAGATAATCCCTATAGAATACAAAATATCCTAAATGTATTTAGATCCATTTCATAGTTATTCCCAGCAGCCAACCATATTATGAAATTCGATGGGAAAGCATGATAGGGCGTCGCGAGCTTGTCCTCCTCAATCAAGCCCAAGGGCATGGAATGAGCCTTCAAGTCATTCGGCCCCTTGGCCCCAGGTATTGGCACATCCATCTTGGAGTTGGCGTACTTGATGAGGGAACTAGTACTGCTGCATCTCCCTATCAAACATTTCACAATAATTCCAGATATGATTGCTGATGGAAATCAGATAAATAATTACTAATCTTATATTCTTGTTCAGACGTCAGGAGACTATCTTCCTCAACCAAGCCCAAGGGCACGAAATGAGCCTCCAAATCATTCAGTCCCTTGGCCCACAAGTATGGCAGGACCTCGAGTCCATCCAACTCAAGGTGGCATGCTTGATGAGGGGAGACCAGTACTGCTACATCTACCTAACAGATTGATATTGAGATAAATAAATAAATACAATAACACTTACATACTTATAACTTTCCTTAATATAATATACTGTTGTTCTTTTATTTCTGAACTCTTTTCCAAATCCAACTTAGTAAATTCAATTTCACTTGCTAGCTGGATTGCTGTTGAATGATTGATATTTGTATGATTGATTGATTGAATGAATACCTTTGATTGTATGATTTGAGGTATTGGTGAGTGATGATTAAGTGATTATTGATTAGATGATTGATGAGTGATGATGTAATGAATGGTTGTTTGATTTATTGGTGAATGATAATTGAATGAATGCTGATTTGATAGAATGATTTGCCAATTGATTGTTTGCTTGATTTGGTAATTGATGATCACTTTTGTGCATTCATGAGTGATGATTGATGGATTGTTGTTGAATGATTGATATTTGTATGAATGATTAATTGATTGAATGACTTTCTTTGATTGTATGGTTTGAGGTATTGTTGAGTGATGCTTAAGTGATTGTTGATTAGAGGATTGATGAGTGATGATGTAATGAATGCTGGTTTGATATATTGGTGAATGATGATTGAATAAATGCTGATTTGATAGAATGATTTTCTGATTAGTTGTTTGCTTGATTTGGTAATTGATGATCGCTTTTGTGGATTCATGAGTGATCATTGATAAGTGATCCTTGATTGCTTGGAATGATTTCTCCTTTATACTTAATTGGTGAAAGGGTCAACACTTTTCACAAGAATTGAGTCACCACCCTCCATTGCTGCCTTTTGGGAATTATAAATCATTTTCCAAATGGATCTCCCTTAGATGTCCTCCTCAAATGAAACCTTCTCCCCTTTATATCTTCCAATGTGAAGGAGTGGCACCTCTTCATGATGTCTGTCCTAGTGATAACTTTAAGAAACCCCCTCTCAAAAAATTGTATAAAATATTGGCGAATATTTAATTTTTTTTTTAAATAATAATTATTTTAATTGGCGAATCTTTCATTTTTTTAAAGAAAAATATTAATTTTAGTGGCGAAATTTTTGGTAGAATGACACAGCCACGGCTAGATGGTCCTCAAAGAGAATTGTCCAAACCGTGCAGATAGATTAACCCAACAGAAACAACAACACAGAATAGAGAGAATGCCAGATCGGACTTCAATTATATCAAGAATTCAAATACAACTGGTCAGCAACATCCGGGCAACAAACAAGCTATTAGGCCTGATTACAAAACACATTCAATCTGGAACCAAAGAGATGTTCAAATTTGATCTATATAAATCTGATCATATCATCTACTACCTCTGCCTACCCATCTAAGATCTAATACATCAATATATAGCATCTAGAACACATTTGGGTCGCCCAAAGAAAGATTACAATCCCCAAGGCAAGAAAGTGTAACGTGCAAATAGGTCGGCCCTAAGCATGAAGAAAATCCTTCGGAAAAGAACTGAAATGCGATGCGGACCAAAAGGAAGGTCGGCCAAGCATATGGGAGCATCGTATGAAGTGCCAATCAGCTCCGCAAGACGAGGAAACACCTTCTAGCCGTTAAGGAATTGGTCCGGTTATTGAGAACTACCAGACAATCTGGAAGCGAAATCCTGCCAGAAAAACACCCAAATGAGCTAAGATCCATGATCAACATTCAAGAACATGTCTATAAGCTAAATCCAACTCCACATAGAAAATGAGCAACTCAGAGGGGTCCGGAAACACAGAACAAATGTGAACAAGAAACAAAACAAAAAGGAAATTTTTTTTGGGTTGATGCAAGATTGCTAAAGAACCAAGGATGCTCCTGCATCAGACATCCGGGGTTGTTTGAAAAGTGAGTCCCTCACTTTGATGGGGCTAGAGGAAAACCAAGATGGACTACCTCAGCCTGAGAAATCCAAGAAGAATCTTCCACTGGTCTGTCATTCCGTTTCACAAGATATTCTTTGTACTGTCTTCTTTGCGTTCTCTTAGCCTCTTACCCACTCTGCTATACAGAATCTACTCAATATCATCCGGTTTCTTCTCAGGAAACTGCCTCTCTAAATCTGGTCCACTGTCATCACTAAATTTTGCCTCATGATAATGATAGAGATTTGCAACGTTGAATATAGGTGATATACCCAAGGTATCCGGTAACTCAACTTCATATGAATTACTTGAGTCAAACTTCTTCAAGATTTAACAAGGTCCAAATTTTCTCATTTTCAAATTGTTGTATGTTCCAATTAGAAATCTTCCCTTTCTCAGATACACCATTACTTCATCTCCAACTTCAAATTCCTTATGTCTCCTCTTCTCATCTGCCTTCTCCTTATACTTCCAGTTCGTATCTTCCAAATGTTGTTTCACCTAATTATGCAAAGATTTCATGTGGTCTGCAAACTCCTCTACTTCTGCACTTCTTTTATCCTCATGGCTAATGTCTCTCAACTCTGATATACCTTTAGGATTCATTCAGGTAACAATCTCAAATGGTGTTTTTCCAGTACTCCAGTTCACTGAATTGTTGTATGCAAATTCCGCTTGTGCAAATATCAAGTCCCAACCTTCAGGTTTATCTCCAACCAAACATCTCAACAAATTTCCTAAACTCTTGTTCACTACCTGTGTCTGTTCATCTGTCTGTGGGTGAAATGTAGAGTTGAACTTCAATTCGGTCTTCATCTTCCTCCAAAGTGTCCTCCAAAAGTAGCCAACAAACTTAGTATCCTGGTCTGAAACAATACTTCTAGGTAACCCATGCAATCTCATAACCTCCTTGAAAAATAGGTCTGCTACATGCACTACATCAGTTGCCTTCTTATAGGGTATGAAATGTGCCATCTTTGAGAATCTATCTACCACCACAAATATAGAATCATTCCCTCTCTGTGTCTTAGGCAATCCAAGTATGAAATCCATGCTTATGTCTTCCCAAGGTCTCTCTAGTATTGTCAAAGGTTTATACAATCCTGCGTTCTAACTTCCACCTTTAGCAACTTGACAAATTCTACAACTCTGAACAAATTCCCTTACATCCTTATGAATCTAAGGCCAAAAGTAATTCTCACTTACCAAAGCCACTGTCTTGTCAATGCCAAAATGTCCTTCTAGTCCTCCACTATGCTTCTCCTTTATCAAACTTTCTCTCATAGAACTCTGGGGTACACAACTGATTTCCTCTAAACAGCATCTCATCTTGAATGAAATAATCCAACCATTTGCTCTAGTCCATCACAACAGGCTCTTTACAAGCTTTCCAAGGTTCAGCAAAATCAAGGTCTTCCTCATACAAGGTTTTCAACTCATCAAACCCTAGCCCTTCAATTCTCATTTCAGGCAACAAATTTCTTCTCCTACTCAAAGCATCAGAAACTCTATTTGACTTTCCACTCCTATGTTTCAGAACAAAAGTATAACTCTGCATGAACTCAACCCATCTCATGTGTCTCTGATTCAACTTACCTTGACTATTCAAATACTGCAATGCTTGATGATCTGTATACAATACAAACTCCTTAGGCAACAAATAATGTCTCCACTTCTTCAAGGCTTGAATTATGGCATAGAACTCCCGATCATACACTGAATATCTTCTCCTTGCATCATTCAACTTTTCACTGAAATAGGCAACAGGCTTTCCTTCTTGACTCAACACTGCTCCAATTGCATTCCCACTTGCATCACAATCCACTTGATATACTTTACTCAAATCCGATAGGGCTAACACAGGCTATTCAATCACCTTCTGCTTCAACAACTCAAAACTTTTGTTTGCTCCAGGTGTCCATCTAAAATCCTTCCGGTCTCCTCTCATTGTCTCAATCATAAGGCTGCAAACTGAACTGAAATTTCTAATGAACTTCCGGTAGAAACTAGCCAATCCATTAAATGATCTTACCTCTCCAATGTTTTCCGGTGTAGGCCATTCAACAATTGCTCGTACTTTCTCTGGGTTCATCTTCAATTCATCCACAGATATCACAAATCCCAAATATACTAGTTCTTCCTTCATAAAACTACACTTCTTAAGGTTTATCAGCAATTTCTCTTCTCTCAACCTCTGCAAAACTTGTCTCAAATGCAACAAATGCTCCTCTTTTGTCTTACTGAAAATCAAAATGTCATCCAAATAAACAATCACAAACTTACCCAAGAATTTATTCAATACCTCATTCATCAACCTCATGAAAGTACTTGGTGCATTAGTCAGTCCAAAAGGCATCACCAACCACTCATATAGTCCTTCATTTGTCTTGAATGCAGTCTTCCACTCGTCTCCTTCTCTGATCCTAATCTAATGATATCCACTCTTCAAAACTATCTTTGTAAAATATCTGGCTCCACTCAAACAGTCCATTATGTCATCCATCCTAGGCAAAGGAAACGGGTACTTCACTGTGATTCGGTTTATAGCTCTAGAGTCAGTACACATTCTCCACTCTCTATCCTTCTTAGGTGCTAACACAACAGGGACCACACAAGGGCTCAAGCTTTCTTTGATCATACCTTTCCTCAACAACTCCTATACCTGTCTATTCAGCTCTTCATTCTCTGTCGGTGTCATCCGATGTGCAGCTTTATTAGGCAAACTAGCTCAAGGAATCAAATCCATACAATGACTAATGCTCCTCATAGGTGGCAATCCATCAGGTACGTTATCTGAAATTATGTCTTCATATTCTATCAAAAACTTCTTTATCTCCTCTGGTTGTCCCTCTTCCGGTTTCAAATCAGACTTCTTAGGGATTAAGGCATAGCACATATTTTCACTCCTCAAACCATCCAGAAATTTCCATCCATCATCCAAACAAATTCTCACATTTGTACAAATCTCACTCTTATGAGCCTCCTCCAAAGGCAACAAAGTTTGTTTCATCCCATTTACAACAATAGTATATATGTTCTTCCTCCCATCATGCAATGCTTGTCTATCATACTGCCAAGGTCTACCCAACAAGATATGGCATACATCCATAGGCATAATATCACACAGAAATTCATCATGGTAGGATCCAATCTTAAATTTACCAAACATTGTTCACTCACTAGTATCTTATGATCATCTTGAATCCATGCTATCCGGTAGGGTTTAGGGTGTTTTAAACCTTTGCAGTATCTACTTGTTCACCAACTCCTTTGAAGCTAAATTATCTAAACTACCCCTATCAATTATGACTTTGCAACACTTACCTTCAACCTTACACCTTGTTCAAAACAAATTCTTCCTCTACAACGGTTCCTAGTCTATTTCATTCTGACATAGGGTTCTCCTTATCATCAAAGCTTCTCCATCTTCAAGTTTATTCAGGGATCTGGTAGGCTCTTCCTCAGCAAAAGCAATTCTTCCACTGTTCTCTATCCTCCTATTTGAATTACCTTGTTTACATTCAAAAGCTCAGTGTCCTTCTTCTCCGCACTTAAAGCAAGTTCCTCCAAACTTCCTCATTTCATCTCACTTATAACCCTCATTCTAGTAGCCACTCTGTCCAACATTCCGATAAAAGTTCCTATCATCTCTCTGGTGCAAATTATCATATTTGCCTTCTTCCTTGCCTTTTCTGCTCTGCAAAAGATCTTCCACTTCCGGCAAACATTCTGCATCTTTGAAATCTTCCTCCTCTTCCTCTCTATCTCTACTCATGTCTTTTGTTCAACTTTTCCTCAGCCTTTAAGGCATATTGATAAGCCTCTTCCACACTCTGCAACTTGATTAAACTGATCTCCTCCTATATAGACATCCACAATCCATTGATATACCTCGCAATCTGTTCAACCTCATCCTCGACATGTCTGGATCTGATGTTCAACTTGTAGAACTCTTCAATATACTCCTTCACACTAGACTCCTTCTGCCTCAGGTTTTGCAACTTCCGAAACAAACTCACTTGATAATCTACAAGTAAGAACTTCACTTTCAACTTACTCACCATCCTAGCCCAAGATTTAATTTTCTCCTTGCCTTTTCTCTGTCTATCAGTCTACAAATGTTCCCACCACAGTGATGCATGTCCTTTCAACTTTGTGCAAGTATAGTTCACCTTCTTGTCTTCACTCGTGTTTTCAAAATCGAAATATTTCTCCATCTCCATGATCCAATCTATCAATTCATTCGAATCCAACTTACCACTATATTTTGGTGGATTAAAATGTGGTTTGTTATTTACGCGAGTTAGGGCTCTCAGCAACCGTTCATCTCCTTGCTCGAGTTCCGCTGACCTCCACCTTTCGTTTCAACATTATGCTCTTATTCATCATCACTCACATCATCAATATGTAGACCTCTTCTCTGGGCCGTTTCAACAGCTTACAATCGTGTCACAATCTGTCTCAACATATCCATCACCATCGAATCTGCATCTCCCTGTGCTCCACCTCTAACATTTCCTCTTCGCGCCATTTAGACAAGTCCTTTGCAACTGCAAGTCAAATCCGCAATCTGCCTCCCTACAACAAGTTTCAACAAGACACGATCTTCCCAAACGAAGAACCTTCGCTCTGATACCAACTAACGCAACCACAATTGGAGGGTCCTCGAAGAGAATTGTCCGGACCGTGCAACTAGATTAAGAAAACGGAAACAACAACATAGAAAAGAGAGAATGCCAGATCGGACTTCAATTATATCATGAATTCAAATACAACTAGCCAACAACATCTAGGCAACAAACAGGCCCGATTACAAAACACATTCAATCCGGAACCAAAGAGATGTTCAAATTCGATCTATATCAATCTAATCATCATCTACTGCCTCTGACTACCCATCTAAGATCTAATACATCTATATATAGCATCCGGAACACATCTGGGTCGGCCAAAGAAAGATTACAATCCCCAAGGCGTGAAAGTGTAACGTGCAAATAGGTTGGCCCTAAGCATGAAGAAAATCCTCTGGAAAAGAACTAAAATGCGATGCCAACCAAAAGGAAGGTCAGCCAAGCATATGGGAACATCGTACGAAGTGCCAATTGGCTCCGCAAGACAAGGAAACACCTTCTAGCCATTAAGGAACTGGTCCAGTAACTGAGAACTACCAGACAATCTGAAAGTGAAATCCTGCTAGAAAAAGATCTAAACCAACTAAGATCCAGGATCAACATTCAAGAACATGTCTACATGCTAAATCCAGCTCCGCATAGAAAATGAGCAACACGGAGGGTTCCAGAAACACAGAACAAAACCGAAAGCAAATTTTTTTTTTGGTTGATGCAAGATTGCTAAAGAACCAAGGATGCTCCTGCATCATAGAAAATATTGGCAAATCTTGGAAAATAATAAGAGTATGCATTAATTACTATTGCAAATCCTTTCATCTAAAAACGTAGTTTTTTATAGAAAAGTAAAGTCCTGAAGGTGGAATTCATTAATGAGTTTAAGGGGTAGAATCTACTTTGTTTAGTTTCTACCATTAACTTGAAATAATCTAATAGCCCTCTTTATATTTTGTGAGATAAAATGTAAGAACAATTTGTAATACTCATGGGACCAAAAATTGCTTTTAGACTATTGATTTTCATTGAGGCCATTACAACTTGTAGCTATAATTTACCTCATAGAATACAATGAAGTTCATTAGATTATATTTTAAATCAATGGTGACAACTAAAGATTGTAAATATAACCCTAAAGTAACTAATAATTATGATGTATTATTGGCGAATTAATTTAGATTTCTACAATAAATTATAAAATGTTGGTGAATATGATCCAATCATGTATCAAATATTGTGGCAAATTCTTCAGTTTAAAAAAAAGAAAAAAAAAATTCTCTGGCAATTTAAGTAACACTAAAATAAAACTTGTAAAAATGTGGCGATTCGGGTCACCTCAAAAACTGAGCTTATTAGCCAAATCTTGATTCCCAAATTTCAAAAAATAGCCAATTGGCAAATATTAGCCACTAAAATTTTCACTGGTCTGTAATCAATTTTGGTTTACCTTTGCAGATTGCAGGAAAGTCTCAAATCTGACCAAACTGCATAGAATGATAACTTTCCATTCATCACAAATTGGTGTACATTTGACAAGACCCTTCCTATACATGATAACCATCGTGTTGGATGTAAGAGCCCCACTTAAAAGGCAACATTCCTCAATCTTTAAAAGAGATTTCATAAACTGAATTGGTTGGTGATCAGTATGTAGAGTGACTTCCTTACCAAGAAGATAACGGCCTCATTTCTTGCGCCATTGGGCCAAGGCATAGAATTTATTGTCATAGATGATATAATTAAGTTTGATTTGTGAGAAGGCTCCTAGTGAATGTGCCAATAGGCACCCACCTTGGTTAAGTATCACGCCCATTTTATAAAGGGAACCACCATACCAAAGCTCAAATAAAGAACAACAAAGCAAATCAAAGAAGAGCAAAGCAAAGAGCTTCAAACAATGATTTAGAAGCATACGGGTTCCAAGGTGAATACCATGTGAACAATTGTGAATAAATATCCTATAGAACAACAATATTTACTTCATTTCATAGTTACCAGGTTTGAATAATTCAATTTGTCCAGAAGGTTTTCAAAAAAATGGGAAATACAGAATTTTCAAAAAAACTCAGTAAAGTAAAAATATTGTGAGCTGAGTGCCGTAACTGTTTATTGTTCATCCAGCAGGAATTGAACCCACAACTTCCCAATTATGAGTTGGGTACTTTTATTGTTCAGCCATGGATTTTTATAGAAATTGTGAAGTCTGGATTGAATCGGACAAAATCTGGTCAGTCCAAAAAATCCAGATGCAGCTGGATTCAGCGACTGTGATTCATTTAAATCATATTCAAAGAAAAAAAGAATAAGAGGTAAAGATAAGAATAGATTTTTAAGTCCACCAAGAAAACTAACAATTTTAGTGTATCAGACCCCTTTTCGTAAGCAACTTACAAGGGGATTGGTTTTCCATTTACCTTAGATATTATTCAAATGAGGTGTACAATCCTACCCCCCTCTGCATTGGAATATATAACCTTTATTTTAGAGTGCATCAGCATTCACCATTGGGACAACTTATGTTGTGTACTACTCTGTTTATAACTTTAAAGTAAAGAAGATCAGTTATCCAGCTATGAGAGGTTGGACTCACAAGGACACATTGTTTTGTTAGTTGGCTGCGTGGGCTATGGACAATAGGCATGTTGTTGTCTACTGGCCAGAAGTCTGACAATTATATTGGATTTATATGTTACAGGGAAACACACACATAACCTTGGTAACACAAGTCTACCAATAGAATCCGCTTTTTCAGTTTTCATTCGATTGTACAGATGACATATAGTACTCACTTGTTAAGCATATTTTGATCGAATCCTACACCACTAAAATGTTTAAAACTGCCTCTGTCAATGAGAAATATTGTTGCTATTAAGATTGACTATTTTGAGTTGATGATTTTCTTCTTGCGAACAACTCTGTGTAGAACTCTAATGAATAAATGGTAAAAGACTTATGACTTCCGTAAGAAATTACTGCTTCAATGGTAAGTTGATTGGTTTGTTGAAAGCATAAGAATTTGTTCGACTGTAAAATCTGATTTGCATCTAGGCAATAGTAATCCATTATGCCAAAGGCCAATCATAGCATAAGTAATATAAAATCTTATCATACGTTCCCCAAAACAGGGACAGAGTCGTACTAAAACGGTCGAACAGAGTCTCATGAAACCCTATATCCTAGCAATGATAATTGGACTACAAATTCAATGAAATACAGCCGGCTTCCATTCCAAGATCGTGATTTTGAAACAATAAAACTAAATTAGATAAATTTGTTTCCCGTCATACCATACGAGTTCTTAAAAAACATGACGCCCATGTAAACTCAAAACAATGAATTTAAACCCCTCTCGAATTCACGAAGTATTGAACCCAATCCCAACTCAAGTAAATCATAATTTATTCCACCCAAGTTTCCCGTGAAAGCGTTAAGCTCATCACAATGATATAACGAGGGCATACTTATTTCCAGTTCAAAATAACTACAGAAACTGGACTGTAAGAATTTAAATGCAATCCATTCCGTGACAAACCTAGCCTCAACATTCAGAAATAAAAATAAAAGCATCAAAGGAGGGTTTCAAAGGAACCTGATTTGAATGCAGAGTTTCCAAGAACGTTTCCAAAAATACGTCCACTCACTTCTAAACCTTCTCTCTCCTGCCTTTTTTTTTATTGTTTGTATGGAACACCAATAGTTCTTAAATTGGGATACGCCATAAATGTCCCAACTTGTAATTTTCATCTACTACCAAAAAGCCTTGATTCGTTCCACATCTTTGCCTCTACCCTCAAACTACAATAAACTATCATAATTTGACTTGATCTCTAAAATATCTCCAACCTATTTTTTAGTCAATTTTTTTAAACCTAAAGCTCTTAGGAGATATTTTAGAGAGCAAGTCAAATTATGATATTGTTGGTAGTTTTTTAGTCAAATTCATTGACCCATGTTTCATGAATAGTGGTTCAACAATATTAATTTAACTTCTTATAGAAAATATCTCTATCTATCAATTGATGAGTTATGGGACTCTATACTAAATGGTTCATAAGGCACAACACTTGTTGAAGGTTTTGTACATAGAGTTGCAAGTTAAGTGGGCTTCACCTTAGAGGAGACTCCATGGTTAAGCATGCTTGGGTTAGAGTAGTACTAGGATTAGTGACCTATCGGGAAGGCCCAATGCTTCACCTTTGTGAGCATCATCTAGATGAAATGAATGTTGAGTGTATCATTCATTCTCATGAGAGATGGGTTCTTGTGAACCACTACTCATGAAGCATGGGTCAATGAGTTTGACTCAACACAATTGAAACCTGATAACAATATCATAATAAAAAAGTGAGGTTTCTTAAGTTTTATAAGATCAAATTTTATATTTGTGTTTTTTAATTAGTTTTAGGTTTTTTTTAGTGATTGTCTTATTATGAAATGTCCATAAATGGTATAATTTTGTGTTAAGTTGATCTTTTTTCTACATTATTTATTGATTTTCTTATATTTATTTTCATACATTTATCTCAGTCTTATCCATACACGTATTTTGATACGTTTACTTACATTACACATTGATTGCGTCTATCCATCAACCTATTCCAATTAATCTAGTTTTCACCTACAATCAACCATTTCCATGTCTTTTTAGGATATTCCTTTTTTTTTAACAATATTCTCTACATTAATGATATTGTTGGGTTGATGTGTAATTCAAGGATGATCCCACAAAAATTGTTGAAATGGTCATGAAAATCCAACCTCAATATTAAAGATATTATAGGAATCATCCCCTTTTTGTCACTCGATAAACATGAAATTTTGCACCCGTTTTTATAAATAATGGTTTCTAGGTGGAAAAATCAAACAAAGTGGCTATAGGGCAATATTGGGTTATAGTGACTTTTTAGGACATGTGGGGAGGTAGGGAGGTCTAAATAGTGAAAAATGCAATAATTTTGGACGGTCTGGGGTTAGAGGCTTAAAGAAACATGGAACTCATACTATCAAGACTATGTGGATGGACATAAGTCCAAATGAGAAACCTAAAAAAGGCAAAAATGTCTTGAAGTATTGGGGATCGGAGTTTAGAGGTGACTTATACCAAGTATTACTTAGAAGGGAAGCTCGCATCTCTAGCTTTGCTAATTAGAATAATGGAAATTATTGGGTGATGTATTTAGGGGTTGCACAAGAAAGAGTACCAAGGTATGGTGAAGGGAGATAGTTTGAATCCAAGAAAGTATATGAAGAAATTGGTGGGGTTTTGGGGATTGAGCATGACAGGAGATATGTACCTAGGTAAAATGATTATTACAACTCTGAATTTGATAGAATACTTAGTAAAAAAATAGATTTGGGAATTGAGAGTTAGATATGATATGTGAAGGGTACTTGGGGAAGGGGAAGGGGAACTCCAACAGTATGGTGAGGAGTGATGGTATAAGGTTGGGATTTTAGGGCTTAAATAAGTGTCACAAAGGTAAGGAAGAAGTTGACAATTTGACAACCATAGAAAGTGTTCACAAATTAAAGTAATGGGATATTGGGATAGGGTGGAGAGGTATGCCAGGAGGATGAAGTCCAACAATCTAAAGGGGACAAAGGGAAGATGAAAATGGATTGGATAGAATATTGGGATGGACAACCTTGAAAATCCAAAAATTTAACTTTCAAAAAACCTAAGTAAATGACTAGAAACCCCATAATACTCTGACACTTCAGATTTTTCCAACCTTTATCATACATAAAAACATGCAATAGGAAAAGAAGCGCATTTATACAAACCTTGATCAAGGGTGACCCACTTATTACTATTTAAGTCTATTTATCAATATTGAGCTAAACAAAGCCAAAATGCACAAAGGGTGATAGACTGTAAGAAAATGAGGCACAACAAATTAGGGTGCCAACATTAGCTCTTGTTGAGGATATGCATACCTTGTAGCCACATTGAGAATTTAGATATCTAGGTGTAGACAAAAAAGAGAACAAAAGGGAAGATTGTGATAACATGCTTCATCATGATCACATGAGGATTATGAGTGCACAAACATGATAGTATATAGAGAACAACACAACACAAGGGGAACAAAATATAAAAATATGTTAGAAATCCCCAAAATTGTACATCAAGAGAAGTAATTTTTAAGATGTTGGCCATGGACTAGTAGCTCCAAGGATTCTATGTATCAATACTTTTGAGGTAGAAAGTGCTTGGTCGCATCCTCAACAATTTGATAGGGTAGTATAACATAAGGCGTCAAATCTTTCATTCTTGTATTTGTCCTCTGATCTAGAGTTCCATATGAGAACATAATCTCCTATCTAAAACTCTTTCTAAACAACATTATTATCAAATGGATATTTCATTTTTTGTTCTCTTAGTAGTTTTCTCTCACGAGCAACCCTTCTAGTTTCATCTAATTCAATCAATTCATGCACTTTTTGGGAAATGATGTCTTCTTGCTCCCCTTCAAACTATTATAATAAATTATAGATTGGTAACTCAAGCTAATTAGTATGTTAGCCTCTATGTCATCAACCAACTCAAATGGACTCTTTCTTGTAGCCTTCTTGTATGTTACTATATCTACACAAGCAACAAGGTGTAGTTTATCATCCCATATTTTGTCTTTGTATCCAAAGTAAAAAAAAATTGTGTTCATGATGCTTCCATTACTGGACTCAAATTGTCCATTTCCTTGTGGATGATAAGGGGTTGATTGCATTAAGAAAATCCCATATTGTGAACATGTATTAGTGAAGTTGTGAGATTTCAAACACATTACATTGTCAACAACAATCCTTGATGCCACACCTAGTTTGTTTTTGCTTCCTCTACTAGTTGAGATTAGCAATATATTAGAATACTTTTGGAGAATTGTCATGTCACTAGGGGAAGTGTTCTCCTAGGTCAACATCTAAAAAGTTTTAGTAAGTGATCGACAACAACTCTTAGTCATGCAAATGTTCTAAGATGAAATTATAGATCTATATTTGTTTTAGTGTATCAACTAAAGTGTTCCTTGAAATAGGATAATAAATTAATCCAATTCAATGTATTTAAATACAAGAATATAATAATAAATCATTTAAGCATTTATTTAGTCTAGATCTATACTGACTACTAAAAATAGGAAAGAACATTGGAATTTGAATTTGAATATTAAAAATTTTAAGGGTCAAATCTATAATTAGAGGTTCCGGGATAATGACTTGGGATATAAAGGTATTGGATTGAAGATACAAGTGAATTTTTTTAGGAAAAATGCATGGTTAGACATAACAAGTAGATAACTAAGATGAATATATTAGATTGTACGTACAAGTAAAATAAAAGATAAGTATATATAAAAGTAACTATAAATTTTGATTTAATAAATAAGAATGCATACAAATATTAATAAAATAAAGTAAAATATAAAGAAATACATAAATAAGAATAATCATATAACAAAATGAATCCAACTTTATATAAAACAAGGAATCGCAATTTGGTGTGCAATGGGTACGCCAAAGAGGTATGGAATATCAATTACGAATGATTTTGTTTTATTTTTTTGCATGCATTTGTGCTATAAAAGAAATCAATTGGTAGGGTATTTAGCAAATGATGTAGTTTGTGCAAGAAAGTTCTCAATGGAGAAGTGATAACTTCAAATCAATTACTCATCCACTTACAAGGATCAAACATTATCAAAACAAAACCCTTGAATCAAGAAGATAAATAGGCTCCATTACCAATATGATCAAGTTGTATTTATAATGGGGAGAGAGGAAAAAAGAGAGAGGGAGAGTTAAAGGGGAAGAACAAGAGAGAGAGGGGTTAGAAGATAGAAATAGGGGACACAAATAGAGAGGAAGATATAGATACGGATGGGGATGGATATGGAGAAGGAGAGAGAGAGTTAAATAGGGAAGTGATACATTAAGATGGAAGAGATGTAAGTTTGAAGAATGTGAGCATATTGTATGGGACCAATTCACATGTGACCTAGGTTTTCAAATTTTGAGAATGTGGGTAAGTTTTGATACCGATTATAGGTTACATTTAATTGTGAGACATGATTGCAAATCTTATTTATGTATGTCAAGTTGTACTGTATCAATTATGATGTACATTTTATCATATGATCTACACTTACAAATTTTAAGACATGGAGCATAATATATGTTACCAAATTACATGTAATATGTGTTTAAAAAGTTGTGAGAGTGATAAAAGTTGTGTGGTATTGATGGCGAGTTATATTTGACCATGTTCCATGTCAACAAACCTTTAATATTCGATTGTGATCGACAATTACAAATTTTATGTTAAGTTAACTATCACCTACCAATTCTGGGCTACATTTGATTGTGATCAATACTTAGAAATCTAAAGAACTTGACGTAAATTATAGGTTATTGATTGTTTATTGCATTCAACATTGGTCCATGTTTACAAATATTAAGAATGTGGGGTGGGTTCTAGTCTATCAACAACATGGGTTTGATTTTTTTTCAAAGTTATCCATGTTTTGACGTAGAGTGAGAGAAATAATAAATATATTAGATATTTAATACTTATATTGATTTATTATTTAATTATAAAAATATATTACGATTAATTATATTCTATATACTATTAAAATTTAAACATATTTTAAAAATAAAATAATATGATAGAATTGTATATTTATAATATGTATTCGATTTTATATATTTTATGTAATAGAAATTGTATATCAATTACCTTTAATATATATTTTCTATTTTCTATTTTATATAATTAATTGTATAAATATATATAATATAAAACATGTTTAATTGTATAAGTTTGTATTTCACATTTTGATATAAATTTTTAATTTATGATTAAAGAATTATTAAAAACATACTTACAATAGAATAATAAAAATGTTTATAATATACATTCAATATTTACTACATCTTTGATACTCACAACTGTTATAAAAATGCATTTACTGTTAGATGAAAAATTACTAATATGTAGAAAGTGAGTTTATTTCTTGACATTCAAAAAATGATATTATATTGATTAATATTAAATTAAATTTAAATTAATCAATATATTATACAATTAATAAAATTATCATAATATAAATAATATTATTATTTTTAAACAATTATTTATTTTTCTATTATTTCACAATAAATATATTTAAAATAAAAAGAATCTATTGATATAGTAATTATTTTTTTTCAAATTAATTTTTTTTTAATTTACTCTTAATCTTTAATCACTATTTTATTTATATATATACATATATATTAAAAATTAAGCCAAAGGTAAATGTGAATATGAAGAGGTATGCAAATTTCACCATCACAACTTTGTAGGTGAGAAAAGGCCTTTAAAGATGCTTCAATTTTATAACAACGAATGCAATCAGTAATCTAGAAAAAATTTATGACAGCAAGCCACAACTATGCATGATTCATGCACTCGCTGACTAAAGGCCGCAAAAATCTATACAAGATATTTTATTTTTGGCCTTCACTAAAGGAGCTCAAAGTATAAGATCAAAAACTGTAGAATGTAAGGTGTGGATTCAGTGATTGAGTGGAATCCACCCTTGATTGAGTATGGGGGCAAACGTGTGAATTGCAAACTCTGCAACATGCTCACCTGCTCTGTGCCACGTTGCACCCATGCCCGTGGCACACAACTCCAACTGGTCATCAACCCCTTAACTACTATATATTACGCCATTTTCTTACACCATATCCACCAAAGTTTGGGTATAAATCTCTGATCTTGAAGAAGTAGACTGTAATTTTTCTAAGTGAGAAGGAAAAATGCCTGGACTTTCCTTGGGAGACACAATTCCTAATGTGCAGGCAGACTCCACTCATGGGCATATTAAGCTCTATGACTACATAGGGGACAGCTGGGCCATTATCTTCTCACACCCTGGTCAGTTCTCAAAACTCTTCAAAATGTCATTTTGTTTCTATGTTTTTGTTTAACCTATGAATTTACACCACAGCTGGGACACTATCTTCTCACACCCTGATCAGTTCTATAAACTCTTCAAAATGTCAATTTTTTTTTATTTTTTATTTTTCTTATACTTTCATTCTTGTTTTGGGTCAGCTGATTTTACAACAGTCTGTACTACAGTGGGAAGGATTATACTGTTTCTATGTTTTTGTTTAACTCATGCTTTCATTCTTGTTTTGGATCAGCTGATTTTACACCAGTCCTTCCTTCCAAGCTTAGAAGGATTGTAGTTATCATTCTGTTTCTATGTTTTTGTCTAACTTATGTTTTGTAAAATCAGCTGATTTTACACCAGTCTGTTCTTCTAAGCTTGGAAGGATTGTAGCTATCATACTGTTTCTATGTTTTTGTCTAACTTATGCTTAATTTCTTCATTCTTGTTTTGGGTCAGCCGATTTTACACCAGCTGATTTTACACCAGTCTGTACTTCCAAGCTTGGAAGGACTGTAGTTGTCATTCTGTTTTTATGTTTTTGTCTAACTTATGCTTTCATTCTTGTTTTGGGTCAGCCGATTTTACACCAGGCTGGGAAGGATTGTAGTTATTTATATGTTTTTGTCTAACTTATGCTTGTTTTGGGTCAGTCGATTTTACACCATGCTGTACTACAGAGCTGGGAAGGATTGTAATTATCATTCTGTTTCTATGTTTTTGTCTAATTTATGCCTTCATTTTTGTTTTGGGTCAGCTGATTTTCTATGTTTTTGTTTTAACTTATGCCTTCATTCCTGTTTTGAGCCAGCTGATTTTTTATTTTGTTTTTAATTTATGCCTTCATTCTTGTTTTGGGTCAGTTTTAATTAACACCAGTCTGTACCACCAAGCTTGGAAGGATTGTAGTTTTCATTACGTTTCTATATTTTTGTTTAACTTATGCCTTCATTCTTGTTTTGAGTCAACTGATTTCAGACCAGCCTGTAATACCCAAGTTTAGAAGGATTTTAATTTTCATTCTGTTTCCATGTTTTTGTTTAACTTGTGCCTTCATTCTTATTTTGGGTCAGCTGATTTTACATCATTCTGTACTACCAAACTTGGAAGGATTGTAGTTTTCATTCTGTTTGGAAGAATTGTAGTTTTCATTCTGTTTCTATGGTTTTGTTTAACTTACGCCTTCATTTTTGTTTTGGGTCAGCTGATTTTACACCAGTCTGTACTACTGAGCTGGGAAGGATTGCCAATTACATTGGTGAGTTTGAGAAGCGTGGAGTGAAGCTTTTGGGCTTGTCCTCTGATGAAGTGGATTCACACAGAGCATGGCTACCTGATGTGGAAGCATGTACCCCTGGATGTAAGGTTACATACCCAATATTGGCTGATCCCAAATCAGAGATTATGGCGAAGCTTAATATGTTGGACCCAGATGAGAAAGATGAGATTGGAAAGCCATTGGCATCCAGAGCCCTGCATATTATTGGCCCTGACAAGAAGGTATATATGCAATCAGATTTTGTTTTTGGGTTTTTTGCAGGTGCATAAAATAGGCTCTTTTACTTGAGGTGAATCTATTTGCTTATTTGTTTTTGGGTTTTTTGTAGCCCTATAAAATAGGCTGTTGGCTGTATAACAGTTGAAGTTGAATCTATTTGCTTATTTGTATACAGTTGAAGTTGAGCTTTTTGTACCCTGGAACAACTGGGAGAAACTTTGATGAAGTGTTGAGGGTGGTGGATTCACTTCAGTTGGCAGCAAAATACAGGGTCTGTACACCTGCTAACTGGAAACCGGGAGAGAGGGTGATAATACCACCATCCGTAAATGATGAGGAAGCCAAGAAATTGTACCCACAGGGGTTTGAGACAATCAGCCTTCCATCTGGGAAAAAATATATTCGTATGACAAAAGTCTAAAAACTGTCATAAATTTGTTTTGAGATGGGATCTATAATGCTTTCTTTCTTAGAATTGGTTTTGTGAAGTTCTGAGCAGTGATTTTATTTATATGGCGTAGCTCAGTTCGTGTGTGAATAAATTGGATTTATGTAAGATTGTCTTTCTCATACATTTTTATAAGATTTTGGCTTTCTCATCAAACTTTGCCTTTTCAGAGCCATGGGAATCCTTAAGTTTGGCTAAAACCTGTTATTTTTGTCTAAATTGATCAAAGTTTTTTCAATCCTTGAATGAATTAAAATTTGACTTTTTATGATATATTGAAATGGGTATAAAAATCCTTTTGAGTGAATTAAAATTTGACTTTTTATGATATATTGAAATGGGTATAAAAAATACATGAGCACCATATTTTGGATGAACTAGGGTTTCAGGGATTGTATTCAGGTTTAAGTGTGAAATTGGATTCAAATTTGAATGAACTGCTTAGTTAATGATTAATACTAATTTGAGACATAATTAAATTCTTCAGTAGATTTTGATTCTTGGGAATCATAGAAAATATATGAAATAGTTAATATAGGGGGATTTATTAGATTTTTTATTCTTAGGAATCATAGAAAATATATGAATTAGTTAATATTTTTACTTTTGAGATAAAATTAAATTAGTGATTGTTTATTAGGAATAATGTAGGGGGATCTAGATTTTTTATTTCTAGGAGTCGGAGAAAATATGTGAAATAAAAAACAAATGGGGTAAATCATAGTAGAAATTTGAATCTATCAAATTAGACTAGGAATCTATCAAATTAGATATGGTAGATTTGGATGAACTAAAGTGTGAAATTAGATTAGATTAGATCCGGATGAGCTTAAAAAGAGTTTATCTAATTATATTGAAATAATTAAATTTAGGATGAAATAGACAAATTTGATCTGGGAATAGTAGAAAGTTGAATTTAAACTTTGAGATGGTCTATAGCTCGGAAGGAAGTAGTTTCATTCAAAATCATTTCTGATTAGATTAAATTAATTATATTCAGATTAGATTTAGATTTTGGATGAACTAAAAAGGTGTAGAATTATTAGATTCAAATTATATTTACTATAAAATAGTATAAAAGTGATTAGATTTGGATAGTAACTAATGAGATTCCGAGTAGATTTGAATAGTAACTAGTGAGGTTCAAATTAGATTTAGATGAACTAGTAATCTAGGAATTGTAATTAGATTTAGATTAAATTAAAGTGTTGGAAGTTTGATTCAAATGAGATTTGTGATCTAGGGATAGTGGGATTTTGGATGAACTCGGGAACTAGGGATAGTAATCAGATTTAAAAGTGAGAATGTGGATTCAAATTTGATTTATGATTCAGATTTGAAGGGATAGTAATCAGATTTAAAAGTGAGAATGCGGATTCAAATTTGATTTGTGATTCAGATTAAAGGTGTCCAATTTTGGATGAACTACTCGATTCAAATTTGATTAAAGGTGCAATTTTGGATGAACTACTCGATTCAAATTTGATTAAAGATTCTCTCAAACTAGATTCAATCTAATTCAATATAAATAAATGTAAGTTACACTGTTTAAAGGTGCAATTTTGGATGAAATACTCGATTCAAATTTGATTAAAGATTCTCTCAAACTAGATTCAATCTAATTCAATATAAATAAATGTAAGTTACACGGTTTAACTATCTAGATGTAACTAGATTCAATCTAAATTCAATCTGATTTAAATTAAATTTACTATTAGGATGTATGTGCATAAAGATGGTGGTCAGAAAAGTGGACATCACCTAAAAAAACATGAAACAAATTTGATTAAAGATTCTATCAAATTAGATTCAATCTAAACTAAGTGTATCAAACTAGATTCAATCTAAATGTAAGTCACATTGTTTCAATCTAAATGTAACTATCTAAATAAACATGAAACAAATTTGATTAAAGATTCTATCAAACTAGATTCAATCTAAACTAAGTGTATCAAACTAGATTCAATATAAATGTAAGTCACATTGTTGCAATCTAAATGTAACTAGATTCAATCTGATTTAAATTAAATTTACTATTAAGATGTATGTGCACAAAGATGGTGGTCAGAAAAGTGGACACCACCTAAAAAAAACATGAAAAAACAAGCAACACGTATGCGGTATTAAAATTTGAACTGTGTACGCACTTAGGTTCGTTGTCTTCGAACCTAGATACCACGTACGTGGTGCTTTAGGAAAGTGACCGAATACGCGATTTTTAGTCCTAAAAATCGCTTGTGGTACAATCTATCAATAAAAGTTTTTTTTTAAATCGACTAGGTCTTATTTTCCCCACGACCACAACCTTTTTTTTCTTCATTTTTCCCACACAACCGTGAACGGGCTCCCACTTTTCTCCACCAAACGCTATGGATCAAGGTTAGTTTTGCTTAATTTTTCTTTTTCTTTCTCGTTTATTCAATTTTTTACGTTTTGAATTTAATTTCGTTTATTTTGATTAGGTTTTTTTTATTTTTTGTTTCAAAAACCAAATTCTAATAATCCACAACAACAACAACAAGATGCACCTCTTGAAAACCCCGAACAAAACCCCACAAGATACACCTCCAGCTCCTTCTTTTGATCGTACACCTGATACACAAAAGCAATTGATTAATCAGTTAGGGCAAAACACGTCTAAATAAATAGACTGATTAATAAATTGAAAACATCTAAGCTTGAGCATCATAAATCCCTCGTCACTAGCTTAGAAACATTAGCTAGTGGTGCCACAGTCGTTTCCACACAAATTACAAAATGGGGAAACTATAGGTATATGTGTCGTCAATACTATGCTAGTGGGTTATCATACGAGGGAGTGAAAAATAAAAATATTAGTAAACAACAAATATGTGTCGTTTTTGTTGATCCTAAAACTGGTGAGTCGTTACCCCTTAATGCAAAGAGGTTATCCAGGTGTACCAATGTGCAGATGAAGAATCTTTTTTGGCAAAGGTGGTGGATGGTCTTTGATGATCCACCTTGTAATAATTATGAGGTGTCATTGTAATTTTTAAGAAAAGTATACTATGAGTTTGTCCTCAATGTGCGGCCAAACTATTTTGACATGAGAGAGTTACATGGTAGAGGTGGTGGCTCTACCCAAGATAGACCTGGAGCCCGTAGGCGAGTAGCCCCGGAGAGTCGCCACCCCCTGGCACCCAAACCCAAGGTGCATCAGGTTGTCCCAGTAGAGTTGAAAGAGTTGATGGAGCTAAAGACTCTTCAAATAGCCACAACATTGATTGGTGCCATCATCCAGCATGGGACATCTTTAGCACACCCTCTTGTATTGGATGATGAGCCATTAGTTGCTCCAAGTGGCGACAAAGAGCCCATTCAGCATGTGTGTGTCAATTGTTCGGGGATATGCAGAGGGACGGATGACGAGGTCATTGTAGAATGATCCACATCTCATTCATGCACAATTTGCAAGAGTAGATGTCAGATTCGCATGACTGAGGATGTGGCTCTGGCAGAGGAGTTGACAGACATGTTGTTTGGCCATCAGCTGTAGACACGTGTGTGTTAATTTGAATTCATAGCATTTTATTTATCAGTCACTTTAAATTTGTAATTACATAAATAATTTTTTGTTTATACATCGATTTAAATTGATACAAATAATATGCATTTCAGGATGCAACAACGGTATCTCATACTCCTCTCGCAGTTACTACAGTTGCAACTTTGACGCCTGAGGTATAGATTTTGTAACATGTTAAAATAGAATAGTACACTTTGAATTCAAAAAAATTACAAGATATACTAACTATCTTTAATGTTTGGTCCAATTTTTAGTTTGTAGGTGTTGACAGGGGACCAAATGTCCCAGATTGATGACATCATGCTCTCAGCGATCGATTTTGGCCTACGAGGCTATACGGTATCATATTTTGTACACCCTTTTAATGTATTGTTTTGATGGAATATGCAAGTCATTTCATTTTAGATTTTTAAAATTATGTTTAATATATTATTTGTACTAATATCTCATGTTAATTTTGTTTTTTTAAGGTACCCCTTCCGTGTCTAGGCCTTGTCCTAAGAAAAAAAAATCCTCGAAGATGCCAAAACATGGGAAGAAGGTAATTGAACACATTTTTAGTTGTACAATTGTTTAAAAATGTTGAAATTGTCTTAGTTGGGATTTGTAGATTGATTAGTGTTTTTTGTCTATTTTACATGTACAACGACCATTAAGCTATGTGGATTTGTTGAATGCACCTGATATGCCCAAGGATCAAGAGAGGGCGGAGGTATGTATCTCTACTTTATTTTCTTGATTTCATGATTATATGCATGTGTACATGTGAACTTGTGATAAATTATAATCTTATAATTTTTTTATACAAGAAATATCCATAGTTGCTTCATCAATGGAGAGCCCTCCTCCATGTACTAGAGAAGCATCTCAGGATCCGGTACACTTTTGTTTGATATAAATTACATTAATTGTTTTTAATCTATAATACTTATCATTATATTAATTGTATTTAATCTTTGATCATTTTTTATATAGGAAATAGCGACAGTTTCTCCATCGATGGTGAGCCACCCTCAGTCCATTGGAGAAGCATCTTAGGCACTGGTAAGTCATTTTTCTCTATATTATAACTTTTAAGTGTTTTTGATGTATTTATAGTTCTAGAGGATCGGGATAAAACGGTATTCACATGTCCGTGGGGTACATACTGCTGGAATGTCATGCCTTTTGGTTTAAAAAATGACGGTGCAACCTATCAAAGAGCAATGACAACAATCTTCCATGACATGATGCATACTTTTATGGAGGATTATGTAGATGACTTGCTAGAAAAATCATTCACAATAGAGGGGCACCTAGACATTCTTGATAAAATCTTTCAGAGACTACAGCAATTCAATGTTAGATCAAACCCTAAAAAGTGTGTTTTCGGGGTCACATCCGAAAAACTATTGGGCTACATTGTATCAGAAAAGGGCATCAAGGTGGACCCCACAAAGGTTCAGGCTATCATGGAAATGCTACCTCCAAGGAACATTAGTTAGCTACAATCTCTTCAAGGCGGGCTACAATCTATCAGAAATTTCATTTCTCAACTAGGAGGCAAACGTCTCCCATTCAATCATCTACTTCATAAAAATGTACCTTTCAGATGGGAGGACAAGTTTGCATATTTATTTCATCATCTCAAGCAATATCTCATGAATCCACCTATTTTGGTGCCACCAATAGTGGGCAAGCCACTCATTCTCTACATATCAGCAACGAAAGTGTCACTGGGGGCATTACTAGCACAGGAAGACTCAACGGGAAAGGAAAGAGCTATTTATTACATTAGTGGGACGTTGAATGGCTATGAACTCAATTACACCTTCATCAAAAAAGGTTGTTTAGTTGTGGTGTTCGCTTCCCAAAAGTTGCGACACTATATGTTGGCTCATACTATCAAACTATTGGCAAAGATTGATCCCCTAAAATACTCTCACCAAAGCCGCTCTCAAAGGGAGGTTAATTAAATGGGTCATGATACTAAGTGAGTTTGACATTCAGTACACTGAATGGAGAGCTATCAAAGGACAAGAAATAGTTGATCGACTGGCTAAAGAACCCCTACCAGACAAACACCCACTACAAGTGGAATTTCTAAATATAGATGTGCTCACTGTCACACCAAAGCAATGGATCCTATACTTTGATGGGTCCTATACACATCATGGATTAGGTTTCGGCATCTTGTTTGTCACTCCAGAAGGGCACATGATTCTAAGATCCTACAGGTTGATGTTCCCATGCACCAATAATATCGCTAAGTACAAAGCTCTAGTGACAAGTATCAAAGTAGTCGTGGAGTGGAAAGTTACAAAATTGAAAGTCTATGGGGACTCTCAATTAGTTATCAATCAAATCAACGATGACTATCAAATGAAGGATGATAAGTTGATGCCCTACAAATGCATGGTGGATGATTTTAAGAAGTACTTTGTACACATCATATTTGATCAAATTCCAAGGCTATACAATAGAGTTGTTGATGCAATGGCCACCATTGCCTCACTCCTACAAATTCCAAACAGATAGAATCATTATGAATTCCTGGTGGATCAATTATTTTCCCTCGCCTACGACAATTCAGAATCCCAAGTCATATGTACCCTAGACGGTTCTAATTCACCCCTCTGTGAAAAGATCTACACCTACCTAAAACACAATACCCTTCTACCAGACCTATCTCGTAACCAGAAACGCAACTTCATTCATCAAGCAGCCCGCTATACCCTAACCGTCAATGTGCTATATCATCGAGGTCTTGATGGTACTCTTATTCGGTGCCTCGATCATAATGAATCTAACTCCACCTTACATGAGCTCCACGAAGGTGTTTGTGGCACACATTCAAGTGGTCCTACTCTTGCCAAGAAACTTCTAAGGATGGGATATTATTGGTCAACAATGGAGAAATAATCGTACCAATTTGCTAGAAAATGTCCAAAATGACATATCCACAACAATCTCATACACGCACCAGCACAGGAGTTGCAACCGTTCACTACATCATGGCCTTTCTACCAATGGGGACTCGACCTAGTAGGAAAGATTTATCCTTCCTCATCAAATGAACATAATTTTGTCATCACAACCAATGAATACTCCACTAAGTGGAATGAGACAATTCCGTTGACTACAGTTACCGGCAAGCAGATAGCTTCCTTCATTTTGAACTACCTCATCTGTTGGTATGGCATTCCCAGTTTTATTATTATAGATAATGGACTACCTTTCAAGAATCAATATGTACAAGAACTTTGTGAGCGATTCCATATCCAGCATCACTTTTCAACACCATATTATCCACAAGGTAATGGCCAAGAAGATGTCTCAAACAAAACAATCCTGAAGATCCTCAAGAAGATAGTGAATGATGCTGGTAAAGATTGGCATGTCCAGCTTAATCCTACACTTTGGGCATGTAGAACAAGTATCTGCACACCCATAGAAGCTACACCATACTCATTGGTGTATGGATCTGAAGTTATCCTACCTATTGAGGTATAAATTCCATCACTCAAGGCATCATTGAAAGGCCTCATTCTAGATGAAGAGTATCAAGTCAACAGACTGCAAGAGCTAGAGCTGCTAGACGAACATCGACAATGTGCCTTTGATCATCTTAAGGTATATCAACAACAAATGTGCCAAAGCTACAATCACAAGGTCATACCAAGGGAATTCAAATTGGTGATCTAGTCCTAAAAGAAAATCCCTCGAATCAACAAGATCGAGAAAAAAGGGGAGATTTGAACCTAACTGCTTGGGACCTTTTGTCATTGTATCAGCTTATGGATAGGGAGCATATTAGTTATCAACTTCAGAAGGGGGTGTGCTTGACGAGCCAACTAAAATCATCCATCTAAATAAATTCTACACTTGAGTCGTCCAATACACAGATCAAGCAAAAAAGGAAAAAAGTAAAAAATTATCAAAAAATCATCACTAGGGTGAAAACCTGGTAAACAGGTGCATTGTGGCACAAAAAATCAACAAAAATACAAAAAATAAAAACAAATCAAAAAGTGCAATAAAAACAAGTGGTGAAAACCTGGCAATGGGTGTTATTTGTGATAGAGCAACTCTTCTATCTATCAGTACTTGTATCATATCTTTGGCTCCATCTGATCTAAGCCCATAGCCATCGCATAACACTTATACACGCAACATTATCTTGGACATACTTAGCGTAGTCACTGCCCTTGATTATCTAAATCAATTATTTGAATCATATCCCACCATGGCTTGGTGATCAGTGTACATATCCATATCGAAGTAGTATCGACAGTAAGGGGCAACATCCTGACCTCGTTGGGGGCATTTCTCCTTGTGGGTTTAAACAACAGTCCAAACACATAAGTAAGACAACAAGGATCAGAACAACCAACAGTGACCATAGCAACATGTGAGCGCAACCATCAAGGATAGGCATCAAGGACTTGAATTGATCTCAATTGAACAAAAGACCTATTTGCAAGATGTTTTATTCGACAAGAATACATTTCAGATAGCATGCATGCTTACTTTGTCTTTGTTAGGTCTTAGAGACAACTGAGAGGGGGGGGAGGGGGTGAATCAGTTGTCAAATAAATTCAAACCAAAACAATTTAACCAACTTATTGCTTAATACCGGTAAACCAATCTTTTATACCGGTGGACAGTTTTAACAAATAATTGCAATACCGGTAAAGATTAATGCATGAAACAAAAAGACAAAGTCATCCACAACACTTAACACCAATATTTGTACATGGAAACCCTATAAGGGGAAAAACCACGGTGGGAAATCTTACCCATAATCAGATGATACTACTGCAGATAGTAAGTGTATACAAATGGGGTCTGCACATGCAGAAAGGCCAAGCGCCTAGAGCTCACTACTCAAACACAAAATAGGAGTCACACTGACTACAATTGGATGGTTAAATCCAATAAGAATGTACTGCTCAAAATAGCATCTTCATATGCTGGATTCAGTACCGGTGTAGTTCTAATATGCTTTCACAAAAACCTTGCTTCACCTTCAAATGATGTTTGTGTGTATAGCTCTGCTTATTCTCGCATATACCTTCTCACAATTCTTCTTCGCATTCCACATCCGATCTTACAAATAAGATCTTACATTTATATTATAACCTAGGACCAATTTTAGTAGGTCGGCTCTAAAAGATATTACAATAAAATCAATTTATAAATAAATTAATGCCCGATGCAATAACCGATTCAACATGTCGGCTTAATGCATTTACAACAATAATAAATCATCTCCATAGCGTGCCATGCTGATCTGGAAAAGATAAACCTGCCGATATATAACCTGGACCTATTTGCCGGTAACAGCAAATATGCAAATATGAATATGCCAATAATCAAATCTCCAAGACAAAGTGTCAAAATGATGTCTTCAACATAACCAAGTGTTTTACATACCATTCCAAGTGTCGGTGTATCAGATACCGGTGACTATGCATGAGTCATTTGCTTGCCGGTGAATGTTGTTGATTCTCCAAAGTGCCAGAGTTGATAAGTGTTAGTAGGTGTTGACATCAATGACAAAACCATACCAAAATACCAACAATCTACCACTTTGGCATTGATGGCAACACAAGATGGAAAAACCATCAAAGTGCCAAAACATAAATGCCAAATACCAACAATTACCAAAATATAAGTAATCTCTCCCCAAGTAACAATCTCTCCCCCTTTGACATCAAATGCCAAAGTTACTATAAAACCAAGTTCATATACAAAATACCAACCAATTCAGTATACCAACTACTCCCCCTAAGAAGTAGCTTCCTCATCAAAGCTGGAGTAAAAGATTTCTCTGATAATTCAGTCGGTTGATGACAAACATCAACTTCCTAAGTATCTACCAGTGGGGGTATGACCCCAAGCTGATCTCTAAGATATTCAAAAGTCTCCTTAGGCAGAAGTTTAGTGAAAATATCTGCAATCTGCTCTTTAGTATTCACATAAACCAGTTTTATTTCTTTTGCTTCAACATTCTCCCTTATAAAATTCAATTTGATAGAAACATGTTTGGTTTTAGAATGTAGTACCAGATTCTTAGATATATCAATTGTTGCAGTGTTGTCACAATAGATAGTAATAGGTTCCTTGCAATTTACCTTTATGTCTTTCAACATTTGTTTAAGCCATAATACTTGTGTACAATTAGTTGCTACTACAACGTATTCTAATTCTGCTGTTGATAAGGATGTACAACTTTGTTTCTTACTTAACCAAGACACTAGTCTGTTTCCAAGAAAAAATGCTCCTCCGCTGGTGCTTTTTCTATCATCCACATCTCCTGCCCAATTTGCATCTGTGTATGCACATAATTCAAAGCTTTCATCTCTAGGATACCATAATCCAAGATTTGTAGTGCCTTGTAAGTACCGAAAAATCCTTTTTATTGCTGATTCATGATTTTCTCTAGGATTACTCTGAAATCTTGAAATAATTTCATCTTCACATTCCACATCCGATCTTACAAATAAAATCTTACATTTATATTATAACCTAGGATCAATTTTAGTAGGTCGGCTCTAAAAGATATTACAATAAAATCAATTTACAAATAAATTAATGCCCGGTGCAATAACCGATTCAACATGTCGGCTTAATGCATTTACAACAATAATAAATCATCTCCATAGCATGCCATGCTGATCTGGAAAAGATAAACCTGTCGATGTAAAACCTGGACCTATTTGCCAGTAACAACAAATATGAAAATACGAATATGCCAATAATCAAATCTCCAAGACAAAGTCTCAAAACGATGTCTTTGACATAACCAAGTGTTTTCCATGTCATTCCAAGTGTCGGTGATCATTATATCCTGTCGGTGTACCAGATATCGGTGACTGTGCATGAGTCATTTGCTTGTCGGTGAATGTTGATGATTCTCCAAAATGCCAGAGTTGATAAGTGTTAGTAGGTGTTGACATCAATGACAAAACCATACCAAAATACCAACAATCTCCCCCTTTGGCATTGACGGCAACACAAGATGGAAAAACCATCAAAGTGCCAAAATAGAAATGCCAAATACCAACAATTACCAAAATATAAGTAATCTCTCCCAAAGTAACAATCTCTCCCCCTTTGACATCAAATGCCAAAGTTATTATAAAACCAAGTTCATATACAAAATACCAACTACTCCCCCTAAGAAGTAGCTTCCTCATCAAAGTCGGAGTAAAAGATTTCTCTGATAATTCTGTCGGTTGATGACAAACATCAACTTCCTAAGTATCTACCGGTGGGGGTATGACCCCAAGCTGATCTCTAAGATATTCAAAAGTCTCCTTAGGCAGAGGTTTAGTGAAAATATCTGCAATCTGCTCTTTAGTATTCACATAAACCAGTTTTATTTCTTTTGCTTCAACATTCTCCCTTAGAAAATTCAATTTGATAAAAACACGTTTGGTTTAGAATGTAGTACCAGATTCTTAGATATATCAATTGCTGCAGTGTTGTCACAATAGATAGTAATAGGTTCCTTGCAATTTACCTTTATGTCTTTCAACACTTGTTTAAGCCATAGTACTTGTGTACAATTAGTTGCTACTGCAACATATTCTGATTTTGCTGTTGATAAGGATGTACAACTTTGTTTCTTACTTAACCAAGAAACTAGTCTGTTTCCAAGAAAAAATGCTCCTCCGGTGGTGCTTTTTCTATCATCCACATCTCCTACCCAATTTGCATCTGTGTATGCACATAATTCAAAGTTTTCATCTCTAGGATACCATAATCCAAGATTTTTAGTGCCTTGTAAGTACCGGAAAATCCTTTTTACTGCTGATTCATGATTTTCTCTAGGATTACTCTGAAATCTTGAAACAATTTCATCTTCACATTCCACATCCGATCTTACAAATAAGATCTTACATTTATATTATAATCTAGGACCAATTTTAGTAGGTCGGCTCTAAAAGATATTACAATAAAATCAATTTACAAATAAATTAATGCCCAATGCAATAACCGATTCAACATGTCGGCTTAATGCATTTACAACAATAATAAATCATCTCCATAGCGTGCCATGCTGATCTGGAAAAGATAAACCTGTCGGTGTATAACCTGGACCTATTTGTCGGTAACAGCAAATATGCAAATACGAATATGCCAATAATCAAATCTCCAAGACAAAGTGTCAAAACGATGTCTTCGACATAACCAAGTGTTTTCCATGCCATTCCAAGTGTCGGTGATCATTATATCCTATCGGTGTACCAGATACTAGTGACTGTGCATGAGTCATTTGCTTGCCGATGAATGTTGTTGATTCTCCAAAGTGCCAGAGTTGATAAGTGTTAGTAGGTGTTGACATCAATGACAAAACCATACCAAAATACCAACATACTTATGGTTGTTGATTTTTGCTTATCATATCTCCTAAGAAACTCAAGGATGTCTCTAAGACTAGAGAAGCAAGGAAGGAATGTGATGTTTTCTTTGTCTGTTGTTTGGGAGTGAAGCCTTTTTACTATGCAAATTTGTTCTACGATGTGATCCAATGGCATATCACTAAGGACATTTCCAATTTGTAAAGGACAAAGATTAATTCTTGTTTGTTCTACACAAGCAACACTCGGGTCGTCTTGGTTGAATTATACCTCGATGCTTATGTCGTCTTGCAATATCAAAATCTATGTAAGTTATACTCAAGTCGTTATGGTTCAATTATACCATGATGCTTGTATCAACTTTCAACAAATCAAGGCTCAATGATGAAAAAAAGGGAAGCATTGGAAATTTGATCAAAATAGGTGGTAACATTGAGAACGAAAATGCATATTAAGTCTCGCATTAGTTGCATCGTCATTATCATTTTAATCTGCATTTAGTTGCATCTCCATGTGTATTATCATGTGCATCATGTTAAGGTTGCATTTATCATTATCATTTTCATGTCATGTTAAAGTTTCATTAGATTTCATTATCAATATCATTTTTCATATCATGTTAAAGATGCATTAGGTTGCATTCTCATTATCATTTTCATATCATGTTAAAGATGCATTAGATTGCATTATCATTATCATTTTCATATCATTTTATGAGTGCATTAGTTGCATTATCATATCAAGCATTGTGTTAGATACATCTCATAACATTATCATTATCATTTTATATTTCATTTTCAAGATACATCTCATATTATTATCAATATCATTCTCATTTTACATCTCATTTTCAAGATACATCTCATATCAGTATCATTACCATTCTCATTTTCAAGATACATTTTACATCATATCATATTCTAATCAAATTGCATTCAAATGAATTATCATTATCATCTCATATCAAAGTACATTCGCATATTCATCCATGTACATACATGCATTGCATCTAGCAGCACAATAAAAGGCATACATTTCAGTATATCACCTGCAAAAGATATATTTAGGAATGATAATAAAAACATCTTAATCATACCACCTTCAAAACATATAGATCATAGCTCTGTGTGTGAAAAGTGGACCTGTATCTGTATTTGCAAGACACAACACTTCAATCAAGTCATTACATGCATGGTTAATTAGATATAATCAATGAATAATAAACCATAACAAATCGACCCATTGCCTTCTAAAAGATGCGAGTATAAGATTGCTCTCAGATTATTTAGCAATACCAGTGACTAGACAACATCAAGATGAAGGATTTAATCTATATGAGCATGATGAATGCTAGATGGATGCAATATTGATCTAACAAGATTTAAGCAATATTAAGCTAAATGATTTAATCAATATGAAATAATTAACATGCAATATATGAATGAGTCTAGAGCAAAAATAGTATAATAACAATATATTCTCCAGCCTCCAGGATCTTTTTGAAAAAGAGATGACCCTGAATTTATAGAAAATTCAGAAAGAAACCAATGGCTGAGATCAAATGATGATGAGCGGTCAAGATTTTCCAAGAGGAAGCACAATCCAGGTAAATTGATGTGATTGGATGCTTTTCTCAGTTTTAAAGGAAATTGAACTAAAAATAAGATTAAATCAGAGAAAAAATAATAATAAAAATCTGATTTATTCTCTATTTCATTCAATTTTGAGACTTAATTATTTTAATTGCTTTCTCTGAGATTATTTATCAATTTTTAATTTGTTTTTCAAGATTGTCTCCAATTGATTTCTTTTCTCAATTTTTAATTCTTTCTTGGTCAATTAATTCCTTTTTTCTGATTTATTTCCATTTTTGAAGATTTGTGCCCAATTGATTTATTTATTTAAATTTAATTCCTCAAAATGATTTAATGGCAAATTGATTTATTTAATTAAATATGCAAGGATATTTAATAAAATAAATAAGATAATTGTTTAAAATGATTTTCTTTGAATGATTTAATTAATCAAATATAAATATTTAATTAATATTGAGTTATTAATTTTGCCATGTGACATTTGATGATTAAAGAATTAATTGTGTGCTCAAGATTGATTTAATTGCCTTTGGTTAGGACCTTGGTGACGTTGTCGAGATTAGGGGCCCATGGTTTAGATGACCATTTTTAGGGTATTACATTTGCCCCTCTTTGAATTAATGTGCTAGCAGCGCGTTAGTTCAAAGAAAATTTGATGTCTAGGAAATGCTAGTTTTGAACTTGATTGATCACGAACTAGATGAAAAGCGAGGTGTTAAGCTTGATTCGAAGTGACAAAGCTGAATGAAGTCTGATTAAAGCAATACCATTTGGGAACTTGATTGAACTTAGGAACGATAGAAAACAAAAGATACCGAACTTGAACTTGATTGATCAAAAAGCGGATCTTATTGATCTAGAACTTGATTGATCTAGACACAGTGAGTGATGATAAAAAAAAAAACTGATATTGAACTTGATTGATCAAGATACGATGAAGATAAACTATTCAGCTTGATCAAGAAATGAATACTGAACACCTGCTTAGATTTAGCGTGATCAAAGAAACTCCTTAACGTTAAGAGACTGATTCAGATAAAGACAATATCAACTTGATATGAAGCGATGAAACTGATATGCCCCTAGAGATTGATTCGATTCAGAAATCTCAACTTGATATAAAGCGATGAAGTTGAGATGCCCCCAGCGATGAGGTCTTATTTGATTGATCTTAGTTGAAAAATATTTTTGCTTGACTTTTGATGAAGATTTGAAAATTTTCTTGACATTGAAGAATGTGAGGTCATAAAGTCACGAGTATGCCCCCTTGGGAGCGAAATCAAAAGATAGCGAGGGTACATGATGATAGGCATTTTTTTAGCGATGATAAGTTGTTTGAGCACAAATTGAATCAGAGGAATTTTGAAAATTGAGCGCAAAGTTAAAGAAAGAGTAGCTAATGAAAAGAGCGCTAAGTGGTCCAAATTCTGAAATTGACTAGCGAAATTGTTAGAGTAAAGGTTTTAATTTAATCATGTTGATTAAATTACCTTTATTCCTCTCTTAAGATTTCACTTTAGTTTGCATTTGTGACATTTAATAATTATATTAATTATTAAATGTCTACCTATTAGGGTTTCTTTTAGGGTTGCACAATATCCTTTTATAAGGATTCATCATTGTAATTTATCTCTCTTGGATGAATACATTTTTTTAGCTTTCAGAGCACCCTTGCTTGTTTGTCTCCATCTCTTCTTTCTGTGACAGGTTATTTGCATGCAGGTGATCTTCGGGGTCTGTGAAGTTGGCTTTCTCAACTTCTACATGGTATCAGAGCTCCAGACCTGCTGCTTCCTGTTCGTCTTCTGAAGAATTTGGAGCTACGAGGGTTAGATCTGACTTTCAGGTTTTGGTTGCATCAGATCTGTGTTTGTCTTCTATTTTTTATTTTGGAATAGGGGGTATTTTTTTTCGGTGCACTTTGAGCCCAAACGGACCTCACCGTTGAACTTGTAGCGCCCAAAAACCCCTATTTCCATATAAAATTCGTCCGATTTGGACACAGTTGCTCCAGAAGGCAAAAAATTTTATGCCCCAAGGCCGTACGGCCCTAGGGCACGCAGACCGAGGCAAAATAAAAAAAAATAAAATAAAAAAAGCGATTTTTTGTTTTGAGGAAGGCACAGCCAGTTTAAAACGCAGCGCCGCCCAGCGGCCACTGCCCGCCTGCCGCCGCCGGCGGTCACCACCGGCCGCGGCCAGGCAGCTCCCGCTGCGCCGCAGGCGACGCCCGCAGCCGCTGCGCCGCCCGCGCCCAACCCGCGCGCAGCCCGCTCTCCGCCGTCCGCGCTCCGCCGCCCACGCCCAGCCCGCGCCTCGCCCACGTGCCGCCGCCGCCGCCACTGCGCCGCCCCCGCGCCGCCGCCCCCTGCGCCCGCCCCTGGTCGCCCAGAGGACCAGGGGCTTTCTTTTTTTAAGCCCTTGGGGGCTTAAAGGCCCATCTGGGTCCTCTTTTGGAGCAGTTTTACAAAATCGGGCATAACTCAGGCATTTTAGCTCGGATTTTCGAATGGAAATAGGCGTTGGAAAGCTGGTTCCGAGCCCGATCTAATCGATGCAGGTCTTTTTCTCTGATTTTGCCGTTTTACAGTGTTTTTTGCCAGTCAAAGTCAAAACAAGTTTTTTGCACTCCAGGAGCCATATCTTTTGCATACGGACTCCGTTTTTCACAAATGAATAGGCGTTGGAAAGGGGTTTCTGTGCTCTTTCCAGATCTGTCATGTATTTTTCCAGAATCTGCACCAGGTACATTTTATTTAGTACTTTGTGTTTTCACACATCTATCAATTTACTTGGACGTTTCAAACTTGGAAATGATTTGTTTGCGTGGGATGGCTTTATTTGATCTACTTTATCAGTATTAAAGTCATTTAGTCTCAGATTTGTTAATTTGAAGAGTTATCATGGGTTTTTCTACTCACCCTGCAGTTGTATTTCTAGAACGGGGTAATTATGAGTCATGGGCAAAGGGCATACTTACACACTGTAGGTGGCTTAATATTTTGCCTTATTTGTATGATCTCATACCTGAACCAGCAACTTTAGAGGGAAAACTAGCTTGGGATATCATTAGAAATCACATAGTAGGAGTTATTTTGTCTAGTGTTGATTCTGACACTGTGTGGGCTATATCGGGCATTGATTGTCCTCACTCACTTTGGACACGTCTTTGGGAGATCTATGGAGACCCCAGTCTTTCTCCATTCCCAAAGGATCCTGCTTCAGATTGTCTTGTACCCATTGGTTGGAGAGATAACACACCTTTTGATCATGCTACTTTGAAGGAACTTCAATATTTAGACACCCTTACATATTCCGATGAATCAGAGGATTGTCTCACAGTTCCTACTCTTCAGACTGAGATTATACATGTATCAACATCATCTCCTTTTGTTCCTGATCAGTTTGATATTGCCTCTTCTTTGGCTCCTATTGATTCAGCTAAGCAGGACATCATACATCTTTCAGACATGGCTACTTGGGATTCTTATCTTGCAGGCATTTCGTCTTTGTTTATAGAGTCCTATATTGCAGACTTGGAGGATTACTTTGAGGATTTTCAGCTCCTCTTTGTTGACAGCCATATTCCAGCTGTTAGCCCACCATCATCTGTGCATTCAGAGGTTGCAGTTTTTGAGTCTTCAGTTCAGTTTGGATTTGACATCTTTTGTTTCAGTTCAGACAGAGGGATTCTTCAGCATCCTATTATGGCACACATCTTGAGACAGATTGATTCTTCTCTCTTCATAGGGTTTCTTCATCTTCGTCCTTTGGATCCATTTCTTCCCAAGGGGAGGAATATTATATGTCGCTTAAGGATCTCTTTCTGGATTCTACCTCAGGCATCCATATGTGCGACAGGAGTTTCTTCATTGTGGGGGGGGCTTCTAGTCTCTTTCTTTTTCTCCTATGGAGACCATTGTATATGTACTTATATGATAGAAGTTGTCTATGGGGGGTATCATGTTATCCACCTCCTATCTTTCTGTTATTAGTGCATTTATTTCTTTCATCTCTTTTTGGAGTAGAGTTTTTCCCATGAGGTTTTCTCTATTTCTCCACTTTACAGAGATTTGGTTGTAATTGGGTACCTGATCAGGCCTTGTTGCCGGGACCCAAGTTTACTTTCTTGCATTGTAGCTACCTTTGCTTTCTTGCACATGTTTGTAACTGCTCTTTTGCTCATCTTAAGGGGGGGTGTTAGAGTAAAGGTTTTAATTTAATCATGTTGATTAAATTACCTTTATTCCTCTCTTAAGATTTCACTTTAGTTTGCATTTGTGACATTTAATAATTATATTAATTATTAAATGTCTACCTATTAGGGTTTCTTTTAGGGTTGCACAATATCCTTTTATAAGGATTCATCATTGTAATTTATCTCTCTCTTGGATGAATACATTTTTTTAGCTTTCAGAGCACCCTTGCTTGTTTGTCTCCATCTCTTCTTTTTGTGACAGGTTATTTGCATGCAGGTGATCTTCGGGGTCTGTGAAGTTGGCTTTCTCAACTTCTACAGAAATGATCTCAAATTTTGATTTCGATCCCGAAAATAGAATTAGGACGGTCAAATTAGCTAAGGGTACAATTTTTGTGTCCATCGGAGCAAGTTGAAAAATTAGGTTTTTGGCTATATATGGGACAAAAGTGTCATTTTCAATTCATTTTAACCCTCCAAGATTGAAAATTCAAAAAGCCTTCTGCGAAGAAAATGGTGGTCCCTACTCGTCAGCATCGATTTGAGTGCCAAAGAAGACATAATCATCCTTGAAACTATGAGCCAGTGGTAAGTGGTCGATCTTAAGCCTATTTGTGTTTCCAATTTTGAATTTTTTTATACATTTTTCAAGTTTTCCACGTGTTTTGGGTCAGGTATTCCGGTTTATCGTGCAAGACAGGATCCTTTCTCGTACGAGGAACTGGTAAAAAGTCTTTTGTCATTTGAGCCCATTAGTTTTGTCATTTTAGGGCCACCCATGCGTCATACGAGAGGTCTGTAACAAGACCCTTTTGTCTTGCGAAGTGAAAAAGTTTGTCGTTTTAGCCTATTTGGTCGTACTAGAGCTATTCCTGGCTCGTACAAAATGCTGCTTTTCTGTGTTTTGTCATACGAAAGACAGTGAGCATTTTTGAAGGTGTAAACGTGAAATTTTGATTTTGCTTTTCACTTAGTTGGATTTGCGTGATGTTTTACTTCTCTTGTAGGCTCATTTGGAATGTTTTATGATGTTTCATTGTTGGGTTTTTTGCAGGTTCAATTACCCTCTGTTTTGTTTAGATGTGTATATCCTCCTACCATGGCATTAGTGCGACATTTATCTGAGGTTGAGCAGGCTCATGTTGATTTGTGTGGCTTGACTCATCTGTTGGGAGTACCTAATATCCGTGTGAACCACGGGATGCTCACGGCATTGGTAGAGCGATTTCATTCAGAGCATAATACATTTTATTTGCCAGTTAGGGAGTTGACTATCACTCCCGAGGATGTGTACAGGATCCTTCGTATCCCTTTTGCTGGGGATAAGGTGGATTATGATATCGCGTTGTTACCTGGACTGCAGGCAGTCAGGCATGTCTTCGAGGATCCAGACATTTTGACTCGTTCCATGATTTGGGACATACTTATGAGAAGGTACAGTGAGGAGTATCCCCTGGCATGTGTTCTAGCAGGGTTCATCGGGTGTTTTTTGATGCCGGACAGGGAGCAGCAGGGCTTCCAGAGTGGATGGGGCCGGATGCTAGAGAGGTTGATAGAGACCCCTCAGAGACTTGGTTGGGGCTCTTGTTTATTGGCCCACATGTATCAGGAGATGCATAAGATCGTATACAGAGATGGGTGGAGCATGGTCACGGGTGTGTACATTTTACAGGTGTGGGCTTGGGAGCACCTTCTTGTGTGTCGACCCATAGTAGCAGACAATAGAGAGCTTGGGCAGCCGATCATTTACAGGTATGTCAAATATATCAAACAGCCCCATCTGGGCAAGATAGACTTTTGGAGACGGCAGCTCGATGACCTGATAACCGTCGTATGGAGACCATACAGAGGGTTGGAGCCATGGGATGACTGGCGGCTAGTTCGCAGGGACCTATTTGTTACACGCCCACTGATTGGGAGGTCGCAAACTGTTATGGAGCGATTCGTCGTTTCGCGAGTGATGAGGCAATATGGCCAGCCCCAGGGGATCTCGCAGGAGTATACAGCGTATGCTCGATATGCAGATGAGGAGAGACAGGGATGGTCTTCGCGGTTATCATACGCATTGGCGATGCAGGAGTTGATAGGGTTACACCGCCTGAGGTGGGATTACCTGGATGATGTAGCAAATGCGGGGGTATTGCCCCAGTATAGAGATCATTTTCAACAACATATGTTCCACATTTTATAGACCCGGGCGAGCAGGCTCCTCATATTAAGGATGTTGAGGAGGATGCCCTCGCACCAGCACAGAGACAGGGCCAGAGACAGGGTCGGGCATAGAGAGTTGAGGCTCCACGACGAGGTAGTGGTGATCTGGGTGCTAGCAGTAGCAGGGTACCAGTTGAGGGTGGGCAGCTGAGGGGTGAGGGTGGATCCCTAGGGCGAGTGGGTGGGATGGAGGAGGAGCAAACAGCTCCTAGACAGGTGCGACAGTGGAGAGAGGAGTAAGGTGGAGGTAGCGGTGGAGGTGAAAATGAGGGTGGAGATGGGGGGCCTGCGAGAGAGCAGGGGACAGATACTGGATGGTCGATGAGGGCACGTCTTGTAGAGTTGCAGTCACAGTTGACAGTGACGCAGACTCGGCTAGCAGAGCGAGACCGACAGTTGACCGAAGTGAGGGCCGAGCGTGATCGCCAGATCACAGCATTAAGAGCAGAGTCGAGAGCAGAGATAGAGTCTCTACGATAGGAGGTCCTTCTCCAGAGCAGTAGGACAGCGTATTACGTAGCAGCGTATAGTGTTGTAGTTCCTGTTGCACAGCAGGTGCAACCCTATTCGCAGTATATGGCCCGATCAGAGGGAGCACGAGCACCTCGACAGGCTCCTGGGCATCAGGCTCCTCCTCCTCCACCAGGAGATGAGGGAGAGGGTGCGAGCTAGATTATTCCTTTTTGTGTAGCTCAGATATTTTTTTTTGTAGACACCCATTTTTTGTAGCCTATACGATTCTTGCTTTGATGGGAGTTTGTACATGTCTTTTGACATCATTTTGTACCTTAGACTTGACATGATATATATATACGAGATCCGATTTGACTTCATCATACTTGTTTTGATTCGCTTATGAGATGTCCTTTATATGCTTTATTCTATATGTACACATTTCTTTTCAGCATGAATGTATGTAATGCAAATGATCATGAATGCCTATTTTTGTATCTTTTCATATGCAAATAAATGATGATGCAAATGAGTATGAGTAATGCAATTTTTTCATTTTTTTGTGCAATAAGATGAATGATAATGAATGTATGAATCTTTATTAAATGCTCATGTATGCAGCTAACATCTCAAAACACAAGTACTCGATCGGAGAAATGATGAAAAGAGACCACTTAGCGAAGAAATGATGACGCTCCAACTCTCATTCAAAGGATAAAGAGAAAGCATTGTTACTATACCGAAATCACTCAAAATGCACAGTGAAATGCAAAATGAGATGTAAAATGAGATGCAACCTAAACCTAGTCACTGGATTTGAACAACTTAATTTATCATTGAGCGCTTTACAATTATAGCAGGCAGAATAGAGTTCATTTATTTTCATGTGCAATATTAATTATCTTGTCCGCAATGACCCTTTTTTCGTTCATATCCTTGGACAAATTACATATGGACCCGAATTGCACAATAAAGAAATTCCCTCAAAATAGATAAAGAAATGATGGGAACCTCCCTGTAGCATTCAAATAAGCGGAGTCGAGGTATGTGAGGCGATTTCACCTTGATGTGAAGGCTCTTATCACAGACACCTAGCTAATTTAGATGTTTCTAGATCATTGGGATCATTCCTTCAAGCAGAAAACAAAGAAAATATTATGCCCCCGATCCTTGTTCCTCTTAGTCAAGATAGACTTCCTCGAGTTACTCAGAGGGATAATAATCGAAAACCAATATAAAAGACAACACACAAAGAAAATTTCATGCATATCTCAAACATTTTAGTGATTGTTTTCCGTTTTGTTTTGCTTGTTTACTCAGTGATAAAACTCTTCAATAGTCGGGAGACAGGTAACTGACTCGGAGTGGACGACCAGGTTTCACTGATGTAAGGTTGACTTGGTTGACACTGCTTAGGACATGTAATGTGCTCTATTGATTACCTAAGACTACGACATTGATCAGTTTCAAGCCATGTGGGTTCCAATGAACTAGGATGTCACAAAAGTGACTGAAAATATGTATAAGCGAAAGCAAATATATAGGAAAGCGGGAATGCCAATGTTGTGTTGATAGATGGAGCGCTTGAGTACAAGAGGCGCCTATTTACCAGGTTTTCACCTGCTTGGTGGAGATTCATATAAAAAAAAATTTACCAAGGTGCCTATTTACCAAGTTTTCACCAGGGCATTTTCTCTCTCTTTTTTCCTTTTTTTTTTCTTTTTTTCTTTTCTTTTTTTTTTCTTGCAATTTCTTCAGGACATTTTCTGATTTTTATGATTTCTTCAGGACATTTTCCGTTGTAAAGGCTGCTAGAGCAGAGAATATTTAGGTGAAGAATTTCTTTAGATGGATGGTGTTAATCAATTTGTAGAGCTATTCTCCTTCTGATGTTGAAAGTTAATAAGCACCAGAGCCGAAAGCTGCAGTAACGATATAGGGACCCAACCGGTTGGGTTCAAACTTCCCTTTGTTATCTCGAAACTGTTGATTTTTAGGATTCTCTCTTAGAACTAAGTCACCAACCTAAAATTCTCGGTGTCAAACTTTCTTATTGATACACTCTGAGATGATCAAACGCCACTTGCCGACACTCATCCAATAATTCGAGCTCTTGCAATCTAGATATTCTATAGTCTTCATCAGTAACAAGACCTTGCAAGGAACTCTTAGAGATGGTATTTCTACTTCAATGGATAATACTGCTTCGGACCCATACACCAAAGAAAAAGGTGTAGCCCCAGTGGGTGTTCTGATAAATGTTCTATAAGCCCACAGTGCAGGATTGAGCTGCAGAAGCCAATCCTTCCCGGATTTGTTCACTGTTCTGTGCAAGATAGTCAGTAGGTTTTTGTTAGATGCCTCTGCTTGTCCATTACCTTGAGGGTAATATACTGAGGACCAGTGTTGTTTGATTTTAAACTTCTCAAAGAGTTCATCTAGATCTTTGTTCTTAAATTGTCCTCCATTGTTTGTTATAATTGATGAAGGTATACCATATCTGCAGATGATATAGTTAAGAATAAACAGAGCTACTTATTTTTCAGTTGCCTTGATGAGTGGAACTGCTTCTACCCACTTAGTGAAGTACTCGGTGGTAGTGGTAATAAATTTATGTCCATCAGATGACACAGGATAAATTTGGCCTATCAGATCGAACACCCACTGTTGGAAGGGCCAGTGTGTCACAAAGGGTATGAGATCCCTTGCTAGGGTGTGTATAAGGTGTCCATGCAGCTGACACCTTTCACAGGTTTTAGAAAATTTTATAGCTTCTTTCTCCATGTCTGGCCAGTAGTAGCCAGCCCTTAGTAGTTTTTGTGCTAAAGTTAGACCGTTTGAATGGGATCCACAAACACCTTCATGAACTTTGGATAATGCGCATTGAGACTCCTCAATTTCTAGACATCTAAGAAAAGTATTATCTAAACCTCGCCTGAATAGGTCATTAGCAATGATGACATACCGTGACGCATTTCGGATTAGGTTCCTTTTTTCATTTTGGGAAAGATTAGCAGGGACGACTTGGTCACGCAAGTAAGAGAAAATGTGGCTATAACGAAATGAGTCATGTCCAATAATAGAATAGACTACCTGGGACTTAGGAGAATCATAGGTAGGGTAATGTAACTCTTCCACCAGGAATTCAAAGCGAAAATTAGACTCCTGTAGCTGTGGTATAGATACCAAAGTGGCCATTGCATCTGCTACTCTATTTGTTGTTCTGGGGATCTGCTGAAATGATACAGAGGTAAAATATTTCTTGAGATCGTCTACCATTCTCTTGTAAGGCATCAGCTTCTCATCTCTTGTCTGATATAGATCATTAATTTGGTTGATAATGAGTTGAGAATCTCCATAGATGTGGAATTCCACTATCTTCCACTTGATGGCCAGCTTGATCCCATTTACCAAAGCTTCATATTTTGCAATGTTGTTTGTGCAAGGGAAGAGAAGTTTGTAAGCTTTTGGAATTGAGTATTTATGGGGAGTAATAAATAGTATCCCGACACTAGAACCATGTTGAGTGAAAGACCCATCAAAGAACATCTTCCATGATTGTTTTGTAAGGTGCATGATTGATTCATCTGGGAATTCTATATACAGAGGTTGATCATCTTCCAGTGGAGCTTTAGTAAGTTGGTCTACAATAACCTGTCCTTTGATGGTTGTACATTCCACATATTCAATGTTAAATTATGTAAGGACCATGACCCATTTGGCCAGTCTTCTTGTAAGTGTTGCTTTACTAAGAAGATACTTGAGTGGATCAATCTTAGCTACCAGCTTAATAGAGTGTGCCAACATATAATGCCTTAATTTTTGTGATGCAAAGACCAAAGCTAAGCGTGCTTTCTCTATCATAATATAATTCATTTGATATGACACCAATGTTCTGCTAATGTAATAGATAGCTCGTTCCTTTTTATTATCATCCTGTTGTGTCAGAAGTGCCCCCAGTGAAGTATCTATAGCTGATATGTACAGGATCAATGGCTTACTTTGAATCAGTGGCATTAATATGGGTGGATTAGAAAGATGTTCTTTGATTTGTTGTAAATGTTGTTCACAACTTCATCCCAGTTGTATTGAATCCCTTTCCTTAATACCTTCCTGAAGGGTTGATCTTTGTCAGCTAGCTGAGATATAAAATGCCTTATGGATGAAGACGACCTTGTAGACTTCTCATCTAATTGATATTCTTTGGTGGAGGAATTTACATTATAGCTTAGACCTTTTCAGGGTCAACCTCAATTCCTTTTCTGGATATTATGTACCCAAGCAATTTTCCTGATGTTACCCCAAATGCACATTTCTTTGGATTTAAGCGGAGCTTGAATCTTTCCATTCGATCTAATATGAGGCCTAGCTCTTGAATGTGTGTAGATCTCTTCATAGTTTTTACCAAGGTGTCATCAACATAATCTTCCATGTTTTTATGTGTGTAGAGACGTTAGTGAGAGTATAGGCTCTATCTTGTAACCATCCATGCTGGTGTTTGTGATTCTCGGTTTCTTTTCCAAATCTTTCAGCAAAGATTTCAAACTTTTAGCTGTAGAAGTTGCTTTATTATTAGGAACAAAAGCATTAGCACCCTGTGTTAATGCATTGCAGGCATAGCTTGTATCGACAGGAATACTGACTTGAACTCCATTATAGGGAAACTTCAGGCATTGATGATACGTAGATGGTATTGCTTTCATTTTATGAATCCATGGCCTACCTAGTAAGATGTTGTATGAAAGATGAAGATCCAGGACTTGAAAAATGACATCTCTCTCCACGGGTCCTACTCTGATTGGTAATGATACCAGTCCCTTAGAAGTTCTTTTCTCTTCATCATAAGCCTTGATTGTTATCTTCTTTGTTGGATCAATAACATTTTCAGAGAATCTCAGCTGTGTTAATAGACCGTATGTACAAATATTCAACCCAGTGCCTCCATCTATCAAAACACATTTAACACGGTGTTTATGGATCATGGCTTCAATGTGCAATGGCTGGTTATGTGGGTGACTCAGTGAATTATCATCTTCTTCAAAGAATGTGAGATAATGAGGTGAAGTCAGGTGACCTACCATAGATTGAAACCGATCTACATCCAAATCTTTAGGGACACTGGTGGTAAGTAGAGCCTTGTTTAGGACCTCTTTATGAGCAGAAGAGATCTTAAGCAGTTCTAAAATGGAGGTTTGAGCATTGGTTCTCTTCAATTGTTCGACAATGCTATAACCAGGGGAAGACGATGAAACTAGTTGTTTCGATTTAGCCATGATTGTGTCTGTTTGTTTATTTGGCAGTTTTGATGTCGTTTGATCAAAAGTTGGGGGACTAGCTCCTGGGAGAGAAATCTTCCTTTGAGCGCGAGTCACGACATTAGCAGTCAGTGTTTGACTTTGATGGTCCTAGACTATGATCACATTACAATATTCAGGTTGAACAGATTCAATCATGTTGATCACATTATCATTGTTAGTGTAAGTATAATTGACTCTAGCTCCTCCCTTGGATTTTGAGGAATCTCCTTGTTCATAAGTGGGTAAGGGATCTTTAAAGGCCTTATGATCAACATTAGTTGCATGATTTCCAACAACGATCTTGACTACATCAATGAGATCTTGGATTTCATGTCGGAGTTTCATGCAGTGGTTTATGTTATGTCCCTTGTTCCGATGGTAGTCACAGTACTCATTTTCTCTCCACCATTTGGGTCTAATTGCTAGGTCATATGGTTGGGAATTGTCTGGCAATGTTATCAGATTATTTGCCAATAAAGTTTTAAAAGTTGATTCATATGACTCATCTATAGGAGTAAACTCACGCTTAGGCTTTGAGACCCAAGGTTTGTCTTTAAACCACTCTCTTGTTTTCTTCGAGGGATTCTCTGTTGTAGTTTCAACTGCCTTGAGTGCTTGTGTGCCACTGGCCAAGTTAAATATTATGGATTTTGTTTTTGTTTGGACAGTATCTACCACTCCATCACTAACGACGTTCTTGTTGCTATCTTTGCCATATTTCCAGTATTTACTCTTTTCTTTAGAGCTAGAACCTTGCGATGTTTCTTTCCAAAGTGATATATCTCCCTTTTTGATAAGCACGTCTTCCATTCTGAGGGCGTTATCTACCATTTTGTTGAATGAAGGGTGTATTTGCATCTGGACACTGTATTTCAATTCAGGGACTAAGTTGTTGATGAAGATATCCATTTTCTCAAGATCTGGGATAGTCTGTGAATATCTAGAGAACATCTTTCTCCATCATTGGAGGAAAGTGAGAAAGGGTTCTCCTATCTTTTGTCTGGTATTACAAAGATCTATCATGGTGACTGGGTGACGAATTTTGTATGAGTATTGTTGCAAAAATAGTTGGATTAGTTCTTCAAATGTTTTTATTCCTTTGGGTAGGCTTGCAAACCATTCCATTGCTTGACCCCCTAAACTTCTTGGGAAAAGACGCATGAGATAGGTTTGATCATGCATGAACTCCATACAGGTGGCACAAAACTCACTAACATGATATTGAGGATCTGAGGTACCATCATACTTGTCAAATTTTGGGATCTCAACTCGTGAAGGAAATGGAGACATGTAAAGGTTTTTGTCAAATGGGAAAGGGCATATTGTGTCCAAAGAATATTGTTTTGGCGTTTTATCTTTGTTTTCTATTCTTGTGACTACAGTTTGTAGTGCTTTCATTTGTTTGCTCATTTTTCCCCATGGTGTATCTTCCTCTTTAGCAATCAGGGTCTCCACATTATAACCAGTAGGGAGTTTCGCACCTTGTTTTGCTAATTCTAGGAAATAGTCTTCTTTTTCCCTAGCCATGATGACCTTCATTATTTTTCGGAGTTCTTTATCATTCTGACATCTATGTATTTTGTCTTCAGGAGGTTCAGGAAGCTCAGATTCAGTTGATGAATCGCTGTCAGTGGCATGATTGTTGAAATCTTCGTGAGTGTTTCGTTTACTAGCTTCTCTTTCTTGCCTTTCTCCAGACATGGTGGGAGATAAGGGCTGACCAAAGATTGGTATATCGTAAACTGGTATCTGTGACGAGGACGGTTTATTGTAAAAGGGGTTTTCTCTGAAGAATGGATTGTCTTTAGACACAAAGGGCGTTTCTTTTTCTTTGTCCTTTTTGCTGCGAGAATTTCTGGTTTGAACATGCATTTTGTAACCGACATGACCAAGAGCGAGATGTGTTGCAGAAGTCAAGATCAAATTGTAGCTAGTAGTTCATTTAACATAGTAATTAGGAGAAGTAACTTAAGATCTGGTCTGGTTTTAGAAACGATCTATCATGTGTAAGACGTTATCCAAGTTGACTTAGGTTTGATAAAATGTTTGTTTGAACTAGCTGAGAAATTATCAACAAAATTGTGCAACGCAACTGCAGAGGTACACTATCAAGGTTGTTTTATGCTCAGGAAGATGATAACCAGTTTTGGGCTCGCTGTAAAACTATTTTGGACAGGTTTTGACTGTTCTCAACTGATAGAATCAGAGGCTCGTACAACTATATTTTTGGAACCGTACGACATTATAACAGGTTCAAGACGACAACAATTATGTTTCGTACGAATTGCTGCCTAGTACCATACGACAAATGGGTAGGTTTCGGACGACAAGTGATTCTGTTCAGTTCTGTCTCGTACGACACAGGATATGGCTCAGGACAACAAACTACTGGGTCTCGTACGACAGAGGATTGGGCTCAGCACGACAATATAGTATACTCATACGACATAGGATTTGGTGCAGGACAACAATTCAGCAAACTCGTACGACTGTTCATAGATCAAAGACTAAAAATTCTAGGTTTTTCAATGACTGGATAAGGCAACTGAACATGACCAATTTTGAGGTGGACTGATTTCTGACCAGGATAGATTAGTTTGTGACACGAACAAAGTTTTGATCACTGAGTTTATTGATTTGTGTTCTCCAATTTTAGTATTCCAATTTCAGTTTGGGGGATGAAAACACAGAAAACACGCAGTATGAATAGTAACTCCAATCACAACATGCAAACCCTATGGAAGTTGGCTTAGAGAAGAAAACCTTTGCTTGCTGACTTAGGTACACACCCAATAGCTAATTAGAATACGGTCGTTGAGTCTCACACAATGGATTCTCAATGTCGTATTAGCCGACTCCAAATGCTAATGGGGGCATGATATGGCAAGTGTCTTGGGAGAGTTACTATCTCTCTTGCACAAAGATTATCAACCTTTCAGAGGTGAATCGAGTAGCTTCTAATTTTTTATTGGATCTAGTAAGGGTTTCGTTCGGCACGTCGAGGTATAACCTCAATTAAGAGGTCTCCCAGCCTTGAAAACCAAGGTTTAATATACCCGAAGGTACTGAGGAGAGCTATTCCCGAGCACTGTCGTTGACTTGATTTTCATCAAATCATGTTTATTTTATAGTGGGCTGGAGTACTTGGCGTTATAATCGTTCCCACTTAGGTCATTCCCCTCTCACCGACCATAAAGGCTATAGAGTTATTAGCTCCTCGGGAGGGTAGGCCTGCTAAAGATGTACAAATCTCAAACAAAGAAAAAGCTTCAAGGGTCTAGATTTCTGATTGTCTTAGAAAGACAAGAGCATACTCTCCTACCTCTCAGAATTTTCCAAAAAGACACAAAAGATAGATTTGCTCATTTACCCAGATAGCAAGTTAAGTGCCTAGAAAAATTACATAATACACAATGTTTGATTGATTTCTCCTTAGGCAACCTGCAAAAACAACGCATCAGTAGTCATGTTATTTTTTTCTTTTTTTTCTTTGACAGGCGTATGTTTGGTCGATAAATTCTTTGACAAACGTCCTGCAAGAAACTGGTTAGGCTGTGAAAATATCAGGCAGACAGAAAACAGTTCAGGGTTAGCGTTAGCATAATCAAAATTTAATCCAAAAAAATCCTGAAAAGTAGTATGTTTTTAATCTGTCAGAAAAATCGTACGACAATCTTCATAAAGCAGAACGACAGAAATATTTTATCGTACGAGTTATAAATCAGCACAGAACGACAAAAGATAGAATGAGTAGTATGTCGTACAAGTTAAGAATTAGCACAGAACGACAGAGTATAAAAGAATCAGTATGTCGTACGAATGACAATCTTGATTCATACAACAATTTAACGGATATGATCTTGCTTTGTACAATAAACTGCAGGTGCCAATATAATGTCATACGATGCAGTGAAACTACTCATACGATATTTCACAGAGGCTGTACGGACGAAACCTGCAGGATTTAAAAAAATGATTTTGAGGCCAAAAAAAAGTAGCTTTCGTGCCCCACGGTGGGCACCATAAATGTGTGTGTGAAAAGTGGACCTGTATCTGTATCTGCAAGGCACAACACTTCAATCAAGTCATTACATGCATGGTTAATCAAATATAATCAATGAATAATAAACCATAACAAATCGACCCATTGTCTTCTAAAAGATGCGAGTATAAGATTGCTCTCAGATTATTTAGCAATACTAGTGACTAGGCAACATCAAGACAAAGGATTTAATCTATATGAGCATGATGAATGCTAGATGGATGCAATATTGATCTAACAAGATTTAAGCAATATTAAGCTAAATGATTTAATCAATATGAAATAATTAACATGCAATATATCAATGAGTCTAGAGCAAAAACAGTATAATAACAATATATTCTCCAGCCTCCAGGATCTTTTTGAATGAGAGATGAGCCTGAATTTATAGAAAATTCAGAAAGAAACCAACGGTTGAGATCAAATGATGATGAGCGGTCAAGATTTTCCAAGAGGAAGCACAATCCAAGTAAATTGATGTGATTGGATGCTTTTCTCAGTTTTAAAGGAAAATGAACTAAAAATAAGATTAAATCAGAAAAAAACTAATTTATTCTCTATTTCATTCAATTTTGAGACTTAATTGTTTTAATTGCTTTCTCTGAGATTATTTATCAATTTTTAATTTGTTTTTCAAGATTGTCTCCAATTGATTTCTTTTCTCAAATTTTAATTCTTTCTTGGTCAATTAATTCCTTTTTTCTGATTTATTTCCGTTTTTGAAGATTCGTGCCCAATTGATTTATTTAATTAAAATTAATTCCTCAAAATGATTTAATGGCAAATTGATTTATTTAATTAAATATGCAAGGATATTCAATAAAATAAATAAGATAATTGTTTAAAATGATTTTCTTGGAATGATTTAATTAATTAAATATAAATATTTAATTAATATTTAGTTATTAATTTTGTCATGTGACATTTGATGATTAAAGAATTATTTGTGTGCTCGAGATTGATTTAATTGCCTTTGGTTAGGACCTTGGTGACGTTGTCGAGATTAGGGGCCCGTAGTTTAGATGACCATTTTTAGGGTATTGCAATAGCATCACATCGTCACATAGATAATCATCTGCATAATCAAAGCAAAATTCATATAGATCATGCATATCATATAGCTCATCAAATAAAGGCATCCATACCATGTCAAAGCATATCTAGTATAATATCATCATGCACATATGTGACTCATGTTGATCCAAAGGAAAATCAAAGATATAAGTCAGAGTGAATAATCAGTGAAATAATAAATGTCCAAAGTCCTTGCATATCGCATCAATAACAAAGTACAAGAATCAAGAGACATCAACATCTATCAATGAATCAATGTGTATCATATCAAAATACAACAATGTACATCTCGAGGGAATCATCCAAGATACAATGATGTGTGAATATAATAAATAAAATATATCAATGATACATCATCATCATCATGGAGGAGGCTAAGAGTGGTTGACACCGCCACTAGGAGGATCTCTCCTAGGACCCATCACACCCTCACTGCCTCCTCGTCTCTAAGAGCCCCCATGCTGAGAACTAGTAGCATAAGTAGGAGCTTGCTACTCTAGGGGCATGGCCTAAAAGTACAAAGTCCTATAATATGTAGCCCACTTTATCTGATCAATGAGACTCCTAATGGTATCCCCTGTGACACCCTGAGCAACTGCCTATTGCAATGTTTGCACTGTCTCCTCTATGCGACATCGCTGCTCTATCTCTGTATCCCTCTCAACTGTCAATTGTGCCACCTATTCCTACAACCACGTGATCTGTCTATGTGCCTGTACTAATTGAGTCTGAAGGCACTACACTAAGGACTGTAATCCTACTATTTGTGCCTGCTGCTGATGTGAAGGCATTATAATCCGAACTGAGGGAGGTCGTGGCACCTGTGGGACCTTTAGTGTCGATACTTGTGAAGAGTTGGCATGTCCTATGGCTGGCGAGGGCATCTCTAATCTTCTCCATTGTACCAACGGCTGGACATCCTCCTCCTCCTCATCAAAGCCCATGTCGCCCAATCCTACTCTCCCACCACGCAACTCCTCTGACTTTGTCTCCTCATCAGATCCATCATCAGAGCTCTCATTCTCATCCGTGCCTCCAACTACTACCATGGCCTCTGGATGTGCAGGCCCTCTGCGACCTAGCATCTATCACCAACCATCATCCCTACCCCTCACCCCTTGGCCGTTGGATCCTCCTCCTCTCCTATCTCCACCATCATCCCCACCAACTTGGCCCAACTGTCCTCTGCCTCAGCCTACTCCTCGATCTCCCCCTCGGCCTCTCCTCCCTCTCTCCATGCCTCGGTCCCATCAACCCCCTCGTCGTCCTCCATCACCACCACCACCACCATCATCATCATCATCATCATCCTCCTCAACCTCTTCTAGTGGTTCGACTTAACCTATCTATCAAAATCAAAGAATCATATCGAAATCAAGTCTCATATCTAAATCAAAAATCATATCGAAATCAAGAGTCATATTGAAATCCAGTCTCATATCGAAATCAAGAATCATATCGAAATCAAGAATCATATCAAAATCCAGTCTCATATCGAAATCAAGAATCATATCAAAATCTAGTCTCATATCGAAATCAAGTCTCATATCAAAATCAAGTATCATATCGCAATCAATTTGACTCATATCAACTTTTGACCCATATCGACAATCAGGTTTGACTCATATTGACCTTTGACCCATATCGACAATCAGTTTGACTCATATTGACCTTTGACCCATATCGACAATCAAGTTTGACCCATATCTACCTTTGACCCATATCGACAATCAAGTTTGACCCATATCGACAATTAAGCTGACCCATATTGACAATCAGTTTGACCCATATCGACAATCAGTTTGACCCATATTGACAATCAGTTCGACCTTTGACTCATATCGACCTTTGACCCATATCAACCTTTGACTCATATTGACCTTTGACCCATATCGATCAATTTGACCCATATCGAATCAGTTTGACCCATAACGACAAATTTGACTCATATCGACCTTTGACCCATATTGAATTTGAACCATATCGAACAACGACTCATATTGACTCTAGATAGACTTTTTGACATTGTGCATCTCAACGGACGCAATTGACGCATATCAACACATAAAAAATGTGCAAAACATCCTAACAAACCTAAAAATCAAATTCATGCATGTCAAAAATTTCAAAAAACTTAAAACTGTTGTAAATGCGCTATAACGGTCGATAAATGCGCTAAAATGAATGCATTGTACGAATTGACAAATGCATTGTACAAATCGACAAGTGCACTAAATAAACTAACAAATATGCTACGAGAAAAAATGAATGCGCTACATCGTACAACATATGCACTTTGAAACTAGGCAAATGTGCTAAATAAAATTGAAAACAGAAAATTCCTTACCATACACGCAAAAAATTGGAAAATCTAACCTAAAAAGATGAAAATCTAGCTAAAAGCTCACACAAGGGGGTTAGAAATTTGAACTGGACGGTGGGTCGTACTTTGTTGGTCTCTAGTAGTGTCGAACGCACTTGAATCGATGTTTGTGGTAGGGGGGCTCCATTTCTTCTCTCCTCTCCAAGCTCCAATCTCCAAATGCCAAGTGCACAAATGAGGTGGAAATGGGTCCCTTAAGGGTTTATATAGCCCATGATGATGCAAGCGACTGTGTTGCCTCGGTGGATGTGTGGGAAATGTACGCGTTATGCTCACATTAGCTCTTCACCGTTTTTCACTATTCTCTTTTAATAAAATTTATTGGCAAATAAATATCGAAAAATTTTAAAATTCCAAAAATATTGAAAAAAAATTTAAAAAATTTAAAAAATCTAAAAAAATTTAAAATTCCAAAAAAATTGAAATTTTTTTAAAATTCCAAAAAAAAATTAAAAATTTTAAAAATTGATTTTTTTTTTAAATTCAATTATTTCAAAAATCGTCATGCATCGCGACACTGCCTGGAAAATCATATTTTTTCTCAATTTATGTCCTAAGGGGGCATATTGACATCAATTTCATATTAGTCTCATATCGACATCAACTTCATATCAACATTTCATATCGAATCAATTTTCCATATCCAGGGCTTCATATCGACAATTTTGACAACACCATATCAAGAATTTTGGCGACATATTGAGCGTTTTTCTTTGAATCAACATGTAGTCACACGTCGCTTCAAAGAGGGACAAAATGTAGACACCTAAAACTTGCACAACATCATTTATTCACCTATTAATTAGACTAAGGTTTAGTTAATATCCCTATTCTTCCAATCAGCCTATTAATCAAATTAAACACTTGATTAAAATCCATTTCTTCTAGCCTAACCTATTAATTAAACTAAGGTTTGAATAAGTCCCCTTTAGCCATTTAATTGAATAAATCTTATTTATTTAATGAAAACCCCTTTTTCGTTTTAATTGAATTTACATTTGATTAAAAATCCCTTTGCATTTAAATAAATTATTATTTATTTGTGAATAGTCCCCCCGCTTGCAAAATCCTACAAATGCAAGTTGCATCCCTTTCGATTAAAATAAATGTTTCATTTTATCTAAAATACCTATTTTCCTCCACTTGCATCCTCCTACATTTTCCATTAGCATGCTAATATTCTTCTAGAACCCCTCTAACCCCTCATTAATTAGCCTAATTCCTCTAATCATGTCACATCCCTATAATTTGGGGGAGTCACTTCTCCAAATTTGGAAGAAAGTCTTCTAAATGTGTTGAAGACTCTACCTTCTTTAACAAGTTAACTTGTTGAGTCTTCCAAACTTGTAAGGTTATCTAACTTTCAACAAGTTAACCTCCAAAGTCTTCAAAGAGTATTTAATGCCTCTTACAAGACATCATCCTAGCCCATGATGGTTGTCCCTTTGGCCATCCCTCAACTTTGCACAAGAGTTTACCTCTTGGACAATAGCATGCTTCCTTGGATAATGGCATTACCCAATGATGTCATCCCTTGATGATATCCCTAATTCTTACTTAGCATCTAATGCTCGCTTAGCATCCTTTCAAGCCATCTCAAGGTGACATCGTCAACTTGGGATTGGATTGAATCCCCCTCATGGATTAATAACTTTCAATCCTAGCCCTTGTTTATATTGCTCAATATCAACCATCCATTTCTTTATTTTTCCTATAAATAGAGCCCATTTCTTCAATCTAAGGATCCATCTTCTTTTGCATCCATATTATAGTTATTTTGTTGTGCAAGTTATCAAGAAGCTCCAATGGTTCATCTTCAAGCATCTAGGCCATCCTAATTACATCCTAGCTTAGATTATATCATGCTTTTGATTATCATCTAGCTTCATTTCATATCAATTCCATAGCATTCTCATATCTCATCTTCCTCTTAGATTAATTAGATCACTTAATCTTTCAATTTTGAAATACAACTTCATCTTGCATATCATATCAATAGCTTTTCATCTCATCACTAGGATATTAGTTGCATCTATTTTGATCCTAAATCATATCCTTCAATCTCGTTCTTTATGTTGTCATCTTAAAGATCAAGTGCTCTTCCAAGTGAGGGTCACCTTGAATCTTGAATATCCTTGGAAATAGAGGACCATGAGATGGTTTGGAGCAATTTAATTTGATGAACATGTTTTCTTCATTTGGATTTATTGATTTAATGTTTCATGGGTGCATTTGATGTTTGCTTGTTGTCTTGCAGGCTCCCAACAAACCAAGTGCATAGGAATATGAGAAATGAATTTAATGGGGGAAGGGTGAATTAATTAATAGAGATTAATTAATCAAGGGGGATTATTGAAATGAACTATATAAATAAATCCTTACATTTATTTACAAGTAGAAGAATAAAAGAGGTATTTATAAATCACTACATATTTAATTAATTAGGAAGGTTTATTAATTAAATCACTACATATTTAATTAATTATCTCCAAACCAACTTTGAGTATATACATTTTGCCCGTCTTTGAAGCGACGTGTTACGATGCATTGATTCAAAGAAAATTTTTGCTTGATGATGTTGATATGATTTGATTTGATGCCCCATACACTGATTGCTAAATAACAATACAAGGATGCCCCCTTGAGAGATGAATCGGATAAATTTTTCAATTTTTAAGATTTTTAGCGTTTTTATTTTATTTTTTGATTTTTTGATTTCTTTTTGGCTTTTTTAATCCGATTTATCTCCCAATAAAAAAATTTAAATAGTACCCTGCCAATTTGATTAATGTGATTTTTAAAATGAGAAAATACATCCCACTTAAATACCCTTTTAACCCCCTTTAAAAGTAAAAAGGGAAAACACATTTACCACTCACTTGTCATTATCACACTTTGAGAATTTGAAAATTTTTGAGCTTTGAAAGAAGATGGCAATTCCTCGATGAAACCACTGATTCAAGCACGTGCGGTGAGATCAACAACCTCCGGAGTACAGACCATTGATACGTATACCGATAAACCCTAATTTGTACAATTTTTTAAAATTTAGCTTGTTTTTTTTCGATTTTCCACACTATTTTTGTCGATTTAGTGCTCTAGGTTAGGGTTTTAGTGTTTTTAGTTTCGGTTGTAGCATTTTCAGGTAAATTAATGCTCCTGGTATGTATATTAGCTCTTCAAGTTTTTATTTTTGCATTCCTGGTTATTTAGCATTTTTTGTTTGTGATCTAGCACTCTAGGTTAAAGTTTTAGTGCTTTTAGTTGATTTAGTGCTCCTGATCCAGGGTTTAGCACTTCAAGTTTGAATTTTGGCATTTTTGGCTATTTAGCGTTTTTGGTTGATTATGTTGCACTTTGAGGACGCAGATTGGCGTTATTATTGTTTTAGCGCTACTTGGTTGATTATGTAGTGCTTTGAGGATGCAAATTGGCATTATCAATGTTTTAGCGCCACTTGACTCTAATTTAGCATGACATAGAGAAGGCAATTTAGCATTTTTAATGGAATATTGATGAAAATGCAATTCTTTGGTCACTTGTTTGATTGATTTGTATCAATCTCGATTACCGTGATGTTGATGGGTCAATAGGATAGATGATAATGGTCTCATGATGAATGGGATTCGCTGATAGAAGCTCAACGAGATTGATTGGACCTCACCCGAGCTAATTAGGTTGATATATTGATAATCAAATACTGATATATTGATTTGATGTGATCACAAGAGAGGCTAGGTGTTCTTCAGTCTTGGGAGAGATTCCCGAAGACTTGGCAGTTGATACCGCGACTTATACATGCAGAGCTTGACATCATTGATAGATGTGGACTATCCTCATTGATCGATATGCCTTGGTATACGATCAACCAAGCATTGTCGATCACCTTGGATGAGAGGTGGTATAGCGAGCATAATACCTTCCACCTTTCGACATGTAAGATGATAGTGACACCTGAGGATGTCTATAGGATTCTGTGGATTCCTATCATTGGAGATATTATCTACTATGATTTATACGAGCGAGGTGAGACATTTGCGCTAAGGAGGATATTCCATGATGATCAAATATGTGGATACAACATCCGTTAGCAAGAGATGATTGATGTGGGCTACAAACCACTTCCTTTAGTTCTTGTTGGTTTCATCAAAGGCTTCCTTTGTCCTAATCACAGGTCAAAGGGATTGTCAGTTGGTTGGGGTCATTTACTCGTCATTTACTCAAGCAGATGATCACACAGGGTATGCGGTTCTCTTGGTGTTCCTGTATGTTGGCCCACTTGTACCATGATTTATATAGAGTCGTATATCACCAGAGCCACTAGTCTCTCAATCAGTGTGACACTATATCTAGATCATCTAATGCTCGCCACTAGTACTCGAGTTTGTCCAGCTTTCGCTAGACAACCACACCTGTATACCCAATGACATGATTGTGTGACACTACATCCATTGGTAGATAGGGATCGTCCAGCCGAGAGACCCTATGTCTATGGGTATAGAGGTGTGGTTGTCTAGCAAAATTTGGGCAAACTCAAGTATTGGTGGTGGGTATTAGATGATCTAGATACAGTCATCTAGAGACCATACAAAGATTGTGAGTCGTGTGTCGAGGATGTGCTTGAGATTACCTATATTTTTACTTCACTATATCTCATTGGATCGACACCATATTTTATTGAGTGGTTAATCATTACTCGGGTACTAAGGCAATATGGTAGAGTGCAGGGACTACCACAGGGTACTACCATATATGCACGATGACAACCAGATATGGCTGACTAGGGGCCTATTATATCATGTGATGTTACATATGGCGAGTATCGGGCACTTGGGGGGTAGGATTGGGATAATCTACCAGACATCATTGATCCAGGGATGATTATTGAGTATGTTCAATACTTTATTACCCACCCCTTCCCTTGATTGTCATATCCAGATGAGCCAATGCCAGAATTCGATGATGGGGAGGATCGACCACCTCGCAGGACTGCCAGATGGAGGAGAGACACAGATGAGGGTGGAGTAGGTGGTAGGGGTGATGGTGGAGATAGAGGGGATGAGGCTAGCAACTCAATAGGATCTAGGGTGTTACCCGATGATGGGGAAACTCGGGTAGTTAGACAGAGGAGGTCTGGGGTAGGACAGGTGCAACAAGCACTACCATAGTAGGCACCATCACAACAGGCACCCCTACAATAGGTACCCTAAGATCATGCCCAACACACCACAACTGACACCTTAGGGGCCCAAACATATACAAATCAGAGTGTTGTCCCACTAGAAAGAGGCACAACTCAGAGGCCTAGAGAGGACAATACAACAGTTACAAGGATGGGTGAGACAACTATATGCTTAGTTATCTCAAACGAAAGCACAAATGTAGGCCCATATTACTACACTGAATGCTAAGGGAGACACTATTATTGAGAGGTACAACCGTGCTAAGGAGTTAGGATAGACACTACAACAAACAACTTCTCAAGGATTGACTTGGGATACTCTCAGAGAGCTTACATATCAATATGGTCGGGCTTATTACTACAAGACTCTCTATTTCCAGGTTGTGCCCCCAGAGAGACAAGTACAGTCCTATGCGCAGAGCTCTAGGCATGGGGGATCTCAATGGGGTACCAAGCGTCGAGGCATCACAGGCCCTAGGAGAGATCCAAGTGGTGTTGGTCCCTCAGGTGGAGGAGTTGGACCTACAATTTCTGGGGAGAGTTTCACACATCACTCTGCCTGATATACTGAGATATCCTGTATTTGATTATGTTGTATACACTATTGATGGGATATTGATGAGTCCTATCATGTATTGTTGTGATGGATCTCTGATATTGTTGTGATATCATTGTACATTAGAATTTGATTTTTTTTGATGATATGAGATTCAATTGCGATTGTTGTTCTATATGCTTATGATGTTATGGATGCAATTATGGATGTATTTTATTTTTACATGCTCTATGTGGTTTACATGATGGATGTATGTATTTATTTTATGTGCTCTATGATATGCAATTTATATGATGGATATAGTTATGTTCGTGATTATGCCTTTACTTTCTATATGATGCGTGTGGTTTATGAGTTGTATTGATGATGAGATGCAATGCATGATGGATCGATTTATGATGTAATGCTTATGAAATTATTTATGTGATGAATTCTTATGCTATGTTTACTTATGATGTTGTGGTGCTTATGAGCTATGTAATGCATTGCAATGATTACTAATATATGATGATTTATGCCTAAACATGAAATGGATGAGATTAATCTATATGACCATGTTTTATGAATGATGCAATGGTTTTATTGACTATGCTATGCAAATGTGATGAAATGATGATGTTTTGCACTTATGATGACATGAGATGTTAATTGATGTGATTCCTTATACATTTATGCATGTATGACTTTACTTTATGCTTAATGATACAATGATAATGTGAAATGCAATGTTTTATACAATGTGATAATATGAGAATGAGAGATGCAATGAATGGACTAATTAAATGAATGGAATGCTATGTAATGATATGAAATGAAATAGTTAATAAACAATGCAATATGAATGATTTGCTTTTTTATTTTTGTGCAATGTACTCAATCATTGAATAAAAGAGATAATACCTTTTTGAAGCCTTCAGCCTTGGAAAAGTGAGCACCTAGCATGCTTATGCAAAAAAATTAAATGCAACCTACTCTATATATGCAAATTCTTATCAACTACAATGTTGTGATTAGAGTAGTCATGTAATCAAGCTTTTTATCATCATCGAGCCTTTAAAATGTGGTAAGTAAGTGCAAACACCGGTGGTATAATTGAACCATGATGACCTAAGCACTGCTTCCCAGGGTTTTGATATTGCAAGTTAGCACAAGCATCGAGGTATTTATTAAGCCAAGATGATCCGAGTATTGCTTGAATAAAATAAACAAGAATTAAACATCTATGTGTGCAAATTGGCAATGTCCTCGATGATGTCTTGCAGATCATGTCTTGAGACAAACTTGTACATTATTAATGATTAATTTATAGACAACAAACAAATAAAATATCACTTTCCTTCCTCGTTCTTCTAGTCTGAGACATTTGCGAGTCACTCAGGAAACATGATAATGAAAATCAAGAATATTGCAGTTGAATAATCATGCTAAAGTATTTAAACCATTATTTAGAAGATAGTCGACGTGCTAAGGTTTCGATCTTCTGTTCAACATTGGATGTATCTCAGTTCAATTGTACAAATGTTTTTGATTAATTAAAAATAGGTTTTAAGGGACCCAAAACCCAAATACATAAGAAAGATATTCAATATAGCAACAAAAAACAACAGCAGCAAAACACCAGCAAAAAGACTAGCAACAAAGGAAAGGACAACAAAAGGCCAGCAAGAAATTGGCCTCAAGCCCAGCAAAAGAAAACAATTAAAAATTCTTCATGGTTTCTTTTGCATCCTGTACCAAAAGCATCATAGCTTTTGCCGCTTCCCTCAAATCAGTATTCTCCTGAGCAGTATGGCTATCTTTCATCTTCATTTCCTTCTCCGTCGTAGTCTGCCTGGTTCTGCGCCTAGAGGTCTAGTGTTTTAGGCTGGAAGTAGGATCATCTTCAATAAACATGAGGTCCTTCTCCTAGTTTTTCTTTTCCAGGTGGTTCACTAGCGCATTCATGTTCTGGGAGGAGACTTTTAGAACCCGGAGGCTATGATCCATAAGGCTTTTCAGGGCTTTCTCGTTTCTAGCCATCTGGGCATTGACATTGTCCTTATCCTCCTCCACCCGTTCCTTCAGAATTTTGATGACGTCCTCTAGGTGTTTTAGGTCGCCTTTAATCAAGTCTTTCTCCTGTCAGTCTTCCATTTCCATTTCTTCCTCCGCTTCACTATTCTCCATCTCCTCATGCGGCTTCCCAGAATCAGAGATGTTGATCAACTTGTTGATCTTAACTTCCAATTCCCTCTGTTTACCCTGCATGCTGGTAATGTTTTCCACCACCCACTTCTGAAAGTTGAAGAATTCAAGGGTGCAACTGCAGGCGGTATTCAGTATGGTTTCCGCAGAATCCTTGCTTTGTTCCGTCTCCTCCTCATTAGGGTTTTCACCCTTAGGCTTCAGAGCCTCTCTCTCAATTTCCAAGCCGACAATATTATGTTGGCAATTCTCAGAATTGCCCCCTTCCTCTCCTTCCCCATACTCCTCCTCCTTATTGATCTCCTTTTCAGAAATTTCTTCATTATTTTTTCCTTCTTCTTCCTCACAAAGCACATATGTTTCTTCCTGCACATTAGTCTTCCTTTTTTATGGGAAGGGGTTTTGGTCTCCTCAGTCGAACCAGAGTCTATGCTTTTCTCAGAGGTCTGAGCATTGAGAATTAAAGGGTCATCCTTTGTTGCCCTAGTCTTATTCTTCATATATTCATAAATCAGCAGGATGAGACCCTGGTGCGCAAGAGGGTAGGAGCTGGGTTTTTTAATGTGGTTGACCAAACTCTCGTTCAGAGAAGAAGCAAGATAGAAGGGCAAAGAAATTTTCACCCCATGGCGGAAGTGGTTTAGGATGGCAAAGTGATAATTGTAAATTTTCGTAAACCTACCATCCACAGTAAATATTCCATTAATGCCCTAAGAATTTTTTGCCAGAAAGGTTTTACCTATTGGGGGGTGAAGTAAGAGATATTATCCTTCTTCTCCAGGTTGCTCTTCTCATCCTCCGTCTTAGGGAAGTTTTTGAAGGCCTCAGCAGCATACTTTCTATCCCTGTAAAATTTGGTCCCCTCCATCTTGAGCCCCGTTACCTCCGAGATCAGGCTTTCATCAATGTGCCAGATTTCCCCAAATAGGGTAGCCCTGTTATTGCTCTAGCTTTTTGCGAACCCCTGAGAAACAGAGCTTCTACTACCATGGAGCTTCTCCATGTAATTCGTGAACCCATGTCGGTGGAGCCTTCTCCACACCTTCCTTTCGCTCTTCCAGTGCTCACACCTGGACGGTTCATTCCTGTTAAGGCTGCCTCCCATTCTTCTTTTCAAGTCACAATCACCTCTGTTACAGCTCTCGGCCCACAAGTAAAACTCTGTGTTTCTGGTTTCTCCTTGAAAAGATACTTTCATAATTTTGAAATTGTCTTTAATGTTCATACGAACCTGGCTATTATTACAATTACCTCTTGCACACATGTGTTCTTGGTAATGATGCCTAGAAGCACTCATCGACTGGTAGTTCATCCGCCTCCATACTCTGTCATTGGTACTCATTCCCCAGAATTCAAATCATAATATTTACTTGCTCCATTAAGGCGATCAAAAAATAATTGTTCCTTAGTCTCCCACTTAATATGATCTTGCCCTATATATTTGATCCCCTTTTCCAAATTAACCCCTTCGTTAGCAAGGATATCCGCTACCTTGTTACCCTCTCTAAAAGTGTGGGTTAAAATAATACTAACATAGTTATTAAGGATAGTCTTAGCATTTTTAATAATATTAGCAATATTCCAGGAGACTGAACCAATCCCTTTGAGGGCTTGTATAATATTTAAGGAATCCCCTTCAAGCCAAATTTTTTTAAATTTGAATTCCTGGGCTAACTGGAGGCTCTTAAGCATGGCCATTACTTCAGCCACATGGTTGTTTTGGATTCCAAAAGGGGAAGCAAAAGGAACAATACACCTTCCTTGAGCATTTTTGATAACTCCACCTCCACCAGCCTTTCCAGGGTTCCCTTTAGCAGCCCCATCAAAATTAACCTTTATCCAGTCATAATCAGGGAACCTCCAAACAATGTTTTCTCTCTTCTTCTTGTTATCCACTCTGTAGACCTTATCAATCAGGTTCCATTCAGTAACAATGTCTTTTTCCATATCATTCAAATTTATAATAGCCCATTGCTGATTATTCTTGTGAGGGATGTTGATGTTCTCCTTTATAGCCCTGCATATTTTTTCAAAGACAACCTGAGTATCACACTTTTCTTCCCTAAATATCCTATAATTCCTTTCTTTCCAAATGCCCCAGCATATCATGGGGAGGGTCAGGGACCACAGGTTTTTAATAATTTGGCAATTGGTAGGAAAATTCCATTACCATATTATATCCTTAATGCTTTTGTTCATGACCCAATTAATTTTCCATTTTTCCCATATTTTACACCAGATTTCCCAAGTGTAGGAGCAATGAAAAAATAGGTGATCAACTGATTCCTCCTCCTTCTGACAGAGCTCACATCTGTTAGGGAAATTGAAGCCCCTTCGGATTAAATTATCAATAGTAAGGATACTATTATAGGAAGCAAGCCAAAAGAACATGTTGACTTTTGGGATCAGGATGTTGTTCCAAACTTTATTCCAAAAAGGATTGCGGATTTGAGAAAAAATGTTTTTATAAGCAGAAGAAACTATGAATTCACCTTTAGGGTCACCTTTAGAAGAAACTGTACAAATGTTATTTTATTGGTGTTTTGCCTAATTTATTTTAGCTCAATGTGGATTTTGCCTCTTTCTAGTTTAGGATTCCCCCCCTCCCCACAAATCTAGAAATAAATTTATTATGGATATACACGATGATCCAAGCCATAATAAGATGTTGATGCCTAATTATGTACAAAAGGCTTTTTATGATGGATATGTACAAATGCGATGGATGGATGTGGAAAGAAGCATGAACTTCTAGATGGAAGAGCCAACTAACAGATAGTGCCTGTTGTTAGGTTTTCACCATCTATTTTTATTGCACTTTTTTCTCATATTTGATTTTTTTTTCACTTTTTTTTTCTATTTTAAAAAAAAAATCTACTTTTTTCACTGTTTTTAGATTTTTTTTCTTTTTCACACATAGAATTTCTTCAAATGGATAGTATTGATGGGTTCATCAAACCAGTCACCTTTTGGCATTGACAATTTATATGCGTTGGACCCATATGCAACAACCACAATAAAAGGACCTAACCAGTTTGGTTCAAATTTCCCCCTTTTCTCATGATCCTATTGGTTACGTGGATTCTCCCTTAGTACTAGCTCTCCTAGTTGGAACACTCTAGGTTTGACTTTGTGATTGTAACTCCTCGACAACCTTTGCTGATATGCCTTCAAGTGATCAAAAGCATTCTGGCGGCACTCTTGTAGCAACTCTAGTTCTTGCAATTTAGACACATGTTGTTCCTCATCTAGAATGAGCCCCTTTAGTGACACCCATACAGAAAGTATCTCTACTTCAATTGGTAAGATTTCTTCAGATCCATACACAAGACAATATGGTGTTGCGCCAGTGGGTGTACGACTCTAGTGCGATAAGCCCATAAAGAAAGATTTAACTGAACATGCTAGTCCCTACCAACCTCATTAACTGTCTTCTTCAAGATTTTCAGTATTGAAGGGTGTGCTCATTTAACCGTAGGAAATGACACAGATCATTGTTGTCCTCCCAACCATAAACGATATACTGCTATTGTCTCCCCCGAGCACTACTTTTCTGGATAATGCAAATTAACTGTTTATTAGATCTGCCTATGTATCGACCTACTTGTCTTCTATACTCCACCTTTAATGAGGAGGAAATTAACTTATATATATACCTATTACGATGACTCTTCATGAAGAGTCAAACTCTTTCAAAGTGAGGCGACTTTTGGACCGATTCAACATAAATATAGATTCAACTTCAATAGTTATAGATGATTTCAAACTTAGGAGAAAACTCCCTCCACTAATAACATCAGCACTCCCTCTTACTGCTAGGGAGGTATCTTTCCAAATATCCATGTCATGGAGTCTCTCAACATGACACCCACAATGGCTACACCCATATGTGGAAAAGAGTTTATCATGGAGTTTCTCAATGTGATAGCATTATGGAGTCTCTCAACATGACGTCCACCATGGCTACTCCCATATGTGGAAAGAAACACAAGTATACAGAGTTCATCATGGATCCTCTCAACGTGATGTCATCATGGAGTTACTCAACATTATGCCCACCATGACTACTCCCATGAGTGGAAGGAAACAAGTGCACAAGTGTCCATCATAGAGAAACTCAATGTGATGTCGTTATGGAGTCTCTCAACATGACGTCCACCATGGCTATTCCCAGAGGGTGGATAAACACAAGTACAAGAGAATCATCATGGAGTCTCTCAACATGATGTCCACAATGGCTACTCCCATTAGTGGAAGGAAACACATCATCGTGGAGCCACTCAACATGACATGCACCATGGATACTCCCAAAGGGTGGAAAAACAAGGGCTTTCACCTCAAATTTCTCTATCATAGAGAAAAATGCATTAACAAGGGCTTTCACCTCAAATTTCTCCATCTTAGAGAAAAAATGCATTAACAAGGGATTTCACCTCAAATTTCTTCATCTTAAAGAAAAATACATTAACAAGGGATAATGTGACTCCCTCTAAAGATCCAAGTACTTGCATCCTCCTGACCTCCTTGTCTAAGGTTGCCTTTGTTGGTTTGTCAGACTCCCTCTGAATGTTATTTCCTCCTCTTTGCAAAAACTGATCATAATGACAATCTGTATGGGTTCTTCCTCTTTGAGAGATGTCTTCAGCCACCAACTCAGTCTCATGGCTGCAAGTTGTGTCTCCATTCTTCAGCCTGCGAGACTTCCTCATAGGATACATCAATCTCTTCCTCCCTTGAATGCAATCTCTCATCATCTTTTTTCTCCTTGTTCCATCCTAGAAGCATTTTAGAGAGAGATTGGTAATAGTTCATAGAATTAAACTATCCCGAAGAGAGATACCAATGTTATTGCATGAATTAATAACTACATAAGAAATTCGTGAACATTATTCAAGGATATGAAATAATTATCTCTTAATCTTCCTTTCAATCCACCAATTGTTTTTTCCTGATCTTTGCACTTGAAGATTCAGATCTAGTGGACACAAGACTTCCATACACACCTATATTTTCTCTTCCCCATTGACTTAAGAAATCAGATATCAAGGATGGCAACATGTAAAGATACAACATACACCACTCCATTGCTCAGGATGCTCAAAGATCGGGGATAGACTTCATAAACTCCTCATTCTAGAAGTCTCGAGGTTGTGACCCAGGATGATTTCAGACATTAGTCACTTGCATAGAAAATAATATATATATTGCAGTCCTTTAACTCACAAGGTACACCATGCCAATATAGAACATAACCACCAATGTACAAGAAATTCAAAGGGTTACATAAATTAATTGTAATTTCTTTGCATAAACAAACCAGATAATAGCATACCTGCACCAATGACCATATGACAATCGCTCAAAATCACAACAATCCTCCAAATGAATCTCTAAACCAAAGGTTTCAAGTCATATAGCTATTTCCAAAAATGGCCTTGTATCGTCTCCTAAATTTTCCAAATAAAGTGGTTCCAACCCCACTGCACTAAATGACCACTACAAGAGCAAGTACAACCTTCATCTGAATCTGCATTCTACCTTTTTTTATATATATTTACAATATATGTCTTGGAAAGATCATGGCTGCTGCCCTCCATAGTGTGAAGAAATTATCAAGATAGCAACAGATTAACAGTTTCATCAACATCTCAACCAAAATATTAATCAAACCCTAAACAGCATGATGTATTCACCATGTTAAGATTTAGATCATAGGGCATTTATGAATTCATACTGTGGTTTTCTTCTTATCCGCACTCCTATATTTTGTGCTTGAGATTGGAATGGAAAAATGCTTCCCATTGAGTGACTCACTATTGTATATGTTCATTTTATGCTTTCTGGCAATGAACTCGTAAGTCTCAGTAGCTACACTTGCCTCTGCACTAGAGGTATAATCTCTGCCAATCGCCTTGGCTTGAAATAGAATGGTTGATATTGGCCAATCGATCAGGAGGGAGGATATTATCTTTCAAGTAGGTGTAAGTCTTGTCATAAAGGGAGGAATTGAGTTCGGCTATATGATAAATGATTTGGGTATTGGGAGAGTTATGGGCTAGGTAAAAAAATTCTTCCACTAGGAATTCGTAACGATCTTGATCTTCTTGTGTTTGTAAGAGAGAAGTGATCGTAGCCATGGCATCTGCTAATTTATTCTCATTCCTTGGAACTTGTGTAAAGGTGATCTCAACAATGTACTTTTTGAAGTCATCAACCAACTTGTTATAAGGCATGATTTTATCATCCTTTGTTTGATATTCATTGTTTATTTGATTGATCATTAACTGAAAATATCCTTAGATATGTAGCTTTGTGTTGTTCCATTCTATATCCATCTTGATTCCAATGACCAATGCTTCATACTTTGTCGTATTATTGTTACATATAAAGCTTAAGTTGTATGATTTTGGGATGGTATGACCTTGAGGTGTTATGAATAGTATCCCTGCGCCTGATCCATGATGTGTGTAGGAGCTATTAAAATATAGTTCCCAGGTTTTCTTAGTGACTGTGAGAACATCTGCATCAAGAAACTCAATATGCAATGGACTATCATCGTGTAGAGGTGCTTTTTCTAGTTGATCATCGATCACTTGTCCTTTGATAGCCCTTGTGTCGACATACTCGATATCAAACTTGCTCAATACCATGACCCATTTCGCTAATATTCCTATCAATATTGCCTTACTGAGGAGATATTTCAAAGGATCTATTTTTACTATCAACTTGATTGAATGAGTAAGCATATAGCATCACAACTTTTTGTTAGACAATTCAAATAGCTGGAAGACAACTAAGAGGGGGGGTGAATCAGTTGTCACAGATTACCGAAACCATTAGCAATTGAAACTTTAATATCAAAACCCAAAACATTAATACCGAATGCTTAAACCAAATACCGGAATAGCAGTTAAACCAATTAAGTATACGCAATAATCACATAATAAATACCATCCACATGACACCAAGATTTGTACGTGGAAAACCCAGTAAAGGGAAAAACCGCGGTGGGAAGCCTACCCATGGTCATATAATACTTTTGCAGTAAGTATGTGAATTACAATTGAGGGGCCTGCACTTGCAGGAAGGCCAATAGCCTAGAGCGCACTGCTCATCACAAAAAGGAGTCTCATTAACTACATAGAAATCTAGACTACAATTCGGAGAAGTGTTAAACTTCAAAAGATAGAATCTCCTATGCTTGAGTACAGTTCTGGTTAAGCTCAATACTAGAAGACTAAATCCTCTTAAATAAACGCAATTCGATCTCCAATGATCGACCAAATCCTCTACCTGAATGATATTGCATTATTCGCACATTACATCCCTTCACCACGACCTCTAACATAACCATGATAATCTATAATAAGATCTTACATCTATATATACAAACCTTCGACCATAAATAATCAGGTCGGCCACCAGACAATAAACCAATTACATAATTACAAACCATGTCGGCCTTAGACCAAACAAATAATATCCAACACATAAGACATCCCAGAAACATATCGAGAGATCCAATCCACACACTTCATTAAATCAGTCCATAACCTAGACCAATCGGGACCCAGTACAGGTCCATACACTACAACAATGATTTCCATTCACCAAGTCTCGAACATGATCACCATCAATATCATGAAACTCCACCAGAAGTTGCATCAACACCACTTATGCAATTTACCAAAGATCTTCATCAAAGCTCTGTCGATGAAACCCTTGCCGAAACTAGAAACCAAGCTTCTAAGCAAATAGGATAGCATTCGATCATCAGACCAAAACCAACTGATTGAATATGAGCATGAGTATCATGAACAAGTCAATTCCATCACCAAACTATATCGGATCATGCCAGATCCAAATCAACCAGAAAACAACTCAACCTACCGAGACCATAAGGGTGTCGGTAAAGCATCCAAACAACTAGTGTTGGCATCAATGACAAAACATCAATACAACACATAATAAATTCCACCAAATGGCCAACAATCTCCCCCTTTGGCATTAATGGAAACACTAGATGTGAAAAACATCTAAGTACCAAGAAATGCCAAACGAATCTCCCACAAACAGATGTAGCAATGAGGTTCTGAAACAAAGACCAAACTCCCTCTGTGAATAATATCTTTGTAAAGCTCTTAAATATACGTATATCTTTCCCCTTATCAATATCTCTTCCCCTTTATTTTTATTTTTAATATCTCAATATCTCTCCCTCTTTTACTTTTATTCTTTTTCTTTTTCACATCAATATCTCTCCCCCTTTGACATCAATGCTAGAAATCTGACAAAAATATCAAAGCAAAAACATAAACCTCTGAATCACAAAGCTGACTACTCCCCCTTAGCAGTAGCATCCCACATCAGTGTCAGAATAAAAAAATATCTTTGATAATGCATACTAGACTGATGTCAAACCACATCAATCAAGTCTCTGTCAGAGGGGCAAAAACTCCCAATCTGTCTCTTAGGTATTGTAAAGCGGAAAATCGCGATCGAACCCTATGTGTTCCCCCCACCACTCCGAGTAGAGGGGAAGGAGGTCACTAGGGTTGACGTATTTCACTTAGGAGAGACTTTACATTCAAAAGAGGGGTTGAAACCCACAAGATCCAATCCCACACAATGCAAGGTTGGATTCTAAATGAGTTTCAAGGGTTAAGACAGCAAGGCTACCCTCTTTTGTAAAGAATGTAGATAGAAGGATTAAGCTAGGAATGCATAAAAAGTGAGAAAGATTCACTTATAAACGGAGATAGGAATATAGGATGAAGCTGCGGACCTGGAATTAGCAGTAAAATGTCGAGACGGTGCTGTCCTGCAAATTTGAGCGAAAGTTGACGGGACGATGGCGCCCTGCGTGCACACGATCCTCCGAAAAATCTGCGAAACAAAGGGGGATCTGTTCGTCTCTGCACAAGGATTCCAGATCTTCAATTACAGCCGCGTACCTGCAACCTACACACAGAAAAGAGAGGACGATTGGGGGGTTAGGGATTAGGGGTTTGCCCTTAGGTCAAACCCCGGTTTTGGAATTAACCAAGAAATGAGAAATGTTGTAAATGTAAATGATTGTAATGTAATAAAGTACCAATACCTTGTTGTAAGAATGTTTGTATTCTTACATGCGAAGGTGTAAATGTTGTTGTATGTTGTATGTTGTATGTGATCTCCTCTTCAATGGTTGAATCCTTGTCTTGAATGCAACACTTAGCCTTGAATGGAGACTTAGAATGATCAATTGCTTGAAGGAATGCTTGAATACTTGAATGTCGCTTCTGCCTCTTGTACACATATGTCCTCCCTTTTTTCATCTACCCTTTTTGAGAGGGGAAATGTAGTTTATATACTTGCCAATTAGGGTTGATAGACCAATTTTTCTGACCTTAGGCCGACCTGGGAAGATTATTTTCCAATTTGCAAACATAAAGACCCGAGACCCAAAAGAGACCGGGCCCAAAAATAGGGCCAGGGACCAGGGCGCTGGGCGCCATGGTCCCACCTCCAGGGACAGCAGGGTGCAAGGGGGATCAGGCCAGGGTGCTGAAAAATGCAGTTTTTGATGTCATGAACAAGTTTCGGGGTCTCCATTCAGGTTCAGTGTTGCGTCGCCATCGTGAAGACCCAAATGCAGTCGAAATTGCAAGTGTCGCAATTTTAGGACGCTACATTTAGCCCCCACTTTAGCGGGAGTATAAGCATATACTTCCGGTAAAGTACAAGGAAACAACATTGAAAGACTTTCACCACGTCAAGGAGGCAAGACACACCAAGCCCCCAGTGGACTAAGGATCTTACGACTTCAATTGACAAAGTAAAAGGGAAGATCACGAGGGAGAACCATGACTGTCAGTAGTAAGGTTCCCTCACTATGAGTCATGCAAGAGAAATACCAAAAATTTTCAAGGCAAAGCTAAGTTCCCCAAGAAATTTTCAAGTATCCTGAAGGGATAGACGGGGTGTATGCCCCCCTACATTAAAGCGATCGCACATGCTTCAACGGGGGTGATTGCTTTAAGGTAGTGATACACATAAGAAATAACAAGGGAAAGGCGCACGTTATCACAAAGATTTAGCCCCCAAGTGTGAGATAAACCCAAGGATAATAGACACAAAACACAAAGCACAAGGTGACTTCGCTTTCCTCGGGGTCAGTATGCTGTATGATAATTCATGTATATCATATGTATGTATGCATAATTGTTCTTCATTCCCCAATCAAGGAAGGTCACCTAGAAGAAGGGAACACATGTGTCTTTTGAGTCAACATGAGAGAGACCAAAAGAGATCTCAATGCTTTGCATCGTCCTCAAGTAGACAACACTAAGCACAACAAATAGAAGAATGAGAATAACACATAGAAGAAGTAACAAAAGAGAGGAGGAGAGAGTCCGCTATGCTAATGTAACTAGTCTAGCACGTCATCCACCCCCCGATCTTGCTGATCAATATTTCGGGAAGGCAGGAAACACGCTAGAGGAGGAACGTTCAACACAGCAGATGGAGCTATCATAAGATCCAAACAAGGGCTATGTTCATGTTCCAAGCCACGTTGTTCTTGTCTAGGAGCTAGGATAAGTGCTTTAGAAAATTCGTTAGATAAATGGTTATCAACATCAACAAATTCATATTCACTATCAGAAGCAAGAGAAGTAACATTTTCATCTATATCATCATCAAGATTTATAAAAATAGGATCTTTAACTTGCACAGGATCAAGACCATCATGCATCTTATGTTTAGGAGATTTTGGAGAAAATGGAATAATGCTTGTTGAAGGTGTTTTTGAAGATTGCAAAGTTTGCGAAGCAGCTGCTTGAGCTCTAAGACGACGCTTTCGTCGGCGTTCACGTGCAGAACGATTTCGTCTAGTCTTAGTAGGAAGTGGAGAAGATTGAGGAGGAGGAATGTTCTCATCCTTATCACTTGGGTGTTTAGGTTGTGGTCTCTTAGGTTGGATAATAGGAGAAGAGGAAGGTCTCTTCTCTCTATAAAAGGAAGGAGGAGGAACTGCTCCATATAAAGGAAGAATATTTGGTTTAGGAAGGAGACCAAGTCCATCATGACGAGGAGGTATAGGCCTACTTTTAGAAAGTTTATTAGACATAGACATAGTCACATCCATAGGAATGGGTTGGGAATCTTCTTGAGGAAAGACATTAGTTTTATCTTTCAAAGGAAGAACTTCCTTCTCAAGAACGATAGGAATATCAAGTTTGGGTGTTCTAGGTTCACTTAGAGATAGGATCATATCTGTTTTCCACTTTTGATAAGATTTGAAAAGATGATCACTTCGCGAAGGAAGAGATTGGAATTGTTTAGGCCAAAAATAATCAATAGGAATGCTAGAAGTTCTTTCAGCTGGTTTAAAGAGACTATGATTGACAGTAACAACTTCACCATTATGGGGAAATTTCAAACACTTGTGAATAGGAGAAGCAATAGCTTTCATGGAAGACAGCCAAGGATAGCCTAGCTTCACACGAAATTGTTCCGACGAAGGAATAATAGCAAAGTTCACATCAAGGGATTTGTTACGGACCTCAATAGGTAATATAATAGAACCAATTGCAGGAGAAGAAAATGCATCGAATAATTTCACAATCACATTTGTTTTGTCATAGATCACTTGATTCAATTGTAAAGTAAAGAGAAATTCTTCAGTAATAACATTAACCATGCACGAAGGATCAATAAGCACTCCACGGCAAGGTGTAGTCTTGACTTTTGCAACTATGTATAAAGGACCATCAGGTGCCCTGATAGTTTCACTAGAATCAAATGTGATGGAAGGTTCTTTAGGGTTTTCTTGCTGCTCTACAAAGTTAATCACATTCGGAGTCATAGACACAAGACCATCAGATGAGAAAGAGGAATCATTAGTCTCAATCACATTAGAGGTATGAGAAGGTAATGGATCAGTAAAAATCTTAAGATTTTGGTTAGGAGGAGCTACAGATGTATTGCCTTTATCATTCACTCCTGAAACAAAGATAGTATTATTATCAATCAAATCTTGAATTTTACCCTTTAAAGCAAAACATTTTTCAGTATCATGCCCAGGTTGACGATGAAATTGACAAAAAGATTTGTTATCAAAATAGGGTGAATTAATCTTTGTAGGATCTATTTGCTTTATAGGAGGGAGAGTAAGCACATTTTGTTCCAATAACTTATTCATAATACTATGCAATGATTCATTCAAAGGAGTAAACTTTCTTTCCTTCTTGAAAAACTTAGAAATAGGAGGCACACCTGATGCTGCATTCACATTGTTGTTGATGATGTTTTCATTGAACTTAACGGACTCTCTGTTTGGTTTAAACTTCCCAAATGGTTGTTGACTACTATCACCCTTATCACTCGGAGCCATAGGATTTGCTTGTTCCATTTGACTCACAGTCAGTTGATAATTGTGAAGAGTTGCACACAACTGTTGGAAAGAAGTAAACTCAGAAAACAGAAGTTTTTCTCTAATATCTTTTTGTAAATTAGAAATAAAGATTCTTTGAATATCATTGTCAGGCACTGGAAAAGAGATTTGAGCATACAAATGCTTATATCTACCAATGAAATCAGTCACTTTTTCTTTAACACCTTGTTTACAATGCATTAAATCAATCAAAGTAACTTTAGGACTTATATTGTTTTGGAATTGTTGAATAAAAGCATTTGCAAGTTGTTCGAAAGAAGTAATAGAATAAGAAGGCAACGAGCAATACCATTGTAGGGCTTTATCTCTTAATGTCCTAGTAAACAGTTTTGCAAGCAACCTTTGGTCATAAGCAAAATCGATACATATTGTTTGAAAAGTCTTAACATGTGTTAGAGGATCACCTTTACCATTATAAAGCTCCAAATGTGGGATTTCAACATGTTTAGGGGGAATAGCTCGAACAATGTCAAGAGAAAGTGGGCTCGCAACATCAAATGTGGGCACACTAAACTTAGATTGATTCATATAGGCAATTTGTTGTTGTAAAGAAGAGACAGTTTGTGCGAGATTGTTAATGGTCGCTTCAGTCGAAGAGTTCATATTAGACGTGTTAGATTGGGATGGAGGTATTATGTTATTGAAAGAAGGTATTGATTGAGAGTAAGGTGGTGGGACACTATGATAGTTAGTCATAGGAGATGATTGGAAAGGAGGAACACTACAAGGAGGAATGGAATGGTTAAATGAATTGCCCCCTTGCATCATGTTCATTTGTGGAGATGTAATAGGAACACTCATTGAAGGAATGAATGAAGAAGTCGGATTAAATGAAGGAAGAGGGTTGATTGAAGAGGAAGGATTGCCCCCATGACTGGTGATCATAGGGGGAATGTCTTGTATAGAAGTAGTCATTATGTTTGATGTAAAGGTAGGTATTCTAGCAATAGAAGTTGTCAGAGGAATAGAATGATTAACTTGAGTGGGAGGTTGTGTATAACCTAAAGTTTCAGCACAACTCTTCATAGGCATCACATTCGAATCCACAATGTGTGCAATACCATGCAAAATATCAATTCCATTCTTATCACTTTGAACCATACGTTTTAGACCCTCAATTAATGAAAGAGCTTGACTATCGGGATACTCTTGAGACATCCATTGCTGAAAATCATCAAATTGGTTATCCAATTTCGAAAGTTGTTCTACAGAAACCTCATGGAGAGCTTCTTCATCATTAGGAGGATTAGAGGAATTACCCGTGTCCTCGTTAAAAAGGCCATTCAAATTAGGTTCCATCTCCTCGGTAATTAAACCTTGGAAAGACTTAATTCTAAGGCTTCGTCTAACGGGAATAGTGTAAGTAGGGCTTATTGTTGTAATGAACCCTACCGAGATTGTTGGAAAATGCAAAATTTGAATTTTGAAAAAGAGAGGGAAACTAAAATTTTGAATTTTGTGCTTTTAGAGGGAATACTAAGAGCAATGCAAGTTTTGAATTTTAAAAGTTGACTCAATTTCACGCAAAATTCAATTTTGAAAGCGGAAATCAAAGTTGGTGTAATTAAACACTTAATTTCAAAAGTCACAAATTGCAAGAATTTGAATAAAGCACTGAAATTTCGAATGAATGCCAACACACTTTTCAGATTTAGGATAGTAAGAAGCACAATTTTGACATGAATTTCAATTTCAATGATTTTTGAATGATTAGGAGCCTTAATCCAAGCAATCACTAGACCAACTTTGACTTTAATTTTGAAAGTGTTAGAATTGATAAAATCAGCCAAAATTATGGATTTTAGCAGAAAAATACAGTAAGATCTAGCTCCCAAAATTTCAGAAAAAATGTCGGGGACAATGGCGCTCGGGGTGCACACGGTCCTCGCAACTTTTTTCCAAATTTTTAGGGATGAAAGATATTATGATTTTATTGCGGAATCCAAAGTTACAGCTGATTTGGAAATGTTTTGGTCAGTGAAATTATCAGTCAAAGGTTGAATCAAGAGGGTTTCAAAAATTAGGGTTTTGACACTTAACCACTTAATTTTCAGAATTAAAGCAGAAATATGAATTGATAATTTGTAATAGAAGGGTAGATCTAAAACAAGCATTAACAATTAGACATTTCACAAGCTTAATTACTAAAAAGAAAATTTTAGGGTTTTTATGCAATTAACCTCTAAAATTTGCAAAAGATCAAACATGAAAATGTAATTAAGGAAGCAAATTTTCAGATCTAACCATGAATAATCAGAAAGGATGTTCACGTCGGGTTCACCAAAATGTAAAGCGGAAAATCGCGATTGAACCCTAAGTGTTCCCCCCACCACTCCGAGGAGAGGGGAAGGAGGTCACTAGGGTTGACGGTTTTCACTTAGGAGAGACTTTACATTCAAAAGAGGGGTTGAAACCCACAAGATCCAATCCCACACAATGAAAGATTGGATTCTAAATGAGTTTCAAGGGTTAAGACAACAAGGCTACCCTCTTTTGTAAAGAATGTAGATAGAAGGATTAAGCTAGGAATGCATGAAAAGTGAGAAAGATTCACTTATAAACGGAGATAGGAATATAGGATGAAGCTGCAGACCTGGAATTAGCAGTAAAATGTCGAGACGGTGCTATCTTGCAAATTTGAGCAAAAGTTGATGGGACGATGGCGCCCGGCGTGCACACGGTCCTCCGAAAAATCCGCGAAACGAAGGGGGATCTGTTCGTCTCTGCACAAGGATTCCAGATCTTCAATTACAGCCGCGTACCTGCAACCTACACACAGAAAAGAGAGGACGATTGGGGGGTTAGGGATTAGGGGTTTGCCCTTAGGTCAAACCCTGGTTTTGGAATTAACCAAGAAATGAGAAATGTTGTAAATGTAAATGATTGTAATGTAATAAAGTACCAATACCTTGTTGTGAGAATGTTTGTATTCTTACATGCGAAGGTGTAAGTGTTGTTGTATGTTGTATGTTGTATGTGATCTCCTCTTCAATGGTTGAATCCTTGTCTTGAATGCAACACTTAGCCTTGAATGGAGACTTAGAATGATCAATTGCTTGAAGGAATGCTTGAATGCTTGAATGTCGCTTCTGCGTCTTGTACACATATGTCCTCCCTTTTTTCATCTACCCTTTTTGAGAGGGGAAATGTAGTTTATATACTTGCCAATTAGGGTTGATAGACTGATTTTTCCAACCTTAGGTCGACCTGGGAAGATTATTTTCCAATTTGCAAACATAAAGACCCGAGGACCAAAAGAGACCGGGCCCAAAAATAGGGCCAGGGACCAGGGCGTTGGGCGCCATGGTCCTGGGGGACCAGGGCGATGGGCGCCCTAGTCCTGAAGGACCAGGGTGCTGGGCGCCATGGTCCCACCTCTAGGGACAGCAGGGTGCAAGGAGGATCAGGCCAGGGTGCTGAAAAATGCAGTTTTTGATGTCATGAACAAGTTTCAGGGTCTCCATTCAGGTTCAGTGTTGCGTCGCCATTGTGAAGACCCAAATGCAGTCAAAATTGCAAGTGTCGCAATTTTAGGACGCTACAGGTACTCAAATGATTCCTTGGGCAAAGGTTTAGTGAAAATATCTACAATCTACTCTTTATTGTTCACATAAACCAGTCTAACTTCATTTGCTCCTACCTTTTCCTTCAAAAAGTTGTACTTGATAGATATGTGCTTTGTCTTAGAATGAAATACCAGATTCTTTGATATATCAATAGAAACAGAGTTATCATAGTGATATAGGAGCAACATACTAGCACGTAGCAAACATTTTGTAGTGCTTCTTAACCAAAACACAACGCTTTCATCAGTCAACTTAGTGCATAATCTATCTCATACTGGTAGAAATTCCAGTAGCGCTTTCATCAGTCAACTTAGCGCATAATCTATCTCATATTGGTGAAAATTCCAGTAGTGCTTTTCAACATCAACCTAGCGCATTCAAACATTAGTGTAGCGCTTCAGAGGCATATCATAATGCTTCCAGTTCAAACAATAACGCTTAAACATGACATATTAGAGTGTAACCTACCCAGAACGATCATCATCAAATAGTCTAAGCTAGCGCATAGTAAAGGCAACTTAGCACATAGAGAACATTTTGTAGCGCATCTTGAACATTCATTAACGCATTCAGTCTCTATCTTAGCGCATGATCAATTTTAGGGAAAAATAGAGAGCAAATCCAGTACTTTGGGAGAATTTTGTCGACAGTTTCAGATACCCTTTCAGGTCCTTTAGCAAACTCTGCAACAATACTTTGAATCCGATCATCAGTGAGAAAAATTCCAAAATCAACAAGTTTTTCAAATCTTAAACTAGCTTGGGATAAGACTTCATCCAACAAAATCAGGAGTATCAGAAACAGTGATCAAAGTTTCACTATCCAACGGATTCTATCAAAACAAATACTTAGTTTAATCCTTAAGTTGTCAAATCAAGTTTCCATATCAGGAGACTTTATCCATATCATTTGACACACTTTGTCATGGAGGCAAATCTAACTAAACCTCTACTTGATAAATTAAGACTTGAGTATTCATGACGAAGTATCCAAATCCAACATCAACGTCAACCTTTGATCATTCATGTATGACCACTCCTCATATTTTGAGAAGAATAATTCTTCATCACAAAACTAAGTTGAAGAAGAGACAACCTAGTTCTAAGGTACTTACGAAAAGGAATAAATCTCTATATCAATCGTCAACGCTTTGCATCACATCTCGCATTCTTGTGTCACATGCGATTGTATATCCAAGGCAAAACAAATGAGTTTGACAAGGAACCTTTGAGAAGTAGGGCTTACATTCAGAAAGCAACATTCAACCAACACCTAAATTGTGGAGGAAGGATTAACCCCGCTTTGTTCCCATAGTTTTGTATCACATATAATGAAGCTCAACTTGAACCACCAACACCACCAAGAACTCCCATAGAAGAAAAAGAATTCATCACAGTAAAAATATATTGAATGCCCGTTGTCACTCGATCTCAGAGAAACAAACAAAGGGAATCACAACCAGAATTGAGTATGGATCATAGATTATCCAATCTTTTTGATGAGTATGCCAATATGGGTGAAACATAGATCATAGAAGAACTTCTCCAAGAATGTCAAGAAAACATGACATTCTAAAAACTCATTGAAAGACTTATCGAAGCAGACAAGGAAAAATATCTACTCATGCTAACTAGCAAAGGAGTCCAAATTCTTGAATATTTTGATATCGAAAACTTAAGGAATATAGATGAGAGAATTTAAAGAACAAGGTCTAGAAATTATGCCTATCAAGAACAACAAAGAGAAGAAGAGGCACATGGTCCGAAAAACACAAGCGAACCATATAACACCCATGAACAAGATCATACCCGCAATTGGGACAATCTAAATGAAAGAGGGGAAACATCCCCTCGGAGAACGAATACGCCCATGGTTGCTCTTACACAACAAATCCAAATATTGCAAAGGCAAATGCAGGACATGCAACGAGGAACTACGATACGATACTCCTTGGACGAGATCTACCATTATCCTTTTGAAAGGAGATTGAACATAATACCTTTTCCCCAAATTCAAATATATCGAAGTATGACAAATACGATGGTAAAAGTGATCCCCATGATCACGTTCGGGAATTTTGTACCATGAGCCTAGAGTTTTCTCACGATGACACTTACTTAATGAGATTATTCCCAAGAAGTTTGGGAGGGAAAACAATGGAGTGGTTGTCTAAGCTTACACCTCCCATCGGATCATTTGATGAGTTGGTAAATAAAATTATCACACAATACTCCTATAAAATTCAACACGCAATCACCATGCTGGATGTGTGTAACACCAAATAAAAGAGCAATGAAACGTGGGTGTTTCTTCAGTGGTGGAGATGCATGGTTTTAAGATATCCTCGAGACATTCCTGAGAAGGAAAAGATGGAAATCTTCATTGATAATCTAAATAGTGAGATGAGTTATCAACTCAAACTCCAATGCATACCATCTTTTGCCAAGTTGATAGAAAACAGAATCCAAGTAGAGGAAGCCTGCATCAAGAAAGGAACATTGAAGTTCTTTAAAGAAGGTGTCAGTTCATCAAACACAAACCCCTTTAACAATCAAAACAACAACAACACTTTAGACAAATCAAGATTTTGGACAAGGAACAAAAATGTTGTTAATGATGGGGTAGTTGATGCCAACAATGTGAAGTCTAAACAACTAGTATTGGCTTTATTAGGTAACCCAACATCTAACAAAGATCAAAAAAGTGTTAACCAAGGTGTCAATGCCTATGCACATAATCCCAATCAAGGAAATCCAACATCAAACACCAACAAAAACTACCAAGGCAACAACACTAACCAAGGCAACGACATTAACAAAGGGAATAATACAAATTAGAGAGGAAACACCAACACATTCCCATATAGACACATCTACACACCATTAGGACAAGCCTTAGAATCAGTGTTTCAAGAACTCTTGGCAAATAATATTATCGCATTGCCAGCCATGAACAACTTTGAACCCCAGGTCAAACCACCATGGTGGAATGACTCGCATTTTTGTCATTTTCATCGAAACAAAGGACATCACACAAATGATTGCATGAGGCTGAAGAACATCGTTCAGGACATCATCGATAGAGATGATTTAAGAGTTGGCGGTCTCAAAACAAATGGTGACCATGAAGCCTTTAAAATCCTCTTCCAAATTACAACAAGGGAGGAGCTTCTACATAAAATTATACCAAAGGAGCTCCTATAAATCACCTATACGAGAACATCATTAATCACATATTGACATATGACAACCAAGTAAATGTCATAAAAATCAAGAACAAGCAAGAACACACGTCGATCAATGTGACAACCAGAGCACAAAAATACATCTTGAAGGGGAACACATCAACATCCACAACCCTCCCCAAGACTCAATACAGCTTTGTTGATCAACTACGGAGAACTCCTGCTCAGATATCCATACTTGAGTTACTCAAGCTCTCGCCAAAACACAAAGACATCTTAGAGAAAGCACTTGTTGAAATAAATGTTCCTAAAGATCTGGACATTGATCGATTCCAAGCCATGGTGGCTCATATGACAGGGCCTCGTAACCTTACCTTTTCTGAACACGATGATGTCTCCTTGAATCATCCACACAATATCTCGCTCCATATCAAAGTCTTAGTCTATAAACATCGAGTAAAAAAAGTGTTAATAGATGGAGGAACTGGTCTCAATATCTGTACTTTAAATCTTATCCATGCATTGGGCTTCTCTAAGCAGTCTATTGATCCAAACAAGAAGATCACCATCAAAGCCTATGATGATGAAGAAAGGTCATCCAAATGAACGGTAATACTATTTATTCAGGTAGGACCCATACAAAAGGACACTATGTGCCAAGTCTTAGACATAGACTTAACATACAATATTCTATTGGGTCATCCATGGATACATGAAATGCAAGCAGTGCCTTCGACATATCATCAGTGTATCAAGTTTCCATACAATGGACAAGAAATTTCCATATCTGCAGATAATAGCCCTTTTTAACATTGCAATGTTATGGGGGCAGCTCAAGACAACCTGGTTCCACACAACAGGGAGGCCCAAGCTTCCTAGTACCCAATCATCATCAAGAAGAACTCAAGTCTTTATCCATAGACTTTAAGAAAAAAATAAAAATCAAGGACCAAGGCATGGGGGAGTACTCTTTTGAACCCTTATGTCTATCAAAACTGCCAACATCACCAAAATCTTATGGACAACCTTCTGCATCAACACATCAAGCAACACAACCCATCACCAAGTTTGATGAAAAATTTATCCAATTTGGCACACTAGCCAATGAATCAGAAGATAAAGACATCCTTAGTTGGCTACACAAGGATGAAGAAGAAGTCAAAGCTGCTACCATAGAGGTGGCCATACCAACACAACAATATGGAAAGAGGTTCTGGATCATGCAAAGGATGGGATACAATGACAAATGACCTATTGGCAAGCGCTAGGAAGGCATTATAGAACCCCTACAACCTCCTTCATAATTTGCAAGAGATAAAATAGGACTGGGATATATACAACAAGTACCGCCTCGCCATAAGCAAAATAACTATCATAAACCTCAGTAGAGAGCAAAGAAGAAATATAATGAAAACTCATCGCAAGAAGAACTACACCAAGCAATAGGAACAATAAGGAACGAGAAAGAATATCAAGACCACGAGAGATGACAAGAGGAACTAGCCATTCAAAGGGAAGAGGCTTCTTATAAAAAAGTGCATAATGTGTGAAGAAGGGAAAATGTAGCAAGGTAAGATTAGATGGTTAGTATTCAAATGAAGCATTCAAACACATAAAACACAAAGAATAACCATTTATACCTTGCTATTTTACCTTCTCCTTCAGATTGAGCTTGATGAAGTGAAGGTGCCCCTTGATGATGCTCCACTTGATGTGCTCCTTTGATTGATTGATGTGGAATGCTCTCCAAATGCTCAAAAATATAGATTGATGGATTATTGGATTTGATGGATTTGAGAGAGGATTAGAAGAGGATGAGAGAATAAATAAGAAGCATGACAATGCATGAGAAGTGGATGATTTGTGAAGAGAATTAACTCCAATTTATAGATCAGAGAAGGCCAATGGAGGGCCAAGATTGATTTGATTATGAAGGGTTGAGATTGATTTGAGATAGAAGGCATGGATCAAGGGTGCCTTAGGAAAATAAACAGGAATATAAAATTCCTTTGGAAAAAGGGGGGAGAAATTTGAATTTCAAACTTGAGGAATTGAAAATTCTAAAATAAGGATGCATTGAGGGATTCAAAGAAATTTGAATTTCTTTGAGAGACTCAGTGTTGATGTGACATGAGTGGGAATTAAAAATTGAGGGATAATGATAAGCATGATTAATGAGAGATTCTAGAAGGATTAATTAGGCTAATGGGATTAGGAAAAGTGATTTGTAGGAATCACATGACTAGGTTAATTAATTAGAATTAATTAACTGAGTGGGTTTAGAGAAAATAATTATTGAGATGACTTTAGAAGAATAAGGGAATAATTTATTTATTTCATAAATTAATTATTGGACAATGGTGACGGGATTAATTAAATTAGATTTAATTGATTTTGAGAGGAATAAGGATAACACAATTAAATTAATTAATTGTGTTGATAGGCTTAAATTAATTAAATATTAATTTTAGGTGTCTAAATTTTGCCCCTCTTTGATATAGCGTCGTGAAATGATGTTATATCAAAGAAGAATAAAACATAGTGGAAGAAAAGGATAAGGACTAGTAGCATGATGCCCCAGTCATGAGATGAAGAAAAGGATAAGGACTATTAGCATGATGCCCCAGTCATGAGATGAGGAAGAATGATGAGGAGGAAGGATGACGAGTAAGCAGTGGTGTGCCCCCTTGAGAGGACATGCGAGTTTGAATAACACGGGTGTGCTCTCGAAAGGAATTAGAAGAATAAGTGATGAAAGGATGAAGGATGAGTTGGAGTGTTGTTAATGAAATGAGACAAAGAAATGATAAATGGATTGGATTTCTTGTTGAGCAAGTATAGAGAGAAAACCTAGATTTGATATTGCCATGGATAGTCTACACCACTGGTTATAAGAACCAGGATGATATGAAGATCTGAGGTGTGGACTGACGCTCATTCAAACGGGAATGCCTTGCACACAATCATGCAAGTGTTGATAAACACTAATGTAGGGTTGTCGGTTCATATAAGGAAGACCTTCAAACACACCATGCCTTGAAAACTATGCCCCATTATACACCAACCAAGACATACCAAGATATAGGACGATCAAGGCAGTCCTGAACAAGTATAGTCCTGGGACACAAAATGAAAACAAAGCAAAAAGCTCAAGCATGCAAACAAAATGCACATGACCAACTGATATCTCTTGCCAAGAGTAGGATATGGATTTGGATAAGTTGTTGAACTAGGGAAGGAGGCATCTCGATGGGCAGGTGATGGATTGATTGATGGATGACAAAAGACAAGTTGGATGTGGAAGATCTACAGATGAGAGGATTGTTGCTTGGATTTGATTAGCATAGTATGGATGGGTGCTTGGATTGGGAACAAGTCAGTGCAAGCTCAGGTAGATGGGGAAAGCTCAGTTTGATGGATTGGATAGGATTAGAAGAAGGATAAATGATTAGATAGGATGAAAAAGGGGGATGGATGATTGAATAGGATTGGATTGGGGATGGGATTAATGATTGAATTGGAAGAGATGGAGAATATGATTGGATAATATAGGATTGGATTATAAATTGGATTGGATGGGGTGGATTGGTGGATAGGATTTGATTGAATGGAACCAATGACAAGGGAGAACCAAGGATTGGTAAGAGGATGGATGAATGGAAGGAGGGAGTTATTGTTTGGATAGGATACAGATGGATGGAGTGGATGGATATGGATAAGATATGGAGGAATAAAGGATGGAGGGTAGGGTGATGGAGACCCAAAGACTATGCTGCAAAGGAGTGTAATGCCCCACACTAGAGGTAGTGGAATTAAGGATGTAAGGATGGTGGATAAAGATGTATGAGTTTGAAGGATAATGTGTAATGGATATGGATGGTAGTGAATTCAAGGCTTAAATGCTCCAAACCATGCATGCATATACATTATTTTGCCTCTTATATGATCAAGATGAAAGATAGGAATGGAGGATTTATTTTGATAGGATGAGGGATATGAGATGGAGGATATGATAAGATATTCAAGATCAAAGATATGAAACGAGAATGGACTTAGATATGATGTAGATGGATGGGAGGATTGTGTGGATGAAGGTTGCCCCCAAGTGTAGAGTGCAAGGGGATGAGGGGATTACACGTGACGCTTGTTTGCCAATTTTTCATCATGATACTTACCCAAGGCGCCACAAGAAGTGGTTTTCACCATTGGATGAAATGATTTTTCTTTACTTTTTCCTGATTTTTTTTGCATTTCTTGATTTTTTTGATTTTTTTGATTTTTCAATTTTTGGAATAGTTTGGATGGAGAAGGATAAGGATGAGTGGATATGGAAGATAGTGGATGCATGAAAGAGGAAGGGATGACTCAAGCATCTAGTTCCATAGATGGTATCCCTTAGTATTGCTCTCAACTAGAGGTATGCTCATAGATGTTGGTAACAATAATTGGGGAGATGAAATGGATAGGGGATGGAAGATAAGGATGAGTGGATATGGAAGATAGTGGATGCGTGAAAGAGGAAAGGATGACTCAAGCATCTAGTTCCATAGATGGTATCCCTTAGTATTGCTCTCAACTAGAGGTATGCTCATAGATGTTGGTAACAATAATTGGGGAGATGAAATGGATAGGGGACGGAAGATAAGGATTTGGAAAGGATTGGACTAACGGAATGGGATTGTGAAAAATGGATGGTGGATAATGGATGGGGTTTTGAAGAATTTGTGGAAGATCAACATTGGCACACACCTTGAAGGGTGGTAGAGTAGTGGAGGAGAGTGTTTTAAATTAGATGGGGGATAGAGTGTGGATTTTGGGAAATGAGGACCCAAAATAGACGAAGGGGTTGATGGAGTTGGGATGGTGGATTTTGGGACATAAGGACCCAAAATGGATTTTGAAGATGGAGGAGTGTTAGATGGAGGATTTGAGGACTTATGAATGGATGGAGCTTTTGGATTAACAAGTTTGGATGCCAACTTTTATTTTTGGGGGGGATGCATTGCTTCTTTGGGAATCCACATAGTTTTTGATTTTTTCTTTTGGGGCCTTTGTGGCCTTTTTGACTTTTCTTTCTTTGGGATCACATTTTTCTTCTAAGCGTTTCGTTTTGAGGGGACATGTTGATCCTTTGATTTTTGTGGATTTTGAGCTTTATGCTTTTTAGATTGGGCATCTAAATTGCTTCCAATAGCAATGGGATGGGTGCATGAGGATGAAGGATTGATGGATTTTATGGATGGGATGGTGGAGAGATAGTGTTGGGAGGCATCCAAGGATGTGTGCCTTTGTTGATCTTGCTTAGAGATTGTTTGAGGTGATGGAGTGGTGGATGGAGGGATGTAAGGACCCAATATGGATGGAAGGGATGGAGGATTGAGCTTTGGAACATAGGGGCCCAAAATGGATGGAAGGAATGAAAGGATTAACTTTGGAACATAGGGTCCCAAAATGGATACGGAAGATGGGGGATAACAGGATTTTGATTTGTATGAGGGAAATTTGGATTTAGGAGGAATAGAGGATGTACCAACATCTTGAGCATTATCTTGAGGACCCTCATTATTTTGGAAACAAGATGTGAGTCCATTTTGAGGGGGATGAGATATGGAAGGAAGATTAGGATCTTTAGATGGATTGGGATCATGACATGGAGATGAAGGGATACTTTGATCTTGAATAGGGAGGGTATCATTAGATGGAGTGGGAGGGGTGATTGGATCATGAGATGGAAGAGGATCATGTGATGATAGAGGAATCATATGATCACGAGAAGAAGTGGAGGGGATGGGATCATTAGATGGAGTGGAGGGAGATGCATCATGAGATGGAGAGGCTTCTATGCTAGTATGCTTTGGAACAATCTTTTGGCATGTTTGGCGTTGTGGGGATTGTGTGATGGAGGAACGCATGGAAGCTTTGATGTGAGTAGATGGGGAAATGAGGGTATCATTAAGTGTGGGGGATTGGGATTTGTTTTGAGGTGGAGGTGATTGGGGTGGATGGAGGACTTGAGGAGACTTGGCCACTTTTCTTTGAGGTGATGATTTTGTCTCCTTTGCTAGCATGTCTTGGATAAGATTATGGATGAAGGATTTGGAGGACATGGACACTATGGATTTTGGAGGACATGGACACTATGGATTTTGGAGGATTGGGATTAGATAGAGAATTGGGATTGGATGGGGGATTAGGATTAGATGGAGGATTAGGATAATGGATTGGGGAATTAGGATTAATGATTGGAGGACTATGGAGTAAAGGATTTGGATGGGGAGTAGAGGTAATGAATGCATTGTAGAAGGATGGGGATTGGGATGTAGATGGGGGGGGAGATGGAGGTATACATATTAGGCTAGAGGAGTATGTGGGTGAGGGATAATATGGAGATATGGATGGGGAATAAGATGGATTTCCCCTGTCGAAGGTAGAGGAAGGATAGGAGATATGGTATAGATTGGGATTGGGTGTAATGTGGTGAGATGGGATGGATGAAGGTATGATAGGTGAGTGGGAGATTATGGGATTAACTTGGTAGGTAGGTTCATGAATTTCCGTGAGCATCTTCTCATACGAAGCTTTGAAATTATGGGTAGTAATATTGAGAGTGAAGGATTAGATTGAAATTGGATGAACATGTTTTGGAGGGGAAAGATTATGAAGATGATGTTAAATGAAGATGAGGATTAGAACTTGGCTTGGAATGATGGTGGATTAGGACTTGGCTTGGAATGGTGATGGATTAGATTTGATTAGATTTTGATTGGATTTTGATTTGGATTGGAATTGATTTGATTGGATTGATTCTTGGATTAGGACTTGATCGGATTGGTCCCTGGATTAGGACTTGATTTGATTGGATTAGTTGATTGATTGAATGGATTGGATTGAATTGGATTGGATTGGATTGGTTGATTGATTGAATGGATTGGATTGAATTAGATTAGATTGGATTGAACTGGATTGGATTGATTGAATTGGAATGGATTGAATTAGATGGATTAGATTGGATTGGATTGGATTGGATTGGATTGGAGAATTTCTTGGATAGATAGAAATGGATTAAAGATTTGATGATGGCAAGATGGAATTTGGAAAGAGCGATGATTGATTGGTTGTGGGGGATGGACTTGGCAAGAGATGTCAAGTAAAGAAAACACAACAGTCAAAAGAAGTTAGACTCAAAAGACACTCATGCTCCTTCACAACATATCCTATGGCGAGAAAAGACAATAGTCAATGGATCCCAATTGGTTTCCCAGCTACGCTTACCCAGAGCGGACACTTAAATGCTTGACCCCACTGGCTCCCTTCCATGACACTCACTTCTCTGGGGCAGCCAAGCATCAATTCCCATGAAAACTCCTCATGGTGAACTTTGTGTCTCTACTAAGGGCCGTAAAAATATGGGCGGCTTCGAAGGTCCGACCTCCTGCACCAATGACTAGAAGGTTTTTGGCCACTATGCACAAGGTGTTTAGTATGGCTTCCCGCTAGGAGCTACCCTTCATAGTTGCGTAAGCACAATTGAGGCCTATAGCCCAATGAAGCACCAAGAACTTAGTAGTCATGCAAGCATGATTGAGATCTCTAGGATCCTACTAAGCACCCAATGTGAGAGTGAACTCTCATATAGCCCCAACCATTGACCCTTTCATAGTCAATGGCCTATTTATTATAGTGAGTTGGGAACCCCAGGTCAGGGTGTACTCACTTGGGTCATTCCGCTCTTACCTTCTCAAAGAGCAAGTTGGGAGGGTAGGCCCTCTAAGGGTAAGCATGCAATCTAGCAAAAAAAGGGTTGAGGGTCGGGATTTCTGATTGTCTATGCAGACAAGAGCATACTCTCCTACCTCTACACTTTCCTCAAGCACAAAAAGCAAGAGTTCTTTTACCCCTAATTAAAATATAAATGCCTAAAATAAAAAGATTAAGAAAAAAAACAATATTTGGTTGGATTTCCTTAGGAAACCTGCAAAAAAGTGGATTAGTAGTTTGAAAATGAAGTCTTCAATAAGCATCTTGCAAAAGACAACAAAATGACAAAAATATTTTATTTTTTTATTTTTTAGGGAATGAGTAGAAAAACAAGAATAACAACTTTTCTACTAATGACAAATGTGGATTTGTAGGAAACTTTGATGGGTAAATGGGGTTTGACTAGGTTTTTGCCACTTTCCAAGTGATAGGCAAGCATAAAATGGGGATTTTGGAGGAGAGATGAAGGAATGGAAAAATTTGTCCTAGAGGGACAAAGAAGCAAAAATTGGAGATAGACAACATGGAAAAATTTGGAGGTGATTGGATAAAACTAGGAGTTATGGCAAACCCTAAAAATGGAGAAATGTGGGATTTCGGGCTTCAAAAAGTGGAATTTGGGATAAGATCCCCAAGGAAGAAAATGTGAAAAATGAAATGGCGGGGGATGTAGTGAAGTTTGGAAAAAAAAACAAAGTGAAAATAAAAAAGATATGGTGAAAAAACAGAATAAATTTTACTATTTTTTGGGTTTTTTTGATTAATTCCTGCGGTCGCCCTGATTTGCAGATAGTCACGCTAATGCGCTTGTGCTCGCGCTAATAGATAGATTATTAATATTTAAACAGACAGCCAAAAAAACAAAAAAATGCAGATGCGGTGATTAGCAGGCGCTCGCGCTGATACAACTAGAGTTCGCGCCCAAAATTTAAAATTCAATTTTTTTACAAAAACGCTCGTGCTAATCGCAGAGTGGTCACGCTGAAGCGACAACTGAAAAGAAAAGATAGAAGGATGCAAAAGAGGAAGAATGAAGAGGAGGTAGAAGAATTTTAGCGGTGGTTACATTGAAGCACAGTGAGGTGCCTAAAAAATTTTGAAATTTTTTGCGGTCGCGCTGATGCATGAATCCTGTGAAAAAACTTCACAAAAAACTCAATTTTTTTTGTTAAATTCGGGACGTGGGTCCTACCGGGCGTGCCAAAATAAAGAAGGGAAAATGTAGCAAGGTAAGATTAGATGGTTAGTATTCAAATGAAGCATTCAAACACATAAAACACAAAGAATAACCATTTATACCTTCTCCTTCAAACTGAGCTTGATGAAGTGAAGGTGCCCCTTGATGATGCTCCACTTGATGTGCTCCTTTGATTGCTTAATGTGGAATGATATCCAAATGCTCAACAAGATAGATTGATGGATTATTGGATTTAATGGATTTGAGAGAGGATTAGAAGAGGATGAAAGAAGAAATAAGCAGCATGACAATGCATGAGAAGTGGATGATTTGTGAAGAGAATTGACTCCAATTTATAAATTGGAGAAGGCCAATGTAGGGCCAAGATTGATTTGATTATGAAGGGTTGAGATTGATTTGAGATAGAAGGCATAGATCAAAGGTGCCTTGGGAAAATAAACAGGAATATAAAATTCCTTTAGAAAAAGGGGAGAGAAATTTGAATTTCAAACTTGAGGAATTAAAAATTCCAAAATAAGGATGCATCGAGGGATTCAAATAAATTTGAATTTCTTTGAGAGACTCAATGTTGATGTGACATGAGTGGGAATTAAAAATTGAGGGATAATGATAAGCATGATTAATGAGAGATTCTAGAAGGATCAATTAGGCTAATGGGATTAGGAAAAGTGATTTGTAGAAATCACATGACTAGGTTAATTAATTAGAATTAATTAACTGAGTGGGTTTAGAGTAAATAATTATTGAGATGACTTTAGAAGAATAGGGGAATAATTAATTTATTTGATAAATTAATTATTGGACGATAGTGACAGAATTAATTTAATTTAATTTAATTGATTCTGAAAGGAATAAGGATAACACAATTAAATTAATTAATTATGTTGATAGGCTTAAATTAATTAAATATTAATTTTAGGTGTCTACAATGTGCAAGAACCCAATCAAACCAAGGTAGACCCACCACCAGAAGAAATTACTACTCACCAAAGGGAAACAATCTATGAACAAATGCAAAGAATACAAGCACACTCTAATTCTGAATCAGAAAAAATAAAAATACAAGACTAGTATCAATTGTCAGAAATCTTTTCTCACCGTACAACATACCTGTTAAAAGCAGCGAGATACTTTGGGATAGTAATTCTGAAACCGATTCTAATGAATATGAATGGGGTAGTTGTTCAAATATTACTGAAGATATTGAGGTAGATACCATCCACTCATACATATCCCTTTCTCAAGATGGACAAGTCTCAGAATCTCGACCACTTGAATTTGGACCACGACATATCTATGAGGCTAGTGAGAATGAGCAGCGGCAATGAAAACAAGGATACATCAAAGATAATACCATCAAAGACCTTGACAATATCATAGACCTAACCAGTATCCCAAACAACTATAACAATGACTCTATCATGACACTTACCGTGGCCGATCTTAACCCACCAAATGACTCCTCACTGCTCGTATATCCTGATCTCATAGACTGGGAAGAACCTAAAAAACCATGATATACCAATATTCCCAGATGATGAATCCATTGTCCAATATCTATGTTCAGTCAATCCTGAAACATGCTCTACCAGCGAACAAAATAATGATATCTGCAATCAAGGGAGTGCCAAGTCTCTTAGTCTCGAAAATAAAAGAAACAAAGGATCTAATGGTGAAAACCAGTCAATGGCAGTATTAGATCCCCAAAAAGTAAAAATAAAGGACGCATCTGAGGGTGAAAACCTTTTTGAGGCACCTAAAGATGGGAGACTTGACACTCTTCCGGAACATTATCAAGAAAGGTCACCCATATTGATTGAGACAACTCAATCAATAAACATCGATACTGAAGCAACACAAAACCATACACCTAATAGAATCACTCACAAAGAAGGAACAACCAGATTTTATCAAATTATTCAAAGAAAAGCAAATCAATTTTGCTTGGTCATATGCTGATATGCCTGGAATAGACCCGAACCTGATCATGCATCACCTATCTATCGCTCCAGGAGCTAAGCCAGTCAAGCTGAAATTAAGAAAAATGAATCTTCATGTAGCATTATTGGTCAAAGCAGAACTAAAGAAGTTAATAGATGTCGGATTCATCCGACCTATAGACTATGCTGAATGGATTTCAAACATTGTACCAGTTTCAAAACCTGACGGAAGTATCAGAATATGCACAGATTTTAGAGATGTCAACAAAGCATGTCCAAAGGATGACTTTCCTTTGCCAAGCATCAAAATAATTGTGGATCTAATAGCAAGCCACGTGATGTTATCATTAATGAACAGTTTCTCTGGCTATAATCAAATCAAGATAGCTCCAGAGGATCAAGATAAAACTACATTCAGTTGTCCATGGGGAACGTTTTGTTGGAATGCCATGCCTTCCGGCTTGAAGAATGTTTGGGCAACTTATCAAAAAGTTGTGACAACAATCTTCCACGATATGATGCATACCTTCATGGAGGATTATGTGGATGATTTTTTTGCTAAATCATTCACTCGAGTAGAACATCTAGGCATATTAGATAAAATCTTTCAAAGGTTGGAGCAATTCAAGGTCAAACTAAACCCTAAGAAGTGTGTCTTTGGGGTCACATCAGGAAAACAATTAGGCTACATTGTGTCAGAAAAGGGCATTGAAGTAGATCCAGTGAAGGTACAAGCCATCATGGAGATGCCACCTCCCAGGAACATTAGTCAACTCATATCTCTGCAGGGACGACTGCAATCCATCAGGCGATTTATAGACCAACTAGCAAATAAATGTCTCCCATTCAATCATCTACTCCCCAATAACATACCTTTCAGATGGGAAGATAAGTGTGTGGAATCATTCTACCAACTTAAACAATATTTGATGAATCTGCCAATTTTGGTACCACCAATAGTAGTCAAGCCGCTCATTCTCTACATATCAACAATCGAAGTATCATTAGGGGCATTGCTAGCACAAGAAGATCCAAAAGGCAAAGAACAAGCTATATATTACATCAGCAGAACTTTAAACGGATATGAGCCAAATTATACATTCATTGAGAAGGCTTTCTTAGCTGTGGTGTTCGCCTCTCAAAAGTTCAGCCACTACATGCTAGCTCATACAATCAAGCTAGTAGCAAAAAATGATCCTCTCAAGTATTTACTCAACAAAGCAGCTCTTATAGACTGATTGAATAAATGGGTCACGATTCTTAGTGATTTTGATATCCAATACACAGAACGTCAGCTTATCAAAGGATAGGTAATTGCATATCAACTAGTTGAAGCACCAATACCCAATAAACAACCACTGCAGGTGGAATTTCTAGACATGGATGTCCTTACTATCTCACCCAAGCAATGGACCTTATTTCTAGATGGATCTTATACCCAACATGGATCGGGTGTCGGCATCTTGTTCGTCACTCCATAAGGGCACACCATTCCAAGATCTTATAAACTGATGTTTCCATGCACCAACAACATTGTTGAATATGAAGCTCTGGTAACATGAATCAAAATGGCTATGGAATGGAAAATAACAGAATTGAGAGTCTATGGGGATTCTCAACTAGTTATCAATCAGATCAATGATGAATATTAGACAAAGGATGATAAGTTGTTGTCGTACAAGTGAATGGTGGATGATTTCAAACAGTACTTTGTACACATCACCTTTGAACAAATACCAAGGTTGGACAATAGAGTTGTTGATGCAAAGGCCACTATCGCTTCACTGCTGCAAATTCTAGAGAAACATAATCGTTACGAGTTCCTAGTAGAGCAATTGTTCTCCCTAGGCTATAACAATTCTGCATCCCAAGTCATCTATGCCCTAACCGGTTCAGACTCACCTTTATATGGGACAATCTATGATTAACTTAAGAACAATACTCTTCCACCCGACCTATCTCATAACCAAAAATGCAGCTTCATCCGGCAAGCCACCCGGTATACCTTAACTGCTGACACACTTTATCGTCGAGGTCTAGATGGTACTCTTCTTCAATGCCTTGATCGTAACGAATCTTACTCTGCCTTACACAAGCTTCGCGAGGGTATCTTTGGTACGCATTCAAGTGGTCCTACTCTCACTAAGAAACTTATGAGAATGGGATATTACTGGTCGACAATGGAGAAAGAGTCCTATCAATTTGCAAAGAAATTTCCTAAATGCCTAATTCATGGTAATCTTATCCATGCACCAGCATAAGAGCTATAGTCGTTCACCACATCTTGGCCTTTCTGTCAATGGGGACTTGATTTAGTAGGGAAAAATCATCCTTCTTCTTCAAATGGACACAATTTTATTATCGCTGCAACAGAATATTTCACAAAGTGGATTGAAGCAGTCTCAATGACCACTGTAACTGGAAAATAGATTGCCTCATTTATTCTTAATTATCTCATTTGCAGATATGGCATTCTCAGTTCCATCATCACGAACAACAGGCATCCTTTCAAAAATTATGATGTGCGAGAGCTATGTGAACGATTCAAAATCCAACATCGCTTCTCCACACCATACTACCAACAAGGGAATGGTCAAGCAGAAGCATCAAATAAAACAATTTTGAAAATCCTCAAGAAAATAGTAAATGATGCAGGCAAGGATTAGCATGTACAACTCAATCCGACACTTTGGGCATACAAGACTAGTATTTGGACACCTACAGGGGTTGTGCCATATTCATTGGTGTATGGATCAGAAGCAATTCTGCCTCTTGAGGTAGAAATTCCTTCTCTCAAAGTATCTTTGAAGGGCCTCATACCAGATGAGGAATATCAAGTAAACAGGTTGCATGAACTAGAACTTCTTGATGAAAAATGACAACATGCCTATGACCATCTCAAAGCATACCAGCAACGAATGTGCAGAATCTATAATCACAGAGTCATCCCTAAGGCTTTCAAAATTGGTGATCTTGTACTAAAGGAAAATCCCATAAATCATCAAGATCGAGAAAAGAAGGGAAAGTTTGAACCTAACTGTTTGGGTCCTTTTGTCATCATATTAGCCTATGGATCGGGTGTATATCAGTTAACAAATTCAAAAGGGGATGTTCTTGACGAACCAACCAACAACATCCATCTAAATAAATTCTACACTTGAGTCGTCCAATGCATAGAAAAAGCGAAAAAAGCAAAAAAATAAAAAAAAGTGCAATAAAACAAGTAGTGAAAACCTGACAACAGGCATTATTTGTGAGAGAATGAATCCTCTATCTATTAGTACTCATATCTTTGATCCATCTAGTCTCAACTAATGGCCATCGCCCAATACTTATTCATGCAGCATTATCCCGGACATACTTAGCGTAGTCACTGTCCTTGATTATCCAAAAACAGTTCTCCATATCATATCCCACCATGGCTTGGTGATCAATGTATATATCCAAATCGATAGATACCTATGACTAGGGGCAGAATTCCTCTCGCTTTAAGCATTCCGACAACAAACAACAAGGATCGCAGCATGCTAGAAAAACAATGTCAACAACGGCTCATCAGGCTAGAAAACAAGACCATTATTCAATTGCAACTTTAACACACATATGATGGATGATTTTCTGAATTATGATTTGTTTACATATAGCATGAATTTTTGACTATTTTGTATCTTAATTTTGAATCATTAGATCTCCTGAGCTACTCGAGGATGCATTGAGCTAGAGAAGCGATGAAGGAATCTGATATTTTCTTTGGTTTTCTGTCTATGAGGAGATCATTCGTACGGTGCAAATTTGTCTCAAGACATGATTGAAAACATATCATTGAAGACTTTTTCCACTTTGTACATGCAAATGGTTAACTCTTGTCTGTTTTACGCAAGCAACACTTAGGTCGTCTTGGTTCAATTATACCTCGACGCTTGTGTTGCCTTGCAATATCAAACATCCATATAAGTTTTATTTAGGTCATTATGGCTCGATTATACGATTATGCTTGTATTAACTTCAAACATATCAAAATCTCAATGATGACAAACAAAACATAGCAAAAACAAGTGACTAAACAAGAATGACAACGACATAATTAAAGTGATCATTTAGTTGCATATCATTGCAAAACTTGCATTTAGTTGCATATCATTGTAAAACTTGCATTTATTTGCATATCATTGTAAAACTTGCATTTATTTGCATCTCATTCTTAAAACTTGCATTTAGTTGCATATCATTTTAATTTTTCATTAGTCTCACATCATTATCATTATCATACATCTCATTTTCAAGATACATCTCACATCATTACCATTATCATACATCTCATTTTCAAGCTACATCTCATAAATCAAAGTAATAAAAGCAATACATCATCACATTCTCACTCACCCCATCGTAAATCATACATTCACACCATCATCAAAATCAAGAGCATTATTATCTAAGCATCAAATCATCATCACAAAATCTCATATCAAAACATAATGCATATCATCAATCATCATCAATAACACATCACATGTGGATCAAAGAAAATCAATGCCATGTATATATATCTCAAAAAATGGTTGAAATGTACAAGGGATATCATCTCTGTCAAAATACTATAAAATGATTAAAAAAACAACAGAGATAGGTCTCTCAGGTATGACTATCTTCTGAGGCTGACGGTCTCTCAGTAGATGTCCCAATCCCTAGATCTCCACTAGGTGGATCACGTCAGGCAGGCCTCGTAACTCCTCTTCTCTCTGTCCTTGTATGACTATGGTCGGATCGACCAAACACCACTGCAACATAGCTAGGAGCTCGGTGACCTCGTGGGACCACCTCCTCGTATAGGCACCTATAATACTCAACCTCCTTAGCTGAGTACTATATCTCTCTTAGCGTGTCCCGAACTGGGGCACTAGTTCTCGCTCTCTCCAACCTATCAACAAGATCCTCTGCCTGACCTCGATGCTCTCTCTCCATATCCCACTCTGCAATGATCTGTGTAATTTGGTGTTGTTGCGCTAACACCAATGCCTACAACTCCTGCACTGTGACCTGTAGCGTTCTAATATGTGAATCCTATTGATGGGTGGGTACCTTAATCTAAATGGGTACCTTTGTTGTGGTTCTACCCACCCCTATCCCTGTCTGAGGTGCTGGTGGAGGTAGAACATCAGATCTCCTCCTCTAGGCAGGTCATCTATCATCCTCTATACCACCCACCGCAGCTAGCAAAGTACCTACCCTACCAACCCCACCAGCACCGAGAATGATACCACCTCCTCTATCTCCTCTTCCTATATCAAAATCACCTCTACCACCTCCTTCATCATCTCCACCTCCCTCTCCTACCTCCTCATCTCTCCGTCTGGCTCCCCCTCGCCTCTGTGGCTGCTCATCCTCATCATCATTAAAAGTAGGTAGCATCTATGTCAGATCATATATATGTGCCACTGCATGTGCCATAGAGTATGCTGAAAGCTCCTCTTTCATCCCAACATCAACAACCCCAGCCCCATAATCCCAGATCTGTCCTGCCAGCGTCATATACTCCTCCACCGCTACTACACTATCCAGAGTAGGTCCCCACTCCGGCACATCCTGTCGCCAATGAGCATATAAACAAGCTCCCTGAGGCATGCCCTGTTGTCTACCATACTGTCGCTGAACACAGCTGTGCAAGAATTGCTCAATAATAAAGGGTGTCTGTCGGATCAAGTACCTCGACATATATACATAGGGCATCTCTAGCCCATTCTTTACCCACACCTCGCAATCCATATACGGTCTCCAAATGACCATATCGATATCATCTAGTGCTCTTCACCAATGCTCTAGTTTGCCCAGCTTACGCTAGACAACTACACCTGTATACCCATAAACATATGCCCGACCCACTAGCCTATCCCTGTCTACAAGCGGTCTCAACACAGGAATGTGCTCCCAGACCCACACCTGTAACAATGTCACCCAGCTAATAAACTAGTGTATCCCATATATACCACCTGGTGAAGCTCTCTGTAAAGATGGGCCAACATACAAGACCCCCATGCAAACCTGCGTCCCTGCATCACCATATCCTCTAGCACCAATCCCCATCCCACAGCTAGTCCCTTCGACCTACGGTCGGGACACATAAATCCACTTATGAACCCTGCTAGTACTGATGGAAGCAGAGCGTAACCAAAATCCAAGAACTCCTGCCATGGGATCTCATACCCACTGATCTGATCATCTTGGAAGATGCAACAGAGAGCCTCTGTCCCACCCTCCTCGGTCTACTCATACAACAACAAGGCCCCAACTATAGGAATCCACATAATTCGATAACAGTCCTCTGGTGTGACTGTCATCTCTCCTGTAGCCAAGTGGAAGGTGTTCGTATCACTATGCCACCTCTCTGCCAACACTGTCAATAAACCCTAGTTAATGATATACCAAGGCATGTCTAATAAAGAGGACAACCCACATCTCTCAATCACATCTTTGTCAACCTGTGATAAGCGTGGAATCAATCACCATGGTCTCATAAATTGCTCTCGAGACTGGAGCACGCCACGCTCTGCCTGCAAGACAACAAGTATCCATCATCAGTTGCAGTAGCCTTCATATTATAAGCCTGTGGTAAAGCTCTTAGTACTTTAAAAATTATTTTTTCTTCACTCAAATATCCACCACAACATTGAATTCCCAAAACAATCTCATTAACTCTCTCAATAAAAGCAGTAATCTTTTCATCTTCTTCCATCTTTAGGTTCTCATACCTCACCCGGTAACCATCAAGTTTAGCAATTTAACAGTAGGGTCACCTTCATTCAAAGTCTCCAATTTGTCCCATACATCCTTTGCAGTTGATTTGTCGGTCAATCTCATTATTTGTTGATCAAAAAGTGCACACAAAAGGGCTTCTCTAGCTCTACAATCATTTTCAATGTCCTTATCCAAGCCTGCTAGAGGAGGATTGACAGATCCTGGATTATGAGGTATATAACCTGTAGTCACACAAATCTGTCCAGCTTAATTAAATAAATATTTGCTATTTATTTGATTAAAAATACACTAGCCATGAGTTAATTAATTAATATTTAATTAATTCATCTTCAACCATTCTCTTATTAATTAAATAAATTATTCAATTTATTTTAATTAATTCATTAAACCAAGTTCACAAATCAATTAAATAAATAAAATCTATTTATTTAATTAAATCCCCCTCTTCCTCTTTTAAATAAATTAAATTAAACATTTATTTAAATCATTATCCCCCCCCCACTTGCATTTTTCTACAAATGCAACTTGCACATATTTATTGAAATAAATGAATTTTTATTTTAATAAAATCCTATTTTCCCTCACCCACCAAACCCACTTGCAAATCTAATCCCCTTCTAGATTCTTCTAACCCCTTCCTAATTAGCCTAATCCATCCCCTAATTATTGTCACATTCCTAAGCAAAATGGAGTCACTTCTCAAAGACTTCAAAAGTCTTTGAAAAGCATTTAATGCTTTGTGTGCTCAACAATTTAACCTCTAAAGTCTTCCAAGACCACTAATGGCTCTTACATGACCATTTATGGCTCTTACATAACCATTTATGGTTATTTCAACTTGTCTCCCCAAACATTTATTACTTTGACCATGTTTATCCCTCTTGTCTTTGCACAAGAGTTTATCCATTGGATAAAAGCTTTATTCTTTGAATAAAGAGTTTATTCACTCAACCTAACCTTGACCTTAACTCCCAAAGTCATATCAAACATTTAATGCTTATTCCCTCTCCTCTCAACCTATCTCACATTGACACTTGTCATCTTGGGATTGGGTTGAAAGCTCTCACATGGATCTCAAACCATTCAATCCTGACCCTTGTTGAGATTGCTCAATCTCAACCATCCATTGCTCCATTTTTCCTATAAATAGAACCAATTTCCTCATAATCCAGATCCTGAAAGTTTGTATGCATTTAACCTATAGGCATTTTAGAGAGCATTTAGCATAGCAAACTAATATCTTGTTATTTTGGTTAAAATCAATCATTTTTAATAGCATCTAGTATTTTAGCTTTTCATTTTACATTTGGAGCAAAATACTCAAATCTCAATCCTCCATAAGCATCCATAGTGCAAAAAGCTGCTGAGAGCTACACTATTTTGGAACTTGGAGAGGAGAGGAACAAAGGAGAAGGAGCCAAGAGCATGTTAGGAGGCATTTGGAGATGCCTCATCATATTTGCTTCTTTAGTTAAATATTCTTTCATGTTCTTAGTATCTCTTTTGATATGCCTGTTTAGATTAGCTTTTGGTTAACTAACACTAACAATTTCTTGTGTCTTGTGTTGTTTGTCATTTGCTAACCTTGTCCATTTTGCAGAGCATCATTTGGTGAACCCGACGTGAATCCAAACACCCAAAAGATCATTTATTTTTAACCAATAACATGTTTGAATGTTGAAATTGTCACACAGGTTGCGCTTTAGCACTATTGATCACGTTATGGTGCTATTGAAACTTATTGTTCTAGCGCTATTGTTCTTACAATAGCGCTATTGTTCTTACAATAGCGCTATTATATCAAGTTTAGCGCTATTGACATTGTTTGAGCGCTTTTGACCCTATTTTGGCACTATTGATCCTGTTTGAGCGCGTTTGTCTTCTCTATCTTTTTTTTCTTTTAGCGCGTTTGTGTTAAATAACGCTTCTGTTCAAACACAGACTAGTGCTATTGTAACAGAACGTTGTAAAAAAGACCTTGTAATTGAAAAAGTGAAAAAAATTAGGCTTGTGGAAGCCCCCCTTAGATATGGATTTTACTAACCGATTGTTGTTTGTGCAGGTTTAAAAACTCACCTCTTTAAAATCAAAAACTTTATTTTGGTGTTTTAAGAATTGAACAAACAACCTTTCCCTTGCTTTCCAGTTAGGATCACTTGTTTTTGGTGTATTAAAACTGAACAAAACAAAATTTGTTTTCTTGCAAGTTAGGAAACACACTTTATTTGGTGCTTAAAATCAACACTTCAATTTTCTTGCATCAAACTAAAGAATTTACAATCCACACTTCAATTTTTGGTGCACATAAAATACACAATCAACTTGTTTAAAACTTTTTGCAAAGCAATTTTTCTTCATGCATACGTGCTTCAATTTTAGTTGACCAGGATTTTCAAAATTCTAGTTTACTCAAATTTTGCATTTGAAGTTAAAAAGAACACCATGAATGTTGGAGCAACATCTCCAAATAGTTAGATCACATTACAGTGGCAAATTAAAAAGAACAAGTGTTTTTCATGCTTGACACACTTGTGCAAAAAGTTGGTCGAGCGGTCCCACTTCTAACACACACTATCCTCTCCCTTGGCTTTCGTGGTCCTAGGTGCAAGAGAAAAGTGTTAGTAACACTCAATTTTTTTAATCTTTTTAAGAGAGGCCTGCCAAGAGACACAACACTCTTGGGAACGACCTCACATGGTAAATCCTTCGAGCCGCTATAAAAATCAGGTGAGAGCGAAAGCTATAGCCTTGGGTATAGCTGTTCCTACAGCGTAACTGGCTGAAAGGACAAATGGGCCCCACCACTAGTTACAAGGCTCTTAAGTGAGTCACTGCAGAATGAACTTATGTCCAAAAACATCGAACATGACTAAACACCTTTAAGAAGTAGCCCACCTATTCTATTGATTCAAGATATTTGTGATATAATTTAGTGCAAGAGCATAGATGGTTTTGCTCCCAAGATACTCACCATACATATTTCCTTGAGTAGAAACATAGCTTTTTGAAAAGTCACTTGTGGCTCGATAAAAGTGGTGACTCCCCCATCATATGGATCATCTATTTGTTATGCTCGTGCAAGACTTAGTATATCACATCCTTACCTGCCACGACAGGATTCATAAGGTATGTAGTACTAAAGTCGAAGAAATATCAAGATGTGGGCTAAATTTATCACAACTGGCCATTTGACCTTAGGGATAAAAAGTGTTTGAAGTGTTTTCGTTTTAGTCAAGACCAAGTGCAAATTGAGCCGACTTCAGGCTTTGGAAATACACCTTAAAATACATCTAAAGGAAGGGTCATATAAAAGTCCAAGGATTGGGTTGATCTAGACCCATACTCATTTGTGTCTTTTATGCGACATTCTTGTGTTTGTGTGCTTGCTTTGTTTTTTTGTCAAAGAAACATCAAAAGAAAAATCAATTCCCAAAACAAAGTATTCATCCAACCAAACATCTTTCAAAACAACCAAAAATATCAAAAACAAAAGTGCAAACAACAAAGAATCAAACTTTATGACCATTCTTCACATCTTGCGAAAGAAGAAACGTCATCAGAATATCAACTTGAAAAGAAGACCATTGAGCTCAAAGGCTTTGATCAAAAGGAGGAAATTCTTCTATCTAAATAGACAAATCTTTGTCTCCCATAGAGTTTTTCTGCATCACATGCATCTCTACCTTCAAGGCAAAACAAACGAATTTGAGTCAGAGTCATTGAACCGTAGAGCTTTTATGCAATATAGAGCTTTGAGTTATCACAAAAACCAAGGAGGTAAGATTAATCCCAACTTTTTCCCAAACGTCTGTATCACATACAACGTAGCTCGAGAAATACCACCAACACCCGAAAGGGAAGAGGTAGAGTTTGTCCCATTTGTGACACAAAGCTTTTATTGAAGTTAAAAACATTTTCATCCATTATCTTACTCATACATCATCGCTTCATCATCAATCCATTCCAACTCTCAAAACATTAAGAGATTATTGTCCCAAGTTCTCTTTTTAGATATTGCTTGAATCAAACGCATCACATCACTTTTTAGATTGTTTCTACATCTAGGATAAGCTCATCCTAAGAGACACATCTACACAGGTTAAAACTAGTTCATGAGTGAATCCTCTCATTACTAGGTAGTTAAATCTGTAACACATCTCACATTTCTCTACACCTTATCACATCCAACCTTATCAAAAACAAACAAGCAATTCAATGAAGGAATTTCGGTTACATCTACCTTAAAAGTGCTAGAGATCTACATGCAACACAATTCACCAACCATCAATCTCTCATTTCATCAAAAACTCATCATCATTTTCGTTCAACTTCAACAAAAGCTTGTAAACAAAATGGCCCAAACCCGATCACAGTCAAGGTAACGAGAAATAGAAATGGAAGAAGAAGAAGAGGAAAATCTCAATGAATTTCAAGAAGCACTTGGAGGAAATGCAAATGACGAAAACCTGAGTACTCCCACTCCTACAACAATAGAAAGGGCCTAGCATAACCCTCTCTTTAATAGACTTTTTGATGAAATACTCAGGAGCAATGCGGATGCTCACTTTTTAAAGCTCGCTCAAGAAGGAGAAAAACTCCCCTCTGACTTTAATCTAGCCCAATTAAGACAACCATCAGAATGACAAAGTTGTCATGAAGAGGAAAGAGGTAGAGATCCCATCAGATATAACATTCCTCGAGGTAACCCACCACCTCCTCCTCCAAATGAAATGGAGATGTTACGACAACAAGTCGAGAATCTCGCCCAACAACTTCATAGTGGTGTCAAAACTAACCAATTCTCACTCAATAACATCTGTCCCTATCCTTTTGATAGGAATCTTTATATGCCACCCTTTCCATGAGGATTTGAAACACCCAAATTTGAAAAATATAGAGGAAAGGGAGATCCTCGTGATCATGTCAGAGAATTTCATTCCGCTTGCCTCGAAGTGGCATATGACGACACATACCTAATGCGCCTTTTTCCCCAAAGCTTGGGTGGAACAACCACATCATGGTTTTCCCGACTATCAGGTGGCATTAGAACATTTGAGGAACTCATCCAAAAGTTCCTAGCTCATTACTCTCATAACATTGAATGCGACATCACCATGGCTGATCTGTGCAACACTAAACAAAAACCAGGTGAACTATTCTTAGTATTCCTACAACGATGGCGTCAAATGTCTAGCAGACGTTCTCTTCAGTTACCTGAACAAGAACTAGTGGAAATATTCATTTCCAACTTAAATGAAGAAATGGAATTTCACTTGGATGTCAAAGACACAGACTCTTTTAATGATATGATCACCAAGGGTTTGAAATGTGAGCGGGCCCTCATCAAGAAAGGACTTATCAAAATATATAATGAACCAAAGGATAGTCCTCACCCATGCTTCAATAGTGATAAACCAAGCTTCTGGAACAAAAACAAGAATATCGTCAACGATGGGGTTGTGGATTCCAGGACTATAAAAAGTGCACAACCTGTGGTTCGGTTTGCAGGACAGAATCCTCCACCTCAGAATAACACAAATGTTCCTTCCAATCAAGGTCGCATCACATCTCATGATGAACCTAAACCTCGTCAGCAAAAACAAAAATGAACATACACTCCCTTAGGGGAACCCATTGAAACAGTATTGCGACAACTCATTTCTCAAAATTTGGTCATTTTACCTAAAACATCAAACTATGAGAGCCTCAGGTCAAACCCGCATGGTGGCGAGATACTAAACACTGTGATTTCCACCAAGGGAGAGGACACAAGACAAGTAATTGTCACCGATTGAAAGATCTTATTCAAGATCTTATTGACCGAGGTGAAATTGAAATAGAAGGACATGACCCAAAAACAAAAAACAATGATCATCTGATGTTCAAAAATCCACTTCCATCACAAGATCAAATGGGTCCTTCCATTTCCAAGAGAGGCACTGATACCATAGATTATACACAGGCTGCATATAATTACACTGTAAATCACCTATATGATGCCAGTGAACAAGTTGCAACTATAACCATCAAAAATCCCAACTCCAATTGCAATGTTGTTACACATCGTGGCAAGGTTACCATAAAGGCAGCTCCACAAGGCACCACCTCCATCCCAAAGCAGTACAATCTTGTGGAACAATTAGACAAAATGCCTGCGCTTATCTCCATTTTAGAGCTATTGCGCCTATCGCCATCTCATAAAACAATCTTGGATCAAGCACTCCAAGAGGCATCAGTCCCTGCAAACCTAAATACAGACCAATTTCAAGCCATGGTTGGAAGTCTAAAGTCATCATCTTGTCTCACTTTTTCTGAAAGTGACAACTCTTCCTTCCAGCAACCTCATAACGCTTTGCTACACATTGAAGGCTTTATCAACCAACATAGGATCAAGCGAGTCTTGATCGATAATGGAGCAGGCCTGAATATTTGTACCCTACAGTTGGTCACAGTATTGGGATATGCCATAGAATCAGTGGATCCTCGCAAAAAGATCACAATCAAAGCCTATGACGATGCAGAGCGTTCATCCAAAGGAGTGGTGGTACTACCAATCCGAGTGGGCCCTGTGGTAAAACACATCATCTGTCAGGTTCTGGACCTTCCTCTGCCATACAATCTATTGTTAGGAAGACCTTGGATACATGCCATGCAAGTCGTTCCATCTACCTACCATCAATGTATCAAGTTCCCACATAACGGTGTAGAGATCATGATCCTGGGCGATGCAAATCCCTTTGCATATTGCCATAATATCAGCCATCAACCAGAGATTACCGTTCCTAATAATAGAGAAGCCATTTCCTCCACATCATATATAAGTCCCGCCTCTCTTGCTAGTTCGAACACCACTATACCAAAGCAAGAAAAGCTTAAAATGAAAATAGCAGAGGAAGGTCCTGGGGAATACAACTTGAGTCAACTCTTTTGTGTGGGACAAATGCCCACTTCACCTAGAACACATGGTAAACCATAGCAGTTACTCCAGCAACCACTAATCACGTCAGCATGTGCTTTAATGTCTTTCATCCTTGGAAAGAGTCAAGAAGAAGAAACCCAAGATGAGGACTTGGCGAAATGGATCTATAAAGATCCCATCACCGCTGATATACCGCAAGTTAAGCTTCCTACAGATCAGTATGGCAAAGGTCTCCTCATTATGCAAAGAATGGGGTATGATGGTTAGAGTGCTTTGGGATATTGCAAACAAGGACGACATGAACCTCTACTACCGAAATTAAAGCCCAAAGGTAATACAAGCCTAGGCTTTGAAAAAGAGATCTTTCCTAAACTCAAATTCAAAGGAAAACCCAACAAACCATTATGTCAGCCTACTGCAAAAAGGACACATTTCATTATCAAAGCAGCATCAAACACCATCACAACTACCTCACCGAGGCTCAAAATCCCAACACCACCATCTACAATGCCAATCATCCCACCAATCAAACCAGTAATCCCATTAGCAACAACAATAACATCAATAGCACCATTAGCAGCAGCAATTGTATCAGAACCCACAACAGCATCTACGACACCAGCAGTTCCAACAGAAGCAACTGAGTCAACACTACCAATATTCCCCGTATTGGATTCCTTAATCCCCATCGACCTTCCTGCAGCACCGATCACTACAAAGGTACATCAACCAATCACACCTGCAATATTTAACTCAAAGGACATCCCAGTATGGTATAGTAATCGGATGTTGGAAAGTGGCTCAGAGACTGACTCACATGAGTGGGAATTTGATTCTGTACAGCTTAACACTTCAGATGAAGAAGACACGTCACTACCTCCACCATGTAAAGACATCCCTATTTACAGAGAAGCATAGATAAAGACCACTTGGGTTCCTGAACTGGAAACACCTTCCACAGACCCTACGTCTCATCCTATGCCTAATTCTGACAGGGAGAGTACCATTAACGACCTTCACCACAATGTCTTAACCCTCTCCAATACCTCTAACACACTTAACCTAATCAATAAAGTAATGCCCATTATTCACCCTGAACTCATCGAATGGAACCAACCAAATCCCCCATGTCTTGACTTCTTCCAAAATGATGAGGCCATCATTAACTTTTTGGAATTAAGGGATAACCTACCAAGCGGGGATCACAAAGCTGGATTCGCCATAGAACTAAATAGCGCAGGATACTTCGGGGCAGATGCCAAACCTTTCAGCTGCAAAAATATAACGATAAAACATGGATCTTCCAGTGAAAACCACACCGTGGCACTGTTTGATCCAACAAAAATAAAAAAGAAAGAGCATATCCAATGGTGAAAACCTCTCTGAGGCGCCTGAGGATGAAGGGTTTGACATTCTCCCTGCTAGTACACAACAGGAACGATCAACGATTCTCATCGAGGAAACCAAAGAATATAATGTGGGGACTCCTGAAAATCCTCACCTCATACATCTGGCATCTCTTCTCACTCCAGAAGAACAACATAAATTTATAGAGTTCTTTCAACAACGTCAGATCAACTTTGCATGGTCATATGCAGACATGCCTAGGCTTGATCTTGATTTAGTCATGCATCACCTCACCGTAGCAGAAGGAGCCAACCCTGTCAAGCAGAAGCTTTGTAAGATGCATCCTCAAATTGCAGTGCTAGTCAAAATAGAACTTAAGAAACTCCTAGATGTTGGTTTTATTAGACCAATTGATTATGCAGAATGGATCTCCAACATTGTGTCTGTCGGCAAACCAAAAGGGGGCATCCGCATTTGTATTGACTTTAGAGATCTGAATAAGGCCTATCCTAAGGATGACTTCCCCCTACCAAATATCGACATCATAGTGGATCTGACAGCGGGACATGCCATGCTTTCCCTCATCGATGGCTTTTCAGGATATAATCAGATAAAGATCACACCAGAAGATCAACATAAAATAACCTTCACATGTCCATGGGGCACATATTGCTGGAATGTAATGCCTTTTGGTCTCAAAAATGCAGGGGCGACCTATCAACGAGCCATGACCACCATCTTCCATGACATGATGCATACTATGATGGAAGATTATGTTGATGACTTACTCGCAAAATCACTCACTAGAGGAGGGCATCTCAACATATTAGATAAAATCTTTGATAGACTGGAACAATACCATGTTCGACTCAACCCAAAGAAATGTGTCTTTGGAGTAACTTCCGGGAAGCTTCTAGGATACATTGTCTCAAACAAAGGTATTGAGGTTGACCCAGCAAAGGTAAAAGGAATCATGGACATGCCACCACCAAAGAATATCAGTCAGCTAAGGACATTACAAGGGCGGCTTCAATCCATCCGAAGATTCATTGCACAATTGGCTGATAAGTGTCACCCATTCACACACCTGCTACACAAGAACATCCTCTTTCAATGGGATGCCAGATGCCAACAAGCATTCCAGATGCTCAAAGACTATCTCATGAATACACCATTGTTGATACCACCAGATCCAAGCAGACCTCTGTTACTCTATATCTCAGTAACAAGTACAACATTGGGTGTACTACTGGCACAACATAATGCAGAAGGAAAAGAGTGTGCTGTTTACTACATTTCTCGAACACTGGTTGGCTATGAACTCAATTACACACCTATTGAGCGAGCTTGCCTAACAGTAATCTTAGCAGCCACAAAATTGAGGCACTATCTGTTAACACACAAGGTACAACTCATTGCAAAGATTGATCCACTCAAGTATTTACTCAACAAAGCAGGATTGACAGGCCACTTGGCCAAATGGGTGATGATCTAAGTGAATTTGACATCGAGTATGTGGACCGTAAAGCTATCAAAGGACAAGTTATTACAAATCAGTTGGCCGATGCACCCCTCATAGGCGATCATCCTCTTATTTCCAATTTTCCAGATGAAGAGATATTCATGATCACAACAACACAACCATGGAAACTATACTTTGATGGTTCATACACTAAGCATGGCTCGGGGGTAGGCATTCTATTTATCACACCTCAAGGTGACAGCATCCCGAAGTCTTACAAGCTCACATTTCCATGCACCAACAACATAGTAGAGTATGAGGCCTTGATCACAGGACTCAGGCTAGCCGTACAATGGAAATTACAAGAACTACAAGTATATGATGACTCACAACTGGTCATTCGACAAGCAACAGATGAATATCAGACCAAGGATGATAAACTCATGTCATATAAGCAAATGGTGGACAATCTAAAGGCATCATTTACTACTATCACTTTTGAGCAGATACCCAGAGATCAAAATCGAGCCGCTGACGCTATGGCTACCATCGCATCTCTCCTAGATCTTCCACATAATTCAACACGCTACGAGTTCTTGGTAGAACAACTTTGGATCCCCGCTTATGATATCCCCGAATCCGAAATGATATGTCGCCTTGTCGGTTTTGAATCCCCATGGTACGGTGAATTCTACACCTATCTCCGCGATCACACCCTTCCTCCCAATCGATCGAATAACCAACATAAAACCTTCATTCGCCAAACTCCTCGATATACCATTATTGCTGAAACCCTATACCGACGCAGTCTTGATGATACTCTCCTTCGATGTCTGGAACAAGATGAGATAACAAAGGCCTTGGAAGAGGTACATGAAGGAATTTGTGGGACTCACTCAAGTGGTCCGTCACTAGCCAAGAAACTCCTGCGCAATGGATACTATTAGCCATCTATGGAAAAAGATTCCTACTACTTTGTCAGAAAATGCAAGAAATGTCAAGTTCATGGAGACCTAATACATGCACCGGCATAGGAATTGCAACCAATCACGACACCATGGCCTTTTTGTCAATGGGGCCTTGACCTTGTGGGTAAAATCCATCCATCTTCATCCAACGGCCACAAATTCATTATTACCACCACCAAATATTTCACAAAATGTATCGAAGTTGTTCCACTTACCCAAGTCACCGGCAAGCAGATCGCCTCATTCATCCTCAATTACATCATCTGCCGGTATGGTGTACCCATGTCCATCATCACAGATAATGGTCTTCCTTTCAAAAATTAGGATGTCCGTGAACTTTGTGAGAAATTTCACATCCAACACCGCTTTTCCACTCCCTATTACCCACAAGGCAATGGTCAGGCCGAAGCATCAAATAAGAACATATTAAGAATCCTCAAGAAGACAATCAATGATGCTGGCCGTGATTGGCATGTTCAACTAAATCCAACGCTATGGGCATATTGAACTAGCATTCGAACCCCTACAGGTGCAACTCCTTATTCATTGGTCTATGGTGCAGAAGCTATCTTACCTATTGAGGTTGAGATACCATCACTACGGGTTTCCTTGCATAATCTCATTGATGATGAAGCCTATAGAGTATCCCATCTTCAGGACTTAGAGTTACTTGATGAGAAGCGACAAGCTGCATATAACCATCTCAAAGCCTATCAGCAGCGCATGAGCGGAAGTTATAATCATTGAGTTAGACCTCGTACATTTGCGGTAGGTGATCTTGTTCTCCAAGAGAATCCTCGCAACCAACCAAACAGAGAACATCAGGGCAAGTTTGAATCAAACTGGCTGGGCCCATATGTTGTCACTGCTGTATTTGGGTCTGGGGCATATCAGTTGGCTACATCAGAAGGAGAACCGCTCACAGATCTAATCAACAGTATGCACCTAAAAAGATTTTATACATAAGCTGCACAGAGCATCAGGCTCCCTTACATACTGGCGAAAATACAAAAAATATCCAGATAAATGACCTGAAGAAAACACAAAAACATCAAAATAGGAAAGAAAAATCATACATCTTGTAAAGCGGAAAATCGCGATCGAACCCTAAGTGTTCCCCCCACCACTCCAAAGAGAGAGAAAGGGGGTCACTAAGGTTGACAGTTTTCACTTAGGGGAGACTTTACATTCAAAAGAGGGGTTGAAACCCACAAGATCCAATCCCACACAATGCAAGATTGGATTCTAAATGAGTTTCAAGGGTTAAGACAGCAAGGCTACCCTCTTTTGTAAAGAATGTAGATAGAAGGATTAAGCCAGGAATGCATGAAAAGTGGGAAAGATTCACTTATAAACAGAGAGAGGAATATAGGATGAAGCTACGGACCTGGAATTAGCAGTAAAATGTCGAGACGGTGTTGTCCTACCAATTTGAGCGAAAATTGATGGGACGATGGCGCCCGGCGTGCACACGGTCCTCCGAAAAATCTGCGAAACGAAGGGGGATCTGTTCGTCTCTGCACAAGGATTCCAGATCTTCAATTACAGCCACGTACCTGCAACCTACACATAGAAAAGAGAGGACGATTGGGGGGTTAGGGATTAGGGGTTTGCCCTTAGGTCAAACCCCGGTTTTGGAATTAACCAAGAAATGAGAAATGCTGTAAATGTAAATGATTGTAATGTAATAAAGTACCAATACCTTGTTGTAAGAATGTTTGTATTCTTACATGCGAAGGTGTAAATGTTGTTGTATGTTGTATGTTGTATGTGGTATGTGATCTCCTCTTCAATGGTTGAATCCTTGTCTTGAATGCAACACTTAGCCTTGAATGGAGACTTAGAATGATCAATTGCTTGAAGGAATGCTTGAATGCTTGAATGCTTGAATGTCGCTTCTACCTTTTTTCCATCTACCCTTTTTGAGAGGGGAAATGTAGTTTATATACTTGTCAATTAGGGTTAAAAGACTAATTTTCCGACCTTAGGCCGACCTAAGAAGATTATTTTCCAATTTGCAAACATAAAGACCCGAGACCCAAAAGAGATCGGGCCCAAAAATAGGGCCAGGGACCAGGGCGCTGGGCGCCATGGTCCCACCTCCAAGGACAGCAAGGTGCAAGGAGGATCAGGCCAGGGTGCTGAAAAATGCAGTTTTTGATGTCATGAACAAGTTTCGGGGTCTCCATTCAGGTTCAGTGTTGCATCGCCATCGTGAAGACCCAAATGCAGTCGAAATTGCAAGTGTCACAATTTTAGGACGCTACACATCCAAACGGTGAACAACCACTCTGGTGGCACCTTGGGTAAGTGCAATGGTAAAAACCTAGCAAACAGGCGCCACTCGTAAAGACTATGGCTCCATTATCTTTCAGGCTCGTTGCGATCACATTCATACATACACACATCCATCCATCCAAACCATGACTTGTTATTTAATCTGTAATCAAAGAAAGTACTTCATGCGTCTTGCATCCCACTTTTTCATAGTCATGTCTAAACTTGGGGGCAATGCCCTTAAATCTAGTTGATGGAAGTGGATTCTACATTACTGGTGATTCATTGGGTAAAACATTCAAAAATGTCTCACAAAATCCAAAAACATTCAAAAATGTCTCACAAAATCCAAAAACATTAAAAAATGTCTCACAAAAATCCAAAAACATTCAAAACAATACAAAATCCAAAAAAACAACAGAAAACATCGAAAATCACACAAAAACATGGCAACACCCTGTACATACTCATCCACGCAGATACCAAGCAAACATTGAACAAATACTCGCACGATGATCACTTATCAACATTGACCAAAACAAGCGACATCAACAATCAAACTGTCTTAAAAAAGGATGCACCTTTCCTTACCAAAAACAAAGACAAAAATGACGTTTTCTTTGACAAGAAAATTATGTTAAGCTATCAAATACTTGGTTGATTTGTGAGTAATTCATTCATTTGTCTGTATCAGGATCTTTCAGCCTTATTTTGTATCGTCTACGCATTATTTTCGATGAAGTACTGAGGCACGTACTAATGGTGTCTACGTGGGAAGTTCACCAAGCTACGTGATCTTATGCAAAATGCAGTCATAGATCGTTACAACTTGCTGACTACAGTGTATACCTCGATCATATGAGCATGAACCATTACCAAGGATCACTATTCTTTATTCTTTATGTATATACTGTTTGTTTGCAGGTACAATACTCTTCCTTTGGTTCCTTCCTCCTCATCCAATTTGGATAAAGATTTTATCTCTTATTATGGCATGCACTTGTCTCAGGATATGATCAGCCTAAGATCAAGGAGGACGATCCAAGTCATGCATGAACGAAGATGATCCTTGTCTGTTCCGCAAGCAATACTCTGGTCGACTTGACCCTTATATCAAGTTGTTTGTATTAACTTGCTATGTAAAATCCATGTAAGAAATACTCAGGTCATCTTGAATCATTATGTCAAGATGCTTGTATTCTCTTCCAACATTTTAAAGCTCAATGATGAAAATAGAGCACTATGGATCGTCATTTCATCTCATCTGTTTATATATTGCATTCCATTGCATATCACCCATCCATTCACTCATTCATATGTAGGATTTATATGCAAATGTGACCATTAAGCTGGTCTTGGATACAATCACGATCGAGTACTCTGATACATCATCAATGCATCATGCAAAGTCTCAAAAACCTTGCATTCCTCATAGTCATATCATCGTTACATTTAGTTGCATTTTTGCATTAAGTATATTCATGTCATTTTTAAATTAACATTGCATATAGTTCATTTGGTTTATTGACATTAGTCTTCATTAATCATTTGCATCATTGCATAATCATAAATAATTAGATTCATTTGTGGGATCAAATTGTCCTTGATTGTATTAAGCCATTTACTATGCATTCATTTAGTGTCAATTATCCATCATCATTTCATTATCCTTTATCATTTATCATTGCATACATTCATTTATCTATTCATTAGTGAAAAGGTGCATTCATTCATCCATTATTAAGTATCTTATTATGCTCATGTTAGGATTCATTTACATTGCATTCATTATCCTTTTTTAATTACATTAAGGTGCAGTTATTAAACCATGAGTTGCATTATCATCATATTATCATTTTTACTTAAATCATATTTTAGCGTTTAGAATCATTAAACCATTTGTTTCCAAAACACATTGGTTCATGTTATTTATATATCCCTTATACATAGGCATTCACCTAGACATTATCATCTAAACATTTGTACTTTACATTTTGTTTATCCATATTACATTCATTTAAAAACATCTAGATACATATCCATAACATCATTCATTCAAACATTGCATTAACCTCATCGCATAAATTATCTCATCATTTTATCAAAATAGAAAACACCAAAATTATGTTCATAAATCATCATAAGCATACATCATAATCATGACATTACATACATAAAGCATTACATCAAAATCAAACAAGTCATACATATATAAACCTGCATTCATATGTCAGTATCCAACATCATAAATCATCATAAAAACATGCATATAAGAAACATCTCATCAAATGCATACATGTACACATATCCATCTGAGCAATAACTCATCATCCTACATAAACATCCATACATATCAAATGCATATCATCAAAATAGGGGATCTCCTCATATATATCATCTCATATATCAGAGTACAATGAAGTCTACAAAATCGGCTACCAAGAGACATCCAAGATACAATCCAAAAATAAACAATGATACAATACATATATGCAAAAATGCTCTCTCAGATGCCACTCTGGCCAGATGTTGTACCACCATCGCCACCTACTCCCCCACTGGTCCCTGCACCATCCGATCTATCTCTTCGTGGAGGCCCCATCAAACTCCCACTCACTCCTGTATCCCTTGATCTCTCTCTCCGTAGAGGACCCATCACACCCCCACTGCTCTGCACCCTCTGTGATCGCTTTGATCTGGCCTGCCGCATTTGTGAATAGCTAAGTGCTCGCTGACTGCATCCAAATCATTTAATGCCCGTCGCCACCACTCTAACTTCCCCAGGTGGGGCTGACTCATCATGCCGCTATACATAAACATATACGACTGATCTACTGCGCGAAACCTAAGACTCACTGATCGAGTCACGGGTAGATGCTCCCATGCCCAGATATAAAGCAGTGTCACTCCCACTGCTAAGGAACCCCTCTCCCGGTAAACCATCTCATGAAGCTCCTGATACAGGTGCGCCAATACGCACGACCCCCAAGCAAATCCGGTCCCCTCGGTAATCATCATCTCGATCACCTGCCCCCACCCCACAGCCAAACCATGTGATCGCCTATCTGGACACAGAAGTCCTCCCACAATGCCTGATAGAACTGTTGTTAAAGGCTCGTATAATGCAGCTATGTCCTCCCACGCAATAGAGCCATCATCAATGAACACATCCTCATTGAAGAACCTCTGAACTGCTAGAGTCCCCCATGATCTGTCATACGTGACCAGCTCCCCCCGAATCGGAATCTGCAGGATGCGTGACACATCCTCCAGGGTCATTGTCATCTCCCTTTGTGCCAGATGAAAGGTGCACGTCTCGTTATGCCACCGCTTTGCTAATGTCGTAATCAATCCGTGATTCATCTGAATCACAAGCATGTGCATCACATCATATAATCCAGTCGCGACAATATAATCAATCTCCGCCTCTGTCAACCGATCCCGCAACCCCCCTGTGTCGCCAGATGTCTCTCGCGTAACTGCAACACGCCTAGATCCTCTTGCACATGGGCATCCATCAATCATCATCAGTTGTTTTGTTTCAAACTTTCTTAAGTTTAAACCTAGACTATCAACAGATACTTTGATCAAGTATCTTCGGGTCTCAACAGGTAAGCAATCATGGCAACCTAGACTTCAACAGACATTTATCCTAATGACCTAAGTCTCATCAGGCTGCTATGGTTCAAAACAACTCCCACTTCACATCGCCATCCATCCATTATTGGCATCAAGAGATTTTATTCACGCCAACTGGGGCATCTATTTTATCCTAACACAACAGCGCTATTTTGTACACAAAAGCGCTACTTGCCTATAATAGCGTTGAAATCCTACCAAAAGCGCTCAATCAGCTATCCAACAACGCTCGAACTACAAAAGCTCTAGAACAACAACACAATAGCACTAATTCATAACAATAGCGCTCAATTAAGCACTCAATAGCGCTTATAAATCAAACGCGTCTAAACTAGCCTACAATAGCGCTACAATTTTCAAAAGCACTCAAACAGCACCTTAATAACCCCATTGCGACACAATAGCGCTAGTTAATTGGGCAATAGCGCCAAAACATAGTTTCAGCGCTATTGTTCTTACTCAACTTAGACTCAGCAAAAAGCGTATCAAAAATGCATAAAAATTCAAATTTCAAATTTGCATACCGCTAGTCCGTAGTTGTCTGACCGCTAGAACCGACGAACTCGCTCGAGATGGTGCTCTGCTACTGGTACCGGCATCCTGACTGCTAATTGCTCTTCTCAAAAGTCACTATTAGAACTATAGTTTCACACTAATCGCGGTCACAAATGATTCTATTTTCACCTCTTTCTCTCCATTTAAACCCTTCGCAATCACCGTAATTTTCCCCCGCTCGTCGCTGTGGTCCCCATAAACTTCCCAAGCCTCCCATTTCTCTATTTTACCCTCGATGTCTTCTATTTTTCACCCATTTTACTAACTTCTTCTCTTCTACTACCCTGCCAATTTTCATTTTTTTTCGAGAGATCGCCCGATTTTTTGAAATTTTTCGGCCCATCTCTCGAGGGGGCATACCACCCACTAAATCTACATTTTATGGGGCATTTCTTTTCACCTGTTTTTCTTTCTTTGAAACGACATGATAAATCGCACCGTCTCAAAGAGGGGCAAATGTAGTCACATAAATCTGTCTAGCTTAATTAAATAAATATTTGCTATTTATTTGATTAAAAATACACTAGTCATGAGTTAATTAATTAATATTTAATTAATTCACCTTCAAACATTCTTCTATTAATTAAATAAATTATTCAATTTATTTTAATTCATTCATTAAACCAAGTTCACAAATCAATTAAATAAATAAAATCTATTTATTTAATTAAATCCCCCTATTCCTCTTTTAAATAAATTAAATTAAACATTTATTTAAATCATTATCCCCCTCCTTGCATTTTCCTACAAATGCAACTTGCACACATTCATTGAAATAAATAAATTTTTATTTTAATAAAATCTTATTTTCCCCCACCCACCAAATCCACTTGCAAATCTAATCCCCTTCTAGATTCTTCTAACCCCTTCCTAATTAACCTAATCCATCCCCTAATTATTGTCACATTCCTAAGCAAAATGGAGTCACTTCTCAAAGACTTCAAAAGTCTTTGAAAAACATTTAATGCTTTGTGTGTTCAACAATTTAACCTCTAAAGTCTTCCAAGACCACTAATGGCTCTTACATGACCATTTATGGCTCTTACATAACCATTTATGGTTATTTCAACTTGTCTCCTCAAGCATTTATTACTTTGACCATGTTTATCCCTTTTGCCTTTGCACAAGAGTTTATCTATTGGATAAAAGCTTTATTCTTTGAATAAAGAGTTTATTCACTCAACCTAACCTTAACCTTAACTCCCAAAGTCATGTCAAACATTTAATGCTTATTCCCTCTCCTCTCAACCTATCTCACATTGACACTTGTCATCTTGGGATTGGGTTGAAAACCCTCACATGGATCTCAAACCATTCAATCCCGACCCTTGTTGAGATTGCTCAATCTCAACCATCCATTGCTTCATTTTTCCTATTGTATATGGTGAAAATGGATACAATAATAACAATATTGAAAGGCTAAATGAATTCAACCACAAAAACCCTAGCCTAACAACAACAAAGATCCACCATAACATATGAAGATTACCTAAGACAATGCAAATCAAACAAAATCACAAAGATTATACCATCACATGTCCAATAAGGTTTTGATCTCCATTATTCCTATCTCCATTGATCTTGTTTGGTATATTTGCTCTCAGATTTTATGTGCACAAGAGCTCAACAAAGAACGGATTGTGGTTGCAAGTAAGATCGTAGTGTAGTCAAGTCCTTAAGATGAGTGATTAGCTAGTTAGAAATGATTGATTAGGGTTTGATAATGAAGGAAGCATCTCCTTATATAGAAGACACAATATGAAATGGAGGGATAAGATTGAGAGGTGTAAAAGGAGGTCGGCTATGATTAGAGGGTAGGTAAAAGAAATAATAAAATAATGAAAGGGGTAGGTATTATATGAACTAAGAGATGAATGACACGTGTCATGGGTAGAAAGGGTTAATGAATTAATTAAATAAATAAAGATTTATTTAATTAATAGAAGAATGAGATAATTAAATAAATAAAATATTTATTTAATTAAGAAAAAAATAATTTAAATAAATAAATGTATTTATTTAAATGAGAAATAAGGCTAGAAGATGATAAATGAATTAATTAAATAAAGATTTATTTAATTAATAGAAGAATTAGGCTTAGATAATTAAATAAATAAGATATTTATTTAATTAGACATGACAATTTTAGGTGTCTACATTTTGCCCCTCTTTGAGACAATGCGGCTTGTCGCGTTGTTTCAAAGAAGATAAGATGAACTGATACAAAGTTGCCCTAAGATGGGAATGATATGCCCCCTCGAGAGATTGGATGAAAATGTCTGAAAAGATTGTAGATGATCTCTCGATAAGAAAGATGGGATAGAATGGACTGACCAAATAAAGTGACAGAGTCACGGGATAAAGAAGACCGACTCGGGAAACGAGGGCTAGAGCTAGGGTAGGCTATAAGATAGACCATGGGGGAAAATACATCCTCATTGTCATCTACACATCTACGAGAGCAGAGTGAAAATAGAGCAACAGCAGTCAGCAGCGATGGCTTTCGTTCATAGATTCGACCGCGTTCGCCGATTCTAGAGGCTAGCAGAGGCAGGAGAGCTGGTAAGTATCATAAAACCGTCTCGTACTTCGATGCATTTAAATCTGTCATTAATGCATGGTAGATAGAGCAATAAATGCGCTTTAGGTTAGGGTCCAAAAATGTCAAAAAAATGCTTAGGCGCGTCTGCGTTGGTGCCAGGCGCGTCTATGTTCGCTAGGTGCGTCTGTGTCGGAAAAGCGTGTTTATGTCCAAAAAATGTGAATTTGTGTCTTCTAGGTCAAATCGGCAGTTCTATGATGAACATACGCTGTCGATTGGATAAGCTGCTGAGAGGATACACTCAAGCAGGTCCTCTAGAGAAGACTAGGATAGATCAAGGCACTTTGTGATGAACCGTGAGTACCAAGATAGAATACTTTGTGATGAACAAGGAGTACTAAAATATGGGCAGCACTTTGTGATGAACAGTGAGTGCAAATGTGAAGAGCACTTTGTGATAAACAAGGAGTGCAAAATACGTAGTACTTTGTGATGAACAGAGAGTACCACTAGGATAGAAGCAACACTTTGTGATGAATAGTGAGTGTCACTAGGATAGATAGCAACACTTTGTGATGAACAGGGAGTGTTACTAGGATAGAATGCCATATGCATTTAGATAAAAAGTAGCATTTTGTGATAAACAGTGAATGCCATTATGACTGACATGATTGATTTGCTTGACTGCAGGAGTATTTGCCTATGCTGGAGTCATGGGAGAGATTCCCATCGACTCAAAGATTGCGACCTGAGTTGACACTTGAGGACCGAGCTGCGATCGAGGCTATGGGATTGAGACATGCTCTGTATGTGCCTGAGTTTCGGGCGAACATGGGTTTGCTGACTGCACTGGCAGAGAGGTGGCACTCTGAGACTTGTACTTTTCATTTACCGATGGGTGAGATGACAGTCACCCTTGAGGATGTATATAGGATTTTGTGGATACCGATCGACGGAGAGCTGATTCCATACGATCGAGATGGAGACAAGGAGGCCCTGAGACGAGTGTTCTAGGACCTAGGATTGGAGATGAGGGTTGGACATGTGGCTTGGGATACTATGACTGCGACAGGATTGGCACTGCCAGCGGTGATAGGAGGAGCGATCAGTGGGTTCCTATGTCATGATAGAGCGACACGGGGGTTGGCTGTGGGTTGGGGAGGAGCATTGGAGACATTGGTGACACAACACACCAGATATGCCTGGGGACCGTGTGTGCTAGCACACTTGTACTATGAGTTACATTAGTTTGTATACCACGGGTCAGTGGGATTGGGCTACGAGGTGACATTGTTGCAGGTGTGGGCTTATGAGCATCTGCCAGTGACAAGACCGATACATTTCAGAGGCAGAGGTCACGGGCGCAGTTTTATTCACTTATATGATATGATCACATCGCAGCCACGGATTGGCAGGTTAGAGCACTGGCGGCGGGTGATAGATGACATTGATGTGGTCATTTGGAGGCCATACCTAGGATGCAAGGAGTGAGAGGATGATGTGGTAGAGCTTCCCTACACCTTTCGGAGCAGGTACCTGATTGGGCGGACGCCCTATGTACTAGAGAGACAGCTTGTGGACAGGGTTGGCAGGCAGTTTGGCAAGATCCAGAGGATGCCACGGGGCTCAGGTATGTATGCACGAACAGTCAAGGATCAGGCACAGTTTGGACCCTTGTTATCATATGATCAGGCTGTGACGCAGCTATTAGAGATGATGCCCCTACCCTGGGACATGTGGCCAGAGATTGAGGATGTCGGCATGGATGCCGAGTACACAGCCTTCTGGGCCGAGCATCCATTCCCACGCCTGATGGATCCAGGAGAGTTATTTGAGGGAGATGGTGGTGGGGATGATGATGATGATGGAGCCGATGGGGGCAGAGGTCGACGAAGGAGGAGGGGGGCAGTTGGAGAGAGGAGGGTGGCACCGCGGAGGGAGGGTGGAGAGGACAGGCAAGCTCGGGTGGTGAGAGGTTGCGGTGGATTGCTGCTACAGGTGCCAGCAGCACAGGGTCCCAGACAGGTGCAGGTACAGGGATAGGTACAGGCACAGGCACAGGCACAGGCACAGGCACAGGTGCAGGCACCCGTACAGGGGGAGCCATAGGCAGAGCCACAAGTTGCTGATGCAGAGGAGGATGAGCTGATTGAGCTGAGGGAGATCTGTCAGGGACAGGCAGATGAGATCCAGGACTTGGAGAGGGAGAGGGATAGGCTTAGGAGGCGGCTCAGGGATACTGAGCGAGAGGGAGACCAGGCCATTCAGCGCTACACATAGGTTGAGACAGCACTGAGGGCTGGGAGACAGGCAGCGGAGGATACAGGGGCCAGATACGCCTATGTCATGCGGGCAGGGGAGGAGATTGCCTACTAGTGGGACCTCTATTATGGTGTTGTGCCAGCGGATCAGTCGATGAGGAGCTTCCATAGACCATAGCGGACAGCGACAGCTATGGGAGGGAGACGGAAGAGATAGGCATCTAGTGGTGGGGTTATGGGTCCTCCACCACCACCAAATAGAGGAGACATGAGGGATGATCCTGGGGCGGGTCCTTAAGGGGCTCAGATTCCGTCGAGGCCAGGGGGCTCCGAGGGAGGGAGTTCATCATAGCCGTAGAGGGCTCCCTATGTATCAGTATTGTACCATTTTTGTATGATGATGTAGACACCTTCGAGTGCTTGTAGCCATATGATTTTTGACATCATTGTATCATGACACTTTATATATATATGAGATGATTCATCTTTGCGGCAGCTATATGCATGTGTACCTATGTGATGAGATGTTCTTATGTGATGCTTATGATATGGATGCAAATATGTATATGATGCAATGCAATGTTTTTTTGTTCTTTTGTGTTTTTAAAATGTTATGCAAATGCAAATGTATGAAATGCAGATGAATATGACAATGCAAATGTAAAATGTGCTAACATGTGTTGTGTGCAGGATGTGATGCAGTTGTGATATCTATATGTATGTATGAAATGCTTAATATGTTGTAATGCAGGTGCGACTACATGAAATGCAAATATTTTTGGTGTGTCATTATACTTAGTCATGTGATAGCAGGCTACGCGAACTCGAGAAGGACGATGGAAGTCAATCAAGAAAGGGGAATGAAAGATAGAAGATATGAAAGTGAAAGAGTTTCTTGTGCGTTATCATCATTGGCCTTTATTATGGTAAGTAGGTTATGACAATCGAGGTAGATGTTTGACCCAGAAAGTCATTGTATCTATTTGCATGAAGATAAGGCAGTCACAAACAAGGAATGCCCCAGTTCACACTAGACTCACAGTGTCCTCATATCCTTAGACAAGTCATCGCATTACTAAAAGACAATCCACAGACAACAAATACAAATAGGTGACGATACCCCATCCTCACCTTTCTAGTCAAAGACATCCTAGAAATAGAATCTCTAGTCAGAGACATCCTAGAAAAGCTAAAAGACATGTCACCAAAAAAGATGAAATCAAAAGAAAACCAAGACTCGACACCAACATTCACTGTAGTCCTCAAGTTTAGTGTCTCTTGTCACCTGTAGAAGCCTTATTTGATTGTGGTCACAATGTTTACTTTCACAGAAAGGATAGATAGCACGGACCCATATGTTCTCTGAGTCTGTTGAAAGATTTGATTTTGTTGAAGCCCATTGTTGCTGCTGTGTCTCATCTAAAACTGACTGAATCCATGAAACTGATACTTTATTGTGGAGAAGATGAAACTTTATTGCGGATCTGTGATGCAAATGTTTCTTTATTGTGAATTATGCGCAGATAGACTGAAGAAAGCTGGAAGAAACTATACTCCTCAAAACATGTGATGTTCTCAGTTTCACGCCCATCACTAGACGTAGGATTTGCCTTAGCCACAGATAGGGTCTGATTTATTATGGATGGAAAGGGAGGTGAAAAGGGAGCTTTATTATGAATGGCTAACCAATCTTGGGTAGATCAATAACAAGTCATGATGGGAATGTGTAAGTTTATTGTGGATGAATAGGTTGTGAGTGTGTGCAAAGTGAAGTGATGAAAGTGAATCCTAGAGGAGGGAGGAGCAATGTCTCTATGCATGGCGCTGGTGACCCAGTTTTCACCATGGTACTTGCCCAGGGCGCCACCGAAGTGGTTTTCACCGTTGGACGAAATTATCTCTTTTTACTTTTTTGATTTTTCAATGTTTTATGTGTCACAAGGCGCCTGTTCGCCAGGTTTTCACCAAGTAATGATTTTTTTGTTTTATGATTTTTTTTGTATTTTTGAATTTTTTTGTATTTTTGAATTAGGATATTCCAAAGAGCTATGTGTAGAACCTGCGAAGGTGCATGCTGTTGATAGGATCCTCCAAAGGTTCACCTTCTGTAGTTGAGAGATGATATGCCCTAGATCCATATGCTGTTGTAATGATGTAAGGACCAAGCCAATTTGGTTTGAACTTGCCCTTCTTCTCTCTGTCTTGCTGATTTTTTGGGTTTTCTCTGAGGACCAAGTCACCTACCTCAAACGTGCGAGGCTTGACTTTGTGGTTGTAGCTGCGACTCATTCGTTGTTGATAAGCCTTGAGATGATTAAAAGCAGTTTGTCTTCGTTCATCCAGTAGTTCCAATTCTTGTAAGCGAGAGACCCTATAGTCTTCATCATTGATGATGTTTTGCAAAGAGACCCGTAAAGAGGGTAACTCAACCTCAATAGGCACGATGACTTCAGTGCCATAGACAAGTGAATAAGGTGTAGCTCCTGTAGGTGTGCGGACACTTGTGCGGTAGACCCAAAGTGCAGGATTAAGTTGGATATGCCAATTACGGCCAGCATCATCGACTGTCTTCTTTAGGATTTTAAGGATTGTTTTATTAGATGCCTCAGCTTGGCCATTACCTTGGGGGTAATATGGCGTGGAGAAACGATGGGAAATATGGAAACGGTCACAGAGTTCACGATCATCCTGATTTTTGAAGGGACGCCCGTTATCAGTGATAATAGAAACAGGAATACCGTATCGGCAAATGATATTGTTGAGGATGAACGTAGCAATCTCTTTTCCAGTGACTTGTGTGAGAGGCACAACTTCAATCCATTTTGTGAAATACTCTCTGGCGGTGATAATGAATTTATGACCATTGGAAGAAGGAGGGTGAATCTTGCCTATGAGATCGAGTCCCCACTGACAAAAGGGCCAAGGAGACACAATTGGTTGAAGTTCTTGTGCTGGCGCATGTATGAGGTCTCCATGAATTTGACATTGCTTACATTTCTTGACAAACTGATATGAGTCCTTTTCCATATTGGGCTAGTAATATCCAGTCCTGATGAGTTTCTTGGCCAAGGTAGGACCACTAGCATGTGGACCACATATCCCTTCATGTACTTCACGTAACGCAATCTGAGCTTCGTTGCTTTCTAAACATCTAAGAAGAGTGCCATCTAGACCTCGCCGGTATAGGATATCAGCTAAAATGACATATCAAGAGGATTGGCAAATGAAAGTGCGACGTTGGTTATTTGATAGATCAGGAGGTAAAATATTGTCATGAAGGTATGTGAAAATGGAACCATATAACTGGGACTCAGGACCGACAACACATATCGTTTCAGTAGGAATGATCTCATATGAAGGAACCAAAAGGTTATCCACTAAGAACTCATAGTGGGTCTCATTTGGAGGTAGATCGATCAGTGAAGCAATTGTAGCCATGGCATCTGCGGCGCGATTCTGCTCTCTTGGTATCTGCTCAAAATCTATCTTTGTGAAATGTTGTTTCAGGTCATCCACCATTTGTTTGTAAGGCATTAATTTTTCATTTTTTGTTTGGTAATCATCAGTTGCTTGACGGATTACAAGTTGAGAGTCCCCAAAGACACGAAGTTCCTGGATCTTCCACTGAACTGCAATTCGTAATCTAGTTGTTAATGCCTCATATTACGCTATATTGTTAGTGCAAGGAAATGATAAGCGGTATGATTTTGGTATAGAGTCTCCTTGAGGAGTTATAAAGAGGATGCCAGCTCCCACCCCATGCTGTGTGTATGAGTCGTCGAAGTACAGTTGCCATGGCTTCGCATGTGACATTGTTAAAATGGATTCATCTAGAAATTTTGAACTTAGAGGAACATCATCAATCATGGCGGCATCTGCTAATTGATCTACGATGGCTTGTCTTTTTATTGCTTTTCTGTCCACATACTCGATGTCGAATTCACTCAGGATCATTACCCATTTGGCTAGTCGCCCAATAAGTGTTGCTTTATTGAGAAGGTATTTCAACGGATCTATCCTTGCAATCAACTTAGTTGTATGAGTGAGCATGTAATGTCGCAATTTCTGTGAAGCAAAGACCACGGCGAGACATGTACGCTCGATTGGTGTGTAGTTCGGCTCATATCCCACCAATGTGCGACTGATATAGTATATTGCTTTTTTCTTGCCCTCAGCAATTTGTTGTGCTAAGAGTGCCCCCAGTGTTGTTGGAGTAGTTGATATGTATAGTAACAGAGGCTGATCTGGAACTGGTGGCATCAGAACTAGCGGATTCAGAAGATAATCTTTGAGCGTCTGGAAAGCCTGTCGACAGTTATCATCCCATTTGAATTTGATATTTTTATGTAGCAAATGCTGAAAAGGATTACACTTATCTACAAGTTGCGCTATAAATCTTCGTATGGACTGGAGTCTTCCTTGTAAGGATCAGAGTTGACTGATATTTCTTGGTGGTGGCATTTCCAAGATGGCCTTGACTTTTGTTGGATCAGTTTTGATTCCTCTTTTGGATACAATGAATCCTAGGAGTTTCCCGAAGGTTACTCCAAAGACATATTTCTTGGGGTTTAATCTTACTTTGTATTTTTCCAACCGATCAAAGATGACTGAAAGTATGTTCAAATGTGTATTTCTGTCTATTGATTTGCCCAAGAGGTTGTCGACATAATCTTCCACAGTTATGTGCATGAGATCATGAAAGATAGTAGTCATGGCTCTTTGATATGTAGCACCTGCATTGTTTAGCCCGAAGGGCATGACATTCCAGCAAAAAGTTCCCCAAGGACAAGTGAATGATGTTTTGTGTTGATCCTCAGGCACGATCCTTATTTGATTATAACCAGAAAATCCATCCATCGAGGATAACATTTCATGACCTGTTGTGAGATCAACAATCAAGTCAATATTTGGTAATGGGAAGTTGTCCTTTGGACAAGCTTTGTTGATGTCTCTGAAATCTGTACATATTCTGATGCTGCGATCTGGTTTACTGACAGGCACTAAATTAGAGATCCATTCAGGATAATCAATTGGGCCTATGAATCCGACATCCAATAATTTCTCAAGTTTCGCTTTGACTAGTAATGCCACTTGTGGATGCATTTTTCTTAATTTCTGTTTCACTGGCTTTGCCCCCGGTTTGACTGTCAAATGATGCATTACCAAATCCGGATCTAATCCAGGCATATCAGCGTATGACCATGCAAAGTCGACTTGTCGTTCTTTGAAGAAACTTATGAATTTTGACCTTTCTGACTCTGTCAACGATTGAGCCAGGAATATGTTGTGTGGAACCTCTTCTGTACCAATATTTGTTTTTATAGTCTCCTCTACCAACATGGATGACTTTTCCTCATATGATGCTCGGAGAATGTCAAGCCTTCCATCTTTGGGTGCCTCTAAGAGGTTTTCGCCCTCAGATACGTCCTTTCTTTTTACTTTTTTGGGGTCAGATAGCGCTACAGTGTGGTTTTCGCCATAAGACCCTTGGTTTGTTCTTATTTTCACATTTTTGCGACTGGAAGGTCCGACACCCTCACCAAAATATGCCATGTTGTTGAGTTCTATAGTGTATCCTACTTTATGGTCCCCAGGGGGAAGATCATCTCGTATGCCAAGATAGTCAATAACAGCTTCATCATTTTGGAATGTGTCAAACTATGTAGGTTCTTCATGATCCCAGTCAATGAGTTGATGGTGAACAAGGGGAAGGCCTTTAATGTCTTCGAAGTTAGCGGGACTAAGAGTGAAGATGCAGTTATACTCGGGTATGTCAAGGTAATTGTCAAAGTCATCGATGGCACTCTCCTCATCAGTCTCGATCACGAGTGAATCCAAATTATCATCACTAGTAGCGCATTCTGGGACAGGTGTTCTCATCCTATGTGATTTCAACCTAGAACCTTGAGACAAGGACTGTGTGGAATCCTCATGGGTTGTTCCTTGACCAACTCTAAACTTTTTATAAAATTCCTCTTCTTCTGTGGGTTCATCTGGCTCTCTGAATGTCTCGGTGAGCTCATAGTCACTGGAGGATTTGTCTGAACCCCATTCCCATTCGTTGGAGTCTGTAGAATAGCGATCCTCTTGTTGAATTTTGGCAGCTTTTATTTGTAAGGCTCCTTCTGTCCTTTTAGTGTGGACCTTGGAAGTCAGGAAACCAAGTCCCTTTGAGCGTTCCTTTTTGAATGTCAATTTGGGTTGTAAAGGTTCAATGATGCCTTCCTTTCGTAACCCAAGAGGGCTTTTTCCATCATACCCAAATTTTTGTAGAATCTTGAAGCCTTTGCCATATTTCTCACATGGTAGACTAATGTGATCTTGTGTGTCATTTTCAATGTCTTTGTAGAGCATTTTGTATAAGTCTTCCTCTTCCAGTTCACCTCATCTTTGAAAGGTAGTAGGGTCCCATTTGAGTACCACGATGGATACTTGCTTGTTCGGATGTGGTCTTCCATATTCTTTTGGGGAACTCATGACTTGTCGTAAGTACATGGTCTGATTTAAAGTGTATTCTCCCATGCCTTTGTCCTGAAATCTCCCTTTAAGCTCACCTTGCTTTGATGTCGAAGGTTTCAATGACTCAGGATCAATGTATGCCGAAGAAGGAACAACTTCACGATTACTGGGAATGATGGTCTCAATTTGTGGTCTCAAGTTATTGCAATATATGAACGGATTAGGGTCACCATTGACTATTACTTCCACTCCATTATGAGGAAACTTAATGCATTGGTGATATGTCGATGGAACTGCCCTCATTTCATGAATCCAAGGACGTCCTAGAAATATATTATAAGTGAGATCTAGATCTAGGACTTGACAAACCACGTCCTTTGTAACTAGCCCAACTCTGAGAGGTAAGGTGACTGTGCCCTTGGACGAACGTTCTTCATCATCATATGCCTTGATGGTGATTTGATTTGTTGAATTCACAGCTTTATCAGAATATCCCAATTGTTTAATTGTGCTCAATGTACAAATGTTTAGACCTGCTCCTCCATCTATCAGGACTCGTTTTATTCGATGTTTGTGTATGAAGGCTTCAATGTGTAGTGGTGCATTATGTGGATGACTTACGAAGGTGTCATCAGCTTTTGTGAAGGTAAGGGAATGTGGAATGGAAAGGTATCCCACCATGGCTTGAAACTAGTCCACGTTTAGATCAGTAGGAACAGCGGTGTCTCTCAAGATTTTGTCAAGAATAGCTTTATGAGCAGGGGATATGCGTAAGAGCTCAAGGATGGAGATGAGTGTGGGTGTCTTCCCTAATTGTTCTACAAGGTCATACTCAGGTTTGGTTGATGAAGAAGTGGTGTTTTTATTTGAAGCACCTGGCAAATGATTTTACCACGACGAGTTGTAACATGACATTCAGAGGTAGGTTCGGAAGAAGATCCAACACCTTTTAGGACAATCTTGGGTCTCTGAGTAGGATTCTCAGGGGTTTTGTCCTTGATGATAATAGTAGAGACATAATTGTCCATCAAGATGTGATTGATGGTTGAATCATAGTTGTAAGATGCTCTGGTATAGTTGGTTTGATCATCTATGGCTTTAGCTTTTCCCTTGTCATGTTTTGGGAATGGTTCCTTAAACATCTCATGTTCTTGGTTGGATGAGTGTCCCTCTATCTCAATGTCACCTCTATCAATGAGATCTTGTACGATGTTCTTCAGTCGATGACAATTTCCTATCTTATGGCCCTTGCTCTTATGAAATTCACAATACTCATCATCATTCCATGAATTTGGTTTAACCTTTGGTTCATATGGAGGAAAATTTGGAACTGTGATTACCTTGTTCGCCACTAGCTTTTTGAAGACTGACTCAAGTGGTTCTCCCAATGGGGTGTACTTCCTTCGTGATCTGGAAGTTGTTTGAGTATTCACTTGATTGTTTGTAGAACTTGATCTCGAAAAGATGAATTTGGGTCACACTGTATTGGCATCAACAACACCATCATTGACTGTGTTCTTGTTCTTATTCCAAAATCTTGGCTTGTCTTTTTCTTTAAAGTCATCTTTGTTTTCCTTGAATATCTTAATGACTCCTTGTTCAATTAGGACCTTTTCTGTTGCTAAGCCTTTCAATGACATCCTTGAAGGTGGACAAACAAGCTTTCCTTAGATCGTAGCCAATGTCTTTGTTAACATTTTGGGTGAACATTTCTACCATTTGTTTTTGTGGAATTTCACAAGAGCATCTGCTGGCTAGATTTCTCCATCTTTGTAAAAATGATGCAAAAGACTCTCCCTCTTTTTGCTTGGTGTTGCACAAAGTAGTGACTGATATGTTTGTCTCTATATTGTAGGAGAAATGTTGAATAAATGCCTCTGCTAAGTCACCCCATGACTTAATACCAGGTGGGAGTTGGGAGAACCATTCCATAGCTTGATCACCTAAGCTTTGTGGGAATAATCTCATCAAATATGTCTCTTCTGCTGCTACTTCAATGCAAGTTGTGAAAAATTGTCTTATGTGTGCCTTAGGATCCCCTTTTCCTCTATACTTATCAAATTTAGGCGTCACAAAGTGTGTAGGAAATGGAGGCATTGGAATGGTCTTGTCGAATGGATAAGGACATACGTCTCTCATTGTGTATGTTGGCTTTGGTGTATTTATGTCCTCCATTTTCTTTTGTAAGTCCCTAATTTGTTGCTCCAAATTGCTCTTAGGTGGAGATCGACTTCTTGAACCATACCCCATGTTTGAGGCACCAATTGGAGGAGGAGCATGTTGCATATATGGATGATATTGTTCATACACATGTTCATATGGAGGAGGTCTATAGTGATGCTGCGTATATGAACCACTTGGTATAGATTCATGTTGAGGAACACCATATCTATTTTGTGCATGTATACCATACTCTACAGGCATGTCATATTCTATTGTATTGCCCCCAAATTTGACACGGGGTTTCCTTGTGTCCAAATTTTGAGCATGCCTTTGAATATCCAATTGCTTTGGTGGTTGATCCTTAGCATTGGTATGTGATTGAGCATATCTTTCTGCATAAGACTTCCATAAGGGTCTGCGAAGGTGAGTATCTTATGCTTGACCATGTGTATGTGGGACCTCTGGTTTTTGAAGCAAAGATGATGGTGATTCCTCTATTTCCTCCACTATTGGGCCTCCTTTGAACCATGTTGGAGTGAGTTTGTTGCAAAGGTCGATTTTCCATTATTCGAGACATGTCAAAATCATGAGGTATTTTGGCTCCACTTTGTGCCATCATTTGTAAGAAGTATTGTCTATCCCTCCTCATTATTTCCTCAACCAATCGATTGAAATGGGGATTCATAATGGATTCTTCCACATTGGCTGAATGTACTGAAAAGTTGTCCATATTGTCGTTGTGTGTATCATTGTTGTTTGTAGTGCCCATGTTCTCAACATTTGAAATGTTTCTATAGACATCCATGTCAGGTAATGTGTTATGATCAGTATTGAAAAAGACATCATTGTCATACTCATAAACACTCATGTTTGCGAAATCTTGAGCCTCTTTAGTTTCTCTCCTAGATTTTTGAAGACAGGTTTCAACCATGAACTAGGTATTGACCAAGATGTGTGAGACTAGATGAAAATGGAAAAAGTACGGAAGACCAAGAGTTGGATGGAATGTAAATGAATCTGAGGTGTACTTGCAATGTCCAAAGTGTAAGACCAAGTATGTATGTAGTAGAGTAGGTGTGACTTCCAAAGAGAGGATAGTTTCTCTTGATGAGGTAAGTTAACCTTGACTCTAAGTAAGACCAAATGAGACCCAAAGGTAAGAAACCTTGATGAAGGACCACTTAGCAAAGTGTTGTTGTATGTAGTGTGTTGACAAAGTATAATGAGGACAAGCAAGTGACCTTTTGACTCAAGTTTAGACAATTGTGAATGTAAAGTGAGATATGAAGCAATGATGGATTGTGTGAGACCCAAAGATAGGTTGAACGCTAAATGAAACCTAGAGAAATGACCTAAGGAGCTCAAGAATTCTGAAACTGACTGTGTTTGTTTGCTGGACTGTAAATTTTTTTTTTCAATTCCAAACACAGATGCGCCTGTATACTTCACAGACGCGGTTTCCTGACACAGACGTGTCTCTGTTCAACACAGACGCGCTTCTGAGTTTTTTTGCAAAATGCACTGTTGATTCTGGGACATAGACGTGTTTCTGCCCTTCACAGACGCGGTTAGACAGCACAGATGCTATTATGACAGACACAGACGCGTTTCTGTAAAATTTGTGCAATTTTTTCCAATCTATGAAGTCATTTTGTTGTGACCAAATATGACTGTTTGACTGTTTTTCGTGACAAGAGGACACAGTGTTGATGAAGACCCAATGTTTGTAAGTGTCTAGACTCCAAAATGACTCCAATAAAAAGTGTGTTGTGTGATGTAAAAATGTTTTGCATACACTTGAAGACACAAAAGACACAATGTTTTGTTGTTTGGTCTTGAATTTTTTGAATGTTTAGCATAAGTCAAGCACAATTTTTATGGCTAGCCAAGACAATAGTTGTTGATCCCACATGGGGTTTTACCCCCGAGGCTACGCTATTCAGAGCAAATACTTAGATGCTTGACCTCACTGGCTCCACCCTCAGCACTCACTTCTCGGGTCAGCCAAGCATCAGTCCCCACGAAAACTCCCCGTGGTGAACTTTGTATCTCTACTAAGAACCGTATGTGTGTGGGCTGCTACCAAAGGTCCAACCTCCTGCCCCAACAACTAGAAGGATTTGGGCTTCTAAAACAAAAAGGTGCTAGTAAGGGCATCCGCTCATGTGGCCATACATACGACACTTTCAGCTCTGTAAATATAGAAAGCTCCCAGTCGGTAGGGGTTACGCCCGACAACTGATCAAATAAATTTGATCAAACGGGTTTATGGGGAGACATAGTGTCAGTATAAACTAATCAGCACACGTTATCTATAGTTTTCACCATGAATACATTTATTTATAGTGGTTTGGAAGAGGTGGGTTTTCCTCACTACCACTTGGGTCATTCTCTTCTCACTAGTAGTCCTAATGACCACACGGGAAGACAGACCCTCTAAAGATTAAACAAAAAGAGACTATTGTTCAAGACACAAAAGACAATGATTCAATTTTAGTGCACCAATGGAAGTGTTTACTAATATATGAAAACAAGACACACAATAAAAATCCAAAAACCCTTGCCAAGGACCTACAACAAAGAGTTGTTAGTAGTTTGGATTGTTTCAAATAATCACTCCTTCCTGCAAGCACACAAGTTAGGTAAATTTTAAACCCAAAAGACTTTATGAAAATAGGGGCCTTCAACAAAACGATTTTGCTTTCAAGACAAGCTGCACCAATTTCGTTAGCTAGATCTGAAAATGTTAGCGCAAAATAAACTAGATCTGAAACCCTAAATGCAAAACTCGAAACTGAATCAATAAATTTCAAAATTTGAAATTGGTGAACATAGACGTGGTTACCCTCAACACAGATGCGATTTTCTTACGCAAACGCGGTTCTATGAGGTACAGACGCGTCTCTAAAACACAGACGCGGCTAAAACCACCACAGACGCGACTTTAGAACATAAACGTGATTTTCGAAACTTGCAAAATAAAATATTGTTTATAGCACAGACGCGATTTCAAGTGTCGCAGACGCGCCAGAAAAACAAAAACGCGATCCGAAGGTACGCGGACGCGAAAATATCAAAATGCTATCGAAATGATCAGATCTGCAACTTCAAAAACACAAAATCTGAAACAAAGAGGTTAAATGCAAAAAGGGACAAGAGTCACACCGGGCGTGCCAAAATGTATATGGTGAAAATGGATAACAATAATAACAATATTGAAAGGCTAAATGAATTCAACCACAAAAACCCTAGCCTAACAACAACAAAGATCCACCATAACATATAAAGATTACTTAAGACAATGCAAATCAAACAAAATCACAAAGATTATACCATCACATGTCCAATAGGGTTTTGATCTCCATTATTCCTATCTCCATTGATCTTGCTTGGTATATTTGCTCTCAGATTTTATGTGCACAAGAGCTCAACAGAGAACGGAATGTGGTTGCAAGTAGGATCGTAGTGTAGTCAAGTCCTTAAGATGAGTGATTAGCTAGTTAGAAATGATTAATTAGGGTTTGATAATGAAGGAAGCATCTCCTTATATAGAAGACACAATATGAAATGGAGGGATAAGATTGAGAGGTGTAAATGGAGGCCGGCTATGATTAGAGGGTAGGTAAAAGAAATAATAAAATAATGAAAGGGGTAGGTATTATATGAACTAAGAGATGAATGACATGTGTCATGGGTAGAAAGGGTTAATGAATTAATTAAATAAACAAAGATTTATTTAATTAATAGAAGAATGGGATAATTAAATAAATAAAATATTTATTTAATTAGGAAAAGGATAATTTAAATAAATAAATGTATTTATTTAAATGAGAAATAAGGCTAGAAGATGATAAATGAATTAATTAAATAAATAAGGATTTATTTAATTAATAGAAGAATTAGGCTTGGATAATTAAATAAGATAAGATATTTATTTAATTAGACATGACAATTTTAGGTGTCTACACCTATAAATAGAGCCCATTTCCTCATTATCCAGATCCTGAAAATTTGTATGCATTTAACCTATAGGCATTTTAGAGAGCATTTAGCATAGCAAACTAATATCTTGTTATTTTGGTTAAAATCAATCATTTTTAATAACATCTAGTATTTTAGATTTTCATTTTACATTTGGAGCAAAATACTCAAATCTCAATCCTCCATAAGCATCCATAGTGCAAAAAGCTGCTGAGAGCTACACTATTTTGGAACTTGGAGAGGAGAGGAACAAAGGAGAAGGAGCCAAGAGCATGTTAGGAGGCATTTGGAGATGCCTCATCATATTTGCTTCTTTAGTTAAATATTCTTTCATATTCTTAGTATCTCTTTTGATATGCCTGTTTAGATTAGCTTTTGGTCAACTAACACTAATGATTTCTTGTGTCTTGTGTTGTTTGTCATTTGCTAACCTTGTCCATTTTGCAGAGCATCATAACCATTCTCAGTGATCCCCCAAATCTCCTTTCCAAGACATCTCAGATGAGTCTCCATCTGAATCTTCCATACTCTGTAATTTGTTCCATCAAGCCTAGGAATTTCTCTTCGAAAAACAAAAGCAGATGAACTTGAATTGTTAGATGCCATAGGATCTTCCTCAAGTGGTTAAGCTTATGCAGAGAGGACCAAGCTTTGAAACCAATTGTTAGACAGTTCAAATAACTAGAGGACAACCGAGAGGGAGGGTGAATCAGTTGTCATCGGATTATAGAACTTTAAGCATTCAAATCCTTATTATCGGAATGCATAAACTTAATACCAGAATGCATAAACTAAATATCAGAATAACTGATATACCAATTAAAAATAAACATAAATCACATAACAATTATCATTCATCCATAACACATGACACCAAGATTTGTACGTGGAAAAACCCGGTAAAGGGAAAAACCACGGTGGGAAGCCTACCCACAGTCAAATAATACTTCTGCAGTAAGTATATGATTACAATATGAGGGGCTTGCAAATGTAGGAAGGGCAACAACCTAGAGTGCACTGCTCATCACAAAAAGGATTCTCACTGACTACAAAATAAATTCAGACTACAATCCGGAATGAAGAATGAACTGCAAAGATATCATCTCCTATGCCTGAGTACAGTTCTGGTTAAGCTCAGTACCGAAGATCTTACACCTCTCTTACCAACTCAATTCAATCACCTATGATCGACCAAACCTTCTGCATATGATTACAACATTATTCACACATAGATAATCCCATAACCTTAACCTATACCATTCCATGATCTACAAAGAGATCTTACATCATATTTATACCAACCTAAGACCTAAACAATTAGGTCAGCCACCTAAAAGATAATACAATTAAAATTCATAATATAAACTCACAATCCAATGATCAACCAAGTTGGCTTAGGCCAAAAATAATGTAAACCAATCATTAAATCCCACTGGTAATGCATCAGGAACATCCTCCAACATGTTACAGAAAACCGGTCCATAACCTAGAGAACACTCGACCCAAAATAGGTTGCCATAAACCAAATCAAACACCACCGATGAACTGGAACATGAACAAGATAAACAACAACATCCTAAGAACCATCTAGAAGTCGCACCAACACCACTTATCATGTACATCAAAAGATCTTCAATAAATCTATGCTGGTAAAACCCTTACCGGTAACCAGATGGCTTATTAGAACAAATGATAGCATATGATTCATCAATCCTAAACCAACTGATCGTGATACACATCTGGATAGCATGAATGATAGATCCAAACCAATTCCATAAACCAAAGCATACCAGATCAATATCATAAACCAACCACTCTACCGGAACCAACCAGAAACTGGTAAACATCCAAAACAACAAGTGTTGACATCAATTACAAAACATCAATGCAACACATAATCAATTCCTCCAAATTGCCAACACATTGTTCATCTCCAAGTCTAGTGGATCATTCAAACCCTAATTTTTCTCATCAAATACAACAAGAGGAATAGAAACCCTAAGAGATAATCCTTGGATCTCTCTTTCTCACAAGAAGTAGCCAAAGTGAGCTATCTCCCTAGGCTCTTCTGTATTCCCAATGTGTTGGTTGAAGTGGGATTAGGTCCTAGTCACTGGGCCTCACTTTTCCCGCCTCCACATTTTGGTGAACCCGATGTGAGTCCAATCTTCTTTGATTTTGATTTATGTTCTCAGATCTGAGTGTTTTTGCTATTTCAAATTCAAATTTACATTTACAAGTTTCAATTCCTTGTAAATTTAAAAAATTTAGAGGTCAGTTTTGTTAAAAACCCTAATTTTTCAATTCAAAATTGAACTTGTGGATAGCTTGATTTGGATCATTAATTTCATATCTGATTTAGGAACACATTTCACTCATAAATTTCATTTTCTAAATCAACATTTAGAGTGCTTGCATTGGTTAAAATTAAACATTTCCTTCTATTTTGCATATGTTATCATTTGAAAGAGGAATTTTTTTGTCATGATGCATTCATTTCATAAATGTGATAATGGGTTGGCTTCCCTTGCTTCAATTTTTCCATCTCTTGAAGAACCTCCTCTTATATATGACAATATTTTAGTGCCTAGAAGAATTGTTACCAACCCCTTCAAAACTCTCTCATGCTCTAAGGATGAAGATTTGAAGAGTGATATTGACAATTCTCCTAAAATATGCCCTTCCCATCTAGCTATCTTAGAGGAAGAGGATGATATCATAAACACCTTTCTTAGTGTTAGTTTACCTTCTTTACATGATGCCTCTCTAAGTGAAAAGGTATTGATGGACATTGACTTATCTTCTCCTATATTTGGTCTTACCAATGGGAGCATGTTAGTGCAACAAGAGGTTATGAGCATTTCTTTCAGAGATCTCCTTCCTAAGCATGAATCTTTGGAGAAAGATGTTCATTTCCCTCCTAAATAATACTCTCCTTATGAGGATCATTTTGTGCAAGAGGATGGTATTGTCCCTACTTTTCCTAGTAATGGCATCTCCTCTTTTGACTTCAACAAAATTCTCACTAGAGATGACGCATTAATGAGAAATGCTTTCTCTTCTCCTCAAGTTTGTTTTACCCCTATATATTCCTTAGAAAAAGAAGATGAGATCATAATCAATTTCCTTAATGCTCTCTCCCCTAAAGATCCTATTGAACCCATTTTGAGGCAAGAGGATGATTTAAACACATGTAGCGATGCTCCCCCTCTTAAGGATGAATAATTAATGAACAATGTTATCCTTGTTAGATAATTCAAATAACCAGAAGAGAACTGAGAGGGGGGGCGAATCGGTTGTGACAGATTATCAAAACCATTAGCAATCAAAACTTTAATATCGGAATGCAGTTAAACCAATTAAGCATAAACAATAATCACAGAATAAATACCATCCACATGACACCAAGATTTGTACAAGAAAAACCCGGTAAAAGGAAAAATCACGGTGGGAAGCTTACCCACAATCAGATAATACTTTTGTAGTAAGTATGTGAATTATAATTGAGGGGCCTGCACTTGCAAAAAGGCCAACAGTCCAGAGCGCACTGCTTATCACAAAAGGAGTCTCACTAACTACATAAAATTCCAAACTACAATCCGAAGAAGTGTTGAACTGCAAAATATAGCATCTCCTATGCCTGAGTACAGTTCCAGTTAAGTTCAAAACTAGAGGACTAAATCCTCTTACATAAACCCAACTCGATCTCCAATGATCGACCAAATCCTCTACCTGAATGATATTACATTATTCGCACATTACATCCCTTGACCATGACCTCTAACATAACCATGATGATCTATAATGAGATCTTACATCTATATATACAAACCCTCAACCATAAACAATCAGGTCAGCCACCAGACAATAAACCAATTACATAATTAAAAACCATGTCGGCCTTAGACCAAACAAATAATATCTAACATATAAGACATCCCGGAAACGCATCGAGAGGTCCAATCCACACGCTTCATTAAAGTCGGTCCATAACCTAGATCAACTGGGACTCAATATAGGTCCATACGCTATAGCAATGATCTCCATCTTCCAAGTCTCGAATATGATCACCATCAACATCCTGAAACTCCACCAGAAGCTACACCAACACCACTTATGTAATTCATCAAACATCTTCATCAAAAGCTCTTCCGGTGAAACCCTCGTCAGAACAAGAAACCAAGCTTCTAAGCAAACATGATAGCATCCGATCACCAGACCAAAACCAATTGATTGAATATGAGCATGAGTATCATGAACAAGCCAATTCCATCACCAAACTATACTGGAGCATACTGGATCATGTCGGATCCAAATCAACCAGAAACCACTCAACCTACCGGGACCAAAAGGGTGTCGGTAAAGCATCCAAACAACCAGTGTTGGCATCAATGACAAAACATCAATGCAACACATAATCAATTCCACCAAATGGCCAACAATCTCCCCCTTTGGCATTAATGGAAACACTAGACGTGAAAAACATCTAAGTACGAAGAAATGCCAAATAAATCTCCCCCAATGGAAGACAACCAACAATCTCCCACTCACAGATGTAGCAATGAGGTTCAGAAGCAAAGACCAGACTCCCCTGTGAATAATATCTCTATAAAGTTCTGAAATATACATACATCTTCCTTCTTATCAATATCTCACCCCTTTACTTTTTCCTTTTTAATACCTCTCCCCCTTTTACTTTTACTTTTTCACATCAATATATCTCCCCCTTTGACATCAATGCCGAAAATCTGACAAAAATATCAAAGAAAAAACCTAAACCTCTTAATCACAAAGCTAACTACTCCCCCTGAGCAGTAGCATCCCCATATCAGTGCCGGAATAAAAAGTATCTCTGATAATGCATACTCAACTGATGCCAAACTGCATCAATCAAGTCTCTGTCAAAGGGGAAAAAGCCCCCAATCTGTCTCTTAATGCTTTTGGTGTGAAAATATCCGCAATCTGTTGTTTAATGTTCACATAAACCAATCTAACTTCATCTGTTTCCACCTTTTCCTTCAAAAAGTTATACTTGATAGATATGTGTTTTGTCTTAGAATGAAATACCGGATTCTTTGATATGTCAATAGCAACAGAGTTATCACAGTGAATAACTATCAGTGTATCACAATCCACCTTTATATCCTTCAACATTTGCTTTGTCCATAGAACCTGTGTATAGTTAGTAGCAGCAAAAACATACTCAACTTCGACAGTAGATAAAGAAGTACATGATTGTTTCTTGTTGATCCATGAAACCAACTTCTTTCCAAGAAAGAAAGCTCCACTGAAAGTACTTTTCCGATCATCAACATCTCCAGCTCAATCGACATCTGTATATGCACATAAAGTAAAGTTATCATCCTTAGGGTACCACAAACCATATTCTGATGCACCTTGCAAGTATCTAAAAATCCTTTTCACCACACTCATGGTTTTCTCTAGGATCACTCTGAAATCTTGAAACAATACAAACAACATTCATAATGTCAGGCCTAGTCTGAGTCAAATAAAGCAGACCTCCAATCATAGATTTGTATCTTGTAGGATTTATCGGTGCAGAAACATTTTTTCTTATCAATTTCTCACTCGTAACCATATGAGTACTTACCGGTTTAGAATCTCCCATACCAAATTTCTTCAACAATTCCTTAGCATACTTAGTTTGATAGATAAAAATACCTTTGTCAGTCTGAGAAACATCTTTTCTTATCAATTTCTCACTCGTAACCATATGAGTACTTACCGGTTTAGAATCTTCCATACCAAATTTCTTCAACAATTCTTTAGCATACTTAGTTTGATAGATAAAAATACCTTTGTCAGTTTGAGTAATCTGCAAACCTAAAAAAAAATTCATCTCACCAATCATAGACATCTCAAATTATTTCTCCATATTCTTAGAAAATTTTATGCACAACTTATCTTCACCTCCAAAAATAATGTCATCAACAAATACTTCAATAATTAGTATATCATCATTAGTGATTTTATAGTATAAATTACTATCAGCACTGCCCTTAGTAAAGCCAAGCTTCAAAAGATATTTATCCAACCTTGCATACCAAGGTCTAGGTGCTTGTTTCAATCCATAGAAAGCTTTCCTTAACCTGCAAACCATGTTTGTATCATCTAGTAATGAAAAACCAACATGTTTCTCAATATAAACTTCCTCATCAAGATCCCCATTCAAAAATGCACATTTGATGTCCATTTGATAACCTTGTAGTTCTTATAAGTAGCATAGGCAAGAAATAATCTTACAGCTTCAATCCTAGCTACAGGTGCAAAAGTTTCTCCATGATCAATTCCTTCCTTCTAAGAATAACCTTTACAAACCAATCTAGCCTTATTTCTTATAACTTGACCATCCTCATTCAATTTATTTCTAAAAACCCATTTAGTTCCAATAACATTCTTATTTTTAGGCCGGAGAACCAAAGTCCACGTGTTATTTTTCTCAATCTGATCTAATTCTTCTTCCATAGCTTTCAACCAATATTCATCTTTACATGCCTCAATTACTAATACCGATTCAACTTGTGAAATTAAACATACCTCATTAGTTTCTAGTCTTCTTCTTGTCATTACTCTGTTGCTCTTATCCCCAATGATCTAATCTTCTGAATGAGTCAATCTCACATACCTAGGAGTCCTCTGACTCTCTATTCCTCTTCCCTGATCTTTGGTTACTATAGAATTCTCTAATACTGTTGGGGTAACTGGTTCAACTCTCTGTTCTGGTAAAGGTGCTACCAGTTCAGATATAATCATTTCCATTGTCGGTTCCTTTTCATAAACTCTGATTTGACTTTTATTTAGCTCATCTACTTTGACATTAGCACTTTCCACAATTCTCTGTAATCTCTTGTTATAATATCTATATGCCTTGCTTTCATTAGAATAACCAAGAAATATGCCTTCATCACATATAGGATCAAATTTTCCAATGATATCATCTCTCCTGATATAACATTTACTACCAAAAATTCTGAAATACTTAACTGTAGGTGTATTGCCAAACCACAATTCATAAGGTGTCTTACAGTTTCTCCTTTGATATGTACTCTGTTGAATGTATAAACCGTTGTGCTTACTGTTTCTCTCCATTAGTTATAAGGTGGACTAGCTTCCATCATCATTGTTCTAGCAGCATCCAAGATAGTTATGTTCTTCCTTTCCACAACTCCATTTTGCTAAGGTGTCCAGGGAGCAGAAAATTGTCTTCTTATATAATGCTTGTCACAAAAGTTATTAAACTCACCGGATGTGGATTCTCCACCATGAACTGACCTCAAACATTTAATCTTCAATCCTATCTCAGTTTCCACTTCAGCCTTAAAAATTTTTAACTTTTCAAATGCCTCAGATTTTTCCCTTAGAAAAGTAGCCCACATGATTCTATAATAATCATCAATAATTAGCATGAAATATCTATCACCTTGAAAATTTTTAACTCTAGCAGGGCCACACAAATTAGTATGAATAAGATCAAGAACATCATTTTATTTATCTTGTATACTGCTAAAAGAGGTTCTGAATTGTTTTCCCATTTGACATTCTTTACATGCCGGATTATAGGGCTTCATAATCTTAGGTATATCCCTAACTGCCTTAGTTGAACCGATCTTTACAATGCAATCAAAATTCACATGACACAACCTTTTATGTCATAGCTAACTCTCACTAGTCTATGTAATCAAACATGTCTTCTCATCGGAGTTCAAATAAAATATATTACCTTTTATCTGTGTACCGATTGCAAATAAAATATATTACCTTTTATCTGTGTACCGGTTGCAATCTCCAAATCAGTTCTGTTAATGATTTTTCATTAACTGTATTTGAAATCCCTTATCTACCAATTGTCCTACACTAAAAAGATTATGCCTCAAACTTGCAACACAATAAACATTGTCAATATTGTTTTTACCATCCAATGATATAGTTCCTTTTCCTTTGATCATACATGCTTTGTCATCTCCAAATCTAACTAGACCACCATCAAATTCTTGCAAAGATAAAAACTTCCCTTAATCTTCGGTCATATGATGTGAACAATTGTTGTCAATTACCCATTCATCCTTGTCTTGAATTTTAGCAGCAAGTGCCTTCTCTTTAGGTACATTCTCTTCCAGTGCTAGATCATCTTCCTTGATAGCCAAGAACACCCATAGCCATTACCAGAACCACTAGCAGAATCTTCTGTTGGTTCATCATCAGAATCGGTAATGCCTTCCTCATCCGCTATGTAGCATGCTTTATCTCTATTTTTTTTGTACTTATACTTGTTCTGGTATCCAGGGTTAGGCTCAAATGATCTTCTAACTCTTTTTTCAAATCTTGAATTCCTTTTCGGACATCTAGATGCAAAATGACCAATCTTATTACATGCAAAACATTTAAAAGGTGCTTTTTCTGCATACTTACTTCCTATCAGTCCTTTAGGTACTCTTCTAGCAAATAGTGCTTCAAGTTGCTCAAACTCATCATCTTCTCTCTTCATATCTTCTAATTCCTTTGCATATAAAGCTTTATAATCTTTGTTATGAGTTGCAAATGTAGATGCATGAAAAGCAGGTTCAGTCTTCATATCTCCGGAAGGTCCAAATTCTTCAAGCTCGAAAGCAGATAGTTTCCCAACCAAGGTATCTCTATTCACAGATGTATTAGCCATCATTCTCAACTCATTAATAGCAGTAGCCTTCATTTTGTAAGCGTAGGGTTCTCGGGACTTTAGAAATAATTTCATCTTTTCTCAGAATTCTACCACAACATTGAATTCCCATAACAATCTCATTCACCCTTTCCATGAATGCAGTAATCCTTTCATCTTCTTCCATCTCCAGGTTTTCATATCTCACCCGATAACCATCAAGTTTAGCAATATTCACTATAGAGTTACCTTCATTAAGAGTCTCCAACTTATCCCATATAGCCTTTCTAGATGATTTGTTGGTTAATCCCATTATTTGTTGATCAGAAAGTGCACACAAGAGGGCTTCTCTTGCTCTAAAATCATTCTCAAGCTCCTTATCCAGGTTTGTCGGAGGACAATTATCAGATACCGGATTATAAGGTGTGACACCATTTTGTGTGATCTCCCAAATCTCCTTGCCAAGACATCTCGGATGAGTCTCCATCTGAATCTTCCATAATGTGTAGTTTGTTCCATCAAGCCTAGAAATTTCTCTCCGAAAGATAGCTCCAGACGAACTAGATGAACTTGAACTATTAGATGCCATAGGATCTTCCTCAAGTGGTTAAGCTTTCTACAGAGAGGACCAAAGCTCTGATACCAATTGTGTTGACAGTTCAAATAACCGGAAGACAACTGAGAGTGGGGGGTGAATCAGTTGTCACAGATTACCCAAACCATTATTAATTAAAACTTTAATACCGGAATCCAAAATATTAATACCAGAATGCAATTAAACCAATTAAGCATAAACAATAATCACAGAATAAATACCATTCACACGACACTAAGATTTGTACGTGGAAAACCCGATAAAGGGAAAAACCTTGGTGGGAAGCCTAGCCACAATCAGATAATACTTATGCAATAGATATGTGAATTACAATTGAGGGACTTGCACTTTCAGGAAGGCCAATAGCCCAGAGTGCATTGCTCGTCACAAAAGGAGTGTCACTGACTACATAGAATCCATACTACAATCCAGAGAAGTGTTGAACTGCAAAAGATAGCATCTCCTATGCCTGAGTACAGTTTCGGTTAAGCTCAAAATCGGAGAACTAAATCCTCTTACATAAACCTAATTCAATCTCCAATGATCGACCAAATCCTCTGCCTGAATGATATTACATTATTTGCACATTACATCCCTTGACCATGACCTCTAACATAACCATGATGATCTATAATAAGATCTTACATCTATATATACAAACCCTCGACCATAAACAATCAGGTCGGCCACCAGACAATAAACCAATTACATAATTACAAACCATGTCGGCCTTAGACCAAAGAAATAATATCCAACACATAAGACATCCTGGAAATACATCGAGAAGTCCAATCCACACGATTCATTAAAATAAGTCCATAACCTAGATCAACCAGGACCTGGTATAGGTCCATACGCTACAACAATGATCTCCATCCACTAAGTCTCGAATATGATCACCATCAACATCCTGAAACTCCACCAGAAGCTGCATCAACACCACTTATGTAATTCATCAAAGATCTTCATCAAAATCTCTACTGGTGAAACCCTCGCGAGAACTAGAAACCAAGCTTCTAAGCAAACATGATAGCATCCAATCACCAGACCAAAACCAATTGACTGAATATGAGCATGAGTATCATGAACAAGACAATTCCATCACCAAACTATACTGGAGCCGACCGGATCATGTTGGATCCAGATTAACCAGAAACCACTCAACCTACCAGGACCATAAGGGTGTCTGTAAAGCATCCAAATAGCTAGTGTTGGCATCAATGACAAAACATCAATGCAACACATAATCAATTCCACCAAATGGCCAACAATCCCTTCTCCCAAAATTGGCAACAACAATAAGGTCATCTTTGTGCAAGATATTTCTAATATTTTTTTCAAAGACCTCACTATTTGGGATGAACCATTAGAAGTAGGCGTTGCTTATTCTCTACCATATGAGAGTAACCCCCTTGGTAGCATCTCACTTTCCATGAATCTCAATCATTCTCCCTCTGAAGGTAAAGCATCTCCCTCCCCTCAACTTGGTTATACTTATAAGGATACCCTAGTTCAAGGTAAGATTGTTGACATCTCTTTCAAAGATCTCCCTCTCAAAAGTGAAACTTTAGAGAGTAATGTTGATCCTTCTCCTAGAGATTTTATTCCTTGTGTAGATCCTTCGATGATAGAGGATGATATGACCTTTCTCACTAATACTCATCCTTCTAAGAACATCAATGCCTACTTCTAGTCTCTCCTAAAATTGATCTTATCCATGATAACATTTTAGTGCAATAAGAGACTATAAAAAATACTTCCAACAATCTTGTCCATTCTTCTTCTAAAATTCATAAGGACACCTTTGATATTCCTAAAACATCTTCAATCAATTTGATACATGTGAATGAAACACCTAATAAACCCCTCTTCACTGTTCAAGGTGCTTGTCCTTCTGAAAGTTCTCAACGTAAGCCCATCTTAGTGGTTCAAGGTGGTTATCCTAATGTTTCTTTTTTCACTCCTAAGAAACCTGTTATTACTGTGCAAGGAGGTTATCATACTAAAATCCCTTATGAGTATGCTAAGAAAATTACTAGAGAGAGTTATCATGTGGTTTCTCATGCTATAACACAAGAAACAATAGGCAACCTATCCCTCCTCTAGTTACCCCAACTTCACTCCCTCCCTCCCAACCTACTCTTCCACAAGCACCTTGTATATCACAAACTCTTAGTAAGGAGTATGATCTCATTGAACAACTTAAAGCTACTCTTGCCAAGATTTCTATTTGGGATTTGGTTCAAAATTCACTTGCTTATCATGGGATGTTACAAGATGCTTTGAAAAACTTATATGTCCCACCTATACTGACATCTAATAACATGGTTTCTTTCATCGATCCTACAAACAAACCCAAAACTCAAATTGTATTTACACAAAATGAGTTACCTTCTTGTGAAATCCAACATCAATATGATCCTCTTGTGATTGTGGTTATTATCAATGATAGTGCTATAAGATGAACCCTTGTGGACAATGGGTCTGGCCTTAATGTTTATGGTGTGGACTTATTAGATAAGATTAATGTCAATCGTTCTCTCATTGAACCCGCTTCTCTTTCTAATCAAGGCTTTGATAATGTTGCTAAACAATGTTTAGGTGTCATAACCTTGCATGTTAAGGTAGGTCCTATTATGTTACCTACACTTATTCATGTCATGCTTGGTTTTTGACATATAACCTTCTATTAGGGAGACTGTGGATTTATAGCATGTAATTTGTCCCCTCAACTTTGCATAGGCAAGTCAAGTTCATTTATAATAATAAGACATATACCTTGTTAACTGACAAACCTCAAGAACCATTAAAATCTGGATCTTCTTGTTCAACTACTTCCCATTCTTCTCTGAATCCTCCCACTTCTTCAAATACATCTAATTCCTTTAATGACCTTGTTCCTTCTAGTACTCCTGATTCTTCTACTCAATCAGAATCTCCTCCCAAGGATATCTTTTCTCTTGAAGGAGTGCTCTCAGATGATGACTGGGGATCTATAGACTTTAACCCTACTTTTGTAGGAGAGTATAGAGTATCTCAAAAAGAATTTAAGATCGAGAAGGAGAAATCTAAGGAGGAACCTAAAGAGAAACCCACTTTGTCTAAACAACTAAGTACCCCCTTTGTGGCCGCTTTTAATCCAAATAATTATTCAAATCCTTCCTCTAATTCATATAGTACTGAGACCTATGAGGCACAACCATCTCTTTCTGATTTAGCATCCCTCTATGGTCCTGGTTGTCACATTTTAGCTAAGAGTGGCTATGATGGCAATGGTTGTAGAACAAATGAACAAGGAATTAGAGTTCCTTTAGAACATAACACACATGAAGCTTCATTTGGACTTGGATATAATCCTTCTAAGCCCACTAAAGCATCTAAAATACCATCTCTCAATGTGAATGCTATATTTAGTAGTGATGATGACCTCACCTCAATTAAATCATCTTCTACTTCTTTCAACACTCATCCCTCTCATAAGGAAATCTTGGTGATGAACAAATCTCTTTACGAATCTCCTCAAGAGATTTCTAATCCCCCTTATGAGACTTTATCTTCTACTTGTTCTAAAATCCCTTCTTCTAGGAATAAGGCTCTAATGAATTACACTTATCCCTCTCCTAATATTTCTTGTGTGCAAGAAAAGTATGACTTAGTGGCCTATTCTTCTCCGATAAAATTCTCTCTTTCTAAAGACTTTTTAACATTCATCATCTTATACATGTTTTTAATCTCACTTATAGTAGAGCATTTAGCATGTCATGTTCAAATGCCTCATTCAATCTATCATGTCTTTAAATAACATTAATGGCTATTATGTTGCTCATCATTATGTGACATTGGTAGCTCACTTACTGGGGACTCATTGTCATTCATGATGGTACAATTTAACGTGCAATCATACTTTTGGAAGAAACATAATAGCCTATTTCTATCTCATCTCTTCTACCTATATATGGGTGCAAGAGTGATTCCAAACATCTCCCCTTCTTAAGATTCAAATTTATCCTTTGTGAAGTAGCGTCTTCTACAAGGATTTATTATGCATTGTAGAGGCGTATTCATATTTGAATTCCTTCTCTCATATTGGAACAAGCATCCCTAATAGGGGTCTTAATTACATATCCTTAATTGAGACCTCCTCCTTGTTGTTGGAAGTCTTTGATCATTTATCAAGTTATTTTCTTCATTGAGTAGTATCTTTTATAATAAACCCTTCTATTTTGTGCACGTGCATATTCCTGATGAGGATTTATTGCCTTCTTTTAGAAGAGTGTTGCTATAAATAATCTCTCTTTGATGTCATTTCAATCCTCCATCCTTTTCCAATTTCCTTTATGGAGTTACATTTTTGGATTATATCTCTTGCATTTGTTTCCATTTAAATCTTCCATCTTGTGTTAGAGAGCTCTCCAAACCTCACACTCTTTGTTGTGTTGGAATTGAGGTTTAGTTCTCTTTATTACCAAATGATTATCCATTTAGTTTTTGATCTTGTATCAAATCTTCTTGTGAGCATTTGTCATCAATCTTCTTTCATAATTTGATGTGGTAAACATGATACCCTGTTTCAACTCACTAAATTAGCAAGCCGAAACAGGGGGCATATAGCTACCCTCGAAGCATTTAGGTGATTTTGTGATTTTATCTAACATGTGGTTTTGTAGTGTGCAGTTCCTAACTGTGTACAACAGATACCACTGGGGGATTCATCCGCAACTTGTGGATATATCCTTTTTCATGAATGTTTACTTTTCTTTACTTTAGCTTTCATATGCATGTAGTGTCATATGACCGCTAAAGTGGGGGCTAAATGTAGTGTCGTAAATTGTACACCCTTGCTAGGGTGGTACAATTCCACACTTATCTTAGCACCCGCCTTAGCATGTTTGCATCTTGCATTGTAATTTCCCTTTAAGCATTTAATTAATTAATTTAATTAAATCTAAAGTCATATTTTATCACTCCCCACATCATAAAATTGGGCCCTTTACCCTAAGTGTGCCCCTTTTTATTTTATTCCTCCTATAAACTATTAAATCATAACCCTAATTATGTCCTATTTCGACCTTTAAGGCTCGATTTCACATATCAAAACACCTTGAAATCAGTTGTAAATTTGGGATTTGCTCTAATATCATCATATCTAACGACCCTGAAAATTTAGTGAAAAGTTGGTCGGACCATGTGCACATTGCACATGGTCCCCGATATTTTCCCCAAAATTTTGGGAGCATAATCCTATGATATTATAATGCTTAACCCCAAAAGATTAGAGGGAAATTCAAATAATAGGTTGGCCTAAAGACGAAATTAAGATCTAGGGTTTCATACATAAGAGTTCTCTTTCTTCGTTTGACGGGATGGATCTAAGAATCTAAGAGCAGGTTTTTGGAGCACGAGGAGCTTTTTATGTAGTGAAAGAGAAGCCTATGTGGAGTCTTCAACAACATTCAACAACATTCAACAACATTTCATCAAGTATTCATCATCAATTAGGAGCCTTGTAGACATTGAAGAATAATAGGAGATCAACGACTGACAATTGACTTGTACCCCTCCCTTAGAGGTTGGGTATGGTTTCATGTTATTTTTATGTCTTTTCATGAGCTTCATTACATCAATTTACATATTTACATTCATGCTTCAAATCACTTTGCATCATTGATTTAGAGCATTTACTTTGTCAATTATAAACAATTAGAGTTTCCTCTTTAGGGTTGCTTTCATTTTAGGGTCTTGCACACACACAAGATTCCTCCACACACTATTTTACTATACAAATAGACTATTTGTGGAGGTGGAAATCACCAACACAAGGGGTTTGACTGAGGAAAAACCCTATATAACCACCCCAAACCCTCTCTTTTTAGTTGCAGGTGTAGAAACATGCACCCATAAGGAGTTTCAGATTGGGAAAAAGGCACAAGTACCACCTAGAAGTCTCAGAATTGCTCAAAACTATCAAGGAAAGGGGCGTGGCACTCTGGTCCTGCTCAGGATAGTGGCGTGGTACCATGATCCCCCTCAAAATCAGTGATTTTTGACAGGGTATAGGCTCAGGTTCTCAGAATTACATCCTCTCAGTTGCAACTTTCTGTCACGTTCTCAGGGACAGTGGTGTGGCACCCTGGTCCTAGTCAGTTTGGCTCAGTTTTTAGCATCAAGTACACATCCAAATTTCTCCCCCTCCTCTGATCTCAGTATCTCAGTTTCAGATCTGCAAGTTTGTTCAATTTCAGTTCATATATGCTTCATTGTTCATCTCCTACTCTAGTAGATCATTCAAACCCTAATTTTTCTCATCACATAAAACACGAGGAATAGAAACCTCAAGAGATAATCCTTGGCTCTCTCTTTCTCACAATAAGTAGCCAAAGTGAGCTATCTCCCTAGGCTCTTTTGTATTCCCAATGTGTTGGCTAAAGTGGGATTAGGTCCTGGTCACCCGGTCTCGCTTTTCCCGCCTCCAAAGAGTGTTTGCATTTGTTGAGTAAGTGTAAAAAGAGGATTGTCAATATTATTTATTCTTTCACAGTGGTTTCTTGTCCCATCATTGGTTTCATTATGAGTGTGATTTAATGTATCCTTAGGCCGATCATCAGTATTTCGGGTAGCACTTGATTCTGCATTCTGTCTTAAATTCGCTATGTTAAAGTTTTGAGGTAGTTTAGCACCTAAATTAGCTAGCATCAAGAAATATTTCTCATTTTCAGTTTCTAACATCTTTTCCATAAATTTCCCAAATTTGAGATCTTGTTGTATTTCTCTAAGTGCTTCATCAATCATTTCTTCCTCCTCATCTTCATGTCCAAATCGATGGAAGAAAGGATTTTCCTCTTCCATTGTAGGTGTTTTTCTTTCCTTTCCTTTGATTTTTTGTTTTATGAGCCCTGATTAATATGGGTATACAAGTGATCTAAATATTTTGAAAGGTTTGATTTTTGAAATTGTGACTCAATAGGTAGTTAGTTGTTGAGGTAAATATGACAAGATGATTCGATCACTTTTATTGAGATATTATGATAATCTCGATCTTTGTTCCAAGGCACACATTCTCAGAGGTTCATCACCAAACTCATTTCCACAAACACACATATAATTACGATAACAGTGTAGGAATATGCAATGTTTCAATAAGAGTTTGCAATTTATGTAGATAAATTTTCTCTTTTTCAAGATTGCCTTTTGACTAAGTTTCTTCTTTTTCAAACGACAAGAAATGATCATACAAGTATTTGAGAATTTGTAAGTTTTTTTTAATCCTTGTTTGGAGTGCAAAATTTTGCTATGATTTGACCAAGTCTAATAGGAAAGATATATCCTATTTAGAGAACTAGGTTAATCTGATGTAGCACTGTAGTTTCATGCTGAAGGATGATAAATCCTGGTAAGAAACTATGTCTGAGAGATTAGTTATCAAAGATGTTTGATTATGCACTTGAGATATTTAGATCCTAAAATTGTTTGAGATGTATACTTGTAAAACCTGTTATGCCTAGTTTCAAATCCGTCTTGACAAATATAACCTAATAAGTGCTTGGGAAAAAGAGGTGCCCAAAACTATGTTTAACTTTCTGAAAAGGGTAGTCTTTTCTCTCTGTTTTGTTAAATTTTCTCAAAACACTAAAAGAAAATACCAGAACGCTAAATTGCTCAAGTGGAATGCTATTCTTGCACCTTAGAACGCTATGTTGCCTCACCCAAAATGCTAGAGTTTTGACTAAAAATGCTAATTTTTTAGCCCAAAACACTACTTTTTGAACTGAAAACACTATCTTATAGACCTGAAATGCTGATTCCTAAACCCAGAATGTTGATGTTTAGGCTTAGAACGTTGATGTTTAGACTTAGAATACTGATGTTTAGACTTAGAATGCTACACTACTATGAAATGTGTTATTCCAACACTTTGAACTTTGTGTTTGAAGTTTTTGCTAAGTTCCAATGGATGATATCTTGATTTGATTAAAAAACACAGAAGCCAGATTGTCAACAGATTGTCTTTGTCACCAAGTTACACATCAAGTGTATGTTCGAGGCTTTGAAGAAAGCCCAACATTTCACAGGTATATAGCAAAGAGACACATCAAACAATTCTATCTTAAGGAAATTTGGCTTCACTTTTATTTCTCAGCCCACATCTTGGTACCCTTTCAGCTCACACAGCCTTGTCACCCCCTAAAGGGTGTTCGTGTTTTTTACTTTGTGAGAGCTAGTGGAATCCCACTAGGAACCTTGCAACAAGTACTCAAAAGGGGAGTTCACACATAAGCTCAAGAGGGTACATATGGTGAGTGTCTTTGGAAGAAATTTTTCCCCCTCCTTGCACTGAGAAAATAAAAGTATTCAAAGGTGAACCAGGTGGCTTCTAGCTAAAAGAGGTCCTAGTAAGGGCATCGTTCAACGTGACAAATGATAAACTCCCTTAGGAGGCTTCCCAACTTTAATAACAAAGGCTTTACATATCTCAAGGATACTGGGGGAAGGCTATCAATGCACACTGTCATTAACTCCGATTTTCATCAAAATTATTTTTATTTTTTAGTGGGTTGGAGTACTTGGCTTTAGCCATTCCCACTTGGGTCGTTCCCTCTCACCCGACCTTATAGGCTACTTGGGAGGCAGACATGCTAAAGATACGCACTAATGAAATAAAATGACGAGTCTACCTTTCTGATCACCCAAGGAAGGTGAGAGCATACTCACCTATCATCAAAGACACGTAAGACATGTTTGTTCTTTTCTCTTTTAATTAGTCTCTGTGACTATTTTAACTAAAAGAAATGCAATATCATAAGGCTACATAAACAATGTTAGTAGTTCATGATTGAGTCTTTGGCTACGTAAGGTTTCATAACTAATGACGAAAAATTAGTCTCGAGGAATTATCATTTTGTAGGCATGGCTGAAAACGCTAAAGTAATGCATTTAAGCACTAATATATGCCATTAAAACACTATTTCATGCAAGCAAAATGCTAGTTTGAACTACCTGAATGCTAATTTATGAAATCAAAGCACTATTATAAGTGATGTATGTGCTTAAAGAACTCCCTTATGTGTTGATCTGCAGGTTAAGAATGCTGAAATTCCTCCTCAAAGCGCTAGAGTAGTTTTTTTGCATGTACCTATCAAAGGAAAATCTGCAAGAAATTGTTAAAATTTGGGGCTCAGTCCCATGGTGGGTGCCAATTAATGTATGTCTAAATAGTGTGCAAAGCATTAAACAAAACATAAATGAGACAAGTATTGAAATAGAAAGCAAATTACAATTTAAAAATGCAAATTGTGCCCTCTTTATAATGTCCCATCTTCCTCTAATCCTGAGGATTTTGAAGATCAAAAGAGGTGGCTCTCAACAAGCAACATGACCATCAAAATGACTACCTAAGATGTGAATAGTTACATGATTTATGATAAATGTAAGATTATCTTGATTTAATACTAAGATGCTATGATATTGTTATGATAATTGCTAATCTATTCAAATGATCATATTTAACATACAAGAGAGTAACAATGCAAAATTAAGCTAAGTGTCAGGTCTTGATTGATTGAGAATGGGGGGTATTTATAGGATTTCCAAGGGCAAAGCCGAGGTGGCAAGAATTGATGGTCAAGATTTGATTTGGAGATATCAAGGGCTAAGGATGAAGGAGTTGGAGAGAAGGTTGGAGGGAGAGACACGTGTCATCCCTAGGGTGACAAGTGTCCAAGAGTCTTAAAAAAATGCCCATGAGAGGGCAAGTGTCAAGGGGTACAAGACATGTGGCCAAAATGCCATGTGTATTCAAGAGAGGGTGAACACTCCAAATGGGTTAGAAAGAGGTTAGGATGTGCAAGTTGGAAGGGATAGGGTTGTTTAGACCAGAGTTTAGGTTGGATGGGTTAGGTTAGAGGGTGATTAGGCTAGACGGTTAAAGTTAGGAACCATGTGCTCATTTGAATTTAAAAATTCAAATAATTGGGAATGGATAATTAAATTCAACAAATGATTTAATTTGTTGATTTAATAATAGGAATAGGAGAAATGAATTTAATGTGGGGGAATTAATTAACCAAGGGGGATTATTGAAATGAACTATATAAATAATTCCTTAGATTTATTTACAAGTAGAAGAATAAAAAGGGGAATTAATTAAATCACTGCGTATTTAATTAATTAAGAAGGTTTGTTAATTAAATTCACTATGTATTTAATTAATTATCTCCAGACCGATTTTGAGTGTATACAATTGATATTTCTTTTTGTAGCACTTCAAAATTGATCTATAATCATTACTTTTGAAACCTCTTTTTGATTATAAAATAGTGTACTTTCATATTATTTATTAGTTTTGAATATTTAATAGAGTCAAACAATTGCTATAAACCTTGGAAAGCTACACATCATTATTTGAATTAAATAAAATTATCAAATAATGTGTAATATTTTGCTTGAGTTGAACAAGTTTGACTAAGTCATAAATTTATAATATAAATTTGTATGCCAAAAAACTTTGAGTTGGAGGAGGCATGCCAAGGCTAGAGGCAAATGCAAGAACGTGTAATTAGACGTGGAGAGGCCAAAGAACTTGTTCTTTAGGCTTGACCTTGATAACCTCTCTAAATGCAAAAGCAAGATCAAGAAACTATAGGACCACATTGCATTGTAAGCAAACACTAATGTTATTGCTTATGCCATACATATTAGGAGGCTTGAAATAAAAATTATTTATTATTAGTACCATCATTAAATATGGATAATTAATGCAGTTAAAATTTTAGACCTTAATTAATTTTTGAATAAGATATGTACATATATTAACATAAAATCAATATTTGTCATTTATAATAGATATAGCAGGAAATCCTAGAACTATAAGTAGCATACAAGATGATTCCTTTGATGGCAAAAGTAAATTTGGCACTAATATAGCTCACCACCATACATGAAAAAATGATTATGATGAGGGCTAGAATAGTTTTTGATGTCATTTCAAACATGTATGGTATGGTGAAAAATCACTACAACTATATAAATTTTGTAGTTGAGAAAAAAATACATTCATATGATTAGCCATTTAAAACAATGAATCAAAATTAAATGAAAAATACATTGAAGAGAATACCTAAATTTGTAATTTCATTCAATGCAAGACAATAAAATATGAGAGAGATAATTCATATTGCTATTTTCTAGAATATTCATATCAAAAGATATTGTTAAAACTTTAGAAGAAGAAAAATACAATGATATGATATGATTGATTAATATATTTTAGTTCATTTATAGATCAACTACTATAGAATCCCAACCATGACATGAACTATTAATAACCAAAAACTTTCATCGTTCCTCCCTCCTCTTTTCTAATTGAAAATTCATTTCACATCTTATTAAAACTATATTGACTAACATAATCACACACACACACACACACACACACACACAGACACACACACACACACACACACACACACACACACAAGCCAAATCTATTCATCTTATCTCTTCAACATTACTATTCATTATATAAATCCTTGTTGAAAACATCTAAGAAAAATGAAAACCTTCTTGTTTATTACACAATCCACATTGTTTTTTTTGGAAGAATACCTTCTTGTCCGTTACACACTCTCCACTCCACATTGTTCATTTTGAGGAATAGCTTCTTGTCAATTACACAAACTCCACATTCTCTTTGATATTGTTAACAAGCTTAATTCTAAAAATAGATAAAACCAAAAAAATCTTGGAGATCAATATTATCAGAAAACAATGTGCACTTTGGAAGGAAGGAGAAGACACAAAATATGACCCTTCAAAGCAACTAAAAGATAGTGATTTCAGTCATATTTATTGTCTTAATCTAAGCTTATCCCAATATTGATCAAACAAAAACAAAAAGTTAAGGGAATTAAAAATGGGAGCTCAAACAAAAACCTTACATATTAATAAAAATAAATGATAATTAAAAAGTTAAGGGAATTAAAAATTGGAGCTCAAACAAAAACCTTACATATTAATAAAAATAAATAGTAATTAAAAAACCCTTACATGTTAAGCATCACAAAAGGACAAAACCAAACAAGATTCTATGGAATATGCCGAACAAACGCTAGATGGCCATTTCGCCAACTTATACCATCCCAACAACCATTGAACCAACCAGGAAGGTACACGTGTACTCACCATTTATTTTAATAAAAAAATGTATGTTTGACCTAGAGTAACACAAGCCTAACCAGAGTTAAAGGTGAACCGGGGAATCTTGCCGATTCCAAGCGTTTTAACTCACACGTTGTAACCTCCGTCTGACCAGGGTTAAGCCAGGCCGGGTTGAATCTCTCGGATTTTGCGCATTCTTTGACATCCATAAAATCATATTTAGAAAGGGATGCGAGAAAATAGCGTACGATGATCAGTAATCGGAGACCCCTTCCAGAAGCAATTCATAAAGGTAAGTGATCTCAGAGCCGAGGGCCTCAGTTTATCTAAATTCAGTGCACTTTTCTGTACATTTTGATGGGTTTAAGGCCTTGAGTAGTCCATGGATTGTATAAAATTATGTTATGTGTCTGGTTTTAGTTTTAGCGGTTTGAAATGGTCCGTTCACGTACGGCATTTATGCCTAGCTGTCTTTTACTGGTCTTTGTGGTTTTTGGCTAGGTGGGGTTGAGAGCTTTAAATTCTAGGGTTTCTTGGACAATTAATGAGTTTCTTAAGCAAAAGCAGTGTATTTTTTTTTCTGCTGCTTATGTTGAATGCAGTATTTGCGGGCTACGAGACGAGTAACCCTGTGTTTGATATATAGTCGTATTTAGTTTGAATGCCCACTAAAACCCTTAATATTGTTTCTGGTAGAGCTTTAGTTTATAGACCTGTGCTGTTAAGTGGAAATGTGTGTTATTTGTAAGAGTGGTTCCGGAGCTGGCAATTATGCCGAAGTCCACTCTTAGTTGAGCTTTAAGACCACATGTTAACAAAGACACCTAATAGTGTTTTAAAGCTTCCATAATCCATGGCAAATAGAAAGAATGCATCTCAGCTTCTGGAGAACTCATGATTGATTCGGGGCTTACTATCACACTAAGAGATCCATCATCTGGATGAAGATAAACTTTCTGTCACTGGTTATCTAGAAGAATTCATTTCGATCCCTTTATTTGTTTCACTTTGGCACTTAGGTGCCAAGGTTGGATTTTGCTTCATCTTCTTTCTTGTTCTTCCGTTTCTTGACAAGGAGTTTAGGTCCAAACATTGGCTTGCACTCAAAACTTGTAAGTCATGAGCCAGATAGGACTCAAAACCAAAACTTTTTATCAGCACCGTTGGGTGCTCTACCAGAAAAGGAGAGACAGACTTTATTCTTCTCCTATCTAAAGGCTACTTTGCACAGGTTTATAACTTAGAACAACTGTGGTATGATTAAGAAAATATTCACTGTTTTCTCCTATCTTTTGTTTATGCTCTATCACATGTCATAAAGAACTCTCCAATGTTTCTTGCCGTTTAACAAACTTTGCCCTAACTCATATTTTGCAGTCCGTTCAAGATGTACAGTGCAAGGAAATATCCAGCAGTTAGTTTGATGCCCCCCAGGTCCCAAGGTCCTGATCAGCATGAAAGAGGTTTAGTACCAGTGGGCTCAAACAATGCAATGAATAGTTCTGTTACTTCTGGAATGGCATCATCAAAGCAACGCTTGCGGTGGACTCCTGAATTACATGAGCGCTTTGTGGACGCTGTTGCAGAACTTGGTGGACCAGATAGTGGGTATTTGTGACCCTGTCATTATTGTTGTAATGTGTTTTGTATGGAGAACGTTTCATTGTTTTTTTTGGAAAATTACTTCTAAGAGCAGATATTCAATATTCATGACAATTCAGATATATTTGTTATACCTTTGTATTAGAATACGGCATAGCTACTGTGTTCAATCAATTTCTCTAGACTGTTTTAACTTATTTTGGCATCTGTTGAATGTCCACTAAAATTCATTGCTTACATTAACATATTTATGCCCTACTAATTTTCCTCTCTCTAATTTACTAGCTGTGCATGTCAAACATGTCATCCATTTTATATGATGGAGGTCTGGACCACTATTTTCGATATTCAAGGTCTATAGTTGTAATTTTTTACATTGGTCAATGTTAACTTTTAAGGAGTAGAAGCCATCTTAACTGAAATTTAAAGGATTTATTTTGAAGACGATCCATTGCTAGTTATGAGAAATACAAGTTACTCATAGATTCAAAAACTGCTAAAAAGTATACCATCTATTTTGGATCTGATCATCTGAGTAATAATAGGCAAGTGCACCAACAAAAGAAGAAATATTAAATAGTCGGAACTTGTATATCTTGGGGCCTAGACATCCATCTCAGATGTCCAGAAAATTCTCGGGATTGGATGAGCCTGCCTCAACTCCCTCTGACTTCCTCCTTAAACAGAACCTGGACATCCCTAGAGAGGGAACATTCAAGGGGCATTGATCTGTAGACTATGATGAAGGTTCCATTTGATAGCTCATCAATTATGGATTCAATTTAGAGGACAACAAAGACTGAAGTGAACTGAGCAAGAATTAGCAACAACTGAGAGAAACAAGTATGTGACCATGAAAGTAAAATACAGATATACCCTGGAGAAACCCATTAATGGTTGAAAACTCCAGCAAATGCGAGTAATTTCTCCTTAAACTATTCCAAATGGCAATAAAAGATCCACTTCTCTTGAGCTTGAACCATCTCTAGTATTCGCTCTGATGACCCTTAAGAATTCTCACAAGCCACGGCCCTGCTACTTGCCTTTGCAATAGTCACCTTTTTGAAACCTAGAAACATGCATAAAATGCTATCTAAATTTCTTTTCATGCCCGCTGAATGCATAAAAATAATCCACTTGTGTTTGCAATGTCTGTATATAACAGTACAATGCAGTAGAAAGCCAAAAAGATTGTGAGAACAAAATTTGGAATCCCATGTGATGCCTATTTGTTTCTATGTGAAATTGTCATTTACTAGTTTCTACAGAAGTGGCGATCTCAAAAATGACTTGGTGATTTCAAATTTGCTGCTTGTGGCTATTAGTGAATTTGCAACAGAGACTAGAAACACTCGAATTTGTCCCTTCTTCCTTTTGCCAAAGCCTACACTTTGGTCTCCCATGCCATCTAATACACACTCCAGCATCCAAGAGCTTGTCTCTTGTTCCAAAACCTCTTCAAACATTAACATGAACTAAAAACCTAGAACCTTTTACCAATCACACCTCCCCAATTCAGAGGCTTTATGTCCCTAAAAGATAGAGAGATTTAACAGGAGAGAGAGGATGAAACCCTTTTTGATGACACACATGCCATCTCACCTTGCACTGCAAAATAAACCTTAGCCAAAATGTGGAACACTTTTGTCTCCAATTGTTTGTGGATATAATGAAGAAGTGCTTGAACATGGAGGAACTTGATCAACATTAGTTTTCTCCAAGGGAATAATCCTTATGTTTCCATTCGACATCTTCTTATGAAGATTCTGGACTTGCTATTGTAACTTGCTGTACTTTGAGTCTCATTAACCTACCTAGGCCATTTTTGGACACTAATTCTAATTTCAACTGTTCTCCTTTCACCCTTCTTTACCCAATTTATTGATGAGTTCTAGAGAGAAGCGTTATTAGTTGTCTTCTCTCCATATTATGATATTTTGATGATTTATTGATGAAGGAAGCATGAACAAACACTTGCATCTAGTGTCGAGTAGAAGAGATGTACAATATATCAACAATTTTTAAAATATGCTTTTCTAGAAAATCACTCTCAAAGTTATGGGTACAACAATAATGGTCCTTAAGGAAGGATGAAATCCACAGCTCCTCAACAGAAGAATATAATTGAATGCATAATCCTGATCTTCTGCTTCTAGGTAATATAAGATATTGATGGTCTGATATAATCTGAAAATATAATGTTATTGCTTTTGGATGTTTTAAATAAGTTGAGCAATTTGGTGTGTCATTTCACCAAGACAAGAAAATACAATGTGATAGCAGATAAAAAATATAATAAAGTAACAGAACCAGAAAAAATGCACTCAATATACCAAGAATTTAAAAAATATGCACAAACTATAAATTCTCTTTTTCTCTTCTTAAAAATTCTCAAATTTCCTTACTGTGCATTGGATTGTTTGTTGAGCACTTTCTGGGCAATCCAAAGTGTACTGATAGAACTATCTTTCTTTTTATGTAACATCTTTGTACCTGAGGAAAAAGGATGTTCTCATATGACTATTGGCTTGAAGTGACAGGGCATCTGTCCCAACCATAATTTCTGAACCTATAATTCTGCAACACTATAAGTTCATTTCCTTCTAAAATTGTGGTTAACAAAAATAACTATAATGGGAGAGAAACAATCATTGTTTACCTTCAATATCATGTTCATGTGGTTATCCATCATCTTCCTCCTTGTTGGTTGGAATGATGTTTTGCCACTCCAATTAACCATTTTTCTTTATGTAGACATTGGGCGAGTTTAATTTGTCACAGATCTCATCTTTTGTTTGGTACATAATGACAAAGCTGTATTATACTTTCAATTCTAGTTACATATTGAGTGGTGAGCCAATTTGTGAGCGATTTTTAAAATTTTCAAGTACAATGTTGTTCTAAACATACCCTTCTGTTACAACTATTTCTTGTTAAAAAATGAGTTCCAATATGCCCATAAGGGACAGGTTAGGCTCATTCTGGTGTAGTCATTAAGATTTGTCTGAGAGAAGGACAAATAAGTTTATTTGAAAATGTATAAAATAGGAAAGTTCTGATTCTTATTTTCCATTGTTGTTGAGACCTTTCTTGGCATCAAATTTTTATAGAGAAGATGAAGTGGGGGATTAACATAAAAACTGGAGGAACCAAGACGGGAGCATTTACATGCCATTTGTTACCCAGACCTTCATGCATGATAGAAAAGCAAGGCCAAAAACTTGAACAAAATATATAGAATTGATTTTTTGCTTATTCTTGCGATCAATATTTCATGTATTGTAATATTATGGGTGCAATGCTTGGTATATGTGAAGAGAATTTCCTGCTTGTTATAAAACAACCAAACTGCTGATGGTGACAGTAGACATCCAACTTGCACACCACAAACTTAAGTTAAGTTTGAGCATTACAGTCTAAGATATATAAGTATTTGGTTTGTTATTTGATGCTTTAATACGGTACGATTTTTGTGCTTCCTTGATCACAACTCACCAAGCTGTGTACCATGCAATTGCTTTGTCTGATGTTTTGGTTTTCTACATGCCAGAACAGGTGTATATTTCCAGTTTTTGTTGATCCATTCCAACTTGTTATTGGACAGGGCATTCTTTCTCTTATTTTACATTCATTACCGTATTGTTTGAATCAAATTTGAAGAATTTCCAGAAAATTTGACTGTATAAGGACAATTCATGTGGAATTGGTTATCTATGTGAATGGTATTTGTTATGTTTGATTAAGAAATAGCTGTTTTTAAAAACTTTTCACACACACAAGGTAAAGGTTGATTTGGGAACAAAGCTGGAGGATCAGAAACATCATATGCCTAAGCAATTGGAAAACTCTGAGTAGTCATGGACTATCAGAAACTTAGTGCTTATAGTAATCAACCGTTGTTTTTGGAAGTTTTTATCTTGGTACTCCATTACATGTGTAATATGTACCTGGAAAATTTGGAATTTTTTGGTTCTAATTTTTTTTTCAACCAATAATGATTTGTACAGGATTGCGTATTGTTTTTCTCTGGCAGATTTCTGAATATACACAATGATAATACAAATAAATGAATGCCAAGGCTCGAATAGGATGAGTTATGCCTCAAGCTGTTCAGAAGTTTCAAATAATTTGTTATAAGATGAAGAAGGGATCATATATAAAATAGGTTAAGTTTTACCTGAGCAGTTTATGTGCATCTTCTATATGTAGTTTGGGAACTCAAATCGACATTCATGGTCTCTGCATATCTTCATGATTTAATTAGTTCACCTTCCATTGCTTAAGCCAACATTTAATGTTATTGAGGTATTCACTGGTGGTACAAAAATGGTCTCTGCTTATGTCCCAATGTGTTTTGCAGATTTTGTATGAAATTGCTGTGATGCTTGCTAGGAAGTTTATTATTTGGAAGAAGCTGCAAAATAAATGAAATTTCTTATTACTCTATGCTGAATGTCTATACATTTGTGTGTATTATATGACACATGACAATTTTTCTTTGTGCAGGAGCAACTCCGAAAGGCGTTTTAAGAGTAATGGGTGTGCAGGGTCTTACTATCTATCATGTGAAGAGCCATTTACAGGTGTTCATTGTCTGATGCTTTAGATTTCCATAAAAATAGGTGCATTCATTTAGATTTAGAATGTATATATATATATTTTCTTTGAATTGACATCATGCTGATTTTATATGCAGAAGTATCGCCTATCCAAATACCTACCAGACTCTGGAGCCGATGGTAAATAAAGTTTACTTGTCAGCTTTTTAAGGATAATTATATGGTTTTTGTGCACAGAATTGTTCAGAGAAGCCTTTTGATTGTTTTTAGGGTATTAGCCAAAAAGGTTTTGATTGAAGGATGCATGATAAATTATATTACAAATTTAGGCTGTTGCCTGCTAGATTTTAAATGTGTTAATAGAAGACTAACTAAAAAGAGATTAACAAGTTACTGCTGTGTTTGTGTTCTGTGTAGGTGACAAATCAGAAAAGAAAGACTCTGCTGATATCCTCTCCAATTTGGATGCTGCATCGTTAGTGGTTTTCTAAACTTTTTCCTATGCTGTTTTTTTTTCAGACTTATATTGCAGATTTAAGGACACTACAGTGTGTGTGTGCCTGTGTGTGCATGCACAGGTGTCTGTGGGTGTGCATGTGTGTCAGACATCATTCTGTTTTGAATGCCGAAGTTTAGTACTCTCATGCTAAACATCTTTTAGCAGAACCCAAAATTGATCATCATAGGGAACTTTGTTTGAATACTGTAGCATTAAGTGGGGGGCTACTCTGATTAGTAAGACGATTATTGCAAGGCTTGGACAACAGTTAGGTAATTATTAAACTGTTGCCTTTTTGGCTTGTATAAATGTGCAAAGTCACAGGCTTAACAGAAACTCAGAGATAATCATTGGCATAGTTTCTCTTTCTCTCCTCCCTACTCACCACCTCTTTTCTTGCACCAAAGTAGGTTTAAATCAAACAAAAAGGAAATTCATCAGCTCTGCTGCCGCTCCCAGCCTTTGCATTTTTATTTCCCTGGTGTACAATCTCCTCTTTCATGGTCACTAATGTGCACAGATTGAGAACCAGCCATCTGTTTTGGAAGTTTATGAGGGAGGGAGAGTAGCATGGAGTTCACATGGGGAGAAGAAAGAGGGAAACTAGAACATTATGCAGAGAACTCTGTTGTCTCATCTTAATCACCTAAGAATCCATGAGAAGCATAAGAATGGATTTAGAGAACACATAAGCAGTTTTCCACTAAGTGTCAGAACAGGGGGACGGGGGAATGTAGGTATGGGTTTCAGGGACGGGGAGTATGGATCCAAATTTGGGGATGACGGGGAACAATGTGGGTTGCTGTTGCAAATATAATTAATACATGCATCCCTATGGAATACTGTGCATAAGTCTATATCGATCATATTAGCATTACAAGGAATCAGGATTGACTTGGCAAAGCAAAAGTACAAATGGGATTTGATTACTCAGGATTCAATTGGGAAACTAAAACTACTGAAAAATTAATAAATTAAGGGCCAAAAAAGTTTTTTTAATAACAAGCCAATTAAAGGGAAAAATTCAAAAAACCATTTCTTTTCCATCCAACGCTCTCCCAAAACAATCTTTATTTTTTGCTTTTCAAAACTAAAGTGGGCTGTACAGCAGTCCCTGGCAGGGTCAAGGGGCAGTGCCCAAATAAAGGTCTCCAAGGCCATTAGGACCTTCATGGCACATGCCATTTGATTGATTTTAACCAATTGTTTGTAAATCCTTCCTATCACTTTACATTGAGATTCAAATTAGTGACAATAAAAATAAAGGTTGTATGCAGTGGCCCAAATTCCTTGTATTTGTCAGCCTAGGTGAGACTCAAGTAACTCATGAGTTTCTGCAGCAGAGTTGCTCATCTTTTGTAGAAACTCATCAGTTTGATGAGTACTGACCATATGGGTACAGGTTTACAGCATGTTGGCAACAAGATGGTATCTATGGGCAAGAGGTGCATGTCAATATTACAATCTCCAACACCACCCTTAAGATTGATTGGGCCCTTTGAGTGTCAAGCTTATTTGGCCATCTTTATGTGCTGAAATACGCTTGCTTTATCTTGTGGATATAGAGGACAAAACTTGATTCTTCTTGTAGATAATAACAATTCCCACAGGAGTGGGATTTTGTCTCACGTATGAGAGAAGTTGAATCGATTGAGTGCTGGTGGTTGACTTTTGTCTCATGTATGAAAGAAGTCAATTCGCAAAATTCTGCTATTTGAAATCAGATCAGCATTATAAGTTCAACAACAATTCACACACATCCCAAGGCTAAGTAAAAGCTGATACTCAGTGTAAATAAATCCTGTATGATTGTAAAACAAAGAGTCCCATGAGCACATACCAAATGCTTAATCTCCAATCCCATCTGCTGCATTTAATGCAAATCAGTGATCACCAAACTAACTGAATCTTGTGAAAGCTTCCTTCATATTCAGACATATAAAAAACAAGGAAGAAAACTTTGATATGTATCAAAGTGGATATAAATGCATAGATCTTTGAACCAACTTTCCAATACCAACTCAATCAGAGTTGAGATGTGAAAGTTCTGACATTTGGAAGATCAATTAAAAAGCAAACCCATGATGCTCAAGTGTACATCAAATTTAGGTTGAAATGTACTGTGTCCTTAATGGATGAATAAATGAGCCCACTGTTTTTTTGCGAAATTCAACAATATGTGACCTACAAAGCAAATTCTTCTTAATTGATATTGAGGTTTTCACTCTTGCTTTGATACTATGAAGAGTTTGATAACCATATATAATACCAATAAAGTCAAAGTGATGTCGCTCAGCTCAAATTACATAAATGAGATACTCCCAAATGTACAGAAGAACACGAATAGTTATGATGATACCCTTAGGCCAAAACAATTATGTGAATATAGAAGATATGATTGGATAGAAATCCTTGATGCCTCTGTAATGTCCCCACTTTGAAATACAATTTAATGGTAAATGATAATAGTAAAATTAAAATAAAAATATAAAAGTATATAATTAAATTTTAATTAAGTTAATGAATGGTCAAAGACATGAAATGAAAAGTTGTGACTCCATCAAACATGAGATGTTAAAGGGAGAAGAGAACCTCATTTGAGGGGGATAATTTGGGAATCAGAGGTGCAGACCTAATTTAAAAATGCAGATCTGATTGTGAAAGGTTGTGTCCCTTTCAAAAAGGTAGAAATAATTAAGAGTTGCACTCTTTCAAAGGGTGCTGACGGTGAAAGGGTGTGCCTCTTGCCAAAGGGCATACATGGTGAAGAGGTGTGACCCCTCCCTCACATTGAGAGATATAAAGGAAAGGAATCCAAGGATCCAAGGAGATCACCATGGATCAGATTAAATCAGAACTGTTATTAAGTTACGGGCAGTAGCATCTTTGTTCTTGGTTGGGGATGTGCTTAATATGTATGCTTAATATATGAAACCTGATAATGTTCTTATGCAGAATTCAGTAGTGATATTAATATAGACTGCAATATGTATGACATTCATACTTAATCCATAATACATGAATCAGTTGGGAAGAAATAGACTGCACTCAGAATTACATCAACATCGCAGGCGGATCAAACTTAAAGATACCTTCAGAAAGCCACACCGAAATTGACTGATTGCTTATAACATCATCTGGGTATGCTTACCAGTGAATTCCTTATGCAGCTATAAAACACATAAAAATAGATTAATATGCAGATATATACAGAAGTTCGATCTACACTCTGGTCTAAATGAAAAAAGAATCAAAAGGGAGAATATTTTAGCATAACAGAAAACAATAAAGGGACCGGCAAACTGTTTTCCCTTTAAGAAGATAAAGGAACCCTCTCTCTAACCCTCCCTTATCATTTGAGAATAGTAATCTAAGGCAAGATTTAGGGAAATCCCAAAAGGAGACAACATTACAGCCTCTAGGCATTGAAAGCTGTGAATAAATAAAATAATCTAATCATGATTAATTTGATGAAATGGTGGGAGGTATGCCCTCTACTTGTACACCTTTACTACACATGAGAAGGGGATATGCCGACTTAATCAAGGCACATATTCCGAGATAATAAAATGTGAATCTCAGAACTTACAAATATAGGAACATTTAATGATAAATGGTAGCCTGAAGGTGTACCACATGATGGGAATGCAATGGGATCCATAGGAAAGAAGTGCAAGTCAAAATTACAGCCTCCAATCCGACCCTTAGAGCTGCTGTGTCGATTACCTTCTATCATCTTCCATCATGTCACAGGGGTATCACAGTAAGTTCCTTTTGGATACAAATGAGTACAAAAAAGAGACTCTATGTTCATCTTCAAGACTTTGGGTGATATACCCAAGGCATGTCAAACTTTATCGCTCTTATTCTTGGCATGCATCATGGATTTTTTTCATTTTAGCTTCAAGGGCATTCTAGTTTCCTTCCCAGCAACTTAGATCAGTGTTTTTTAAATCTATCTATGGGAGTTCATCAGCTTTAGGCATTAGGAGAGGTTTCATGAGGTGTAACTTTGTATTTGAGATTTATCTAGCATGGCCTCATAGCTTTAGGTATTCCCCTATGGACATTGTCAGATCCTTCATTGATCCCCTTGTGGTGGCACTGGCAGATGACAATGCCATTGGTTTTCCTTGCCCAAGCATTGTTGTCATCAATTTCTCGTTTAATTTGAGTGATTTTCCTTCATATGGCTATTTTTACTTGTTATTGGATCATATGTTTGGATTGTAGCTGCATTGAGCATAGCCTCTCTAGTTATTTTTACACTGTTTTCTTGTATTGCTACTTTTTAAAACCTAGAGTTCTTTTTAGCATCAGTCATTTGTGGTCATTAGTTTGACTTTTGCTTTTTTTTTATATTAATTAAATTCTTGGGCAACTAGTATAATTCCAGTCCTTGCGAGGTCACATAGAAGTTTGTTGTCACATGTCATCAAGGTCCTTGTTTTTCACCAGTCTCTTCAAGGTTAGATATGTGGGAAGTATTTCTTTAAATCTTAAATAGAAAGTGATGTGACCCTCATGGACAACTGCATGAAAGTGAGGCAACTATGAAGAACAGATTTCTCCATGACCTTGTGCCCAGGTTAGTTGTGTCGGCCATTTGAGAATTTGTTACCTGATTTCCAGTTGATGATTCCGCTTTGATAATTTATGTCAACACTTAGTAGAGTCTCTACCGTTAGATGCAGAGAATTTTATCATTTGTGAAAGTATTTCGAATAATGCTTTCACACGTGGAATATATTGACAAGTATAAATGACTAATTATTGTCAATGGAATAATTTAATTATCAAATAGTGTAAAATTTAATCAATGGAATAATTTAATCATCAAGACTATCTGGCAGGTGCTTCAACAATAGGCCAGAGATTTTTGAGTCGCTTCCTCTTAGCCTAGTAGTAACATGTAAAGTTAAACAATAAACTTGTAGAGAATTGTCTTTATTATTTAACACTCACGCCTACTTCTTGCCCCATTTGTTTTTTTTCCATTCTGTCCTCAAAATTCAGCTGCATTCAGCCTTAACATTCCTGTAGATTTCTCCCACATAGGTCTTCTTCATTGCAGTTTCTTCCTTATTGCTGAACTGCTGCATCACTGATCACTGGTTATACCTGCCTGTAGGTGGTTAATGTCTCTTTTTTATTCACATATATATGGTTTTCAATATTGTTTAGGGAGTTTGGTGTTGTTCTCTGTGGTAATTATATCTTCTCTTATTTTCAGGGGAATGCAAATTACAGAAGCATTGCAGATGCAGATGGAAGTACAAAAACGCCTGCACGAGCAGCTTGAGGTGGGTTTTCTACTGTAAATTATTTCTGTTCTCTATTTCATTTAATGTTCAAATGGTCTGATACAGCCTGCTTAGATGAACAAAGTAAGCGTTTGTTACGAGTGCAGAAGTTTACTGTTATCATTTTCTGAAAATACCCATTAAAGATCATATATGAGCAAAAATAAGCCTACTTATTGTCTGCTCTAAAGTTTGTGGAACACACAACATATAAATAAAATCAGCTTGACATTTTTTCAGGATCTGAGGCACCTATGTTTTGATATTCTTATTGTTCAGTTACCTACATAACTTCCTCTCCGTCAACTTTATGTTTATATGTATGCATGTATGCATGCATATATGAAACTTTGCAGTTCAAAAATCGTCTCATGTTCAAACATGTCCGATTTTAATATATGCCAATAGAAATGAAATTGAGTGAAACTATTTTAATAAATATGCAAATGATAAAATAAGTCAAATAGGGCTGAAAATTTCGTTCTCTTACAATAGAAAAGTGCTAGGGTACAACATTTTAAATTTAAGTCTAATTTTCATTTATAATCATTCAAGCATGTTATTGTCAAGTGGATTAAGTCTCAATGAAGTAGTCATTCACAGTGAAGATCAAATGTAATTATAGGTAAGTCTCTGAATTTATCGTTCTCTTAGATTCTGTGATTTGGTTGGTCTGTTTGGACTTTGGGGTTCTCCTGGGCATTCACCTCATCATGTTAATGGGGTTAGCTACCATGTTCATGACGTTGTTTGCACATAATAATTTTCTGAATTTTGTCTATACCAAATTTCACCAGGAGTAAGAACCTGATTTTGATGTTTAGAAGTGGGCAGTATGAATGGTGTTAAATAACCATTCAACCTCCTTAAATAGGGGTATAAGTAGGCATGTTGTTCAGATCCAAGGCATGTACTTCATCATGCTCATGGGGTTGGCTACCGTGTTCATGACTCTGTTTGCTCTTAATAATTTTCTTATCCTTATCCTTAACAAATTTTCAGTAGCAGGAAGAACCTGGTTACAATGTCGAGGAGTGAGCAATCTGATCCTTATCCTTAACAAATTTTCAGTAGGAGGAAGAACCTGGTTACAATGTCTAGGAGTGGGCAACCTGAAAGACGTTGGTTTACCATTCAGCCTCTTCAAATAGGGGCTTGTATAGGCATCTTCCAGTTCAGATCCAAGGAGATGCATCTTCATGGAACGTGTACAACTATAAAGCAATATTGAATAGAACACTGCAGTTTCCAGAAGTGTTTTGGAAATGAGAGCATGTGGAATTAATCTAAAACCTAACTTTGAAACAATTTTGCTTATCCTAGAATTGAGGAATGAAAGTTGTATATTTTTTTCCCAAGTCAATTAAACTTGTCCATTCTGGTATTCTTATGGATATAATAACAAACTTTCTGAGCATTTTAGCAATTATTTAATTGTTTCTGTTGTTTATTTGTTGTCATAATTGCTCAGAACTGCTACAATGCTACAGATTGACCAGTGTACAGCAAATAAAAGCACTATTTATCAGCTATGCTAGTGGTTTCTGACCATTCCAAGCCATCTCCTTGCTATTTCAGCATTTTATCAGGGAGCTGAAAACCTTTATATGCCCATTAAATTGACCTGCATATACTCTTGATTTTTTTGTGGTTCACTATAACAGGAAGAATTGCGAAGTCAACTTTCTATGTCTTTTATCACTTTTTGTGTGCTCTACACTATTAAATTATTAATCTAATGTTTTCAAGTTTGAACCTACGCAAGGGACCCATCTTGCCGTATTGGGATAATTTAATTTTCATCGGCTTGTTTTTTCAAGGCATTTTCATCTACAAATTGATAATATGCCTATGTGCTTCCTTCAGTCTATCAGGATCTCCATTAAGACAATTCAGGCTGTTTCATCAGTAATTATATTTAAGAGACAACAACATAGAAAATGATGTTAGTTTGACTTCTTTTGTATGGATTTTATATCCTAAAGTCTCTAAAACAAATATCTCCATGATCCAGCTCTCTCCTTTCATAAGTTCCATGGACATCTGCCTCCACCTCTCACATTCACATGAAAGAGATGATCAATCACAGCAGCAAAAATCCTCTGAATTAAAAATTAAAAACCTCTCTTTAACCTTGATTGACTTCAATTATATACTCTGTCGTCCTACATTGAAATACTATCTGAAGTTATTTATAGACTAGCTTTCTTTCTGATATTGCTTGAAAAATTGCATACATTATTTTTTCTTATTTTTCTCCCATTTTTAGTTGAATGTGTTTTATGTTCTTAAACCTTGTGTATTTTGTACACTACAAACATGGCTACTATGATATCAGTAAGCTTACAATGATGAATACCATGGCATTAATAAAGCTATCACTTGGATCTCATTTCCACAGCTTCACAACCTAAGATGGTTTTTTGGCGGATTATTTCTTGCATGTTGTTGATTGTGTGGTTCTATGCTCCATTTGTCTTCAGCATGACTGAAATGTGGCTTAAAATTCCATTTTATGAGGGGATAGAATGTTCTGATGAGTTAAAATTGAGACATCAACTTGTTTTGCAGGGCAGTGGGAACTGTCATGTTTGCTCTCACAAGGTCAAGATAGGGAAGCACTTTATTTTCAAGTGTTATGCAAGAGCATATTATTGATTCTACAGGGAATCTAAAGGATTCTTTACTACCTACTTTGTTATTTAAAATAGAACTGTTTTGCGACACTTTTGCCCCTTACTTTTGGGTGTTAGGGGATTTCTAGGATAACCTGAATTCTCATCTCGTCAGGTTACTTTAGGCATTGAGGATCCAAATGCTTTGTTGGTTACTAGAGTTGCATAGATTGTAATAAATGGATGAGATGAAGTCCCCCTTTGCAAATAGCTACCAGGTAATCTAAGGTTAATTCTTCCTGCATCCAGCATAAAGGCTTAGTTAGCTTCCCTTGTTGACAGTCCATAACTATGGGGGTGAAGATACACGAGTAATATTTTCTCTATGTCTAGAGTATTTCTGGTCTCGGATGTTAGGATAAGCTTTGGGAGGAGCTCCCTACTTCCTCTTAGGATAGTTCAACTGAGCCTGATGAGCACAAGCCATTCTCCTGAGGATATCATCAAGCTCTGTGTTGGCCCTTTTATTGCAATCAATGAGGATTTAATTCTTCTGCTCTTGAATTTTAATTCAAACCAGAGCCTTGATCTCCATCAGCCTTTTTCTTGGCTCTCTTGATAGTTCCTTTTGTTGAACCCACCTTTCACACAATTGATCCATGTAATATTGCTTTTATATATTTGAACTTACTAGGGTTAGTCTGTTTTGTTCTACCTTCCAACATTTAATGTCAGGAATTTTTTTGTTGTTGCTATAGAGAGCTTTTTAGTAATCCAGTTGAGCTACATTATAACTTGCTGTACTTAATGAGTCCCTTTGACATACTCGTGCATTCTTGGACATTAAAACTGGCTGATAGGTTCTGTGTATGATTTGCATCTCAAATGCTGCACTCTGAAAATCATTCTAATTTCTTATTTCCCAAATTTGTTTGGGACTTGGATATTGATATGCCGTGGGAGCTAGGCAGAATTTCTACTACATATCCACTATCTTGTAACAATATAAAGGTCATTACAACTGTCTTCCATTCTTACATGAGTGGGTGCAAAATCTGTGCTTGTGGAATTTCCACCACAGTCTGATACATAATGAGCAACTATGTCTAGCTATATTGAGTTTTTTTCAAATATCATATTGAGCATATCTTTGTAAAAGACAGTTCTAAAGCTGCTTTTACTAGCCGTTTGGTGGTTATTCAATGTGGCTGTTGAGTCTTTCCTGAGGTCATGGAACTGACCTCCTCCCTCTTCCTAAATGGACTTAACTGGGAAGCAATGGATGTTCTGTTCTGTTTGTACCTGGGGAACTTAATTGCCATTTTTAGCATAATACCAAGGTGAAGGAGCTGCAACCTTGCATTATTGCCTGTTTGACATCGATCAGATAGATTTTTACTTAAGAAAAAGTCAAGCTAGAACATAATCAGAGAAGAGCCTTGCTTTGTAGATTTGTTTATCTTCAGGGATGAGGAAAAATTTGTTTGAGGTTTGGTTGCAGCTTAATCTTCCTCATATTTGTACAGGTTGGGGTTTATTGGAAACCTTGAAGATGTGGTTAAAAAAATAAAAGAAAAATGAATGAACCATGGATTAGGTCTGAAAGTGAATTACTGTTACACCCTAGATTGGTAGCGACATGGTGTATTTTAGCTGTCTAAACTTAACATGCATTTGGTTTTTGGTGAACTGTGTTACATTATCATTGATCATAACTTTAAATTATGTCTGAATACTAATATAAAATTACATTCAGGTGCAAAGGCAATTGCAGTTGCGCATTGAGGCACAAGGGAAATATCTGCAGAAGATCATAGAAGAACAACAAAGACTAAGCGGTGCATTGAAAGATGGTACAACTTCATCAGGTTTTAGTTTGCCTGCATCTGTGATGCTATCTGAACAGGCACCTGATGCTAAAATGAATCTTTCTAGTTTGGTTCCTGGTTCAGTGGCTTCCCAAGATGGTACAGGGGCTGAAGGAACTTCCAGTTTAGTGGCAAAGCCATCTTTCAATTGCTTGTCACATGATGAATCTCAGTCACTTTCTTCACAGCAGGGTCCACCATCATCAGAATCACTTGGAGATGATGAATCATCCAGCAGGGCCAATTCACCCGAGGAAAGTCCAAGGAGTGGGCAGCCGCCACAGAAGAAACTCAGACTGGATTGTATATCAGAATCCTCAGATCAGCAGATATGCAAGCAATCTGATGAGGAGCATACTGGTTTTAATGCTGTGGAGTCTGGTCACTTTGAACATGGTGACATCAATCAAAGCCAAACTGGTGTCAATATGGCTGATGTCCTTCAGCATGCCCATTCTGGCTCAAGTTTTCAGCCCAGGGATTCCCTACCTTTTATTGTAAACACACACCAACTCCCACATTCTCATGCAGCTCCACATCTACTCTCTCTTCCTCACCCAGTAGATTCGGCTGCTGCTTTGTCTACGCCAGGAATGCCTCAGCCTCATGATCAACAATTTGCCCAGATAAACCAAGTTAGAAATAGTGATGCATTTGGTCCTGCAAAAATGCTTCAATCATCAGATGATGAATTCCGACCTGTTGACTCTGTTGCAAGAATGACAGGTCAGGCATTAACTTACATGTAGATTGGTCCCTTATTAGAATGAATTTGAATATTTTCTGGAATTCATACCCAGGCTATTCCCTTGAGTTTTTGCTCGCTGTAATCACAAAAAATTAATCATTAGAGTTTGTCAGGAAGTATTGAAGTGCAAAATAATTTGGGTTTTGGTTGCAGGTCTACAGGAAGGCAGTGTACATGATAGGAATCATGCGTAGAAATGCTTGGTGAGCCAGGAATGTTTTACCTGATCAAATTGGAATAGTTGCCACTCTGTACTCACCTAATGATGTTTGAACTTTATATAGTACACAAAACATGCCAATTGGTGAAATTAGTGTAATGTACAGTTTAGCTGCTATCAAAAGCAAAAAGTATGCAGAAGCTTCACACTGCTTTCAATATAGATTAAAACTTGTCGCTATGTAGCTATTCAAATTTAGATGGGCTGTAAATTATAATGTTGTCTTGATTAATGTTGGCGGTAATATTAGACCCTTGTTACCCAAATGGGTACATATACAAGGCAAGTCTGATTTCAAAGTTATCACGATTCCAATGAGAAGGGAATTCAGAGAAGCTGTTAGTTGTAGGGAACTTAGAGAAGCTGCTTGTCCTAGGTACCAGACCAAATGCTTGTGGCCTGGCTGTAAAGGTAATTGTAACTGCTGGATTTCATGCTTTAACCATCATTTTCCTTGAAGATCTGGTTGCTTGTCTGGTGTGCATTTCTGAATTTTTATTTTTCTAAGATTAGAATATTGTCAGGTGTTGTTTTTATAAGCTGGCTTTCTTCGATTTCAATAGCATAAGAGTTGCATTTAATATTGGGAATAAGTGGCGATTCATGTTAATGGTAAATGCTTTTTTGTTTTTGTGTCAAATGTTTTTCTCATTTTGAATTGAAGTCTTTGTTATTTAGATCGCAATCTTCAAGTATAATTATCTTCTTGTTATTTAGATGGCAAGCTTCTAAAGTTTCATCCTGAATGGCTGTGTGCAAAGCATGGACTCAATGCTAGGTCCTAGGCTGTTTGTTTGACCAAAGTTGCTTGTAGTTTGCAACTATATTTAAGTAACATGTAGGTACTTCTAGCATTTATTCGAGAATGAAAAAAATTCAAGTTTGGTCCAAAGTTCAATATTTGTCAGTCTTATGTCTCTAGATTTAAGATGGAATGCAGAATCCAGAATTCTTATAAATCTGGTGCCAAAGTCGGTCCTTATGCTCTAGCATTCCTTCACTAGTAGGATTGGGCTAGGATTCCACTTGATATGTTTCCTCTATCACGTAAATCTTATAGTCAAACTGGTTTTATAAGCTCAACTTAATATATGAAAGGAAGAAATTTGAAAGCCTAAGAGGATCGCTATAAAGCTTTTGGTAGCCCTGTCATGGTCATTGAGCCATGTTCATAGTTTCTAATCTTTTGAAACTCTGTCATGGTCGAAGTGTTGAATCATTGAGTTACGTGTATAGTTTTTAAAGCTTTTTGAACCCTGTCATGGTCAATGTACTCATTTGTCAATTCATGTTCATAGTTTTTAAAACCGTTAGCATAAGCTTTTTCAGTTAATGTACACATTTAATGTGGAACTATTCAGAAAGGATTAATACTGCTGAACTTGAAAATTATAATTTTTTTTTCAAATGTAGAATTCATTAACCTGAAGAACGAGGATACAACCATAAGGAAGTGAAATAAACTTAAGCTTATTTGTAGAATTAAATTCTATGACGTATCAGGTGAAAACAGAGATCAGTAGACGTTCCAAAAAGTATGTAGTTGGAAATCAAGAATGAAGAGCGTCTTAGAGGACTGATAGAAAATTAGTCAATAGTTCTGCATTTGCATCTACTATGCTTCCGATGTAATGCATTTGACTAGTATTATATACGTAATGTTATTTTCCTTGTTCAGGTATTTAATTTTATTGGGACGAGATTTAGAATTATCATGATTGGCCTGTTAGAAACTTCTACCCTACATAGGAAACACTTCATTTGTGTGTTACAGAAATTAAATAATTATTGAGAATTTAATAAGAACTTTAATGAGATTTACATAGACTAGAATTAAATGGAATCACCGTGGTTTTTTCCCTATGTTAAAATGGTAGTTCAGAAAATAAAAAAAAACCTTTTGAAAAGCTAAAGATCCTAAGCATCTCATGAAAATACTGATTGAAGACAATTGCAATTTTCACCTAGCACGTTAACATACTCAAGCAATATCAACGACCTTTCAGATTAAAAAGAGCTTCCCTAACAGAGCAACACTGCTATAAGACAAAGGGCCTTGATATGATATCTGGTTAGAGGCAGTAATCAAATTCTTATTTCAAATGTATTAAGTTATGTAAGTTAAAAGGCGAATTCAAAAAACTCTTCATTTCTCTTGGTTTTGAAGGTCCCAGTTGTAGGATTCTGAGCTGGTATAGGTATCCATTCTATATGTCTTTCATATCTATTGGGAATAAGCTACAGTGACAGCTACCACAGTGGAAGACCCCCATAGTTCCTTCTGACTATCTATATGTTTTCTGTCCCATTAACATCTTCACAGCACCTTTCCTGCCCAATTCTTGTACCAGTAGACTCGTTAGTGGTAGAAAGAGAGGGTGATTACCAGTAGGTGTGAACAAAGGCAAATTTAAAGATCAGAAGTTCCATGCACGGTTGCACTTGAAAGGCCATTGTAATCTCCAGATTTCCCTACCTCAACTCTCTGCATTTGAAATTGTTGTAGAGGAGTCACTTTGCTCTTTTGTTGACAAGTCTATCTTGACGACTTGAATTTCAGAGTTTTGAGTTTGAGAAGAGTCCACCCTCGACTAAGCTCACACTTCTTATGGCCGAATAACAATGCTAACTTTTCTGCATCAATTCTGTCCCTAAGCTAATATTGGGATGGACTTTTCACGTCCAAAATTTCATCTCATCTGTTTTTGAGGATATGGTATGACTTAGATGTATTTATCTTAATCTCATTAGTGATATGCATTCTTTTCCAAAGTTAGGAAGAGCCTCTTCTGCTTTGATGCAGCCTTGGTTGGGTTGCTATCCTAACAAAATTCACACATCTCACACAACTAGATGGAATGACAATTACATTTACATGCATTAAAAATTAAAAATACACTTCATTGGCTTTTAACATGCTGAGAAAGAAAAATCATAACTATTACAAATTGAAAATGGCTTAAAATGTGTATTTTTGAAAGAACACTTTCTCAATTCTTTCCCCTGTTCTACCAATGCTTTTCCCTTGTTTCAAAATGACCTTTATTTGTCCATACACGTGCCACAATTAATTTTATCCCTTCTAGGCTGTTTTTCTCTAATTTTTAATATTTTTGGGGCACGTTTGTACATAAAAATAACTTGAACACATTTTTTTCTCCTTTCCCACATGCATGCAAAAAGTTGACTCTATATGCCACACGAATGGTTGGAGAAACTAATTCTTTTTAGCCTTCCAAAACAATTTGGCTTTTGCTTGGGCTGTTTTTAAACAAGTTTTGCTTGAGTTCCAAAATGATAGAAAATATAAAAATAGGTTAAAATGGTTATAATATAATGTCAGGAGTCCCTCTAAGACTTAATCAAGAGTTAATTTTGATAATCCTCTTTTTTCTCTAAACCTTTACTATTGATGCTGAAGTGACGGATTTGCACAAGTGATATCTGTTACTGTATAAAAACTATCCACATATTCATGTTCACCTGAAAAAGTTATGCAATTTAAAGACAAAACAATTCTTTGTTTTTAGTTTGTATAAAGAAATTATGGTATCGGAAAGTTTTGCTATAAAAGAGCTAGCCACAATAGCTGATAAAATGCACAACGGTGGTTGATAGAGTTTACACAATTGCTGCAAAAGTGAAATAAATTGCTATAGAAGTAAAATAAGCTACTGCTAATGATGCTATATGCTTCCAAATTGCCATATAATTTGGCTGAATGTTTCTTTGACTCCCCTGACTCATCTCATAGTGCCATTTCTTTGCACACACATACTAAACCTATTTTTTCTAACCTATATGTTTTTGTGAACATGGATGCTCTTGGATCAAACACGTTGGTAAATTGATACTATACTACATACTAAACCAATTCTTTTCTAACCTATCTGTTTTTGTGAACATGGATGCTCTTGGATCAAAGATGTTGGTGAATTGATACTACACTACATTAATTCTATCATGCTTCACAAATTCATGTTACAATTTCTCTCATGGTTTTAAAGCAAATGGATGGTACACTACATTACAATTTCTCTCATGGTTTTAAAGCAAATGGATACTACTCCACTACATTAATTCTCAATGTGCTCATTACTTCTTGCATATTAAATCTTAACCCATTCACATATCAAACTACTTTCTCTATTGATCGCATGGTGTCATGATTTATTACGACCATGTAGAATTTTTTTTCAATCTTTTAGGCACATTTCCTCGTCTTAAGTTCTTAGCCCTTTTCAATAAATCCAACTCATAATCTCTAGTGAGAAAAATTTCCTATTCTTGCCATCATCTGATTTGCCCATGCATCACTCATTCTTTTCACAACTTTCCACGAAAGGATTGCATGCTTTTTGAGTTTGGTTTGTTTCATCTTCATCTTTTGAGAGTCCTGAATATTGTCATATTCAAAATACTCTCAAGTCTCAACTCATTGGTCTAAGCATTTATTTCAAGTTAGGGACTTCCATCTTCGTTCCTTTGCCTTTCTTGTAAGATCCCTCGGAAAATAGTTTTTGCCTTCATCTAAAGGTTTTTCATATTCCCTTTCTCTTTCTTTCTTCTGTTATACCTGCTTCATCACTAACATCTTTCCATTATTTTCTAAACTTATTCTATAATCGAACAAATCAACTTTCTAATTTTGGAGCTTAGTCCGGAACTATTCAAAGATTTCCTCCATTCTATTCATTGTGCTGACATACTACCAATAAAAAAGACATTTCACATTAAATTTCATCCTAAAATTGAATATCACCATTTTTAATCCACACAGAACTGTAGAAGACAAAAACAATTCCAAATTATTTTCAAATAGATAGTCACTAGTGGAAGTCTCTAATATCCCTTACAGATTTTCCCCAAAATTTTCAGTGCAAGTGTGAATAATGAAATTTGGTTTGTAATTTGTGTGTTTCAGATTTTTATGGATTCTTAAATTGTTTTGATGTAAAGCAAGCAGAGAAATATATAATGTCTGAACACATTAAGTTCCATAGCACATAAACAGAGATAGTAAGCTTTTCTTGAATTGCAAACTGAAGAAACAATGCAAGAACCAAAACACAGCATTCTAACCTTTCTTTGCTTGAATTTTAAACATCCGTCTTCAGGATAACAACCTTATTAAGCTCTGTTTACAAAATAACAGCAGATATAAACTTTTGATTGATATTACTCAGGTCCAGGCTGTACGTCCACTCACTCCAAGTAGATTACATCGACAATGAGTCAAGCATCCAGCAAGATAATCAGAAATGTTATTTCTATCTTCAAGAATGATAGCCACTTTATATTGCAAACAATGGGCAGTTCTGTCCATAATACTGCAGCATCACATAACACACACTCGAACAGCCATGAGAACAAACTCACTCCACCAAATCAAGGTTCACTGTCAGGAGATGGCGTTTGGAAAAGGAAATATGACCATGCCTTGAGAATGACCTCTTAACCGCTCAAACATCAGATCATACACCAAATTAACACTTGTAACTTTGTTCTAACAAACCCTTCTTCCACGCAGCCATAAGTAAGATTCTCTCGATCCGAATACCCACGATATGCTAATGTAATTTATGAACAATGATTTTTCCAAGACTCCAAGCTAGTCATATGCCACATTGCCCAGCAAATCAACTTGCCAAATAGAAATATCAAACGTTTTCTCATTGACCATGGCGTCTGGTGTCAGGAAATGAAGAATACTTATGTCCCAACTCAGGAAAAGGATTGTCTCACACCATGAGCAGATATAGTCCGACGCCAAGGATAAATTTAAATCTTTCGAAACTTGACCCTGCTTAATGTTCACGTCTTGATTAAAGAAAACATACGCCAAGCAAGAAAACTCAAATCATGGCATCTATATCTGGTAACTTTTCAAAGAAACAATTTGAAACTAGTCTTTTAAAGGACTAACATTTTTTTGTAGGTAAGGAGGAATTTTTCACCACCCAAACTGAGCTTCTCAAGAACATATCAAATGAGGTATCAATACTCTTATTTATAAGTTTTTTTTGGAACTTTCACAAACTCCATTATAAAATCATTTCATTAATTTATTAAGTCTTTTAACTCGGAAAAGTGATTTGTTTTTTTATTTTAAATATTTTTGGCATTGAAAGCCACTTTTAAGTATCTCATCATTTAAATCTTTTTGTTATATTTCCAATGAGCTATAATATTGAGGTGCTTGATTAATTAATTTAATTAAAATGACAACCTTAGTAGAATTTATTAAATATAGCTTAATAATACACCAATCAGCAACAATGGTTGAAATGCATCAAAATTGAGATTTGATTACATAGGAGTGATCCTGATAATGAAAAATGATAAACAAATTAACTGGATGACTTATTCAAAATAAATACTCTCTCCAAGAATCTTGGAGTCCAAATTGAAAGCCAAAAATAACATCAGAAAGCATCATACGACTCCTCTAAACTATTTGAGCTCATTGGTAACATCAAATTGCTAATCTGAACATGCTGACATAAACCTAGAAAATTAGTGCCAACTACACAGCAAGAGAACTAAAAAATGAGGACATTATAGCCCCCCTCCTTAAAGATTTCTTGTCCTCAAGCAATGTTAATACAAACCCGCAAGCATCAGATTGATCCAAACTAAAACCAAGAATGATCCTAGGGTCCCAAGTCAACCTAGAAGATCTATTACATCATCTACTCAAAGCATTTTCCTACAAGGTACTAGCACAATAACCTCCTGAAAACCTCCTATATGAAGAGAAATCATATACTGTGTATACTTGGCCAACTCCTTAGAGGATTGCTCTTTGAAGGAATCAAATTGATGCACCCTAATTTGAGTAAACTTCAAAAAGTCAACTCTAGTGCTCATAACTTCAAACAATTATCCACCATCAATTGAATTACCTCTTTCATTATGTCATCATCATAAGGAATTTGAGGTGCTTTTATTCTCATCATATTGCTTAAACAAGAAGTAACTATCATTCTTATCTCATCATGTGTATGTCTCAACTACCTATATAGTCCTAAAAAAGCCACTTTAGGGACAAGGGATATTTGCAACAATTCAAAAGGTATCTTCTCAACAAGGACCAAACATTCTTTCACCTTTTTAAGTGTGTTAGAAGCATCATCCCTTGGTTTGAGCTTACTACCTAACTTTTAGGGTGATCTTGCCATCCGCCTTCTTTCTTTTGTTACTGTGCTTCAAACTGAAAGTCAATTTCTTAAATTACCTAAAGGTTGGCACAAACTTTATCTCTAACACCAATGTAATATCCGCAATGGATTTCCCCCAAAAATTTCACTTTGTTTTTTCAACTAAGATATTTTGTCAAATAGTTTGCTTGCAAGTGTTAATAATGAAATTTGTAACTTGTGTGTTTGAGATTTGCATTGATAAATAAATTGTTTTGATGTAAAGGAAGCGGAGAAATATATGAAGTTTCCATAGCAAATAAACAGAGATAATAAGCTCTTCTTGAATTGCAATCTGAAGAAAGAATACAAGAACCAAAACACACCCTTCTAATCTTTCTTTGTTCGAACCATAAAAAACTGTCTTCACAACAACAAACTTATAAAGATTTGTTTATAAAATAATAGCATATTATTAACCTTTGATTAATATTAATAAGGTTTGGGCTGTACTCCCACTCACTCCAAGAAGATTACACCCAATAATGAGTCAAGCATCCAACAAGATAATTAGAGCTGATGTTTCTATCTTCAAGAATGATAGCCACTTTATATTGCAAACAAATGAATATTGCAGCCTCACATAACACACACAACCAACAATGAGAATAAAATGTACTGGTTGGAAAATGAGGATCTAGCCTAAGGATGAAAACTAAAAACCATTTCCTAACATTATCATTGGAGAACAACCAATTAGGCCCAACTTCAACCCCTCATGAGAGCCGAGCACATGTGGATTGATTGTTCTCTTTTGATTTGATTGATCAGATATGATTAAAGATTGAAAATTCAAGAACTAGGTTAAATGATGTAAAATTGGAAATACTTAGGGGTATGTGCAGGATCATGGTGGGCCAAAACAGACCCTTAAGTGGCAATGAAATTTCAGAAAATCAGAGTTATGCAACTTGACATGAAAATTTGAATAAGTTATGAACATTATTTTAAAATTATGTAAGAAGAGAATTTGTAGCAAATTGAATTTTAGTTTCTAAGCTACTAGTTGTTTTTTGAAAAAAAAAATTCTATTTGACGAAAATTTGAAATTTCAATGTAGTAGTACTAAAATTTCAAGAAAAAGATAAGAAGTAGGTGCATGTTTGACCACCCTAACCACAATCAAATCATAATATTTTTTTATAAGATATTTAATATAAGTAGTAGACTCATGTCCGAATGTGACACTTATTTTTTTGAAGTAAATAATTAATTATGAATTTTTTACTATAACTTTTCAGAAATTCAAAAACTCGTACGTCTGACCACCTTAACTTGATCTAAAATTTATGAAATTCATTTTTTTTATCCTATAGTAGATGAAGTATAGAATGTGATGCATGTTTCGAATTCAAAAAATGTGATATTGTTTGAAAGTTATGGGTGCTTTCCAATAAGCCTATCAATTAGGACTTTAGTCAGAAATCAATTAAAAAATAAATAATAATTTAGTAAAGTCAAAATAAGGCAAACCTTATATTGTTGGAAAGATGAGAATGTCTTTAAAAATCCCTTTTCCTTTTATCAATTTCGGCTAAAAAAAAAAGTCGTCAGCCACGAGGGGGAAGTCTAAAAAAACAAGGAATACTCAAAAATATGTTTTTTCTGTTGACTTTCCAGGCTTGGAATTTCCTAGCCAAATCCCAAAGCAATCCCAAGCCAAATTTCAAGATTTCAATTTTTTGTCAGAGAAATCGGATATCCGATAAAATCAGATATCCGATAAAATCAGATATCCGATATTAATAAGTTTTTATTATGAATAAAATATATTTATTATATATTTTTATAATAATATTAATTATATTAATATATAATAAACATGTTTTTTATTAAAAAGAAGCGTTAATTAGGGTGCTGACCCTTTACAAAGCCAAAGGCTATCAAAATTAAAAAGACCAAGCAGGGGTGCAAATCCCAAAAGAACAAAGTCAGACAGGCCAAACTGACTTGTCAAACCATCAACAACCCAACTCAAATCAAGAGGGGGGAGAAAAACCTAGAACTTGACCAAGGGGGGCTTGGGAAAGGGGGTTAGATTTTCCTTTCCGCCTACGACAAACAACCGTCTAGGCAACACTATCATTAGGAACTTTCAAAGAAGAATCAAGCAGGGAAGACCCTGCAGGGTCACTGGCAGACTGCTGTTGCAGAGAGGCAACAGGCTGTTGCAGCGGAGCAGCAGTAATAGAACAAATTCCAAGAGCAGAGTGAAGGTGAGAAGAAGGAGCAACAGGTGCAGGAACCAAGGGGGAAGGGTCCGCCACAATAGTAACATCAACCAAGCCTTCATCACCAGTAAGGGGCACCTCATCATGAGATGTCACATGGTGTCACATGTTATATATTAATACTATAATAAATAAATCTATATATTAAAATATATTATTAATATTTTCGTTAGGGGTCACATGGTGTTCTGAGGGGTCATATGGTGTCGTAAGGGGTCATATGGTGTTTTGAGGGGTCACATGGTGTCATTAGGTGTCATATGGGGTAGTAATGGGCAACACATGTGTTAGAACAACATATGATCCCTTAGGACACTATATGGACATCATTTGGTACTAAAGGATCATATGGTGTCCTGAGGGGCCATATGGTGTCGTTAGGGGTCATATGATGTCCCAAGGACCCACACATGTGTTAGAACAACATATGACTTCTTAGGACACCATATGATCAAGGTCATGTTGTGTATTAGGATGTCAAAAGGGGTCATATGGTGTCCTAAGGGCCCACACATGTGTTAGGACATCATATGACCCCTTAGGACATCGTATTGTCCTAAGGGGTCATATGGTGTCATAAGGGGTAATGTCGTGTACTAGGATGTTAAAATAGGTCATATGGTGTCCTAAGGGGTCATATAGTGTCGTTAGGGGTCATATGGGGTCCTAAGGGCCCACACATCTGTTAGAACACTATATGACCCCTTAGGACACCATATGACCCATTAGGACATCATATTGTCCTAAAGAGTCATATGGTGTCATAAGTGGTCATGTCGCGTACTAGGATGTTAAAAGGGGTTATATGGTGTCCTAAGGGGTCATTAGGACATCATATTGTCCTAAGGGGTCATATGGTGTCATAAGGGGTCGTGTCGTGTACTAGGATGTTAAAAGGGGTCATATGGTGTCCTAAGGGGTCATACCGTGTCATTAGGGGTCATATGGGGTAGTTAGGAGTGATATGGGATCCTAAAGGCCCACACATGTGTTAGAACACCATATGACCCCTTACGACACCATCTGACCCATTATAACATCATATCATCCTAAGGGGTCATATGGTGTCATAAGGGGTCATGCCATGTACTATGATCTTAAAATGGGTCATATGGTGTCGTTAGGAGTCATATGGTGTCCTAAGGGCCCACACATGTGTTAGGACACCATATGACCCCTAACGACTCCATATGACGTCCAAAGGGGTCATGTGGTGTCATAAAGGGGTTATGCCGTGTACTAGGGTTATGTCATAAAGGGGTTATGTGGTGTCCTAAGGGGTCATAGAACACCATATGTCCTGTTAGGACACCATATGACCCGTTAGGACACCATATGACCCCAAAGGAGACTATATGGTGTCCTAAGGGGTCATATAGTGTCCTAAAGGGTCATGTTGTGTACTAGGATGTTAAAATGGGTCATATGATGTCCTAAGGGGTCATACAATGTTGTTAGGGGTCATATGGTGTCCTATGGGCCCACACATGTGTTAGAACACCATATGACTCCTTAGGACACCATATGAGCCAAAGGGGTAATATGTTGTCATAAGGGGTCATGTCATGTACTAGGATGCTAAAAGGGGCCATATGGTGTCCTAAGGGGTCATATAGTATCGTTAGGGGTCATATGGGATCATAAGGGCCCACAAATGGGTTAGAACACCATATTCAACTGCTTAGGACACCATATGACCCCTTAGAACATCATATTGTCATAAGGGGTCAAATGGTGTCATAAGGGGTCATATCGTGTACTAGGATGTTAAAAGGGGTCATGTTGTGTCCTAAGGGGTCATATGGTGTCACATGGTGTCATGTCGTGTACTAGGATGTTATAAGGGGTCATATGGTGTCCTGGGGGTCATATAACACCATATGACCCTTTAGGACACCATATAACCCCTTAGGACACCATATGATGCCTAACAACACCATATGGTGTCCTAAGGGGTCTTGTCATGTACTAGGATGTTAAAAGTGGTCATATGATGTCCTAAGGGGTCATAGAACACCATATGACCCCTTAGGATACCATATGACCCCTAACGACACCGTATGGTGTCCTAAGGGGTCATATGGTGGCACAAGGGGCCATGTTGTGTACTAGGATGTTAAAAGAGGTCACAAGGTGTCACAAGGGGTCATGTCGTGTACTAGGATGTTAAAAGGGTTCATATGGTGTCCGAAGGGGTCATAGAGCACCATATGACCCCTTAGGACACCATATAACCCCTAACGACACCATATGGTGTCCTAAGAGGTCATATGGTGTTACAAGGGATCATGTCATGCACTAGAATGTTAAAAGGGGTCATATGATTTCCTAAGGGGTCATAGAATACCATATGACCCTTTAGGACACCATATGATCCCTAACAACACATGACCCCTTAGGACACCATATGACCCCTAACAACTCCATATGGTGTCCCGAGGGATCATATGGTGTTCTAAGGGGTCATGTTGTGTACTAGGATGTCAAAAGGGGTCATATGGTGTCCTAAGAGGTCATATGGTGTCACAAGGGGTCATGTTGTGTACTAGGATGTTAATAGGGGTCATATGGTGTCCTAAGGGGTCATATGACACCATATGATCCCTTAGGACACCAGATGAACCTTTAGGACACCACACCATATGGTGTGCTAAGGGGTGATATGGTGTTATAAGGGATCATGTCATGTACTAGGATGTTATAAGGGGTCATATGGTGTTCTATGACCCCTTAGGACACCATATGACCCCTAACGACTCCATATGGTGTCTTAAGGGATAATATGGTGTTCTAAGGGGTCATGTTGTGTACTACGATGTCAAAATGGGTCATATGGTGTCCTAAGGGGTCATATGGTGTCACAAGGGGTCATGTTGTGTACTAGGATATTAATAGGGATCATATGGTGTCCCAAGGGGTCATTGGACACCATATGACCCCTTAGGACACCAGATGAACCTTTAGGACACCACACCATATGGTGTGCTAAGGGGTCATATGGTGTTATAAAGGATCATGTTGTGTACTAGGATGTTAAAAGGGGTCATATGGTGTCCTATGGGGTCATAGAACACCATAGGTCCCCTTAGGACACCATATGACTCTTAACGACTCTATATGGTGTCCTACGGGGTCATATGATTTCATAAGGGGTCATGTCATGTACTAGGATGTTAAAAGGGGTCATATTAAGTCCTAAGGGATCATAGAACACCATATGACCCCTTAGGACACCATATGATTGCTTAGGACACCATATGACCCCTAATGACACCATATGGTGTCCTAAGGGGTCATATGGTGTCACAAGGGATCATGTCGTGTACTAGGATGTTAAAATGGGTCATATGGTGTCCTAAGGAGTCATATGATGTCATAAGGGGTCATGTCATGTACTAGGATGTTAAAAGGGGTAATATGGTGTCCTAAGGGGTCATAGAACACCATAGGACCCCTTAGGACACCATATGACCCCTAACGACACCATATGGTGTCCTAAGGGATCATATGCTATCACAAGGGGTCATGGCATGTACTAGGATTTTAAAAGGGGTCATATGGTGTCCTAAGGGGTCATGAGACACCATATGACCCCTTAGGACACCATATGAACCCTAATGACACCATATGGTATCCTAAGGGGTCATATGGTGTCACAAGGGGTCATGTCATGTACTAGAATGTTAAAGAGGTTATATGGTGTCCTAAGGGGTCACGAAACACCATTTAACCCCTTAGGACACCATATGACCCCTAATGACACCATATGGTGTCCTAAGGGGTTATATGGTATTACAAGGCATCATGCCGTGTACTAGGATGTTAAAAAGAGTCATAGAATATCATATAACCCCTTAGGACACCATATGACCCCTAACGACACCATATGACCCCTTAGGATACCATATGACCCCTAATGACTCCATATGGTGTCCTAAGGGGTCATATGGCATCATAAGGGGTCACGTCATATACTAGGATGTTAAAAGGGGTCATATGGTGTCCTAAGGGGTCATAGAACACTTGTGACACCATATGACCCCTTAGGAAGCCATATGGTGTCGTTAGGGGTCATATGGTGTCCTAAGGGGTCATAAAACACCATATGACCCCTTAGGACACCATATGACCCCTAACGACACCATATGGTATCCTAAGGGCTCATATGGTGTCATAAGGGGTCATGTCATGTACTAGGATGTTAAAAGGGATCATCTGGTGTCCTAAGGGGTCATATGGTGTTACAAGGGATCATGTCATGTACTAGGATGTTAAAAGAGGTGATATGGTGTCCTAAGGGGTCATATAACACCATACGACCCCTTAGGACACCATATGATCGCTTAGGACACCATATGACCCCTAACGACACCATATGGTGTCCTAAGGGGTCATATAGTGTTACAAGGGATCATATCATCTACTAGGATGTTAAAAGGGGTCATAGAAAACCAAATGACCCCTTAGGACACCATATGACCCCTAACAACTCCATAGGGTGTCCTAAGGGGTCATATGGTGTCACAAGGGGTCATGTCGTGTACTAGGAGTTTAAAAGGGGTCATATGGTGTCCTAAGGGGTCATAGGACACCATATGACCCCTTAGGACACCATATGACCCGTAATGACACCATATGGTGTCCTAAGGTGTCATATGGTGTTACAAGGGTTATGTCATGTACTAGGATGCTCAAAGGGGTCATAGAACACCATATGACCCCTTAGGACACCATATGACTGATAACGACTCCATATGGTGTCCTAAGGGGTAAAATGGTGTCATAAGGGATCATGTCGTGTACTAGGACATTAAAAGGGGTCATATTGTGTCCTACGGGGTCACAAAACACCATATGACCCCTTAAGACACCATATTACCCTTAACGAATCTCTCTCTTTGTCTTCCCCTTCCCCCTCTCTCTCTCCCTCTCCCCCTTCCCCCCGCTCCCTCTCTCTCTTTCTCTCTCCCTCTACCCTTCTCCGTCTCTCTATATCTCTATATCTCTGTCTCTCTTTCTCTCCCCTCCCCCCCCCCCCCTTCTCTCTCTCTCTCACCATTCCTCTCCCTATCTCCCTCAACTATCTCTCTCACTTTGCCTATATGTAAATAAATCAGATATCAAATATTAATCCGATATTCGATTTGTTTCCATTAGGGTACCAACATTCAAAAAAATGGGTGCCAACGAGAATTTTGGGTTGTATAGAAAAAATATGTATAAAAATTGGTTATCCGATTTTTGTACCACACAAAATAGGTTTGTGGGCCATTTTGTGTATTCCAATGACCCACACATTCGTGTTGCAAGCGACAATCACGGGTTTTCAGACATACAATGACAAAATTCTGCTTTTGAGAGATTCTTGTAGAAAAATTTGTCATTGTCAATCATTAAGGAGCATCTTTGTGGAGGTATAATGGGGAGCAAAAGTCATCAAAAGCATAAATGTAAAAAAAAGATTCCAAATGAGAAAATTGAAGTATATTGACAAAGTGATAGAGAAGGTCATAGGAGGAGAAGACAAGGTATGTCAAATATTGGTGAAGCCTTTGCAAACGTTACTTCAAGTGAAGAGGAAATTGAATTTGAAAATGTTGAGCAAGTTATTGAAAATGAAAATGAAAATGTAGATTTTGATATTGGAAATGTTGAACATGATATTGAAATTGGGAATGACAATGTTGAAATAGATATTGAATTTAGGATTGAAAATGTGGGAATCGAAAGTGAAAATGTGGGAATTGACAATGAAGGTGAAAATTTGGGTGTTGGCATTGAAGGTGGAAATTTGGGAATTGACATTGGAGGTGAAAATTTGGGAAATTTTGACATTGAAGGTGGAATTGTTCAACCAAGTGAACAATATGTAACATTGAATTACATGAGAAATGAAGACCCTCTCATGGATGAAATACAAATTCCAAATTCAAGACCTTAAAGAACCCCAAAATGGTTACTTGAAATTGATGAGAACATTATTGCCAATCTTGAAGGCAAGAGGTCAACACGAACCGTTTGGTTGTGGGCTACACAACTTTTCAACCAATATTTTAGCAATAATACATTGAATGAGCAATGCTAACTTTTTGTTCGATTGATAAACATGAAAAAGATGAGACCATTGCTAGCCAAATTGAAGTTTCGTATGAACAAGAAGATGGAGAAAAATTCTATTATTGTCAAAAATATTTTTAATTCTCTCAATTCTATTGGAAAGAATAGCAAGGAAAAAGATAAGAGAGCCGCTCAAAGTGTGATTACAACCTCCTTAGTAAGCCATCATTTGAGGAAGGCTCACTTTATGAGACAAACTTGTGTTGATTTGAACATAAATCATAAAACTTTGTATAGAGCACTTTCAAGAAGAGAAAGACTCGATGATCCCCTTCAACATGATACATGGGCTTTTGGTGGGAGGCTTCCACATGTTGATAAGAAGTTGATTGACAATGTGAAGAAGGAAATTCAATAATTTTGGCACTCTAATTCTAGAGTATCACCCAATGTAAAGGATTTTTTGAAGTTAAGAATCGACAATTGAGACCGCACACCACATCCCAAACATTTCTTGGAATCAAGTCAAACAATGTTGTACAATTTATTTTGTGAAACACATCCAACTTTGCAAATATCACAAAGGGCCTTTGAATCTTTGAAGCCACTTTATTGTGTACCTCTTAAGATTCGTAATACTTGTTGCAAATACCATGTGGAGTTTTCAATGTACCATGAGATTTAATGCTATATTCATTCTATGATGCATACTAATGATATGTTGCAAGAGTGTGGTGCAATGCAATTTTCTATATCATCAAGAGACCTGCTAGATCTATTTTTATGTCTTAGAGATGATTGATGCTTTTTCTATAGAAATGATTGTTTGAATGAGAAGTGCTTACAATGTGGTGGGTTGTCAAAGTTTGCTTCATGTTTTCATGAGGACAGCGAACACGAGTTTGGAAAGAGTATTGTTGAGAAAAAAAGATATGAGACGATGAAATATACTTCGAAGAGTGGAGGTGAAGATTCTAGATGCAAGTTGGTCTCTAGAGAAGTTAGTGTTGCTGATTTTATTTTAGATTTTAAAGAAAATATTTTCTACAAGTATGCAAGGCACACCCATAGGTCTCAGTGGTTGGATCAATAGTTTAGGATGTGTAAGAACTCTTTCCCAATTGATACTATTATATCAGTGGTCAATTTTGTAGAAAACTATACATTGCAACCACAAAATGAGGTACATGCTCAGTAGTACAATTCAATTCAGATTGCTATTTTTGTTCACATAACATATAGACATGCCCTTGATAGTACAGAAGAGGAAATGAAGAAAATTAAGGAGTATCATTTTTATATGAGTGATGGTAGATCTCACTCCTCCGAGTATGTGCAACATTGTTTCAAGAATTTTTTGAGTTCTTGTGGGAGAAAGGTATTGCAATAGACTGACATCTCATATGGTCAGATAACTATACGAGTCAATTGAAGAATGCTCGTATGTTTTATTGGTTGATTAGAATGCATGTGGAGAGGCCTGTACCTCATATTTGGAGTTTTTTTGAAGCAGGGCATAGGAAGGGGGAGCATGATGGAGCAGGTGCATGTTTGAAGAGAGCTCTAGTTAAGGAGCTGCAGTGTCGTAAATTGTACACCCTTGCTAGGGTGGTACAATTTCACGCTTATTTTAGCACCTGCCTTAGTGTGTCTTGCATCTTGCATTTCTAATTTCCCTTTAAGCATTTAATTAATTAATTAAATTAAATCTAAAGTCATATTTCATCACTCCCCACATCATAAAATTGGGCCATTTACCCTAAGTGTGCCCCTTTTTATTTTATTCCTCCAGTAAATCATTTAATCATAAACCCTAACTATGTCCTATTTAGACCTTTAAGGCCCGATTTCAAATATCAAAACACTTCAAAATCGGCTGTAATTTTGGGGTTCTCTCTAATATCATCATATCTAACGGTCTTGAAAATTTGGTGAAAAGTTGGTTGGACCGTGGTGGGAATGCACATGGTCCTTGGATTTTTTCCTAAAATTTTGGGAGCACAATTCTATGATATTATAACGCTTAACCCCATAAGATTGGCGGGAAATTCAATTCCTAGGTCGGCCTAAAGGAAGAATTAAGTTGAAATTAAGATTTAGGGTTCCATACATAAGAGCTCTCTTTCTTCATTTGAATGGATGGATCTAAGAATCTAAAAGCAGGTTTTTGGAGCACAAGAAGCCTTCTATGTAGTGAAAGAGAAGCCTATGTGGAGTCTTCAACAACATTCAACAACATTCATCAAGCATTTGTCAAGCATTCATCATCAATCAGGAGCCTTTAAGACATTGAAGAGTAATAGGAGATCTAGTGGCAATATCTCTCTCTTGGGGATTGGTATGATTTCATGTCTTTGTATGAGCTTCTTTACATCAATTTGCATATTTAAATCCATGATTTATTTCATTTAGCAGATTTGGTTTGAAGCATTGTCATTTACACTCACATTTACATTTAGGGTTTACTCTCATGCGTAGGGCAGCTCTAGTTTCTTATCATTTAGGATCTTGCATACACACAAGGTTCTAGCACACACATTTTCAGTACATTATTGGCTATTTGTGGAGGTGGAAATAACCAAAATAGGGGTTTGACTAAGGAAAAACCCCATATAGCCACCCAAACCTTCCCTTTTCGGTTGTAGGTGCAGGAACAGGTACCTGGAGGCAGTTTCAGATCTGGAAAAGGCATCAACACCACCCATAAGTCTCAAAAGTGCAGAAATTTGTCAAGGACAGGGACGTGGCGCCCTGGTCCTACCCAAGATAGGGGCATGGTGCACTAGTCCCTTCATTTTGCAGTCAAATTTGACAGGTTGCAGACTCAGGACCTCTAGTTTGCAGTTTCTCAGTTGCAGCCTCCTATCTGCAGAAACGAGACAGTGGTGTGGAACTTTGGTCCAGGTCAGTTTGGTTCAATTACCAGGATCAGGTACACATCTTGAATCCTTCCCCTTTCATTCTTTCAATATCTTAGTTTCAGATCTACAAGTTTGTTCAATTTCTAGTTCATTTGTGCTTCATTCTTTATCTCCTAGCCTAGTTGATCAATCAAACCCTAGTTTTTCTCATCATTTGCAACAAGAGGAATATAAACCCTAAGATATAATCCTTGGCTCTCTCTTTCCCACAAGAAGTATCCAAAGTGATTTATCTCACTAGGCTCTTTTGTATTCCCAATGTGTTGGCAAAAGTGGGATTAGGTCCTAGTCACCCGATCTCGCTTTTCTCGCCACCGCAGGAGCAATTGAGGATTTCAGGTGTAAAATTATCTGATGCACGTTTTATTGTTGATTTGTGTAGTTAACCAATGTCACAGGGAGGGAATATTGATTCAGTAGTGTGCAGATTATTTTGGTTGGTTGAGGAGGACACAATGGGAGACAAATGCATTCATTTCACAACTCAAATGCAAGTACATGGACCATTTGGACATGAGAATTGTCTTGTTTTTGTTAGAGTTGTGGTCAGTGTGATTGGTATTAGTGCGAATCAAGTGAGTGGGTTAATATGTGGGTTCCACAATATCTAACTCCTTTATATCAAACAATATCCATGCCAAATGATGACATGAAAAGTTTAGTTGAGTATGACCGTCTTTCAGATCTTCTATAGCTAGGACATGTTTTTGCAGTGGTTGCACCACAGGGGAATGAAGAGAGATTGGACTATTGGTTGACACAGTGTGTATAGGGAAAACATAATCTAACACAGGCGATGACAAATGATGATGGGTTCACGTATCCTACAAGTTCAGTTGTTGTTGCAGGAACTTGGTTGCGAACATACATGATTAGAAAGAATGACATACCAACATTTGAAGACTACGAGAGACACAAAACTATTCTCATGTATTCGCACCTTACTATAGCTACAAATGTGAATTTGTTGAAGTATCAAGCAAGACCGAAGACAAAAGGACTATAGATAGTGACTAGTGCTGATCATGAAGCAATACTGGATACTCTTAAGCAAAGAGATGACCCTTCAGGAACACTTGAGTAGCAGGTCTTTGTTATCTCTTAATTTTTTATCATGTATTTCATCTCAAATAATGATCATAAAACCTTTACGTTCAAGTTTTTTATGTGTATATTAAGGTTTCTTAAAAATGCGGGTTTTTTTGATGAACAATACTATTGCATCACAATTTTTGCATCAACATAGTGGGTACACTCGATATAAGTTGTAAGGATGTATCTTCAGGATGTATAATTTGACCTCTTTGTTTATTATCATGCATTTCATTTCAAATAATGAGCATAAAACCTTTATGTTCATGTTTTTTATGTGTAGATTAATAATTCTTAAAAATGTAGGTCTTTTTGATGATATACAATAATATTGTATCATAATTTTTGCATCAACATTGTGGGTACACTTGATGTAACTCGAAAGGACCTATCTTCATGGTATATAATCCTACCTCTCTATTTATTATCATGTTTTTTATGTGTAGATTAACAATTCTTAAAAATGTAGGTCTTTCTGATGTTGTTCACGTTGCTTATGTTGGTCTTCATTTATATGCAGACATTGCTCTACTTAAGTTTCATGCTTGGGACGTGAGGATATCAAATGCACATGATGTGGGATGTTGTATTTGTATTTGATTACATTGATGTAACTTTGTTATGATGATATATGATATATTTATACATGAGTACAAATATATACAATGTATTTGCACTTGAGCATATTGGTGTAGTTGTATTGATGATATATAATGTATTTTTACACGAGTACAAATATATACAATGTATTTGCACATGAGCATATTGGTGTAGTTGTATCGATGATATATAATGTAAGTGTACATGGTACATTAGTGTAGTTGTATTGATGATATGCAATGTATTTGTACATGAGTACATTGGTTTAGTTGTATTGATGATATATAATGTATTTATACATGAGTACATTGGTGTAGTTGTATTGATTATGATGAAAAAAATGCATAGACTAATGAACCTTATGTGTATGGCTCACTTATGTAAGTTGATGGATGTCATATGTAAGTTTAAAAGTAATATAATGTGTCTAGAATATATGTAAATATTGATGATCATGATCATTACTGCTTCCCTAATTTCATAACAACTTAATATAGAATTGTTAGTCTAAATTTATCCTTTTCATCCTCATTATCATTTAATATAGGCTCGTTTGACAAATTTTCGCACTTAGGGCACTCAAGGGACAATGCCGGTAGGGTATGGCCATGAGTGTTGAATCAAGTAAGGAGGAAAAATAGGAGCATGCCTAGGGTAAGAATGCCTAACTAGACGTGTTGGAACTGATGGTTCGCTCCCACGATGAGCAGAATGATTGAGCTTCGTGGCAACTTTTCGTTGAATGCATCTGACGATTTTTCTGTCAAGTGAAAAATCACTGCCTTGCAAAAACCGCTCTGAATCTTAAAAATAGGAGACATTCTATTGTAGGAAACCCTCTTGTGACCCCATAGGTTCAAACAGATCATTCGTAGGTGCCACGAATTCCGAGATAGAACCTTTTAAATTTTGATAATTTTTCGCACTTAGGGCGTTGAAGGGACGATGCCGATAGGTATGGCTTTGAGCATTCGACTGAGCAGGGGGTTAGAAAAAGAGCATGCCTAGGGTAAGAATGTCTAACAAGACGTGTTGGAACTGACAATTTGCGCCCACAACAAGCAAAACGATAAATTGGCTTCGCGACAACTTTTCATTGAATGAAACTGACGATTTTTTTGTCAAGTGAAAATCGCTGCCCTATGAAAATCGCTCTGAATCTTGAAAAATCGAGATAGGATATTGTTGGCAGCCCTCACGTGACCCTATAGGTTCAAACAAATCATCATCAAGTGCTATGAATTTTGAGATACAACCTATCAAATTTTGTATTTTTTTCACACTTAGGGCGCTTAAGGGACGATGCCGGTAGGGTATGGTCCTAAGTGTTCGATCGAGTGGGGGGGAAAAAAAAGAGCATGCCTAGGGTAATAATGCCTAACCAGATGTATTGGAATTAATGGTTCACGCCCATGACGAGTAGAACGAGAAAATGGCTCAGTGGCAACTTTTCATTGAATGAAATTGACGATTTTTTCGTCAAGTGAAAAACCGCTACCCTACGAAAACCGCTTCAAATATTGAAAAAAAAAGATAGGCTATTGTAGGTATCCCTCATATGACACTGTAGGTTCAAACAGATCATCCGCAGGTGCCACCTATTCCGAGATACAACCTATCAAATTTTGATAATTTTTCGCACTTAGGGCGCTCAATAGACGACGCTGATAGGGTATTGCCCTGAGCATTCGACCGAGTAGGGAGGAAAAATGGGAGCATGCTTAGGGTGAGAATGCCTAATCGGACCTGTTGGAACTAACGGTTCACGCCCACGATGAGAAGAATGAGAAATTGGCCCCGTGGCAACTTTTCATTGAATGAAACTGACGAGTTTTTCGCCAAGTGAAAAATCACTCCAAATCTTAAAAAACTGAGACATACTATTGTAGGAAGCCCTCATGTGACGTTGTAGGTTCAAACAAATCATTTGCAAGTGCCACGGATTTTGACATACAACCTCTTAAATTTTGATAATTTTTCGCACTTAGGACGCTCAAGGGACGATGCTGATAGGGTATGACCCTGAGCGTTCGATCGAGTGGGGGGGGGAAAAAGGGAGCATGCATAGGGTAAGAATGCCTAACTAGTTGTGTTGGAACTGACGATTCATGCCCACGACAAGAAAAATAAGAAATTGGCTCCGTGGCAACTTTTCATTGAATGAAATTGATGATTTTTTTGTCAAGTGAAAAATCGCTGCCCTACGAAAATCGCTTTGAATCTTGAAAAAATGAGATAGGCTATTGTAGGAAACCCTCACGTGACCTTGTAGGTTCAAATAGATCATCTGCAGGTGCCACAAATTCTAAGATACAACCTATCAAATTTTGATAATTTTTCGCACTTAGGACACTCAATGGACAACGTCGGTAGGGAATGGCCCTGAGCGTTTGACCTAGTGGGGGTGCAAAACAGGAGCATGCCTAGGGTAAGAATGCCTGGCGGATGTGTTGGAACTGACGGTTCGCACCCACGATGAGAAGAACGAGAAATTGGCCCCGTGACAAATTTTCATTGAATGAAATTGATGATTTTTTTGTTAAGTGAAAGTTCACTGCCCTACGAAAAACCGTTCTGAATGTTGAAAAATCGAGACAGGCTATTGTAGGTAGCCCTCACATGACCCTATAGGTTCAAATGGATTATCTATAGGTGCCATAAATTTTGAGATACAACTTGTCAAATTTTTATAATTTTTCACACTTAGGGCGCTCAAGGGACGACGCAGGTAGGGTAAGGCCTTGAGCGTTTGACTGAGGAGGGGGGGGGAAACAAGAGCATGCCCAGGATAATAATGCCTAACTAGATGTGTTGGAACCGACAATTCGCACCGTCGACGAGCAGAACGAGAAATTGGCTCTATGGCAACTTTTCATTGAATGGAACTGACTTTTATTCATCAAGTGAAAAATCATTGCCCTATGAAAAATGCTCTGAATATTGAAAAACTAAGACAAACTATTGTAGGCATCCCTCATGTGACCCAGTAGGTTCAAAGAGATCATCTGCAGGTGCCACAGATCCCGAGATAGAACCTATCAAATTTTGACAATTTTTCGCACTTAGGTTGCTCAAGGGACGGTGCCGGTAGGGTATGGCCCTGAGCATTCGAACGAGTGAGGGGGCGAAAAAAGAGTATTCCTAGGGTAATAATTCCTAACCGAACATTTTGGAACTGACAGTTTGCGCCCATGATGAGTTGAACGAGAAATTGGCTCTGTGGCAACTTTTCATTGAATGAAACTAATGATTTTTTCGTCAAGTGAAAAATTGCCGCCCTACGAAAACCGCTCCGAATCTTGAAAAATCGAGACAAGATATTGTAGATAGACCTCCCGTGACCCTGTAGGCTCAAATGGATCATTTGTATGTGCCATAGATTTCAATATAGAACCTATCAAATTTTGACAATTTTTCGCACTTAGGGCGCTCAAGGGATGATGTTGGTAAGGTATGCCCTTGAGCGTTTGACCGAGGGGGGGGGGGGGGGGAAATAGGAGTGTTCCTAGGGTAAGAATGCCTAACCAATTGTTTGCGCCCACGATGAGCACAATGAGAAATTGGCTCCGTGGCAACTTTTCATTGAATGAAATTGACGATTTTTTCGTTAAGTGAAAAATCGCTGCCCCACGAAAACCGCTCTGAATCTTGAAAATTCGAGACATGCTATTGTAGGAAACCCTCACATGACCCTATAGGTTCAAATGGATCATTTGCAGGTGCCACAGATTATGAGATAGAACCTGTCAAATTTTGACAATTTTTCGCATTTAGGGTGCTCAATTGATGGCGCCAGTAGGGTATGACCTTGAGCGTTCGACCAAGTGGGAGGGGAAAAAAGGAGCATGCTTAGGGTAAGAATGCCTAATTGGATGTGGTGAAACAAATTTTACAATGCATTATGAAGCACAATATGCCTACATTCAGTAGGGGGTGGAGATATTTTGCATTTGATTGTAAAAGAAAGGAAGGTAAAATTTGTGTCTTTCAGTAACTGAATGATAATCAAAAAAAGTTTATGTTTAGAATTCATATATTCAGGCCTTAAATTTAACGGGAAACATGTGGAAATGGACCTCTTCACAATACCTCCCTATTGAGATGGCTTTAATGATGGGGGATTGTTGCTAAATGTAACCAATAAATTATGAAAAAATTGCATTCCGCTGTAGAAGATGCTTTGCTACTTTTCATTTGTCATTACTAAGTATCCATGTTATGATTAATAACAATACCAATATGGTCATTAAATTTGGTGAAGTTGCCAAAGACAACCAAATTTAACACTTAACATTTAGATGAAACATATTATATAGAATCTCAAGATTATACAAACAACATTGTATTGTTCACTATTTAACCATTGTTAATTATTGGATTGAAGATTAAAGTTTAAAATAATGACTCCATGCACATGAGGAACAAGTTATATCGAATATCAACTTCTATATATCAAAATGTCGAATAATTACAATTGTATGTTCATATACAAAAATGACATAAACGCCAACTCAAACAAAATGTATGTCGATATATGTAAATGTATGTCCATATACAAAATATACATGTCAACTAGACATGAAAATATCCCAAAATGTTCTATAACATCCTAAACTACTGATGGATCATCAAGATCGATCGTCTTCACAACATTGTTTGTCTCTGAAGAATCCTGCACAAGAAAAATAAAACCACAATTAAGATTAGTTATATTATATAATTTACATTCAAAAAGTTAACATAAAAATCAATATACATTGAACTATAATTGAACTCTAAAATTGAATTCTTGATGACCTCATCTCCACATTTTCTCTTCATCTTGGGAGGAGTCTTGGAATATGTCTTCGCTAGAGTAGGTATGTGTAGCGTCCTAAAATTGCGACACTTGCAATTTCGACTGCATTTCGGTCTTCACGATGGCGACGCAACACGGAACCTGAATGGAGACCCCGAAACTTGTCCACGACACCAAAAACTGCATTTTCAAGCACCCTGGCCTGAACCTCCTTTGCACCTTGCTGTCCCGGGAGGTGGGACCAGAGCGCCCAGCGCCCTGGTCCCCCAGGACCATGGCGCCCAGCGCCCTGGTCCCTGGCCCTATTTTGGGTCCGGTCTCCTATGGGACATCGGGTCTTTTTAGTTTGCAAATTGGAAATTATCTTTCCTGGTCGGCCTAAGGTCGGGAAAATCAGTCTTTTAACCCTAATTGGCAAGTATATAAACTACATTTTCCTCTCCCATTTGGGTAAGAAGGTCATATGTGTACAAGCGTGGAAACTATACTCAAGCATTCAAGCATTCAAGCATTCCTTCAAGCAATTGATCATTTCAGGTCTCCATTCAAGGCTAAGTGTTGCATTCAAGACAAGGATTCAACCATTGAAGAGGAGATCACTTACAACATACAACATCTATACCTTCGCACATAAGGATACAAACATCCTTACAACAAGGTATTAGTACTTGTTTTACATTACAGACATTTACATTTACAACATTGCTCATTTCTTGGTTAATTCCAAAACCGGGGTTTGACCTAAAGGCAAACCCCTAATCCCTAACCCCCCAATCGTCTTCACTTTTCTGTGTGTAGGTTGCAGGTACGCGGCTGAAATTGAAGATCTGGAATCCTTGTGCAGAGACAAACAGATCCCCCTTCGTTTCGCGGATTTTTCGGAGGACCGTGGCGCTCGGGCGCCATCGTCCCAACAACTTTCGCTCAAATTTGCAGGACAGCGCCGTATCGACATTTTACTGCTAATTCCAGGTCCGCAGCTTCATGCTGTATTCCTATCTCAGTTTATAAGCGAATCTTTCTCACTTTCTATGCATTCCTAGCTTAATTCTTCTATGCACATTCTTTACAAAAGAGGGTAGCCTTGCTGTCATAACCCTTGAAACTCATTTAGCATCCAATCTTGCATTGCGTGGGATTGGATCTTGTGGGTTTCAACCCCTCTTTTGAATGTAAAGTCTCTCCCCTAAGTGAAAACCATCAACCCTAGTGAATCTCCCTTCTCTCTCCTTGGAGTTGGAAGAGGGGAGAGCAACTAGGGTTCGATCGCGATTTTCCGCTTTACATTTTGGTGAACCTGACGTGAATCATCCTTTCTGATTATTCATGGTTGGATCTGAAAATTGGATTCCTTGATTACATTTCCATGTTGATCTTTTGCAAAATTTTAGAGGTTAATTGCATAAAAACCCTAAATTTTCTTTTTAGTAATTAAGCTTGTGAAATGTCTAAATGTTAATGCTTGTTTCAGATCTACCCTTCTATTACAAATTATCAATTCATATCTATGCTTTAATTTTGAAAATTAAGTGGTTAAGTGTCAAAACCCTAATTTTTGAAACCCCCTTGATTCAACCTTTGTCTGACAATTTCACTGATCAAAACATCTCCAAATCAGCTGTAACTTTGGATTCCGCAATAAAATCACAATATCTTTCATCCCTGAAAATTTGGAAAAAAGTTGCGAGGACCGTGTGCACTCCGAGTGCCATCGTCCTCGACATTTTTTCCGAAATTTCGGGAGCTAGATCTTACTGTATTTTCCTGGTAAAATCCAGAATTTTGGCTGATTTTATCAATTATAACACTTTCAAAATTAAAGTCAAAGTTGGTCTAGGGATTGCTTGGATTAACACTTCTAATCATTCAAAAATCATTGAAACTGAAATTTTGTGTCAAAATTGTGTTCTTACTGTCCTAAATCTGAAAAGTGTGTTTGCATTCATTAAAAATTTCAGTGCTTTATTTAAATTCTTGCAATTTGTGACTTTTGAAATTAAGTGCTTAATTACAACAACTTTAATTTCCGCTTTCAAAATTGAATTTTGCGTGAAATTGAGTCAATTTTTAAATTTCAAAATTTGCATTGCTCTTGACATTCCCTCTAAAATCATAACATTCAAAATTTCAGTTTCCCTCTCTTTTTCAAAATTCAAATTTTGCATTTTTCGACAATCTTGGTAGGGTTCAATTTTGAGATTGCAACTTTAATTTGGCCTATCTACAGATCGTAAAATCACTCAATTTTTTCAGATTAGCTCTAAAATCATCATAGCTTTCATCCCTACAAATTTCGAAAAAAGTTGCCGGGACCGTGTGCACTCCGAAGCGCCATGGTCCCTGACATTTTTTCTGAAATTTCGGGAGATTGTCCTGATTATATTTAACAGCTTAAATCCAGAAGATTGGCTGATTTTACTAAAAATTGCTACCTTTAAATTCAAAACTTTCTCTCTCTCTCTAGTGCATGAGTTTTACAACAATAAGCCCTACTTACACTATTCCCGTTAGACGAAGCCGTAGAATTAAGTCTTTCTGAGGTTTAACTACTGAGGAGATGGAACCTAATTTGAATAGCCTTTTCAACGAGGACATGGGTAATTCCTCTAATCCTCCTAATGATGAAGAAGCTCTCCATGAGGTTTCTGAAGAACAACTTTCGAAATTGGATAACCAATTTGACGATTTTCGACAATGGATGTCTCAAGAATACCCCGATAGTCAAGCTCTTCCTTTAATTGAGGGTCTAAAACGTATGCTTCAAAGTGATAAGAATGGAATTGATATTTTGTGTGGTATTGCACACATTGTGGATTCGAATGTGATGCCTATGAAGAGTTGTGCTGAAAATTTGGGTTATACACAACCTCCTACTCAAGTCAATCATTCTATTCCTTTGATGACTTCTATTGCTAGCATACCTACCTTTACATCAAACATAATGGCTACTTCTACACAAGACATTCCTCCTGTTATCACCAGTCATGGGGGCAATCCTTCCTCTTCAATTAACCCTCTTCCTTCATTCAATCCGATTTCTTCATTCGTCCCTTCAATGAGTGTTCCTATTACATCTCCACAAATGAACATGATGCAAGGGGGCAATTCATTCAATCATTCCATTCCTCCTTGTAGTGTTCCTCCTGTCCAATCATCTCCTATGACTAATTATCATAGAGTCCCACCACCTTACTCTTTACCTTCTTTCAATAACATAACACCTCCATCTCAATCTAACACATCTAATATGAACTCTTCGACTGAAGCGACCATTAACAATCTTGCACAAACTGTCTCTTCTTTACAGCAACAAATTGCCTCTATGAATCAATCTAAGTTTAGTGTGCCCACATTTGATGTTGCGAGCCCACTTTCTCTTGACATTGTTCGAGCTATCCCTCCTAAACATGTTGAAATCCCACATTTGGAGCTTTATAATGGTAAAGGTGATCCTCTAACACATGTTAAGACTTTTCAAACAATCTGTACTAATTTTGCCTATGACCAAAGGTTGCTTGCAAAATTGTTTACTAGAACATTAAGAGACAAAGCCCTACAATGGTATTGCTCGTTGCCTTCTTATTCTATTACTTCTTTTGAACAACTTGCAAATGCTTTCATTCAACAATTTCAAAACAATATAAGTCCTAAAGTTACTTTGATTGATTTAATGCATTGTAAACAAGGTGTTAAAGAAAAAGTGACTGATTTCATTGGCAGATATAAGCATTTGTATGCTCAAATTTCCTTTCCAGTGTCTGACAATGATATTCAAAGAATCTTTATTTCTAATTTACAAAAAGATATTCGAGACAAACTTCTGTTTTCTGAGTTTACTTCTTTCCAACAGTTGTGTGCAACTCTTCACAATTATCAATTGACTGTGAGTCAAATGGAACAATCACATCCTATGGCTCCGAGTGATAAGGGTGATAGCAGTCAACAACCATTTGGGAAGTTTAAACCGAACAGAGATTCCATCAAATTCAATGAAAACATCATCAACAACAATGTGAATGCAGCATCAGGTGTGCCTCCTATTTCTAAATTTTTCAAGAAAGAAAGAAAGTATACTCCTTTGAATGAATCATTGCATAGTATTATGAATAAGTTATTGGAACAAAATGTGCTTACTCTTCCTCCTATAAGGCAAATTGATCCTGCAAAGATTACTTCACCTTATTTTGATAACAAATCTTTTTGTCAATTTCATCGTCAGCCTGGGCATGATACTGAAAAATGTTTTTCTTTAAAGGGTAAAATTCAAGATTTGATTGATAATAATACTATTTCTGTTTCTGGAGTGAATGATAAAGGCAATACATCTGTAGCTCCTCCTAACCAAAATCTTCAGATTTTCACTGATCCATTACCTTCTTATACCTCTAATGCAATTGATACTACTAATTCCTCTGTCTCACCTGATGATCTTGTATCTATGACTCCGAATGTGATTAACTTTGTAGAGTAGCAGAAAATCCCTAAAGAACTTTCCATCACATTTGATTCCAGTGAAACCATTAGGGCACCCGATGGTCCTTTATACATAGTTGCAAAAGTCAAGAATACACCTTGCCGTGGAGTGCTTATTGATCCTTCGTGCATGGTTAATGTTATTACTGAAGAATTTCTTTTTACTTTGCAATTGAATCAAGTGATTTATGACAAAACAGATGTGATTGTGAAACTATTTGATGCATTTTCTTCTCCTGCAATTGGTTCTATTACATTGCCTATTGAGGTCCATAACAAATCCCTTGATGTGAACTTTGCTATTATTCCATCTTCCGAACAATTTCGTGTGAAGCTTGGCTATCCTTGGCTATCTTCCATGAAAGCTATTGCTTCTCCTATTCATAAGTGTTTGAAATTTCCCCATAATGGTGAAGTTGTTACTGTCAATCATAGTCTCTTTAAACCAGCTGAAAGAACTTCTAGCGTTCCTCTTGATTACTTTTGGCCTAAACAATTCCAATCTCTTCCTCCGCGAAGTGATCATCTTTTCAAATCTTATCAAAAGTGGAAAACAGATATGATCCTATCTCTAAGTGAACCTAGAACACCCAAACTTGATATTCCTATCGTTCTTGAGAAGGAAGTTCTTCCTTTGAAAGATAAAACTAATGTCTTTCCTCAAGAAGATTCCCAACCCATCCCTATGGATGTGACTATGTCTATATCTAATAAACTTCCTAAAAGTAGACCTATCCCTCCTCGTCATGATGGACTTGGTCTCCTTCCTAAACCAAATATTCCTCCTTTGTATGGAGCAGTCCCTCCTCCTTTTTTTTATAGAGAGAAGAGACCTTCTTCTTCTCCTATTATCCAGCCTAAGAGACCACAACCTAAACACCCAAGTGATAAGGATGAGAACATTCCTCCTCCTCAATCTTCTCCACTTCTTACTAAGACTAGATGAAATCGTTCTGCACGTGAACGCCGACGAAAGCGTCATCTTAGAGCTCAAGCAGCTGCTTCTCAAACTTTGCAATCTCCAAAAACACCTTCAACAAACATTATTCCATTTTCTCCAAAATCTCCAAAACATAAGATGCATGATGGTCTTGATCCTGTGCGAATTAAAGACCCTATTTTTATAAATCTTGATGATGCTATAGATGAAAATGTTATTCATGATGAAAATGTTACTCCTCTTGCTTCTGATAGTGAATATGAACTTGTTGATATTGATAACCATTTATCTAATAAATTTTCTAAAGCACTTATCCTAGCTCCTAGACAAGAACAACGTGGCTTGGAACATGAACATAGCCCTTGTTTGGATCTTGTGATAGCTCTATCTGCTGTGTTGAATGTTCCTCCTCTAGCGTGTTCCCTGCCTTCCCAAAACATTGATCAGCAACATCAGGGGGTAGATGACGTGCTAGACTAGTTACATTAGCATAGTATATTCTCTCCTCCTCTCTTGTGTTACTTCTTCTATACGTTATTCTCATTCTTCTATTTGTTGTCCTTGGTGTTGTCTACTTGAGGACGATGCAAAGCATTGAGATCTCTTTTGGTCTCTCTCATGTTGACTCAAAAGACACATGTGTTCCCTTCTTCTAGGTGACCTTCCTTGATTGGGGAATGAAGAACAATTATGCATACATACATATGATATATATACATGAATTATCATACAGCATACTGACCCCGAGGAAAGCGAAGTTACCTTGTGCTTTGTGTTTTGTGTCTATTATCCTTGAGTTTATCTCACACTTGGGGGCTAAATCCTTGCGATAACGTGCTCCTTTCCTTTCTCATTTCTTATGTGTATCACTACGTTAAAACAATCACCCCCGTTGAGGCGTGTGCGATCGCTTTAACGTAGGGGGGCATACACCCTGTCTATCCCTTCAGGATACATGAAAATTTCTTGGAGAACTCAGCTTTGCCTTGAAAATTTTCGGTATTTCTCTTGCATGACTCATAGTGAGGGAACCTTACTACTGACAGTCATGGTTCTCCCTCGTGATCTTCCCTTTTACTTTGTCAATCGAAGTCGTAAGATCCTTAGTCCACTGGGGGCTTGGTGTGTCTTGCCTCCTTGACATGGTGAAAGTCTTTCAATATTGTTTCCTTGTACTTTACCGGAAGTATGAGCATACATACTCCCGCTAAAGTGGGGGCTAAATGTAGCGTCCTAAAATTGTGACACTTGCAATTTCGACTGCATTTCGGTCTTCACGATGGCGACGCAACACGGAACCTGAATGGAGACCCCGAAACTTGTCCACGACACCAAAAACTGCATTTTCAAGCACCCTGGCCTGAACCTCCTTTGCACCCTGCTGTCCCTGGAGGTGGGACCATGGCGCCCAGCGCCCTGGTCCCTGGCCCTATTTTGGGCCCGGTCTCCTATGGGACTTCGGGTCTTTTTAGTTTGCAAATTGGAAATTATCTTTCCTGGTCGGCCTAAGGTCGGGAAAATCAGTCTTTTAACCCTAATTGGCAAGTATATAAACTACATTTTCCTCTCCCATTTGGGTAAGAAGGTCATATGTGTACAAGCGTGGAAACTATACTCAAGCATTCAAGCATTCAAGCATTCCTTCAAGCAATTGATCATTTCAGGTCTCCATTCAAGGCTAAGTGTTGCATTCAAGACAAGGATTCAACCATTGAAGAGGAGATCACTTACAACATACAACATCTATACCTTCGCACATAAGGATACAAACATCCTTACAACAAGGTATTAGTACTTGTTTTACATTACAGACATTTACATTTACAACATTGCTCATTTCTTGGTTAATTCCAAAACCGGGGTTTGACCTAAAGGCAAACCCCTAATCCCTAACCCCCCAATCGTCTTCACTTTTCTGTGTGTAGGTTGCAGGTACGCGGCTGAAATTGAAGATCTGGAATCCTTGTGCAGAGACAAACAGATCCCCCTTCGTTTCGCGGATTTTTCGGAGGACCGTGGCGCTCGGGCGCCATCGTCCCAACAACTTTCGCTCAAATTTGCAGGACAGCGCCGTATCGACATTTTACTGCTAATTCCAGGTCCGCAGCTTCATGCTGTATTCCTATCTCAGTTTATAAGCGAATCTTTCTCACTTTCTATGCATTCCTAGCTTAATTCTTCTATGCACATTCTTTACAAAAGAGGGTAGCCTTGCTGTCATAACCCTTGAAACTCATTTAGCATCCAATCTTGCATTGCGTGGGATTGGATCTTGTGGGTTTCAACCCCTCTTTTGAATGTAAAGTCTCTCCCCTAAGTGAAAACCATCAACCCTAGTGAATCTCCCTTCTCTCTCCTTGGAGTTGGAAGAGGGGAGAGCAACTAGGGTTCGATCGCGATTTTCCGCTTTACAGTATGTCATCAAGATTTTTGTAGACAACCTACATATGTTCACAAACATAACATTGATACAAGTTAGCATATAACTGTCAATGATAGGAACAAATTATATCTACTAAACACAAAATTAAAAAAACACATATACCTGAGGCATCTCTTTTGCTTCTTCAGGTATAGTGGGTGCAGTCAACAAGGATGTGAAGCCAACGATTCTCTGTACATAAAGACAACAAGTATATGAAAATATCAATCTATGTAGACATGTATAATCATTATAAGTCATTTAAACTCTTAATTCAATCATGTTTACATTCAATTACCTTTCCCTTGTCTCCGAATGCACTACGAGAGCCCGAATCGTGCAACACCGCACTTGTGCTACTTGTGTCTTACAAGAGTAAAAAAAAACATGCAAGTTACTCTATAATTTAATTAATGATAATTTAAATGACAAGCATGCATGTACAATAAAAATTGTAAACGACTAGGTGCAATAATATATGTACCGTATAGCTGTCAAGGCCAAATGAAATGGTCGTCAAGGTGCCATCATGGACCTGTGTTAACTCCTGAGTCATCAATTGTTAAATAGAACATGTATGTAAACATTAGTACTTAATACTATCTCTTATAAATATTCATTTAAAATAAAATGCACTATGAAATTACAAGTCTTACCACTAAATCGTCAGTGTATGATAAAGGTACCTCCTCGCGTCTAGCATGCGAGGACTCTCCAGGGTATCCTCCAGTCCCTATCATCACATCTAGTGCATCAAACATATCATGCAACTCATGATCAACAGTGTCCATGGGAGGATAATCAGGCTCTCCAATATGACCTAAGCATAGTTGCCCACACATAGCACAAGTATGCGACATACAAATATTTGGAGCCGAAGAGGACGTGTTAGCACCATTGGATCCACCACTAGCATCACTAAAAGGATGAGCTAGTATCCCAGCCTGAGAAACTAAAAGGCTACTCAAAGAGTGAATAGCTGATATAGTCTGTGACACTGCCTCGGTAATGATATCTGGATGATGTACTGGAGGTGGGGGATCAATAGGGGGAGGGGAACATATGGGCCCTGTAATAATCAAACTGCCCTAGGTTTATCTTGAGGCATAGTTAAACCCACACTCTAGAAAGGCTTGATGTCAATGTAGTTGACATGCTTGCCCAAAAAAAACTTTAAATTATTGTTGGGTGGTCTATCAAAAGCTACCCACCAACGATCCCAAAATTTATTTACAATATCATTATTTTAAGACCATTTCACTGAATTTTTTATGTTTTTCACATCTACATGTTGTCTAGTGTAGGGATTGATGAACAATGCGGCAATATCAGTTTTTGATATCTCAAGCTCCTTGACCTGATCATAAGTCAAGCCATCCACATATCTAGCCCTCATGAAATCTCACCACAAAAGAGCGGCATTGTACTCTGTGGTGATGATTTTTACATTATTTATTATGACATTAAGAGGATCTAACATTGGGGCTAGATGAGGGATTCTACTATAAATATTTGCAATGCCCCTCAATTGGTTCAAATTTTGACCAATTAAATCTTGAATTGAGGGGGGGTTTAGTAATGGAGGGTTTGTAATAGAGGGTTTGGTGGTTGTGGCTGTTCAGGATTATCATTGTTATCCTCCATTTAACCTGATTGAATTAAAAAATTTGAATTAATCAACAAATTTGAAAAAACAATGTATTTCAAATGTAAAAACCTAGTTTCTATGAAAAAATGCGAAAGAATTGATTACAAACAACAAAAGTGCAATAAAATCATACCTTAGATGACAAATTGACAAAAAAAATGCCCCCCAATTTGGATATCCATTAAAATATGATATCGGATTTCAATCCTTTCGCGCAACCCATGGGTAAAAAATGACCCATGGGCTGTCACAGTGTGTATAAAAATACCCACAAGAATCGGATATCCGATTCCTAAAAGTTTTTTATGCCACACGTTTAATATATAATATATTATTAATATATTATATATTATATATAATATATTATATATTATATATAATATATTATATCTTATATATTATATATAATATATTATATATTATATATAATATATAATATATAATATATAATATATTATATATTATATATTATATATTATAATATTATATAAAAATATTATATGATATATAATTGTGTGATGAAAAATGTGCATGCGAATACTAAAGACTACAAATAAAGCTAATTAACCGAACAAACACAATACATTATACACCTCAAGGTTAAAATGGTAAAACTAAAATAGAGAACAAAATGATAAACAAATGCAAACCATAATTCCCTCTTTAATTTGATTGTTCTGCGATTGGATGTGTGCTCATGATGTAGCTTCAAATGCTCGATATTGCTCCATGATGTTGATGCAAAATGATGAGTGATGAGTGAAAAAAGATGAAGTGTGAGTTGAGTGATAATTCTAGCAGAGTAACGATATGATGTATGAAAAGTGGATCAAAGAGAGTTTGGTCTAAAAATGGAGGGATTAAATAGGCAAGATGAGGAAGGGAGGGGAGGTGAAGAGGAGACACTTGTCTTCGAAAAGGGACAAGTGGCTCAACTAGAAAGAAAAGGAATGACATGTGTCCTCTTGGACACATGTCTATTTTGGGAAAAGCCACCCAAAAATAGGAAGAGTGACATGTGTCCCTGAGGACACAAGTCTATTTTGGGCAAAGCCACCCAAAAAAGGAAGAGTGACATGTTTCTCCAAGGACACATATCTATTTTGTAAAAGGCCACCCAAAATAGGATATTTTTCCAAAAATAAGAAATTGGTTAGGATGCGCACACACATGTGTGGGAGGTTATAAGGGATAGGATAAGGTTGGTTAGAAAGGATACAATAGCTAGAACCCAAGGGTAAGGATAAGGGGTAGGTTAGATGAGGGTTAGCTTAGGTGGTTAGAATGTAGGAGACATGTGACTAATTTAAATAATTAATTAATTATTTAAATGGGGAGAGGGTAGTTAATTAATTTAAGATTAATTAATTAAAGGGATTGGAAAGGGAGCATCAAATAATTAGGAATTAATTAGTGGGAATAGAATGAAAGGGGGATTAATTAATTAAAAATTAATTAATAGGATAGGATGAAAGGGGATTAATTAATTCAAAGGGATTGGAAGGGGAGAATTAATTAATTGGATTAATTTATTCAAGGGATGGGCTAATTAATTAAGATATCAAATTAATTAAATGGATAAAGGAAATAAATTTGACTAAATTGATTAGCCAAATTCAAGTGTCTACATTTTGCTCCTCTTCGTGGTGGGGCTAGAATAGTGTCGGTGTGAAGACAACAAGACACTTGAGAGCGAGGAAGCGAAAAATGCCCTAGGAGAACGAAGGAATGGTTAGGGATGCCCTCTCGAGAGGGTGCACAGGGAAAAAGGAATCAGGCGACATCTCAAAAGAAACATTGCCCCAACAGACATGATAGAAGGAAATAAGCAGAATGGGAAGGGGAGAAAAGAAAGAAAAAAATGTAAATGCAATGGATGATATGGATGAAATGATCATGGATTGCGAGCACCTGTGAAATAGGAAGCCATGTACTAAGCACTTATTTTGATTTAGCATTGTATATGAGTCACCAGGGTATAAAGAACCAAGGTGGAATTTCACAGCCAATGCATGGAATGACACATATAAAAAAAACACACAAGCTAATCTAGCACCACATAGAGTTACAAAGACCCTGCAGACAACAATGCTAGAAGAACCCCAAGTAGAAGATATGCCCCAATGGAATATGAGATGATAGAGTTATCATGAGGGTACAACAAGGAGCACAACCAAAAGACACGCCAAGCAAAAAACTAAAAGCAACAAGATCACATCTCGAGCCTTGTTATTCCTGGTGCACCATGATATAAAAGATCGTGGCGACCAAGAGGAAACAAAGCCCTCAGGAGCTTAAAAACATAAACAAAGATAAAAAAGAATCAAAGCCAACATGAGGGTCTCAAATATCTTTTTCCAAAAGTATGATTGATTGGATGAGGATTTGATGATGTCTGACTTGAGGAAGGATACATCCTGCATAGACAAATGATGGGTGTTGGTGAGAAGGATACATCTCGAAACAACACCAGAATAAAATATTGATGATGGGATAACAAAATGTATTTGATATGATCACGATGACAAAGATGTTCAAAGATGATTGTTGAAGAACCAACTGATAGGATACGATCTTGAAGGACTGGACCGACACACGACCATGAACAATGACACCTATATACAAGATGCACAAGAGATATGAATGATGGAGGGAGACCCATGGAGATGCATTATTTTGCCCCAGTCAAGATGAAAAGATAGGAGAGACTGATGATGAATGGGGTGTTGTAGTGTCCACCCTTGATTTGACCTATTTTGACTAGAGTTGACTTTTATATTATGCTTGATAGACTTATCTAGACTATATTTGATGATTTGGATGATGATTACTCATGTGCTTCAGTTACTTATTATTGATGTTAGACACTATTGGACATATGCTATTTTGATGGTCTATATAGATGTTGGTACTGCTATTATTGATCATGTGATTTGATGATATATGTATTCGATGTATTTTATATGCTCACTATGTGGTGGATTATTGATAGATTAGATTTATCATGGTTTTGATGATGATTATGATTATGCTAACCCTACTTCATGATTATATTTTATGAGATGTTTATGAGATGTGTTTGAATATTGTTTGATTGTCTTCGTGATAGAGACGATTCCACATCACTCATTGCGAGCAGGATGTGTTGTCGCAATTCTCTATCACTTGCTTGTTCTATATATGTTTATGTATATGTGGTATTGTCGTTTTGTGGTTGCAAGATTTTGCAGGTACCAGACATCGACTCCACTTGGCTTCACAAGTCTAAGCATGCATTTAGTTCCAATGGCTTATGTGGTTCAGAGATGGCATGAGTTCCCTTCACATACTTTAGGTCTAAGGTTTTCTTCGTGAGTAGTCAACGTCTTGGCATAATTCGCCATGTTAGTTAGTAAGCTTGGTCTTCTTGGTTTTGTGAGTTCGGTTTTTGTTGGTTGATTTACTTGATTATGTTAGAGTAATTATGTGGCTGTTGATGTGTGGTTTTATATTTAGTAATGTTTATTTTAATGTATTTAATTTATTAGTTTTGAATATTTAATTATTTGGCAGTTATAATTATTTGATAATTAACGTTTATTGATTTTATGATTATTTAATATTTTATAAGCCTTATTGTTGTTTAATATTTATTTTATATTTGCGATTTAATCTTTAATGATATTTGATTGTTTAATTATTTATTTGATTTTCTATGGTTTAGTATTTATTTGATATCTTATATTTATTTGGTTCTTTATTTTATTTTATTAGCTTATGTTTATTTAATAGTTTGACTTTTATTTCCTAAGTGGGGTGTATGAACACATTAAATTAAAATAATAATAAAACATTCCCACTTAGCTGGAAAAGTACATTTTATATTTACTATACCTACCTTTTAATCTCACTGGCTAAATTCAAAATGGGAGAATAAATTATAATATATGGTAGGTTGGTAAAATATATTTTAAAATGAAATATTTTAACTGGTCAAGATTGAGGCTAGGGTTTTTGGATTATTGTTGCTTTTTATTTTCATTCCCGTGATGGTTTTCGGGTTGGCTATTCTCTAGAAATTTTTTCCAGCAAGCATTCTTCCCTGGTTTTGGATTTCTTTTACTCTTGGTTTTGGCTGAAGCTTGGTTGGATTTTTGTTTGGCTTTATGGGAGCTCTTCTTCAGCTTCATTTCATCACTTTAGGTTGCAGGTTGGAGTTCTTTTACTTTTGCATTTTGATTTTAACGGTTTCTCTATGTATGCATTGTGCCTGCAAGTGTATTGGACTTGGGTTGGAATATTATGATATTTTATAGTTAAATATTGTTTGGAGATTAATATTTGGGGAAGAAACTTTATGATATAAGAGTTTTCATATAGTTGCTGGAGAAATATATTTGGTTTTCCCGTGCATGCCGTCTTTCAGCTTTGTGAAATTCTTGTGAAAATATTTGGTTGATGAATCTTTTGTTTGTATGGGAGTTGAATGGATATTTTTCCCCTTGAGAGTCTTTGGGTTTGAAAGTGGTTGGATTTAGTTTCATTGGTTTGTCCATGAGTTTGAAAGGGTCTGTATTTATTTTGCCATGAAGAAATTTTGGTTGGATCTTGAGTTATAGTTTGAATTTATTTACCTTGTTTATACCTATGTATTCCTTGTTTCTGGGCATCTCTATTCATGTGTTTTTCGAGCCCCTTTGTTTAAGTTTGGAATTTATTTTTTTGCCGTAAGTTTTCTGAGTTTTCCGTGTGAAATATGTAAATGCGTTGTTTAAGTGAAAGCGATGTTTAAATATGTAAATGCGTTGTTCTGTATTGTGTTTGTTCTATTCTGCACAACATAAGCATTGTCTCAGAAGACGTAAGCAGAAATCTGGGAATGCATGCGCTGTCTTAGAAGATGTATGTGTGATTCTGGAAATGTTTGTGCTGTCCTGCAGGATGAAAGCGTCGTTCTATCTGACAAAAGCGCTGTTCTATGGGATAAAAACGCTAATCTATCCGTGTTTTGTGTTTTCTCAGTTTTGTTCATTTTTGAGGTATTGTACCGAGTTGATTTTTGTACCAGAGGCTTTATTTGAGGTCTGCTAATATTTTCTAGTTTTGGCTTTGATTAATTTTGATGGTTTAAGTCTATATATTTCTCTATGCCATTGTGGATGTTATGGATCCTCTTCCATGTTGATAAGCCATGGTTATTTGAGATTATTATAATACTGTTTTGGACCAACAAGTGAGTTGGCCTTGCTGTGAAGTTATCTTTTATTTGATGGCATATTTTGAGGGCTTGATATGCCTTTGTTATTGCTGGCCAAGAGGCTCATTTTATTATCCTTGATGTTGTTGTAGCCTTTCATATGTTGTGAGAGTATGTGTGTGGAAGTTATTGGCTACATATGAATGTTCTTTTCCTACTTGGTTTAGAGCCTCTTGTGATTTATTGTTGGGCCATGTTAGGAGGAGTGGGCTTCTTTGTGATGGTTGGGGTCACGAGAGATAGGCTTGCATGAGGTTCCTTGTAAGGATACATGAAGTCTAGACCACCAGGACACATTGGAGTTTACCATGATTTGTAAATAAGTGATAACCTAATAATTGATGGGTTGGGTAGCTAGATTAATTAATAAGATGATAAATTGATTTGAGCCTCATGACTTAGTCCTAGGGAGGATGTTTTAGGATAAGCATGAGAAGGCCGTGAATATGGTAAGCTAATATCCCTTCGTCTCTTATAGGTTGAGATGACTCCACATGTTCATCAAGCTAGTGCCTTATGTTATTATGTTTCGAGGATGGCATGTGATGACACTCCGCTCCTACATGTGTTCCCCTTTATGATTTATGATTATTCTTATTGAATGCATTTGTGTCTTGATGAGTTTTACACCTCTGGGAGTTTATTCTTGTTGTATTGTGTGAGTTCCTGCATGAGAGTCCTTGTGTGGTTAGTCTCTTTGGTTATAGGTGCCAACTTAGGTTTAGAGTGTGTGTTGGGACCTTGTGTCATCTCCTAGCATGGGGGGTGGTTCTTTTGGTTCCACATGGTTGGGGGGTTGATGCTTTTTAGCCATTGGGATGTTCTCTTGGATTCTTCTTGTGTGGATGTGGATTCTTCTTAATGATGGACTATGGATATACCTTGTAGAAGATTTATGTAATGAATAAGATGGAATGCATTTAATGCAATATTATTGTATATAGTAGATGGATTCTTGTAGTAGAAATAGCTATACTCATGATGTAATTAATGTACTTGTATTTGTAAGATGAATTATAGTTGGAATTAGAATTAAGACATATTTGTAATTGTACTATTGTAGAGATGTGATCTTATGAATCATGGATATAAGTGGATTATAGTTGGAATAGAATGGATTTGCATTATGGTTCAGTTGTATTATCTTATGGAATGTTTAGAAGCAAGTTAGAATGTAAAATAATCTTGAAAGAGGAATATTCCTAGATTAATAAATGAATATGTTGGAAGGTGTTAATTAGATATAGTGAAGATGAATGATTCATATAGATGCATTGGTAGAAAGGAAATTATGCATATCATGATGAATAAATAATGTTGTAGGTTGCATATCTCATGGTTAGAGAATTAGAATATGATGCATTAAATGAAGATGAAATATACCTATAATGTGTGTAGTATGTTATTATGGTGATGAATTAAGTAATTATGTTGAAGTACCGTAGGGAAAGGTTAATGATGTTACGATATTTCCACTTGCGTTAATCAGAGAAATGAGCAATGATGTATGTTCATATTGGTTAAATGGTTAATGAATGTAAATAGATGGAGATGCTATGTGTTGCATTAGTTGTTATTGGATGTTAATTAAGAAATTTTTTATCTCCATTTGCATGTTATTGTTTAGTTTCTCTAGGGTATTTTGGCGGGCATTACAGGTGTTGTTGATGTGGGAATGATATATCCCGAAACAACACAAGGATTGGGAAGGATGCATCCCGATGATGATGATTGGATTGCGATCAAGGTTGGAAACAAGACCATGGATGTGAATGGATGATTGGATTGGTATCTGACCTTGGATAGCGGATGGATATGGGTAAGATCGGCACGCGATGGTGGATTGTAAGAAGCAGATGGATTGATTGGGATGGCATTGGATTACATGGGGATATCCTAGAGATAGATACCAATGACAAGGGGGGTAAGAGGCAGTGGAATGATATGAGAGGGGGGATGAAAGGATTGAGGATAGGATAAAAAGGATTTGGAGATGGAAGCATTGTGGATGTTGCTAGGAGATGAAAGGATGAGGGACGAAGGGATGGAGGATAAGATGAAAATGATTTGGAGAGGAACCAAGTTATGTATAAAGGGATGGAGGAACTGGGAGATAAGGATAGGTGAATGGATAAGGATGAAGAGATGGAGGAATGGAGAGGTAGGGATTGGTAGATGGATGGATTAGGTTATAGATGAAGGGATAGAGGAACCAGAAGGTCCAATGATTTGATAGATGGATCAAGTTACAGATGAAATGATGGAGGAACTGGGAGGTCCAAGGATTGGTGGATGGATGGATATGATAAGATGATCGACAAAGGGATAGGAAGCTGAGGGAAGTGGATGGAATATAGGGTGATGGGTGGACACAGACTACAAAGGAAAAGTGTGATAGAGAAATGAAAGCTAAGAGGTGTCCAAAGCATGTATAGACGATGACCTTTTCTTTTCATCAAGATCCAAGGAGGATGGAGGAAGTGAACCAAATAGGACACAATGGATATGGTAGGTAGATGATGATGGAGGAGAAAATGGCCAGATGGGCAGAAGAGATTGCCCCCAAGTGCAAAGAGAAAAAGGATGAGGGGAATTACACATGATTCCTGTTTGCCAGGTTTTGATCATGGTACTTGTTCAAGGCGCTTGTTTGCCAAGTTTTCACCATGGGACAAATTTTTCTCTTTCTCTTTCTCTTTTTTTTGAATTTTTTGATTTTTGGGAGGAAATTCATGGATGGAAATAGATGAGGATAAATGGATTTGGAGGATAGGTGATAAGGGAGATGGATCAAGGAATCAAGCATCACGTTTCATATCAAGGTAGTAGGAGCCCATTTGGAGTGATCACTAGGTGTTGGTACAACTTTATTAGGAATGAATGGATTATGCAAAGGTTTGGATTAGATGGTTTTGATGGGGAAAGTATGCGATGGAAGGGATATGGTAGTGGAAAGTGTTTGGATGGAATGTAGAGAAGTGATTGTGATGGGGGATTCTGTTAGGACTAACATTGGCACATGTTGTGGAGGAAGTGGGACGAGCGGAAGGGAGATGGATGTAGCATGTGAATCTGATGGAGGCATTATGATAGGTATCTTTGGGACATAGGGACCCAAAATAGATTTAGGAGATGGAGGTAGAGAATGTTTGGCTGATGAACTAGCAACTTCTTTTTGCTTTGGAATCCACATTGTTTTTTCTTTTGCTTTAGTGGGCCTTTACGACCTTTGGGATTCATTGCATTTTTGTATCAGCTTTTGCATTGTTGGAACATGTCTTTTTTGAGTGGACATGATCATCTTTATATTGATGTGGATATGTAGCTTTATGCATTTTTGATTTGGCATCCAAATTTCTGCTAGTAGCCTTGGAAGGAGTGTGCGAAGGTGTAGGAGACAAATAGAATATGGGTGAAGTGATGGAGGTAGGATGCTGGATGGAATATGAGGACATGTGCCTTTGTTGATCCTGACTAGGAATGCAAGGACTAGTATGTTTATGATGGGTCATGGAGATATGGGATTTGTGTATGGAGGGATGAGTTAGAAAAGATAGAGGATGGGATTTTCGGATATAAGGGCCCAAAATGGATTTAGCATGTGGGGGATATATGAAGGTAGATTTTGGGATATAGGGACCCAAAATGGATTTTGAGGATGGAGGAAGATGGATGGTTATTTTAGCTTTATACGATGGCAGAGGGGGAATGTCGATAAATGATTTGGAGGAACAATGGGGAAATGAAATGGTGTGTATGAAAGCATACTTGGATTTTGCATATATGTTGTACCAACATTTTGATTTGAAATGCCTTGGGATATGTAACCAAGAACATGAGATCCTGGATGTGCTTTGACATGGATGGGCTCCAAAGTACCTTGCTCATGTAGGCCTAAGCCTTTTCCTTGATAGTTCATTTTTTTGAGCATTTTATTTAAAGTAGGATACTTGTTCTCTGGGTAACAAGATGCGAGTCCATTATTAGATGGAGGAGAATGGGCGGTGTATATGAGATTTTATTTTGTTGCAAGTGAACTGCCATGGGTGAATGTAAGTGAACCAAGGGGATAAAGTAATAGTGGTGGGATGGTTTGGGTAAGAGGAGATAGAGGATTGAGAAGTGAAGTATATGGGATGAGAGGATATTGACTTGGAATAGGGGATGATAGGGGATCTTGAGATGAAGGGGATGGAATGGTAGGATCTTGACTTGGATCAATAATTTTTTGAACATGCTCTGCAACAAGATCTTGGAATGATGGGATTTGTGTGGATGGTGTGACAAGAGGTAAGTGGGTAGACTCTTTAGATGGAATCGATGGAAGTATGGGAGATTCAGTGACTTGGGTAGATGGAGTGGATGAAAGGAGGAGAGGTTCTTCAATTGGGATAACTGGAGTGGATGGAAGAACAAGAGGTTCTTTAATTGGGGGAGATGGAGTGGATGGAAGGATGACATGTTATTCAACTTGGAGAGATGGAGTGGATGGAAGGATGGGAGATTCATCAACTGGGAGCGATGGAGTGGATGGAAGCACGAGAGGTTCTTCAATTGGGGGAGATGGAGTGGATGGAAGAACGAGAGGTTCTTCAATTGGGAGAGATGGAGTGGATGGAAGGATGAGAGGTTCTTCAACTGGGAGAGATGGAGTGGATCATCAACTGGGAGAGATGGAGTGGATGGAAGGACAAGAGGTTCTTAAACTAGGAGAGAATGAGTGGATGGAAGGATGGGAGGTTCTTCAACTAGGGTAGGTTTCCTAGATGAAAGGATGAGATTGAATTTGAATGACTGTAGGAGTAGGTGATGGGGATTGTGAGGGAAGAATCTCAATGGATGAAAGGTCTTTGATGGTGGTAGGAAGTGGGAGAGGAATGATAGATGTGGGAGTTGGAAGGGAAGTTGGTGGATTGAGATAAGATGTGGTGGATGGTGGATTGAGATAGAAGGAAGTGGATGGTGTAGGATTGAGGTAAGACAAAGGATTGCGATTGGTGCCACATGTTTGTTCATGAATGTTCATTAGAAAAATGTGTGAATGCGGTGCCTATAGATAAATGAATTGTGGTTGTGAAACCTATTGTGATGTTACTTGAGATTGATATTGTGAGGCATTGACCACTTGTACTGATTGGATGGGTGAGGGCACAAATGATAATGGCATTGTGTAATTCATGCCCCTAGTCATCGCTTGTTTGACAAATGATGGCATATTAGGATTAGATGAAGGATTGATATAGGATGGAAGATTAGAAGTGGATGGAGAATTTAGATAAGATGGAAGGTTAGAACCAGATGAAGAAGTGAGATAAGATGGGAGATTAGAATTAGATGGAGAATTGAGATAGGATGGAAGATTAGAATTGGATGGAGAAGTGAGCTAAGATTGCGACGTGACTTGAAGATTTGTCTCATCAGGTTGATCAACCATACCCTCATCATCATCGACATAGGGTGAAGTGGAAGAAAATGAGGGATGCCCATACTCATCATAGTAGGATTGAGAAATGACTTGGACATCTGTGTCATCAGGTTGATCAACCATACCCTCATCATCATCGACATAGGGTGAAGTGGAAGAAAAGGGATGACCAAACCCATCATAATAAAATTGTAACATGATGATTAGTTGATGAGTTGGAGAGATGAAAGATGAAAAATGGATGATAGACCAAATCTCATAATAGGATGAATGACCATCTCAGACTAGGATGGGGACTGACGTTTGATGAAGCTGGAAAGAGGATGAATTTTGATGTTTGATTTTGGATGGTTGATGTTCGAATTGATGACCTAGGAAGAAGGCAATGATGATGCGAATTGGGAGACAAGATATGATGATGGACGATAATCCTGAGGCTGGGAGAAATGAGATATAAAGTGATCTAACTAAAAATTGGTAGCATTTGGATGCAAACGAGACACAATGACTGAACACCGCGCGAAGCCAAGAACCAAAGGATTCTAATCGAACAAGAATCTAGAGACTCACGGACAACATAACACCTAGACCAAGGACATCTAGGACCAAAGAAACACATGAATAAAAATATCAACTGCTAATAATCCAAATATTTCTAGCACAATGCAGACATCATAATGACAGTGTAACAACATCGAAAGACCAAGATCATAAAAGATAGATCCTGAAAGCTGGTAGATCAAGTAGTTTGTAAGGCAATGAAGACAACATAATGACAACATAATGACGTCTAAGCACAAGATCATGAAAGATAGTGAGAACTTCCGATAGATCAAGAAATTTGTAAGGTAATGTGAACAACATAACGTCAACACACTAACGTCTAAGGACAAGCTCATGAAAGATAGGTGAGACTAAAAGCGAACCCGTCAGGGTAAAGAGAAAACCCACGAGAGTTCAAATGATAGTGACTACACTAAGTATGTCAATCTAGATCAAGACAAAGGCATTCCCGCTATACCAGGAAGCGAACCCATTGCAGGACAACAACAACTAGGACTATGTGAAATGTGATGTGTTTGATGACTAATACTAATTTTGGAAAAAGATCGTTGTGACACAAACACAACAAGGACATACGAATTATAGAATGCAATAAAACAATCATGCACTTCCTAGGATAGTCAAATGATAGTACTTGTCGAATCTCCTAACCATAAAATACCACATCCAACTAGATAGATAGAAGCTTAGCAACACTGGCTCCACCCTCGATACACACTTCTCGGGCATACCAAGCTTCAAATTTCTAAAGACCCGAAGATCTTGAGAAATTTTCTATCTCAAATTGGGGGTTACATGAGGGGTGTCTTTGACATGCACATATCACAATGCCGAAGTCAACAAGTGGAAGGATTGGGACCACTATAACAATGGTTCGTAGTAATTTTCCAAGGAGTCCAGTCCAACAACAGATTCTCGAAGGAAGCCACTTAAGATTTTAATTGAGCTTATCGGTGCAGACAAGGCCTCCACATACGTCGAATTCACTCAACACTTTAGCCGTTTGACCGGGTTTTTTATATAGCAGCTCGAAAAACACTACTCAAGATCGCGTTGGGAGAGATGTTATCCCCAACGTGCCCTTGTTTTGAAACACTCCCTTGAGGTGATGATGCCCCCAAGAGGTGATTCGCTACTAAAAAGAAAAATGAGTGTCACTAACACTTTTCTCTTGCACCTACGACCATGAGAGCCAAAGGGAGAGGATAGTGTGTGTTAGCAGTAGGACCACTCTACATGCACACAAGTGTGCCAATCATGAAAGACATGGGGTTTGTTTCCTTTAATTAAATTGAAGTGTGCCTAATTACTCAAAAGACACAACATGTCCATTTCCTTAGTTGAATTCAAGTGTGCCTAGATTAAGCAAAAGACACAAATGCAAAATGAAAGCATTAAAGGAATTTTTTTTTTGTGAAACCCCTCTTTGGTGGTTCTACAACCAATTGTTAAAGCTTTCAAAGCGTGGGATTTTCTTATCGCTCGATTTGGTGCACAAATGTTAGCAAAATATCATCCAAAAACACACAAGTTAGTTGATTAGTACTAAAATAACATTCTGGAAAATCATACAAATGATAATTAGCGAACTCACAGTTTCACAATGCAAACCTGTTGTTTCAAGTTGCGTTCCTGCTATTTTAGGGTGCTTTCCCATTGTTTCAGGGCGCATTCCCATTATTTCATGGTGCAAACTTACAAAATTTAAATCATCTAAAAACACACAAGTTAGCGGATCAGTTCGAAAATAGTATTCTGGAAAAATCATGTAAATGATAATTAGCGAACCTGCTACTGTGTAGTGCAAACTCACTATTTTAAACCACAATAATGCAAACGTGTTGTTTTAGGGTGCAAACCCGCTATTTTGCATAAAAATGTCAATTATCATTTACCAAAAACTCAAAACTTAAAATGGAGATTTTACCTTCTGTACAAAAATGATAATAGCGAACCCACTGCTTCAGGTAGCGAACCCACTGTTTCAGGATGCAAACACGTTGTTTCAGGGTGCAAACCCATTGTTCTGCAAAAAAATTCCAATTATCATTTACAAAAACCCGAAACTTAAAATTGAGATTTTACCTTCAGTACGAAAATGATAATAGCTAACCCGCTACTTTAGGTACCAAACCTGCTGTTTCAGGGTGCAAACCCAGTATTCTACAGAAAAATGCCAATTATCATTTACAAAAATTGAAAACTTAAAATGGAGATTTTACCTTCCATACGAAAATGATAATAGTGAACCCGTTGCTTCAGGTAGCGAACCCACTATTTCAAGGTGCAAAGCCACTGTTTCAAGGTGCGAACCCACTGTTCTATAGGAAAATGGCAATTATCATTTACAAAAATCCAAAACTTAAAATGAATATTTTACCTTCCGTACGAAAAATGATAATAGCGAACCCGCTGCTTCAGGTAGCGAATGCGCTATTTTAGGGTGTGAACTCGTTGTTTCAGGGTGCAAACCCGCTATTCTGTAGAAAAATGCCATTTATCATTTACAAAAACCTAAAACTTAAAATGGATATTTTACCTTCTCTACAAAAAATGATAATAGCGAACCCATTGTTTCAGGTAGCGAACCTGTTGTGTCAGGGTGCAAACTTGCTGTTTTAGGGTGAAAACCTGTTGTTCTACAGAAAAATGCCAATTATCATTTACAAAAACCCAAAACATAAAATGAAGATTTTACCTTCCGTACAAAAATGATAATAGCAAACTTGCTGCTTCAGGTAGCGAATCCACTGTTTCAGGGTTCAAACCGGTGTTTCAGGGTGTAAACTCGATGTTTCGTGAAATCACGAAATTGATAAAATAGACTTTCGCCTAGGCGGAAATCAGCTTGTAGATCCACTTATTTTCCTGCAAGTGCTCAAAATCTATCAAAACATGCACTCAAACAATAAAAAAAATGTTAAAATGATCTGTGAAGTGGGTCCCATCGAGCGTGCCAGAAAATATCCTCAAGATTAGAATGGTAAAACTAAAACGAAGAACAAAATGATAAACAAATGCAAACCATAATTCCCGCTTTAAATTGATTATTCTGCGATTGCATGTGTGCTCATGACGTACCTTCAGATGCTCGATATTGCTCCATGATGTTGATGCAAATGATTATGGATATGATGTATGAAAAGTGGATCAGAGAGGATATTTCGGCATTATGATGGTATGATAAAAAAAAGGTGGATGATTTGGTCTAAAAAAGGAGGGATTAAATAGGCAAGATGAGGAAGGGAGGGGGAGGTGAAGAGGAGACACTTGTCCTCCAAAAGGGACAAGTGGCTTAACTAGAAAGAAAAGGAATGACATGTGTCCTATGAGGACACATATCTATTTTGGGCAAAGCCACCCAAAAATAGGAAGAGTGACATGTGTCCTTGACGACACATGTCTATTTTGGAAAAGGCCACCCAAAATAGGATATTTTCCCCAAAATAAGGAATCGGTTAGGATGTGCACACACATGTGTGGGAGGTTAGAAGGGATAGGATAAGGTTGGTTAGAAAGGATATGGTAGTTAGAACCCAAGGGTAAGGATAAGGGGTAGGTTAGATGAAGGTTAGGTTAGGTGGTTAGAATGTAGGAGACATGTGACTAATTTAAATAATTAATTAATTATTTAAATGGGGAGAGGGTAATTAATTAATTAAAGAGATTGGAAAGGGAGCATTAATTAATTATGAATTAGTTAAGAGGAATAGAATGAAAGAGGGATTAATTAATTCAAAGGGATTGGAAGGGGAGAATTAATTAATTGGATTAATTAATTCAAGGGATGGGTTAATTAATTAAATGGATAAAAGAAATAAATTTGAATAAATTGATTAGTCAAATTTAAGTGTCTATAATAATATAATATATAATATATAATATAATATATAATATATAATATATAATATAATATATAATATACTATATACTATATACTATATAATATATTATATATTAAATATTAAATAAGATTTAATATATTATAATATATTATATAATAAATAATATTTAATATATTATATTATATTATATATTATTCATATATAATATCTTATATGAATCATATATAATATATTATATTATATAAATTATATAATATATAATATATTATATTATATATTATATGATATATAATATATTATATTATATATTATATGATATATAATATATTATATTATATAATATATATATATATATATAATATATTATATAAATTATATATTATATAATATATAATATATAATATATTATATATTAAATAAGATTTAATATATTATATAATAAATAATATTTAATATATTATATTATATTACATGAATCATATATAATATATTACATGAATCATATATAATATATAATATATTATATAAATTATATGATATATAATATATAACATAATATATATATATATATTATATAAATTATATGATATATAATATATAATATACGATATATGATATATAATATATAATATATGATATGTAATATAATATATAATATATATTATATTACATATCATATATTATATATTATATATCATATATCGTATATTATATATTATATATCACATAATATATAATATATAATATATTGTAAGTTCTAATACTTAATGTAAAGTACAAATGCCAATAGCTAACAAGATGAGAGGGGGGGGTGAATCATACAAACTTAATCTTCCATAAAATCAACAGATTCAACCTCGATAACTTATACTTCAGCAATATAACCAAAAACTGTTAAACATGCAAATTCATAAACACATAATCATCATAACACTTATAACACCAGATTTAACGTGGAAACCAAAATAGGGAAAAACCATTGTGGGATTTCGGACCCACTAAGAAATATACTCTTCTAGAGTATGCTCGGTTAAAAGTAAATCTTGTTAAAGATTACAAACACATTGCTAGATGTGACCTGGTTAAGGGATTTCCCTCAGATCTGTTAGGATCTTCACTTTGTTAGAAGTGACCTTGTTAAAGGATTTCAAACACTCAACTAGAATGTTACCTTGCTAGAGGGTTTACAAATAAGACTGTTAAGTCCACCCAGTTAAGAGATTTTCTGTCACTTACAAAATAACAGTAATAAAATATATCTGCAGCTTCACATCTAAAATGCTAAATCAGATTCTTATTTGCTCAAAAAAATCTAGTCATAAGACTTATCTTGTCCCTCTGCTGGGCTCTCTACTCTGTTATTCAAACAGGTCTTCAAGCTTCTGTGCTTGGTAATCACTATGTAGCATCCCTATGCTTATAGTTGCCCGCATACATTATTTATCAACAATTCCTTATTTATAAACAATTGCTAACCACTTAATCTCCTTGATCACATTTCCCATGATCAATCTTAGCCGTCAGATCTTCAAACTTGACCAGGTTCAATGTATCCTTTTGATCTGAAAATGTTTTACCTTGCCTCGGGACTTGCTTCCTTTCTTGGAACTTGCACAAGGTTAATGCGGTTCAATCTGCGCTGTAGATCTTCCTGCTGATTTTCCTTTGCCATAGATCCTTAACAAACTTCATGCACGACATACCAATCATTTATACATCTCCAGCTAATCATTGTCCTTCATTAAATAATGCTTTTATCCATCCAATGTGCACTATCATAACTCGGTTGCAACTCAGTAAATACTAAACTTTACTCGGTAAACATTCTGCCTTCATTAACCGATATCGATAACCTTAGGGTTTACCGACTAGGTTCTTTGCTCGGTGACATAGTATAGTATTAACCTTACAATCAACAACATATGTAGGATATGAAAACAATCTAAACATCATGATCTCATCATTGTCTAACTCGGTAATATTTGCCCATTGAATAACTTATTTCTCCTCTTATTCATCACATTCTTTCTGTGTCTTTTACCGACATCTTAATTCCCTTCAAATCAATCTTCTCAAGATATGGCAACATCATACTGAATCAGATAATCAATTTCTTGACATCAATGACAAAATAATGTTATAAAGATAGTTATCATCCTTCTTCAGTTATATCAATAATCTTCAACAACCTTCTCAATATCCTTAATGAATATCAACAATCTCTTGATATTGAAATGCCAACAATCTTTCTTATTGTAATGCCACTAATCTCCCACTTTGGCATTGATGGCAAAAACTAACAATTAAATGGTAATACCAACAAGATATTCAAATTGATTCGGATTCAGATTGCTGTTAGACTTCTCCTATTATCCTTGAGCTATTAAAATCTTCTGAAGTCTTCTCCATTTTTCATTAGGCTTCTGAGCTATTGTCTTGCATTTAGCCTCCTCCGATTTTCAATCTTCTCCCCCTGTCTTTAGTATTCTATTATTCATCATTCAAGGCTTTACCATTCAGTCAACCATTTAGTCTTCCAACCATTTATTCTTCTCCCCCTTTGAAAACAATGCCAAAAAGTAAAAGAACTAAATCATGATTTCTTCCCCTGTGAAGTGATTTGCCTTGCTATGTATCATCTCAGTCTCAGTCATAGCAACTTGTCTTTATTCACTATTTCCTGCACACTTTTAGAAAGCCTTCTAAAGTGCGTAAATCAGCATCAATCCACACATAATATTCTGTAGATTCATCAAATTGATGCTTTCACCGAACTCGGTTAGTGAGTAGAAGATAGGGGTAGGACCCCTAACTTACTTCTGAGATACTCAAAAGTGTCCCTTGACAATGAATTTGTGAAGATGTCTGCTAATTGCTCCTTTGAACTGATATATTCCAGCACAACTTTCTTCTCTTGAACTTCTTCTTTGAGATAATGATACTTTATAGATATATGCTTTGTCTTAGAGTGCATTACTGGATTCTTTGAAATGTATGGCACTAGTATTATCATAGAATATAGTTACTGGCTTGGTAACACTCTTATTTATACCTTCCAACAGTTGTTTGATCCATGCTATATTGGTACAATTCAATGCCGTAGCAACATATTCAACTTCTGCTGTCGACTGTGAGATACATCCTTGTTTCTTGCTAAGCCAACTTACTAGTCTTTCTCCTAAAAAGAAAGCTCCACCGCTCATGCTTTTCGTGTCATCTATGTTGCCTGCCCAATCAACATCAATATAAACTTTTAAATCAAAATTCTTCTTCTTTTCATATACTAAGCCATAATCTTCAGTGCCTCTCAGGTATCTGAAAATTCTCTTGATTGCTGTCATATGTGTTTCCTTGGGATTTGCAGAGAATCTTGCTACAATACCTACTGCATGTGCTATATCTGGTCTACTATGCATAACATATTGCAATTTCCCAATCATAGATCGGTAAAGTGTCTCATCAATAGATGTAGATTCATCATTCTTTGATAGTTTACTGTTAGTAGTCATAGGAGTACTTACTGGTTTAGAATCCTCCATTCCAAATTTCTTCAAGATTTCCTTTATGTACTTGGATTGAGTAATGAAAATCTCATCTTTCATTTGTAGTATCTGTAAACCTATAAAGTACTTTATCTCACTGATTAGTGACATCTCAAATTCTTTGCACATTTCATTTCCAAAATTCTTGCATAAGGAGTCATTTCCACAAAATATAATGTCATCAACAAATATGGCTAAGATCAGTATTCCATTATCCTCATCATTCTTCATGTACATCATGTTATTTTCACTTGTCCTTATAAAACCAATCTTGATTAAGTAAGAGTGCAGTCTTTCATACCATGCTCTAGGTGCGTGTTTCAGACCATATAAAGCTTTGTTCAGTTTGCATACCTAATCTTTATTCCTGTCTTCAACAAATCCTTCAGGTTGTTCTATATAAACTTCTTCTCTAGTATACCATTCAAAAATGCAGATTTAACATCCATTTGATATACCTTGAAATTTTTGAAAGCAGCATATGCCAACAATGTTCTTACTCCTTCAAGTCTAGCCATAGGTGAAAAAGTCTCACCATAATCTATTCCTTCTTCTTGAGCATAACCTTTGCAAACTAGTCTTGCTTTGTTGTGAATGACCTCACCTTTCTCATTTAGCTTGTTTCTGAAAATCCACTTAGTACCGATTACATTTTTGTCCTCTGGTCATGGGATCAATGTCCATGTGTCATTCTTCTTGATTTGACCAATCTCTTCTATCATAGCATTTACCCAATCTTCACTGTTAAATGCCTCTTTCACTATTCTCGGTTCAAATTCAGATATCAGATATGTGTTCTGTCGCAGTTTGTTCCTTGTCATCACTGGATCATCCTTATCTCCTATAATCTAACTTGATGCATGATGTCTTCTGACATATTTGGCTAATATAGGCTCGGTAGGTTCTGTATGATCTTCTTCATCACTCAGTAACTGGACATTATCTTCATTTTCTTCAGTAGCTTTCTCGGTAGGACTTATCGGTTGAACATTAACAAATCCTTCATAATCTTCTAGTTCTTTGGAATTTCCTTCATCATTTCTTTCTACAAATTCATCAATTTTCACCTTTGCACTTTCTACTATTTTGTTAGATGATTTGATCAGACATTTAAATGGTTTACTTCTAGAAGATTAACCAAGAAATGTTCCTTCTTTACTTTTTTGATCAAACTTTCCATTTCTGTCATCTTTGTGAACACAACATCTACTTCCAAAGATTTTAAAATAACTTACATTAGGTTTCTTGTCATACCAGATCTCATATCATGTCTTCATAGTTCCTTTCTTCAATTGAACTCGGTTTAGGGTGTACACTGCAGTGCTGATTGCTTCTCTCCAAAATGTTTGAGGTACCCTCTTTTCTATCATTAGGGTTCTGACACAATCCACAATTGATCTATTTTTTCTCTCGGCTATCCCATTTTGCTGAGGTGTTCTCAGTGCAGATACTTGCCTTTTTATACCATGATCATTGCAGAATAAGTTAAATTCATCAGAAGTGAATTCTCCTCCTCTATCAGATCTAAGACATTTCAGCTGTCTTCCTGTTTCATTTTCAACTCTTGCCTTGCACCATTTAAACATTTGAAAAGCTTCCGATTTTTCTTTTAAAAACATGACTGACATCATCCTTGAGTAATCATCCACAAATAATATGAAATATTTATCACCATAATAACTTTGAACTTTCATGGGACCACAAAGATCAGTGTGTACTAGATCTAAAATTCCTTTAGAAGTGTAGGACTTACTTGTAAAGCTTGATCTTGTCATCTTACCCATTTGGCATCCTCGGCACATAGCATTCTCTGGTTTTTCAAGACTCGGTAGACCTCTTACTCAGTGCTTCTTACTTATTTTGATCAGATTATCAAAATTTACATGACAAAACCTTTTATGCCATAACCAAGTATCATCTATCTTTGCATAAAGACACTTGTTCTGAGTTGAGTCAAGATGAAATGTATTACCTTTTGTTTGTGTCCTGGTAGCAGCTAACTTTCCATGCTTGTCATGAACTTTGACAATTCCTTTATGAAATTCTATTCGGTATCCTGTATTGTTTAGCTGTGCTACACTCAACAAATTGTATTTCAATCCTTCAACCCAGTATACATCATCACATTTAGCATTGTTAAGAAGTGTTATAGATCCTTTACCTTTCACCAGACATGGTGCATCATTACCAAATCTTACATAGCCTCCATCATAGTCTTCTAATTTAACAAACTTGTGTTTATTACCTGTCATATGATGTGAGCATCCACTATCTGTGATCCAAGAATCATTATTATTTATGTGAGATATTAGGGCTTTTTCTTCATACCTTTCTTCATCAGATCCATCTTTAATAGCCACATAAACAACTTCCTCAGTATCAGTTTCATCAGATTTGTCATTGTTGGATTCCTCATCAGCTACTAGACACGTCTTTCTATCTTTCCTTTTGAAGTCTCGGTGTCGTCTGTATTGGTTGTCTTTCTACCTGTTATCTCGGTATTATCTCTTTTCACTAGATTCTTTGTTAGGGCAGTTAGAAGCCATATGTCCTATTTTATCACAATTGAAACATTTTAAAGGTAGCTTCCCTTTATACTTACCTTTGCCTCTCGGTAACCTTCTGGCTAATAATGCTTCAAACTCTTCTTGCTTCTTGATTTCCTCATACAGTTTGTGCACTTCTTCCATGTTATTATGAAATCTTTCACTTGCTCCACTGTGATTCTCTTAAGAGTACTTACTCATTCTATCATTGTAATCATCAGATTCACCAATATGAAAAGAACTGAATGCAGATTCAACTTTATTTATCGAAGACCCATTGTTATCAAAATTACTTAACTCAAATGCATGTAGCTTACCAATAGTATCATCCAAAGAAACTGGCATGTTAGGTACAGACCTCAATTCATTGATTGCAGAGACTCGAATAGAATAAGCTGGTAGAAGGGTTCTCAACAACTTACTTGTTATATGCTTTTCTTCAATAGTTTCACTTGCTCCTTTAATTTGATTGACAATCTCCTTTAGTCTTGTACTGTATTGGGTTATGTTCTCACCTTCATTCATTCTCATGGATTCAAGTTGTCCTCTTAGACTATCTACTTTTGCTCTTTGAACATGTTCATCACCTCCATACACAAATATGAGCTTAGTCCACATTGCTTTTGCATCATTACAACCTTCTAGATCATTAAATTCTGAGTCGGTCAATGCTGATGTTATTTCAATCATAGCTTGAATATGTTCTTACTTTGCCTTTATCTCTTCCAAGGTCATAGGGTTGGTGCTCGGTGCAATGTAATCATTCTCCAGATAATATGTTGCATATTCTCCAACTCCTGATAAATGCAGCTTCATCTTTTTCTGCGATGTGGAGAAACTTGACTTGTTCAGCTTCGATGCATCCCTTTTATACATCTTCGGATCTTTGCCTCAAGTACCTTTAAACTTTTCTTCCGGAGTCCAAAGCTCTGATACCAATTGTAAGTTCTAATACTTAATGTAAAGTACATATGCCAATAGCTAACAAGATGAGAGGGGGGGGGGTGGTGAATCATACAAACTTAATCCTCCATAAAATCAATAGAGTCAACCTCGGTAACTTATACTTCAACAATATAACCAAAAACTGCTAAACATGCAAACTCATAAACACATAATCATCATAACACTCATAACACCAGATTTAACGTGGAAACCTAAATAGGGAAAAACCACTGTGGGATTTCAGACCCACTAAGAAATATACTCTTCTAGAGTATGCTTGGTTAAAAGCAAATTCTGTTAAAGATTACAAACACATTTCTAGATGTGACCCGGTTAAGGGATTTCCATCAGATCTGTTAGGATCTTCACTTTGTTAGAAGTGACCTTGTTAAAGGATTTCAAACACTCAACTAGAATGTTACCTTGCTAGAGGGTTTACAAATAAGACTATTAAGTCCACTTGGTTAAGAGATTTTCTGTCACTTATAAAATAACAGTAATAAAATATATCTGCAGCTTCACATCTAAAATGCTAAAGCAGATTATTTGCTCAAAAAAATCTAGTCATAAGACTTATCTTGTCCCTCTGCTGGGCTCTCTACTCTGTTATTCAAACAAGTCTTCAAGCTTCTGTGCTCGGTAATCACTATGTAGCATCCCCATGCTTACACTTGCCCGCATACATTGTTTATCAACAATTCCTTATTTATAAACAATTGCTAACCGCTTAATCTCCTTGATCACATTTCCCTTGATCAATCTTAGCCGTCAGATCTTCAAACTTGACCAAGTTCAATGTATCCTTTTGATCTGAAAATGTTTTACCTTGCCTTGGGACTTGCATTCCTTTCTTGGAACTTGCACAAGGTTAATGCGGTTCAATCTGCGCTGTAGATCTTCCTGCCAATTTTACTTTGCCATAGATCCTTAACAAACTTCATGCACGACATACCAATCATTTATACATCTCTAGCTAATCATTGTCCTTCATTAAATAATGCTTTTATCCATCCAATGCACACTTTCATAACTCGGTTGCAACTCGGTAAATACTAAACTTTACTCGGTAGACATTCCGCCTTCATTAACCGATATCAATAACCTTAGGGTTTACCGACTAGGTTCCTTAGGGTTTACCGACTAGGTTCTTTGCTCGGTGACATAATATAGTATTAACCTTACAATCAACAACATATGTAGGATATGAAAACAATCTAAACATCATGATCTCATCTTTGTCTAACTCGGTAATAGTTGCCCATTGAATAACTTATTTCTCCTCTTATTCATCACATTCTTTCTGTGTCTTTTATCGACATCTTAATTCCCTTCAAATCAATCTTCTCAAGATATGGCAACATCATACTGAATCAGATAATCAATTTCTTGACATCAATGACAAAATAATGTTATAAAGATAGTTATCAGCTTTCTTCAGTTATATTAATAATCTTCAACAACCTTCTCAATATCCTTAATGAATATCAACAATCTCCTGATATTGAAATGCCAACAATTTTGTTACTGTAATGCCAACATATATAATATATAATATATGATATATGATATATGATATATGATATATGATATATGATATATAATATATAATATATGATATATTGTAGTACCCTTGTCCTAATCAATTTTTAATCTCGGTTTGACCTTGGTTGGTTTATCATATTATAAAGTTATAGTCATATGTTTTGGATTTTTGTGCATACCTATTAATGTGGTTTTCGCACCAATTCATATGCAAGTTTATTAGTTGTCCTATTTCATGTTATTAATCTCAAGCTAACACTTTCATTAAGTATATATATGTATGCATGTATGACTCTTGGTTGCAGGAGATTTCAGGTACAATACTGCATGGGTGCGAGGTTCGTGTCCAACTGGGTTCGCATGTTTGAGTTTACCTCTTTGATCCTTAGAGTTGGATTAGGTGGTCGTAAGACCCTTGTTTGACCATAGTCGTGCTCAAGTGAGCATCGTCAGTCGTCATCGATATTCCCTTTGGTTGGGTATGCAGGTCATCTGTCTGTTTGCCTTTCTTGGGTTGCGTGTTTGTGTGTGGTTAAATTGAGTAATTAATCCTTAATATCTAGTTGGGTTTAATGTGTGTTTACGCATTAGTATTTTGGGGACTAAAATAAATAGGTTCCTTGTTATGCGATTAATCGTTAATTGAATTATTCAGGTTGGTAGCAAGTTCAATTAAATAGTTAAATTTAATGTTAAATTTATTATGTTTATGTTGTTGGAAAAGAAAGATTTCAATTTAATTGAAATAGAATTTATTTAATCTTGTTGGTTTTTTGAAATAGAAAGGTTAATTTCAGTTATTTGGAAAAATCAATTTTAAATTGAAAAGCAAGTTAAATCTATTGAATTGTTGAAAAGAATGATTTTTGTGATTTATTTTAAATAATTTTTTTTTAAAATCCAAAATAAAAATTTTGGTCAAACTTCTCCCATTTAACCTAGGTTTTTGGAAAAATATGGGAGGTTGATTTTTTTTGGAAAATATTTTTGGGATGAAAAATTTGGGGGTTTTGGGAGGAGAAGAAATTTCTTGAGCCTGCAAGTTGGACTCCTCACTAAATCCTTTTCCAGGATTGCTATATGAGGTAAGATTCTGGTTTATATCTTTGGTTTCTTTGTTTATTAGAGATTGTTTGTTTTTTTGGAAGAAATCTGGTTGTGTTGTTGAAACTCTCATTTATTTGGGGAAAATGAAGGAAGTTGTAGATCAATTTCTGAAATTAAATTCTCCTTGCTTCATTTCCAATCTCCAGATTGAAGTTTGGTTGTTCCCAATAAACTTTGTTAAAATCTCCATTGGATGTTCTTGATTTAAGTTTTATTTGGTGAAATTAGTTATTTTAGTCAAGTTTGGTAGAAGGGTTTGGATAATGGATGTTAATCCTTCTTATTTTGCCAATCTGGTGTTTGTTTTTAAGAAATCTTTCCCTTCCCTGGATCTAGGCTTTCAAAAAATAAATGTAAATGAAAAAAAAATTATTTCTTTTTAAGTCTCTAGGAGACTGGTTTTTTTTTGTGACCGTGTATTTCACAGTAAATTATTTAAAAAAAAAAATAATAAATAAAAATAAATATAATAATAATGTAAGTTATTATTTAAAATAAAGTTATTTATTTATTTATTAATTATTATTTAATATATATTTTATTAATCGAGATTAATATTGTATTAATTAATATTTAATTTGAAATTTTATTATTAATTATTAATTGTTTATATATTTTATTAATCGTGGATTAATAAGTATATACTAATTAATTAATATTTAATTTGTTTTTTTTTTATACGCAAGGAAATAATTGGTCAAGTTGGGAACATACCATCTTTATTTGGATTCCTTATTTGTACATGTTTCCTCGATCTATGTGGTATAATTGGGCTCTGGAAAAGACGAATTTGGAGAGATTATTTTTGAGCTAGTATGACCATGATGTTTCTTTTAGAGATTAAATAGCATATTTATTCGGTTTATGTTAATTTAAATATATTCATGTGAACTTGGTTTAAAACTCATAATGACGCATTTATGTATGTTCGATGCAAATGAACCTTAGAGAGTTAGAAAACCGAGAACGAGCTGTACCTAGATGAGGTAGATAACTGTAATCTAACTTAGAACATTTAGAAAACTTGATCGACAATTAATGTTTAAATCAATATGGGAAAAGATTGCATTTACCAATTGTTGCCTATGCAAGTTTAATTTCTGTATTCACTTTTGCTTAAGTAATGGCAAGCCTTGATTTTTTTGATTGGACCTTATTGTATGGTTGATTTGGGATACCAGTTTCTATCCTCAGTCTCGAGTTGGACTGTTGTTTTGTGGTGGTGTTGTAATTGGTCATATCCTTTATGCAGGTGTCGAATGATGTTTCGTGGCTGACCATAGCTGGTCAGGTCTCTAGTTAGAGTACCGTTTGTCAGTGCACCTCATATGAAGTTGTGTTTGACCAAGTGGTTGTTCCCCCCATTTTGAACTCCATTTGCTTGACCATGTGTATTCCTTGGTTTATTAGTTCGTTTGAGTACAGTCTAGTGTCGTATGGGAAAGTGGCTTTTGATTGGGGGCCGCGCCCAAAGTGGTTGCTGGGTAACCCTTCGAAAGTGTGTCTAATAAGTGATAACCTAATAGCATTTTAGAGAGTTAGTTAATGAATCACTAAGTAAGATAATTGGGCCTCACACATGGGATGAGTGCTAACACAGACTCGACATGCTGTGAGAAGGCCTGAAATGGCAAACCATCATCCTTGTCTTCACGAAAGGATGTGTGGGTCCACATGAGGCTTGGATGGGCTGAAGGCTCAGATTAGGTTGCTAGGGTAACCCAGTGTATGGGGCCGGGACCTATGAAGAGCTGCCATGGTAACCATACCAGGTTGTGTGATGACACTTGTCCCCTATGTTCGCTAGTGTGTTGTTGTATTGTCTTGATAGGAGCACTTTTGTGGAGTCATCATGTTGCTTATGCCCTTGTGAATACTTGATATCATGCTAGACCTTGGGTTGTGATGACTTAGTTTTGCAGATGCTCCAATGGACCTTTGTATTTGCTTCCATTATGTTCAACTGGATCCTTTCCTTTTCAGGGATCATTTATGTATTTATTGACTGACGTGGTCGTTTGTATATTGGTTATGTTTCGCCTTGATGGTAGGATTGTAAATGATGAGAACCTCATGTATTCTTAACTTATTTAATTATCAGAGGGGTCTTGCAGTTGAGCAGACCCGAAGATGTAGCCCTCTAGGGGTGAACTTTGAGATCAATTTGGTGTTATGTGATGCTTATGCTCTTATGTTTCCTTTTTCTGTTTTAGCATGTATGGATGACATTATGTGAGAATGTATAAAGTGGATAAGATGAAATTAATCGTAAATGCATGTATGTAGTCATCTTTTAATGCAGTAAATTAGATCATGAAAGAATATAGATTAGAATAATGGAATATATTCAGTTATTGTTAAGGAAATTAAGTATGCATGGAAAGAACTCATTAGTTTTTGATGAAATTAAAGTGTGTTATGAAATTAGATACATGGCTTATATTTTAATGAAAAGTATGAATGTAAGGTATGAATAAATCTTAATGGATGAACCTTATCTTGCGATCTATATTTTTATCTTACTAAAAGAAATTACCCTTGTTTAAAAGTTATCTTGTTTTTAAGATTATCAGCTTATTAGATTAATTAGCATGAGTTAAGTTAAATGTGTAATTAAGTAATCACGTTGGGAAACTCTTTAGGTGTTAGTTGATGTCTTCCGCTATGTAATCTAAACTTTGATATCTCGTTGTATCATTGTGTTGTGTTTAATTTAAAAAAAAATTTTATTTGCACTCTATTCTTGTGTTTTAGTTTATCCCTTCAGGGTTTCCTGGCGGGGCATTACATTTGGTATCAGAGCCCATGTTGCAAACACTGGGATCTTTGGTTTCACTTGTGCCCTTAGTTGGTGTGAGGTGTATCGACCTTATGTTGTATGCTTGTCCTCCTTTTTGTAAGTGTGTGATTGAGCATACCTTAACTTGTGTGTAACGCGTGTGGTCACACCTTGTTTTCATCTTCTTGATTTTGGTGTTTTGAGTGATTAATTGTGCTTTGTTTTCTTATTGATGTCTTGGTCTATGATTACTCATATTCTGAAAGAGAGTCATATGTAGCTTCCTTATTGATTTTTGTACTCTTTAGACTAATCCATTTGAGTTGGTCAGTGCTTGTCTTGAATTTGAAAGTACGAAATGTGCTTGTTTAAGATTATGATCTAGCTTAGTGTTGTTCACTTGAAGGACTAGTATGGCAAATATTGAATACTTATTTTGTAGCAAATTGAATTATTATCACCCTTCCCCCCCTCTCTCTCTCTCTAGAAATTAAAATGTTTGGGATATGTGTAATTATCTCTAATTTGAGTTTTCTTTTTGCAAGAGAAAAGGGTGTGACTTCTTGAGCCCTTGTGTGAGCCTTATGACGCTTATGTGTCTTTAGATTATAAAAGGGCTTTGGGTTGAAAGTTCATATTGGTTATTGGTAGAAAACTATATGTTTACATTAAAGAATTCTCCATGTGTAATGTAGGAGTAACATAATTAAATTCTATCTTAAGTAATGTGCATCGGTATGCGAATAGTTGTTATGTGAAACTGCTTTGTTTGTAAAAGAAGTATAAAAAGGGAACATGTTATAGTAGCTTCAAGAGTGTATTAATGTGTTCCACGAAAGATTGTTTTATGTGTTTCATTAAACCAGTTCGATTGAAGATCTATTTTAATAATGCTCCATTGAACTTGATTTTGGATATATGTAATTGCCTTATTATGTTTAGAAAGTGCGATTGAAAAGTTTGTTTGATGTGAATGCATTAATATGTATTATTTTGTTGATAGCTCCTTGCTTACCTTCTGATCGTAATTTGATTTTCAATGATAGGTTGCAAATTATGATATGTATCTGTATTGTATTAAAAGTAGTGAGTGTTGCAAGAGGTCTGGTATTATCGAAAAGATTGTTTATTTTGATCTCTGTTGTTTGGAAAACTAGAACATTCTGTTGCAACCATAATAATTGGAAATGTCATGTTAGGTTGTTTGGCATCCTTCTAAAATGGTAGCAAAATGAAAACCGTGCTATTAAAATGATAGACTTATAGTGAGAAATTTTAGTATATAGTGTGATCTAGTTGATCTTGTGTCTTTGTAGGAAACAGTTTGATTATCAAGCTCTCTTTTCCTTCTCTTTGCCTAGATTATAAGATTTTTAGAAATGCTACGAAGAATGCATTGATTTAAATAGAATGTTTATAAAACATGTGAAATTGTACTGTTGCATTTTGGCTTTATATTAAAAGATGAAAGTCCTCTTTGGAAAATAATTTGCATAGTTAGTAATTTAGTTACGAATGCTTAGTGAAATTCGAGAAAGATATAGGAATGATGTTATTTCCTTATGTAATTTTGAACTGTTAAGAATTTCAATACTTGTATCTAGAGTAAAATTGATTAAGCTATTCATGTGGAAAGCATAATTAAAATCTCCCTTGAGTAGATGATAGCGTACTGGAAAGTACTCCCCGCAAATGTGACTAAACCAGTATTGGTGTAATCATGTGTATTGTAAGAAACCAGTGCTTATTATATGTGCCCATGGGTTGGTGAAGTAATCAACCATGGAGGATATGTTGCTTATGAGTATGGGAACCATACTGTTTATGTGATGTTGCTTATTTGTTTCCCTACTGAGTACCAAACCTCAGGTTGTGGGTAATTCAATATGTTAAGGGGTAGTATTTGAAGTCACCATTCCTTGAATAGTATGGATCGACGTACGAGTAATGTCGGCGTGAAGTGACTTTAGCTTCTCTATTTCGAGGAATGATATAGTTATACAATAAAACTGTATCAAAGGTGTACTCAATACTTTCCCTTTTGATGAATATATTTATAGGTTTATGTGTGACAACCTATTCCTCTCCTTTATTTGAGCATATTGATGGTGATTCTTGAGCATAGTGATGGTGTATTTTGGAGGATCCTTTGCCTTGTCTTCATGAAAGGTAGGTTTATCCACATGAGCTATCAGTTAGTATGTATTGGTGGACCTTAGTCATGTATACCTCTGGCTTACGATGAGTATCCTTATAGATATGTCTCTATGCGGGACGTGACCTGCGCGTGCTTGTTTCCGCGAGGTACACTACCATGCGGGATACGTCCATTGTGTGTCTTCTCTGCTTGGGGTATTTCCATGCCATGTGATGATGTGATGCAGGGTGATGCCGAGGTGCACACTGCCATGACATGTTGATATGTGACTTGGCCGCACCACATGATGATCTACTGCGACATTTTTTTGATTGTTCCTTCCTTCCTCGTTGGTGGCTAGATGCTAGTCACATAGTGATGTTATGTGCAATTTTGATATTCTTATTTATTTCTTTGGGGACCAACAATTTATTTTACTTTGACTTTGAAGGTTTAGCCACGATCTTGTGATCTTTTGCTTACTTGATTTGGTTTTGCAATTCTGGATTATTCTCTTGCCTTACTGTTGGAAGATGATTTATTATTTTTATTCATCTGTACTTTGGTGGCTAAACTGGTTTATCCTTATTATTTTCATATGCTGGTCTTGTGTTGAAATGTGAAATTCCTCTCCAAGGACGTATGAGACAGTCTTGGCTGAGTGTGTACAAGGAAGTAGATGTAGGAAACCTTGAGGATGGGGGTATATGAGGCTGTGATGCAGCTAGGATCCACTACCTACCTATGTGTGGTGACCATCTCTTAGAGGCTAACCACCTTACTCAACAAGGGATGTTCACGAAGGTCTTGTATGGAAGGTAGCACTGCTATGGTGTGCCCTAGCACCATCGAGCCTTGAGTGAGATATTGGATATTTATGATCATGTTATTGTTCCGAGATCAGGCATAGAGATGCTAATCGTGCATGTTATCTTTGATCAAGCATTAGACATGCTCACATGTGGCCTTTTGAGTTGTGCATTCCAATTATGTGGATGGTTATTATGTGTATCATGGAGTAAATTGTGAAAACTTGTCACTATGTTATGGGACATAGTCTTTGGAAAGGTTTTCATATGCATGGCAAGTGTAAACAATTGAATTACCTATGTTGCTCTTATTTCATGGAAGTTAACTTGGTTGTAGAAATTGATATTTGAAGCTAGTTCTATGCGATAAATTTTTATGATGAGGATGGATTGGTAAAATAAATTGATCATGATGGCATGTTTTCTGGTCATATTTGATAGATGAGTATGGTAACTGTTGTTTACCTCTTTTAATGCTTTAAAAGGGAGAAAATTTTGGTTTCTTTGCTTTGATTATTGGTAGTTCCTAGAATAATTTAAGAAATGTATGGTTTTAGATGCATCTTGCCAATGGATAATGACATTCGTAAAGGATTTAGCAATAATGTTTCATTTATTTATGGAAAGATTCCTATGTGCAATTTAATATTTGTTGAATGAGTTTCAGGTCTAATGTGTGTGACATGTTCTCCATCTAGCCTTACGACTTCCAGGAGTAAGTCAGAATCTAGGGGGGGAGAATGTAGTACCCCTACCCTAATCAATTTCTAATCTCGGTTTGACCTTGGTTAGTTTATCATGTTATAAAGTTATAGTCATATCTTTTGGATTTTTGTGCATACCTATTAATGTGGTTTTCACACCAATTCATATGCAAGTTTATTAGTTTTCCTATTTCGTGTTATTAATCTTGAGATAACACTTTCATTAAGTATATATATGTATGCATGTATGACTCTTGGTTGCAGGAGATTTCAGGTACAATACCGCATGGGTGCGAGGTTTGTCTCCACCTAGGTTCGTAGGTTTGAGTTTACCTCTTTGATCCTTAGAGTTGGATTAGGTGGTCGTAAGACCCTCGTTTGACCATAGTCGTGCTCAAGTGAGCATCATCAGTCATCATCGGTATTCCCTTTGGTTGGGTATGCAGGTCGTCTGTCTATTTTCCTTTCTTGGGTTGCGTGTTTGTGTGTGGTTAAATTGAGTAATTAATCCTTAATATCTAGTTGGGTTTAATGTGTGTTTACACATTAGTATTTTGGGGACTAAATTAAATAGGTTCCTTGTTATGAGATTAATCATTAATTGAATTGCTCAATTCAGGTTGGTAGCAAGTTCAATTAAATAGTTAATTTTAATGTTAAATTTATTATGTTTATGTTGTTGGAAAAGAAAGATTTAAATTTAATTGAAATATAATTAATTTAATCTTGTTGGCTTTTTGAAATAGAAAGGTTAATTTCAGTTATTTGGAAAATCCAATTTTAAATTGAAAAGCAAGTTAAATGTATTGAATTGTTGAAAAGAATGATTTTTGTGATTTATTTTAAATAATTTTTTTTTTAAAATCCAAAATAAAAATTTTGGTCAAACTTCTCCCATTTAACCTAGGTTTTTGGAAAAATATGGGAGGTTGATTATTTTTGGAAAAATATTTTTGGGATGAAAAATTTGGGGGTTTTGGGAGGAGAAGAAATTTCTTGAGCCTGCAGGTTGGACTCCTCACTAAATCCTTTTCCAGGATTGCTATATGAGGTAAGATTCTGGTTTATATCTTTGGTTTCTTTGTTTATCAGAGATTGTTTGTTTTTTGGGAAGAAATCTAGTTGTGTTGTTGAAATTCTCATTTATTTGGGGAAAATGAAAGAAGTTGTAGATTAATTTCTGAAATTAAATTCTCCTTGCTTCATTTCCAATCTCCAGATTGAAGTTTGGTTGTTCCCAATAAACTTTGTTAAAATCTCCATTGGATGTTCTTGATTTAAGTTTTATTTGGTGAAATTAGTTATTTTAGTCAAGTTTGGTAGAAGGGTTTGGATAATGGATGTTAATCCTTCTTATTTTGCCAATTTGGCATTTGTTTTTAAGAAATCTTTCCCTTCCCTGGATTTGGGCTTTCAAAAAAAAGTGTAAATTTAAGAAAACTTATAGTTTTCTGAAAAAAAAATTATTTCCTCTTAAGTTTCTGGGAGACTGGTTTTTTTTTTGTGACTGTGTATTTCATAGTAAATTAATTTAATATATATATATATATATATAAACTAAATGCAAACCCTCCCCCATGTGGCAGGAAAACCCCACCAGGTGGGGTGGTAGCAGGGCTACCCAAGGTAGCGGCTGCTACCCTTTGGTAGCAGCGCTACCAAGGGTAGCGATCTGCTACCAATTGGTAGCAGTGCTACCAAGGGTAGCGTTTGCCGCCAATACCCTTGGAAAAGGGGAGGGGCCCATGTGGGTGTCCACATGGGTACCCTAGTTTCTTTGATTTTTTTTATTGTTAAAATAAAATAAAATAAATATAATAATAATATAAGTTACTATTTAAAATAAAGTTATTTATTTATTTATTAATTATTATTTAATATATATTTTATTAATCGATATTAATATATATATATATATATATATATATTAATTAATATTTAATTTGAAATTTTATTATTAATTATTAATTGTTTATATATTTTATTAATCATGGATTAATAAGTATATATTAATTAATTAATATTTAATTTGGTATTTTTTTTAATATGCAAGGAAATAATTGGTCAAGTTGGGAATGAACTATCTTTATTTGGATTCCTTATTTGTACATGTTTCCTCGATCTGTATGGTATAACTGGGCTCTGGAAAAGACGAATTTGGAGAGATTGTTTTTGAGCTAGTATGACCATGATGTTTCTTTTAGAGATTAAATAGCATATTTATTCGGTTTATGTTAATTTAAATATATTTATGTGAACTTGGTTTAAAACTCATAATGATGCATTTATGTATGTTCGATGCAAATGAACCTTAGAGAGTTAGAAAACCAAGAACGAGCTGTACCTAGATGAGGTAGATAATTGCAATCTAACTTAGAACATTTAGAAAACTTGATCGACATTTAATGTTTAAATCAATATGGGAAAAGATTGTATTTACCAATTGTTGCCTATGCAAGTTTAATTTCTGTATTCGCTTTTGCTTAAGTAATGGCAAGCCTTGATTTGTTTGATTGGACCCTATCGTATGGTTGATTTGGGATACCTGTTTCTATCCTCGGTCTTGAGTTTGACTATTGTTTTGTGGTAGTGTTGTAATTGGTCATATCCTTTATGCGGGTGTCGAATGATGTTTCGTGGCTGACCATAGCTGGTCAGGTCTCTAGTTAGAGTACCGTTTGTCAGTGCACCTCATATGAAGTCATGTTTGACCAAGTGGTTGTTCCCTCCATTTTGAACTCCGTTTGCTTGACCATGTGTATTCCTTGGTTTATTAGTTCGTTTGAGTACAGTCTAGTGTCGTATGGGAAAGTGGCTTTCAATTGGGGGCCGCACCCAAAGTGGTTGCTGGGTAACCCTTCGAAAGTGTGTCTAATAAGTGATAGCCTAATAGCATTTTAAAGAGTTAGTTAATGAATCAATAAGTAAGATAATTGTGCCTCACACATGGGATGAGTGCTAATACAGACTCGACATGCTGTGAGAAGGCCTGAAATGGCAAACCATCATCCTTGTCTTCACGAAAGGATGTGTGGGTCCACATGAGGCTTGGATGGGCCAGAGGCTCAGATTAGGTTGCTAGGGTAACCTAGTGTATGGGGTCGGGACCTATGAAGAGCTGCCATGGTAACCATACCAGGTTGTGTGATGACACTTGTCCCCTACATTCGCTAGTGTGTTGTTGTATTGTCTTGATAGGAGCACTTTTGTGGAGTCATCCTGTTGCTTATGCCCTTGTGAATACTTGATATCATGCTAGACCTTGGGTTGCAATGACTTAGTTTCACAGGTGCTCCAATGGACATTTGTATTTGCTTCCATTATGTTCAGCTGGATCCTTTCCTTTTCAGGGATCGTTTATGTATTTATTGACCGACGTGGTCATTTTTATATTGGTTATGTTTTACCTTGATGGTAGGAGTGTAAATGATAAGAACCTCATGTATTCTTAACTTATTTAATTATCAGAGGGGTCTTGCAGTTGAGCAGACCCGAAGATGTAGCCCTCTAGGGGTGAACTCCGAGATCAATTTGGTGTTATGTGATGCTTATGCTCTTATGTTTCCTTTTTCTATTTTAGCATGTATGGATGACATTATGTTAGAATGTATAAAGTGGATAAGATGAAATTAATCGTAAATGCATGTATGTAGTCATCTTTTAATGCAGTAAATTGGATCGTGAAAGAATGTAGATTAGAATAATGGAATATATTCAGTTATTGTTAAGGAAATTAAGTATGCATGGAAAGAACTCATTAGTTTTTGATGAAATTAAAGTGTGTTATGAAATTAGATGCATGACTTATATTTTAATGAAAAGTATGAACATAAGGTATGAATAAATCTTAATGGATGAACTTTATCTTGTGATCTATTTTTTTATCTTACTGAAAGAAATTACCCTTGATTAAAAATTATCTCGTTTTTAAGATTATCAGCTTATTAGATTAATTAGCGCGAGTTAAGTAAAATGTGTAAAATTAAGTAATCACGTTGGGAAACTCTTTAGGTGTTAGTTGATGTCTTCCGATGTGTAATCTGAACTTTGATATCTTGTTGTATCATTATGTTGTGTTTAATTTTAAAAAATAAATTATTTGTAGTCTATTCTTGTGTTTTAGCTTATCCCTTCGGGGTTTCCTGGCGGGGAATTACATATATAATATATTATATATAATATATTATATATTATATCATATATAATATAATATATATTTTATTAGTATCGGATATCCGATTTGGTTGGGTTTTCGCCATGGCCAGATGTATTGACATCCAAGCCAAGAAAAAAGTCAACACAATTTTTTTGCATTTTCAGGCGAGTGGAGAAGGCAATTTTTTTCATATCACCACTTTTTGGCCCCTCATGTTCTGACACATACCCTTAGCATAAATAAACAAATGCAGAAATGAGAATCAGCTAAGATGTATAAAAATGGAAATAAGATCTGCAAAGAGGAACTTGTGATAGCAAGCAAAGTTGAAAATGGTTGGTCATTGTGGCTGGGCACTATAGTCCTGACATGTGTCTAGGTGCAAATAGGGATCAAAATTGCTCTTAGGAGCCTCCAAATTGACTATTTGTTAAATTTTAGGTCAAATTACTTAGACTATGGTGCTAGGTGCCTTAGACTAGGTGGACTAGGACACTACACACCTTAGACCATGCCTTTTTTGCTGAATTTGGTCTAGTAGAATTTGTCTTAGTTTTCTATGTATCTTGTACCTATAACTATGTCCAGATGTTGTTCTTGAGCCCACAAATACACAAAGGAAGATAACCTATAACTTTGGGTAGTTGTTAACCTCCAGTGCAACAATAATAAAAAGAGAGATTACCCCTGGTAGGGCATGCTAAACACACCATTGGATTGAGAAGGGGGGGGGGTGAATCAGTTCATACCTCAAAATACTTAACTTCTGATCTATTAAACTTCAAACCAAAATTAACTTATTACTATAATTATGAAACATGAAAGCACAAATCACAACAACCACATGGACACCATATTTCCGTTGAAAACCCTAAATAGGAAAAAACCATGGTGAGAATCACACTTACAATATGAATAATTGAATACAATGTTTAGGCTCAAGGCCAAGGAGCATACTGCCCTTGAAAATAATTGCAAGACTAAGACACACAAACTTAGGGCAGGATACAAAGGGCTACACAAACTGACAAAAGGAACATGACAGGCAGCCAAGTCAAAGCTTTGATTGTAGGTGAATGATAAATAAGTGCTAATAAGGATTTGTGGTCTCACGCAGGATTGAAAAGTTGTTATTGGATAGCTCATGGGATAATAGTGAACAAGAAATAAGGGTGGTATTGATCCCATGACTCCATGAGGGTTAAGGATTAAGTTAAGTTGAATTCGTGGGATGGCGGGGTATGATCTAAAGTTGGTGTCTAACGACTTGCGGTCTTCGTTGGGGGAAATCAAAGGTGGTTAAGGTGACTTCTAGGGTAGCAGGAAGAGTTAAGGCTAACAAAACAAAACAAAATAAATCCCAATGTGATATTGTTCATCAACTCAACATTAGATGCATCCAAACCATCCATTGCTCTATTATTGAAGGGGGAGATTTAAATGGAGAAATGACTACCAAGTTCATTGGTCTTACATGAGCTAATTTAATGGTGACATGATGGATGCTTCAGTTTCGGTTTGGGAGTAATAAATTCAAGAGTTTGATCCTCATTTTCGTAACCTTGCATTCAAAGATTTGAGTGGTGGAGCTATGTAATTGTGAAGGTGATTCAACGACAACTAGGGTTTTTAACATTTAGTAAAATTGTAAGTGTTCCATCTTTTAGAAGTAGTGTTTGAAGTGGTGTTTGGCTTGCATTTCTTGCTTTTTGCATTTCAAGGCCTAGTTCAATATGTTGGAAAAAATGGTGTCTCAACCTTACATTTACATGAGGTTACTATTTATAGTAAGTTTTCATTTGAGCACAAAATGGTGTGAACTTCTCCCTGAAGCTTCTGGTTGGCTAGATAAGCATTCTGGTAAAGTTACGTCACAAGATCACAAATAGTTTTTCAAGATATTAAATTTTTCATTTTGGAGGGTCCAATGAAAGGTTTAAATTTGATTTTGAGGACTTTAGAGGCTCCTAAATGCCCTAAAAAGTGGGCATAAATGAAATAGAGGTTTACGAGGAGAGCACTTCACGAGCTTTTTGGTGCTTCAAACGGTTTGTCAATAGGACACACGGTTCTCAAGTTATGGCCTCTGGAAGTTTGTACTCCTGAAATAGGAAATATAAAATACATCAGACACATAAATGAGCTGTAAAAAGGGAGGGACACGTCACAGGGCATCTAGAAGGGAGATAAGATCGGCTAAACCGTATTGGGTGAAATTAGCCCATGGTTTTGTAATACCATTTGACGGTTTCTTGTATTGTATCTCCTATATATGAGGTGCATGAGATAGAGCTGGTGTGTCAGAGTCTTATGGCTATTGAGTTACCTCTGAACCTCTGATTAGTGGTACTCTTGCAAAGAGATTGCTCTGCAAGTATATTGTAATATGTTTTTATTGTTGAATAATATATTGGGTGACTTTTGGAGTGTGGGGTTTTTCTCCCGAAAGGGTTTTCCCCATGTATATCACTGTGTTATGGTTTGAATGTTATTATATCTATTTTTGTTTTCTGTAATTGTTGTGATGATCTATAAAAGTTTTTGCATTACCCTCCTCTCAAGGTTAGTGTAGGAAGTTATTCCACTACTTAACTTCCTTACAAGTGGTATCAGATCTTGACCACTTTTGGTTTTAGTTGTGGGTTGTTGGGTTATTTGAACTAATCCAGATTTGAGTGGGAGCTTGTGCAAAAGACACTTTTTGATCTTGTTACAAGAATTTTTAGATGGCAAGTTCGTTAGGAAAAATAAAGGTGGAGAAATTTAATGGAACAAATTTTCAAATGTGGAAGTTGAAGATGGAAGATCTGCTAATAGATTGAGATTTATGGGATGCTGTTGATGTGAATGTCCAAAGGCCCTTAGATCCTACTATGATGACTCAGTATAATGTTATGGACTGAAAAGCCAAGGGTCTAATCAGACTGTGCCTGGAAGACTCTCTTCTAATCAATGTCCATGAAGAAAACACTGCAAAGAAGTTATGGACTAAGCTTGGTGAAATATATCAAGCAAAATCTTTATTAAATCAAATTTTCTTGAGGAAGAAATTGTATTCCTTAAAGATGGAAGAGGGTGGACAAATTGTAGACCACCTAGAAGCATTCAATATGTTGGTGGCTCAATTAGTATTTGTTGGTATTAAGATGAACAAAGAAGAGAAATTTTGGATCTTGCTTTGTTCTTTGCCTGATTCATGGGATTCTTTTGTTATGGCTATCGATAGTACTTCTGTTGTTTTGAAGTCTGAAAATGTGGTGGGTGCCCTACTTGGTGAAGAGATGTAGAGGAAGGTATCCCTCAGTTCAAAGGAAGCCCTAATTGTTCGTGGAAGACCTAAGGAGAAAGGTAAGAAGAATGAGAAGCACGATAAGTCCAAAACAAGAGGGAGATCAAAATCTCCTGGAAAGTCCAAAGTCATTTGTTGGAATTGCGGTAAACCAGGTCACATTCGTAAGGACTACAAAGAAGAAAAGAAGAAGAAAAAGAAGAAGATTGATTCTGATTCTAAGTCTGAGAAGGAAGATGGTGATGCATTTATTGTAGCTTTGGGGACTCATGGAGGTAATGATGCCTGGTTAATTGACTCAAGTGCATCTTTTCAGATGTCTGCCAATAGAGATTGGTTTTTTGAATATGAATAATTTAATGGAGGTAAGGTGTACTTGGGTGATGATTCACATTTAGACATTGTTGGTCGAGGTAAAGTTAGAATCAGGTTTTCTGATGGTAGAATAAAACAGATTAATGGTGTGCTACATATCCCTGGTTTAAAACAAAATCTATTATCTTTGAGAAAACTGATAGATGTGGGTGTGCAGGTAGTCTTTTTCTGAAGCAAGATGTAAGATGATTAAGGGTGCTATGGTAATTTCTAGAGGTGTCAGGTTCAACACTTTGTATAAGCTAAATGCATACACTGTTGAGTGTAATAACACTTCAGTAAAAAGTAAATCTATGGAAGATTTGAATGTTTCACCTTCAATAGATGGAAATGGCTTTTGGGTACATAAGGGTGCTTTTTATTTTGAAGCAAAATTACCTCCAGAGAAGACTGTTATGGCACCAAAGGCCTGGCCACATTGGAGAAAAGGTCTAAGGACCTTGAAAAATAAAAACCTTGTTGAAGGTTTGAATGATTGCAATCTTGACTTTGATTTCTGTGAGCATTGCATTCATGGAAAATAAAACTGCATTAAGTTTTACTTGAGTTCTCATAAAACTTGTGGTGTTTTGTATCTTATTCATTCTGATGTGTTTGCGTTAGACAACCCAGATAACTAGAGGACAACTGAGAGGGGGTGGTGAATCAGTTGTCAACAGATTATAGAACTTTAAGAATTAAAACCTTATTACCAGAATATATAAACCAAATACCAAAATAGAAGATATAACAATTAAGAACAAATATAAACCACTTCCACAAAAGATAACACCAAGATTTGTACATGGAAAACCCGGTAAAGGGAAAAACCATGGTGGGAAGCCTACCCACAGTCAGATAATACTTCTGCAGTAAGTATGTGATTACAATAAGAGGGGCCTACACATGCAAGAAGGCCAACAACCTAGAGCGCACTATTCATCACAAAAGGAGCCTCATTGACTACAAAATAAATCCATACTACAATCCGAAAGAAGAATTAACTGCAAGAATAACATCTCCTATGCCTGAGTACAGTTCTGGTTAAGCTCAATACCGGAGGTCTTAAACCTCTTTCACCAACCCAATTCAATCACCTATGATTGACCAAAAAACTCTGCATATGATTACTACTTTATTCACACATAGATAATCCCATAACCTATGACCACGATCTACAAAGAGATCTTACATCATATTTATAACAACCCGGGACCTAAACAATTAGGTCGGCCACCTAAAAGATAATATAATAAATTCATAACTTAAACCCACAATCTAATGATCAACTAAGTTGGCCTGAGACCAAAACAACATACTCTAATCAATAAACCCAACCGGTAATGCATCAGGATCATCCACCAACACGTTACATAAACCGGTCCATAACCTAGCCGAATAAGATAGCATTAGGTCCGAACCCAAATCCAACACCATCGATCAACAAGAACATAAACAAGATAACCGACAACATCTTGAAAGCCATCTAGAATCCGCACCAACACCACTTATCACGTGCATCAAAAGTTCTTCAACATAGCTCTGACGGTAGAACCCTTACCAATGACCAAAAGGCTTACTAAAACAAATGATAGCTCCTGAGTCATCAAATCTCGAACCAAATGATCCTGATACCCATCTGAATAGTATGAATGATAGATCTAAACCAAATCCACAAGCCAATGCATATCAGAGCATACCGGATCAATATCATAAACCTACCACTCTACCGGAATCTACCGAAAGCCAGTAGACAACCAAAACAACCGGTATTGCTATCAATGAAAAAAAATCAATGTAACACAATCAATTCCTCCAATTTCCAACAATCTCTCCTTTTGGAATTGATGTCAACACTAGATGTGAAAAACATCCAAGTGCCAAGAAATGCCAAACAAGTCTCCCCCAAAGGAAGACAATCAACAATCTCCCAAAAGATGATATATTAATGAAGTTACAAACTCCCCCTGTGAATGATATCTCAACTAAGCTCTGATCTTTCCCCTTGACTGATATTCTGTTAAGCTCTATTTTTCATATATATCTCTCCCCCTTTGACATCAATGCCAGAAATCTAACATGAACATCAAAGAAAAATCATAAATCCACTGAACCCCACAACTGACTACTCCCCCTGAGTAGTAGCATCAACACATCAATCCAGAATGAATAGTAGCTCTGTAAGTGAATGCTGGACTGATGCCAATCATCATCATTGAGGTCTCTACTGGAGGGAAAAAAACCCCCAATCTGTCTCTGAAGTACTCAAATGATTCCCGAGGCAAAGGTTTAGTGAAGATATCTGTAATCTTTTCTTTAGTGTTCACATAAACCAGTTTGACTTCATTTCTTTCCACATTCTCCTTCAAAAATTTATACTTGATAGATATGTGCTTTGTCTTAGAATGAAATACCAGATTCTTTGATATATCAATAACAACAAAGTTATCATAGTGAATAACTACCGGTTCATTACAATCCACCCTTATATCCTTCAACATTTTCTTCATCCATAAAACTTGTGTACAATTAGTAGCAACAACAACATACTCAACTTCAATAGTAGATAAAGATGTACATGACTGCTTTTTTCTGATCCAAGAAACAAGTTTCTTTCCAAGAAAGAAAGCTCCACTAGATGTGCTCTTCCGGTCATCAACATCTCCAACCCAATCAAAATTTGTATATGCACATAGTGTAAAGTCATCATTTTTAGGATACCACAAACCAAATTCAGTTGTTCCCTACAAATACTTGAAAAATCCTTTTCATCGTACTCTCACGATTCTCTCTAGGATCAGTTTGATATCTTGATACAATACAAACTGCATTCATTATATTCAGTCTAGTCTGAGTTAGATATGACAAACCTCCAATCATAGATTTGTACCTTGTAGGATTTACTAGTGCTGATGCATCTTTCTTAGTCAACTTCTCACTTGTAACCATAGGTGTACCAACCGGTTTAGAATCTTCCATACCAAATTTCTTCAACAACTCTCTAGTATACTTAGTTTGAAAGATGCAAATACCTTTATCAGTCTAAGTAATCTTTAAACCTAAAAAAAATTTCATTTCCCCAATCATAGACATCTCAAATTCATTCTTCATATTTTTCAAACAATTCCATACATAACTTATCCTCACCTCAAAAAATGATATCATCAACAAAGACTTCAACAATCAATATGTCATCATCAGTGATCTTATAGCATAAATTACTGTTAGCATTACCTTTAGTGAAACCAAGCTTCAAAAGATATTTATCCAATCTTGCATACCAATCTCTGGGGCTTGTTTTAATCCATATAAAGATTTCCTTAACCTGCAAACCATGTTTTTGTCATTTGAAAGTGAAAATCCATCAGGTTTCTCAATGTAAATTTCTTCTTCAAGATCTCCATTCAAAAATGCAGACTTAACATCCATCTGATAAACCTTGTAGTTCTTATGGGCAACATAAGCAAGAAATAATCTCACAGCTTCAATCTTAGCTACTAGAGAAAAAGTTTCATCATATTCAATTCATTCCTTCTGAGAATATCCTTTACAAACCAATCTAGCTTTATTCCTCACAACTTGTCCATATTAATTCAATTTATTCCTAAAAACCCATTTAGTTCCAATAACATTCTTATTTTTAGGCCGGGGAACTAAAGTCTATGTGTTATTCTTTTCTATCTAATCTAATTCCTCTTCCATAGCTTTCATCCAACTTTCATCTTTACATGCTTCAATTACTAATGCTGATTCAATTTGAGAAATTAAACATACCTCATCAGCTGCCAACCTTCTTGTCATCACTCTTTTGTTCTTGTCTCTAATGATTTGATCTTCTGAATGATTTAACCTTACATATCGAGGAGTCTTCTAACTTTCCGTCCCTCTGCTCTGAGCTTCAGTTATTGTTGAATTTTTTGATACTGCTGACGTAACGGGTTCAACATTTTGTTCCGGTGCAGGTGCTACCAGTTCATTTATGATCATCTCCATTGCCGGTTCTGTTTCATAAGTTCTGACTTGATTTCTATTTTTCTCATCCACCTTGACATTAGTGCTCTCCACAATTCTCTGCAATCTTTTGTTATAACATCTATATGCTTTTCTCTCATTAGAATAACCAAGAAATATCCCTTGATCACATCTAGGATTGAACTTTCCAATAGAATCATCTCTTTTGATATAGCATTTACTACCAAAGATTCTGAAATACTTAACTATAGGTGTATGACCAAACCATAACTCATAAGGTGTCTTACCGATGTCACCCTTGATATGAACTCTATTGAATGTGTATATCGCCGTGCTCACAACTTCTCTCCAGTAGATATGAGGCATATTAGCTTCCATCATCACAGTTTGAGCCGCATCCAAGATAGTTTTGTTCTTCCTTTCCATAACTCCATTTTGCTAAGGTGTCCAGGGTGCAGATAACTATCTCCTTATCCCATTCTTTTCATAACAACTGCTAAATTCATTGGATGTGAATTCTCCACCTTGATCCGACCTTAAGAATTTAATCTTCAATCCTATCTCAGTCTCAACTTTAGCTTTAACAATTTTAAACTTTTCAAATGCTTCAGATTTCTCCCTTAGAAAAGTAACCCACATCATTCTAGAATAGTCATCAATGATTAGCATAAATTATCTATCACCCTGAAAATTTTTGATTCTAGCAGGACCACACAAATTAGTATGAATAAGATCAAGAACATCATTAGATTTGTCTTGTATACTCTTAAAAGAAGTTTTGACTTGCTTTCCCATTTGACATTCCTTACATATTGGATTATAGGGCTTCATAATATTAGGTATATCTCTAATTTCCTTAGTTGAATTGATCTTTACAATGCAATCGAAATTCACATGACACAACTTCTTATGCCATAACCAACTCTCATCAATTTGTGCAATCAAACATGTCTTCTCATCGGAGTTCAAATGAAAGATGTTCACTTTAGTCTAAGTACTGGTTGCAATCTCCAATCCAAATCTGTTGATAATCTTGCATTTTCCATCCTTGAACTATAAATGAAATCCCTTATCCACCAACTGTCCTACACTCAAAATATTATGCCTTAAACCTTCAACATAATAAACATTATCAGTATCATGCTTACCATCCAGTGATATAGTTCCTCTTCCCTTGATCATGCATGCTTTGTCATCTCCAAATCTAACAAGACCGTAATAAAATTCTTGCAAAGATAGAAACTTCCTTTTACTTCCAGTCATATGATGTGACATCCACTGTCTATCACCCATTCATTCTTGTCTTCAATTTTAGCAGCAAGGGCCTTTTCTTTAGGTACCAGATCATCTTCCCTAATAGCCAGAAATACCCATTCCTTTCCATTATCGGATCCACTAACTAAATTTGGTGTCGATTCATCATCAAAATCAGTAACACCTTCCTCATTAGCATAGTAGCATGATTTGTCTTTGTTTCTCCTATACTTATGCTTGTTCTGATAATCATGGTTAGGTCTAAAAGATCTTCTAACTCTTTCCTCAAATCTTGAATTCCTTTTAGGACATCTAGATGCAAAATGACCTATCTTATTACATGCAAAACATTTAAAAGGTGATTTTATTTCATACTTACTTCCTGTAGGACCTTTAGGTACTTTTCTAGCAAATCGAGCTTCAAGTTGCTCAAACTCTTCATCTTCTTTCTTCATTTCCTCCAGTTCCTTAGCATATAAGGCTTTCCAATCACTATTGCCGGTAGATGATATATATGCATGAAAAGTAGGTTCAAATTTTGCAACTCCAGAAGGACCAAATTCCTCAAGCTCAAAAGCAGATAACATCCCAACCAAGGTATCCCTATTAACATAGGTGTTTTCCATAGTTCTCAACTCATTAATTGTAGTACCCTTCATCTCATAAGCTAGTGGAAAAGCTCTCAATACTTTAGAAACTATTTCATCTTTGCTCAGAGAACCACCATAATACTGAATTCCCATGACAATCTCATTAACTCTCTTCATAAAAACAGTAATCCTTTCATCTTATTCCATCTTTAGGTTCTCATATCTCACTTGGTAACCATCAGAAAGTGTAGATAAAAGGGCTTTTCTAGCTCTACAATCATTTTCAATGTTCTTATCCAAGCCTGCTGGAAGAAGATTGCCAGATGCTGGATTATGAGGTGTATATCCATTCTCGGTGATCTCCCAAATCTCCTTGCCAAGACATCTTAGATGAGTCTCCATCCAAATCTTCCATACTCTATGATTTGTTCCATCAAGCCTAGAAATTTATCTTTGGAAAACAACATCAGATGAACTTGATGCACTTGCACTATTAGACACCATAGGATCTTTCTCAAGCAGTTAAGTTTTTATAGAGAGGACCAGGCTCTGATACCAATTGTTAGACATCCTAGATAACCAGAGGACAACTGAGAGGGGGGCAGGGTGAATTAGTTGTCAACAAATTATAGAAATTTAAGTATTAAAACCTTATTACTGGAATACATAAACCAAATACAGGAACAACAAATATAACAATTAAGTACAAATATAAACCACAAAACATTTACCAACCATCCACAAAAGATAACACCAAGATTTGTACGTGGAAAACCTGGTAAAGGGAAAAACCACGGGGGGAAGCCTACCCATAGTTAGATTATACTTCTGTAGTAAGTATGTGATTACACTAAGAGGGGTCTGCACATGCAAGAAGGCCAACAACCTAGAGCTCACTGATCATCACAAAAGGAGCCTCACTGACTACAAAATAAATACAGACTACAATCCGGAAGAAGAATGAACTGCAAGAATAGCATCTCCTATGTCTAAGTATAGTTCCAGTTAAGTTTAGTACCAAAGGTCTTAAACCTCTTTCACCAACCCAATTCGATCACCTATGATTGACCAAAAACCTTTGCATATGATTAAAACTTTATTCACACATAGATAATCCCATAACTTATGACCACGATCTACAAAGAGATCTTACATTATATTTATACCAACCTAGGACCTTAACAATTAGGTCAGCCACCTAAAAGATAATACAATAAATTCATAACTTAAACCTGCCATCTAATATCAACCAAGTTGGCTTGAGACCAAAACAACATAATCCAATTAATAAACCCAACCGGTAACGCATCAAGATCATCCACCAACACATTACATAAACCGGTCCATAACCTAGCCGAATAAGATAGCATTAGGTCTAGACCCAAATCCAACACCATTGATGAACAGGAACACAAACAAGATAACCAACAACATCTTGAAAGCCATCTAGAATCCGCACCAACACCACTTATCACATGCATCAAAAGGTCTTCAACAAATCTCTACCGATAGAACCCTTACTGGTGACCAAAAGACTTACTAGAACATATGATAGCCCCTGAGTCATCAAATCCTGAACCAACTGATTGTGATACCCATTTGAATAGCATGAATGATAGATCTAAACCAAATCCACAAGCCAAAGCATACCAAAGCAGACAGAATCAATATCATAAACCAACCACTCTACCAGAAGCCGCTAAACAACCAAAACAGTCGGTGTTGCCATCAATGACAGAACATCAATGTAACACATAATCAATTCCTCCAATTGCCAACCGTTTGGTCTTGTATATGTTCTTTTGATTGGAAAATCCAAATATTATGTTTCATTTATTGATGATTTTAGTAGAAGGACATGGGTATATTTTCTAAAGAGTAAATCTGAAGTTTTTAGTCGATTTAAAGAATTTAAAGCAATGGTTGCAATTTGGAAAAAAAATATATTTTGAGGACTGATAATGATGGTGAATTTTTCTCTAATGATTTTGATAGATTCTGTAAAGTGTGGCATTTATAGATAGAATACAATTCCATATTCTCCACAGAAGAATGGAGTTCCAGAAATAATGAACAAGACATTGATGGAGAATGCTAGGAGTATGTTGAGTGGTGTTGGTCTAGAACAAAAGTTTTGGGATAAAGATATTGCCACTGTATGCTACCTGATTAATAGATCTCCTACATCAACTCTTGTTGATAAAATGCCTATGGAAGCATGGTCGAGTCACAAACCTTCATTGAGACATCTTAGACTTTTTGGTTGTGAGGCATATACACATGTGCCAAAGGAGAAGCAGACAAAGTTGGAGAACAAGGCTATGAAATGTATCTTCATTGGGTACAATTATGGTGTGAAAGGATACAAGCTTTCGGACCCTAGTTCACAAAAGGTAATTCATAGTAGAAGTGTTATTTTTAGAGAAATTAAGTCTCCTTTTGTTACATTATAGCCAAAGAACTCTAATGATTTTGATAGATTCTGTAAAGACTGTGGAATTAATAGATAGAATATAACTCCGTATTATCCACAGAAGGCTGGAGTTCCATAAAGAATGAACAAGACACTGATGGAGAAGGCTAGGAGTATGCTGAGTGGTGTTGGTCTAGAACAAAAGTTTTGGGCTAAAGCTATTGCCACTGCTTGCTACCTAATTAATAGATCTCCTACATCAACTCTTGTTGATAAAACACCTATGGAAGCATGGTTGGTCACAAGCCTTCATTGGGACATCTTAGAGTTTTTGGTTGCAAGGCATATGCACATGTGCCAAAGGAGAAGAAAACAAAGTTGGAGAACAAGGCTGTGAAATGTCTCTTCACCAAGAACAATTATGGTGTGAAAGGATACAAGCTTTGGGACCCTGTTGCACAAAAGGTAATTCATAGTAGAAGTGTTATTTTTAGAGAAATTAAGTCTCCTTCTGTTACATTACAACCAGAATAGACTAAAAAGGAAGATGTGATTCAATTCCCTTCTACACCCGAAAGAGTTGAATTGTGACCCCTAGATAGGGAAGAAGTTGAGGAGAGATCGTCTAGCTCTAAATCTTCAGAAGAGGATGAAGAACCTCCAACTCAACTTGTTCGAAGGTCTACAAGACATAGACAACCACATGAAAGAAATTCACTTGATGATCGGAGATGTATTTTTTCTTTGAATACTAATATGGATGAACTGCAATATATAGAAGAGGAATTAGGTATGAATGATGCTGAATCTTGGAAGATTTCTATGGAAGAAGAAATGACAACTTTGAAAAAGAATGATACATGGGATCTTGTACCATTTCCAGAAGGACGAAAGCCTATTGGTTGCAAATGGGTGTTCAAGAAAAAGATTGGTTCAGATGGAAGCATTGAGAAGTATAAACCAAGGTTGGTTGCAAAAGGCTACTCTCAGGTTGAGGGTGTTGATTATGGTGAGATATTTTCTCCTGTTGCAAAAATGACATCCATTAGATTTTTGCTTTCTATTGCTGCTACTTATGATTTAGAGGTTGAGCAAATGGATGTGAAAAATTCTTTCATTCATGGTGATTTGGAGGAGGATATTTATATGACACAACCGAAGCACTTTGTGGTGAAAGGTACAAGTAATTTGGTCTGTAAATTAAAGAAATTTTTGTACGACCTCAAACAGAGTCCTAGGATGTGGTACCAAAAATTTGATACATATGTATTGAGTTTGGGATTTGAGCATTGTAAATCAGATCATTGTGTTTATTATAAATATGATGGTGATTATTTCCTATACATTGTATGTTGATGATATGTTATTCATTGGTAAAGGGAAATGTATGATTTCAGAACTTAAGTCTCAACTCACTGCTAAATTTGAAATGAAAGATCTTGGTGCAACAAAACACATTCTTGGGATAGAAATTAAAAGAGATAGAGTGAATATAAAGCTATGGATATGCCAGAGTAAGTATGTGAATTTAGTGTTACAAAGGTTCAACATACAGGATTGTAGGCCATTATGTGTTCCTTTTACAGTTGGAACAAAATTATTTGTTGCAGATTGCCCTACATCCCCATTAGAGATGGAAGACATGAGCAGAGTGCCTTACCAAAGTGCAGTTGGAAGTTTGATGTATGCTATGGTCTTTACTAGACCAAAAATTGCCCAAGCAGTGGGAGTTTTGTCTAGATATATGTCTAATCCTGGTAGAGTTCACTGGGATGCAGTCAAAAGAGTCTTCATATATTTGAAGGGTACCTTAGAGTATTCTTTGTGTTATCATGGTAATTCAGTTGGAGATGTGATATCCCCTGATATTCATGATTATGTGGATTTAGACTGGGCAGGTGATATTGATAGCAGAAGATCCACCAGTACTTATGTGTTTACTTTATTTGGAGGTGCAATTAGTTGGATGAGTAAGCGACAAGCTGTGGTTGCTTTGTCCACTATTGAAGAAAAGTATATGGTAGCTACTCATGCTTGTAAAGAATCCATTTGGCTTAAGAGACCATGTTTAGACATTGGAATAAAATAGAGATCCGTGACAATTTATTGTGATAGTTAGAGTGCTATCTGCCTAGCTAAGAACCCAACATTTCATGCCCGGACCAAGCACATTGATGTTCAATATCATTTTGTCAGAGATATGGTCGCAGATGGCAGGGTGAAGCTAGTTAAGGGAGAAAATTTGATGAATGTTGTAGATTATTTAACTAAGGCCGTGAGCACAAAGAAGTTCAGATGGTGTTCAAAGTCTATGGGCCTCATGGCCCCTAGCAATTGATTCATGGTGTTGATACTCCCTTTGCTCTTGGAAGGTGTTCAAAAAGTGGGAGATTTGTTGGAAAAAATGTTGTCTCAACCTTGTATTTACATGAGGTTACTATGTATAGTAAGTTTTCATTTGATCACGGAATGGTGCAACCCCCCCGAAGCTTCTAGTTGGCTAGGTAAGCATTTTGGTAAAGTTATGTTGCAAGATCACAACTAGTTTTGAAGATATTAAATTTTTCATTTTGGAGGGGTCCAATGAAAGGTTTAAATTTTATTTTTGGGACTTTAGAGGCCTTCAAACACCCTGAAAAGTGGGCATAAATGGCATAGATGTTTACAAGGCAATAGAGCACTTCACAAGCTTTTTGATGCTTCAAACGGTTCGTCAATAGGACACACGGTTCTCAAGTTATGGCCTATAGAAGTTTGTACTCTTGAAATAAGAAATATAAAATACATTAGACACATAAATGACCTATAAAAAGGGAGGGATACGTCATAAGGAATATAGAATGGAGACAAGGTTGGCTACACCTAATTGGGTGGTTTTAGCCCATGGTTTTATAATATCGTTTGATGGTTTCTTGTATTGTATCTCCTATATATGAGGTGCGTGAGATAGAGGTGGTGTGTAAGAGTCTTATGGCTATTGAGTTACCTCCAAATCTCTAATTAGTGGTACTACTACGAAGAAATTTCTCTGAAAGTATATTGTAATATGTTTTGATTGCTGAATAATATATTGGGTGACTTTTGGAGTGTGGGTTTTTTCTCCCGAAAGGGTTTTCCCCTCGTAAATCACTGTGTTATGGTTTGAATGTTATTGTATCTATTTTCGTTTTCTGTAACTGTTGTGATGATCTATAAATTTTTTTGCATTACCCTCTTCTCAAGGTTAGTGTAGGAAGTTGTTTTGCTACTTAACTTCCTTACACAATAGTCAAGCTTTTTGTCAATATGCCTTAAAATACTGAGCCAACTACCCTAAAGGGAGAACCTTTAGTGCCTAAAGAAAAGAAGAGATTATTGCAAAAATTTGTTTTAGATGTTTTGCCCAATTTAATGGATAAGGGTCATAAGAAGTTGTTTAGGGATGTGTCCCAAGGATGCAGGGATGCAATCATTCCTACCTTAGGATGAGATTTGTCTCAGTACTTCTATGCTAGGAGGGAGGAGAAAGTCCCAGTGTCTAACGCCTAGACACTAGACTTGGCAAAGTTAATGGTGCCAAATATTTTCATAGAAGTTGACTTGATCAGAATTTTGACTCAAAATTACCATGCAATGTCAAAGATAGATAAGGAACCCGATGGTTAACCATCGGTAATCTTGGATGAGTATGAAATTGTTAAATGTTTCATGTTAAATAAACAAGCCTTCACAAGAATTGAGTCAAAATAACTGATTGAATATTATAAAAGATTGAGAAAAACCTATAGGAGAGATGAATTGCTAATTTATAGGATGAAAGGTGTTGACAATAGGAAAATGGCAGTCTCATTAACTGCATAGGAACAATTTTTGGTTGATAATTTTGAGAGGTATTTTGCTAGGAATTAGTATTCCCTATGCCAAGTAATGGGAAAGGATGCAGAGGAAATAATGCCAATAGCTTTGATGATGATGACAATGACAATACAATACTCAGAGGTGAATATAGAATTTGACTTTGAAACAAAAATATCTCAGGAGACGCATGAGGGATTGTTGAAAGCAAAGGGGAATTTGACCTTAGTTGATTTTAGGAATTATTATGGATCCAAAAAATGAAGTTGGAGATGGTAGATAAACAGTGTCAAAGGTTGCAAGTTCAATGTCGGAGTTATAACAAGGATAGCAAGTGCAAGATCAATGAATGTCTCACATTTCATGAATATTTTATAACCAAAATTATGGCTAATTTAAATTTAGTTCATACAATATTACCCCAAAGTATAATGAAATTATTAATGACATTGTATTTGAAGCCTGATCAAGGTCATAGTCACAATTTTGGGGATTTTTTTTTCTTTTTTGATAGCACAATTATAAGGATCTATGGATGCCCTTAAGAACCTCATCTATTGCCTAGGATCATTTTTGTACAATTAGAATTTTTAGAGTTTATGTGGTAAATGACGTGGATGGAGAAGCATGCGATGTATATAATAAAGAAGGAAAATTTCTTGCCTCATATCACAAAATTTTCAAATTTTTCTATTCGATTAGATACAGTTGAGGAAGTTCAAAGTCCCATCAAATCTAGGTATTCTTTGAAGCTTGGACCAGAGGGGGGTTTTGACCTTGAAGGCCACATCAACTATGTAAAGAAGCATATCCTGATAAAGATAAGCATTTCTGACTGTGTAGGGGAAAAAGTGAGACTAAGTGTGGAAACCCTAATCCGACTCTCATACACACTCATGGAATACGAAAGAGCCTAGGGAGGTAACGCATGTTAGCTACTTCTTATGAGAAAGATAGATCCATGGGTTACCTCTTATATTTTCTATTCCTTTGCTGTAAATGAGAGAGAGGAATGATGCACAATGCAATCTAACCTAGAAAGCAAGTAAGCAAGCAAACCCTAATTTGAGAATGTAGATCAAAGAAAAACTGATACACTATTGAAAAGTATAGATCATAAGGAAAAATAAGAGGTGCAACTGTGTCTGAAATCTGAGCAGAAATGTCCGGGACCAGGGTGCCACGCCACTATCCTGATTCTACAATTCTAGAGCTGAAACTGACAGGAGGGATTCTGAGACCTGCAAAGTGTTGTTATACCAAGTCCTGGTGACAAAGGGCAGGACCATGGCACCATGCCACTTTCATAGGCAGGACCAGGGTGCCACACCCTTGTCCTTGGGGTTTCTGCTAAGATCTGGAACCCAAAATTGTCCCTGTGTGCTTTTTTGGTCCTGAAACTTCCAGCGACACTCGGATTCAAACTTGTACCTCAAGCTTAAAAAGAGGGTTTGGGGTGGCTATATAGGGTTTTGCCTTAGTCAAACCCCTGTGTTGGTTATTTCTACCTCCACAAATAGCCGATAATGTACTGAAAATGTGTGTGCCAGAACCTTTTGTGTGTGCAAGATCCTAAGAATGAAAGTAAACAACCTAGAGTAACCCTAAAGAGTAAACCCTAATTTCTTATAATTGACAAAATAAATGTTGTAAATTCACGATGCAAAGTGATCTAAAGCATGAATATGAATCAAAATAAAGCTTATGCAAAGACATGAAAACAACATGAAACCATACCCAACCCCAAGGGAGAGGTATAAGCCAATTGTCAGTCAATGATCTCCTATTGTTCTTCTACATCTTCAAAAGCCCCCAATTGATGAAATGATGCTTAATGAATGTTGAATGTTATTGAAGACTTCAAAGATCTACTATTTTTCTACAAAGAAGGCTCTAATGCTCCAAAAACCTACTCTTGGATTCTTAGAAACTGACCCTTTCAAATGAAGAAATAGAGCTCTTAAGAATGAAACCCTAGATCTTAATTTCATGTTTAGGCCAACCTAGGATTTGAATTTCCCGCTGATATTTTGGGGTTAAGTATTATTCTATCATAGGATTGTGCTCCCAAAATTTTGGGGAAAAAGCCACGGACCATGTGCATTCCTGCCACGGTCGGACCAACTTTTCACCAAATTTTTAGCTGATTTTGAGGTATTTTGATATGCAAAATCAAGCCTAAACAATAAAACTAAGACACAATTAGGGTCTATGATTAAATGATTCATTGAAGGAATAAGATGAAAAGGGGCACATTTAGGGAAAAGGGCCCAACTTTAGAATATATAAAGTGATGAAACATGAACTTAGATTTAATTAAATTAATATATTAAATGCTTAAAGGGGAATGAGAAATGCAAGATGCAAGACACACTAAGGCGGGTGCTAACCTAAGTGTGAAATTGTACCACCCTAGAAAGGGTGTAAAATTTATGACACTAAATTTATCCCCCACTTTAGTGGTCATATGACACTATGTGCATATGCAAGCTAAAGTAAAAGAAAGTAAATATCATTTGGAAAAAGGATATATCCATAACTTGTCGAACGAAGCCCCCAACGGTATCTGCAGTACACAGTTAGGAACCACACCCTACAAAACCACATGTTAGATCACAAAATCACCTAATTATTACTAAGGAAGGTGATGAAATTCATGGGTAGCTATATGCCCCCCTGTTTTGACTTGTTTATTAGTGAGGTGAAACAGGGTATCATGTTTTCCACAATGAATTGTGATAAAGATTTTGATGAAGCAAATTTAAAACAAGGTTTGATTGCTCATCCAATCACATTATGGAACTAATATAGAGCAAGAGGGAAAACTCACAATTCTAACACCACTGATGGTGCGAGAATTGGAGCTTCCTAGCTCAAGATATGATAGATTGAAGAAAAAGTGCAGAAATTAGGGTTTTAACTTAAAAACATAAAGTCAAAAAGTGCATAATAGATAAATATGAAAGTGACACCTTCATTTGTCACTTTCTAACTTTTTGGTACCATTCATTGCAGAGGATCCCACATACAAGCCATCATGCCTTGACACTAACTTGAGCAACCTACGAGGATGGAGATCCTGTGCCAGTCCGTACTCGCCGGCCGAACGCTCAACGAGGTGAGTTGACCATCCGTTGAATCCATTTGGATTTTTCATGTTTTCATAGTTTTTAGAAGTGGTGATGTCATCACCTAGTTTGGGCTCGGGCCCTTCCTTTGGACACCTAGGGGTCCTAGGGTGCCCTGGTCCTCCTAGGGCACCATGGTCCCCTCTGGGCGCCATGGTCCTAGTAGCATGCCCTAGTCCCTGTTCGGGGTGACCAACGATGACACAAGATCAAGTGATGAATGCTAGAACTGATAGAATGATTGCATTGATTAGATGATGATAGATGATTGATCGATTGTTGATGATAGATTGCTTTGCATTTTACAGACACTACCGTACATCCATGAGCCTTCAGGAGCAGATCCCAAGGCTGATAGTGAGAGAGGGATTTTCTACATGCAGTGGGCTTGTGGGATGCAATGACCATACTAACCATCCGATTCCATGCTGTGATGCTGATGGCACTGATGAAGAGGTAGGATGCAGACACCTCAATGTTCTCACTACCTGTGGAAGAGATGACAATCACCCTTGAGGATGTCTACCGCATTCTATGCCTTCTCATTAGAGGAGAGACCAGGAGATACCGATCTGACCAAACATAGGAGGATTGCAGGAGAGAGAAGGTATATGCTATGTGGAGAGTGATACGTAACAAGACGAGGGGCCACATCATGGTCAGCGGGCTCCTACACCCTACTGGTGAGGTTCCATTAGTGAGGGGACTCATGATTGCGACCCTTGCATTAACTATGTGCCCTAATAGACACAAAACACATATGCATGGAGGAGTCATCTATGCCATACAAGGTATGGAGAGACACATGAGAGTATACTCTTGGGGTCAGAGCATGCTTGCGCATCTCTATCACGACCTTGGGGAGTATGTGTTCAAACAGGGATGCATCTTGATGACATGCATGCTACTACAGGTGTGGATGTTTGAGCATATTACCTGCACCAGGCTTGGTGGAGCCCCCATAGAGCTAGTCCCAAAGCAGCCTAGGGTATATGCTTATCCTCTTACCCATGAGTGGTGATTCAACAATCTTCTGTATTGGAGGTTGAGCTTGGATAGATTGACACGGGCGGGGTCATATGGTGACCCTACCTCAGGATGTACATGTGGGTAGGGATACGTAGGCAAATGTTTAACATGCAGATGAACCATCTACTAGAGGGGTGGTACAACCACATAGTCATTACCTTCTACTTCGACCGAGTTTGGCGGCAGTTCAGGTTCAAACAGTGTGTTCCCACTGATGTGCCTATATACATCCAAGAGTCACGCGTGATGCCGAGGCTAGGAGCCATTCCTAGGCCTCCTAGTGATGAGATTGACATCACAGATTTAGACAAGTCAGATCAGGACATAGCGATAGATTATAGAGATGATCCAGGCGCGCACCGATGATACATCACATGGTGGGGAGGAAATACCGTGGAGCCAGTTTCTCAGTAGACTTCCCTAGAGGGAACCCCATACCATGGAGACAGTCAGGAAACAGAGAGGGACCTGATATATTCAAGGAGGGCTTAGATGATCAGGCTTATGACACAGAGGAGCAGGAGGCAGGCGGAGATGGAGGCGATCCTGATATCAGAGAGGGAGATCAAGATGGAGATGATGAGGAGGATGATAATGAGGAGGACAACGATGAGGAGGAAGATGGGGAGGATGATGAGGATGAGGAGGAAAATGAGTCATATACAATTCCTCATCACTTCAGGGAGGATACCATAGCCCTAGATCCACCGAGTCTCCCATTGTAGGTAGAGAGGGACCCCATAAGGGGTCCTAATTTTGGTCCCGATCGGCCCACACCTACTGTACAAAGATAATACGATCGCAGAGAGCCTAGCGGGTCCTAGTCTAAGGCAGTCGTTGTCCACAATCCCTATTGGTGAGAGGGAGATCAAGGTAAGGTGTCCAATTATCAATTTACTTATGTATCTTACGTCTTTTATATTTGATGATATAGAATGTTATTGATGAAAAAATTTCTCTCTATCTTGCAGCTACCATCCAGGAGTGGCGTTCTCTAACTTAGAATGCAGTGATAGACCTTATTATGAATGCACACATTCCTAGTTCCTCACAGATAGCGCACAGATCATGATACACCCCCATGGGGCCACTCCCACGACTAGATTAGGAGGGGGCATCTAGCCACCATCCTCCATCTACTAGTCCCAAGGATAAGAGATGATTTTGTTGTCATTTTGATGATGTTTGGATTTTCATTGATGGACACACACTTTCTTTATGATGGACACACACTTTCTTGTTGTATGAGTTATGCTCAACCGATAATTGTTCCAACTGGTATTATGTATTATAGTCTTTAGACTATTGGTGTTTTGCAAAAGATGTTTACCGGTCACAAATTGACTAAAGACCTCAAGTGGCATGGAGAACCCAAGTGGTATGAAGACCTCAAGCAGTTCAAGGATCTCAAGCGGTACGAAGGAACAAAGTGGTAGTTAACATTTTCCACTCTTCATTTTTGACAACTGGTAATCGGTATATTGTATGAACCGGTATTACTCTATGATGAGTTACCAACCAGTATTTCTGTGATGAGTTATCATCCACCGACACTTTGGCAGTGATTTTGTGCCGTGTTACCAAATGTGTCTAGATGCACTAAACCTAGGAACTTGTAGTTTAATCCTATTTGACCGACATGAAATCAGTTTCCTTTATAAGGACATCATGTCTAGGGTTTGTGTGTGTGAGAGAGATGTATGATGTATGAGAAGGTTATGTGCAATCTTTGTAGAGAAGATTAGGTCTGTGTAAATAATTAGAGTGTGGAGATATTGAAGACTGAAGTAATGTTGAAATGCATTAACAATGAGCTATCAAGGATCTAACCAAGCATACTGTGCTAGTATCTAGATCACTCCCTTGTTGATTACTCACATCTTCAACAAGTCTGAAACCCTTAACCAGGTAGGCCCAACAAAGCCTTTGTAAATCCTCTAACAAGGTGGTTCACAACTGTGGATCTGAAATCCTCTCACAAGGTAGTCTTTAACAAGACTTATCTCTTAACAGAGATCTAGATTCCTAATAGGATCTGTTCTAGTGAAGAACATTTGTATGACCTTAACCGGTCTGGTTTCTATTATGCAGATAGTTACTTGTGAGTTTTTGCTCACTATGATTTTTCCCATTTGGGTTTGCACATCAAAATATCTTGTGTTATGGTGATTGTGCTTTTGTGGGTGAATGCTTTATTTGCTATTTGGTTTGCATTTATCTTAACCGGTTTATTAGTGAAACTGTTATACTAGTTATCTGCTAAACTGTTCAAGAGTTTGAGTTCAGTATTTTTTGGTATACTAATTCACCCCCACTCTTAGTATTCACCAGATTTTGATGTATTGATGTATATATGATGACAATCATGATTATGTTATTTTAATGCTTGAACGATATATGCATTGCTTAGATTAGAAGTAACATATTGAGTAATGAGCATGTATATTTGATTTTAATTTCCATGTGATTGATTTCTCAATGCTTCATGATTAAATTGATACATGTGTGATTTAATTAAATAACTAAGTATTTAATCAAATGCTATTTTGATGATGTAAAAGAAGAATGTATTAAGCCTGAGAACTATATAACTAATGTGATTTAATTAACTCTAATTAGACACAACATGATATAATTCTACTTAACACATAATAAATTGTATAACATGCTAGCACATATGGAATGCAAATCTATTACAATTTACATAAAAAGAATCCAAGACAAACAATACAGTAATGAAACATTCTTGTCAAGAATGAAGTAATGTAGACCAAACAATATAACATCATTCCATCTTACATACTTTAATGAAGACATGCTAACATATTACCCAATTTTGAAGAAAGAGATATAGAGAGAGATAAGAAAGCAGACTAGAAAGAAAGAGAGGGAAATAAAAATAGAACTAGGCCTAGTATCTACGAAGGTGTATAAAATTTATGGGTTCTTCGAGAGGTGTACCTTCCACATCTGCTGTTCTGTAAGCACATGATCCATAAAACTCGACAACAATGTATGGTCCAAGCCAATTAGGACTGAATTTTCCCTTCTCCTCAGGTAAGGCATTCATGTTGCGCTGATTCTTGTAAAGGACTAAATCCCCTACTGAGAAGGAATGTTGAATAACCTTATCATTGTAGCTTCGTTGCAAAGTTTTATGACACACTTGAATATGCTCAAGGGCATTTATATGCTGTTCATAGAGCATATCAAGTTTTTGAAGTCTTTGCTCTCTATAGGAATCATCATCCACCAAGCCACTAAGAGAAACTCTCAAAGAAAGAATTTCTAACTCCAAAGGCATAATGGCATTAGCACCATAAACAAGATTATAAGGAGTACAACCCATAGCAACATGTATACTCGTGCGATAAGCCCACAAAGAATAGGTTAATTGAGTATGCCAATCCTTACCATGCTTGTTTACAGTCTTTTGAATAATTTGTTCAATTATCCTATTAGAGGACTCAACTTGACCATTTGATTGAGGATAATAAGTTGTATAAAATTTATGTTGAATATGATATTTCTCAAGAAACTTCTTCACATCCTTATTTATGAATGACGTTCCATTATCTGAAACTAAGGCAGAAGGTATCCCAAATCGGGAAATAATGTTTTCCAAAATGAATTGACAAATAAATTCAGCAGTAGTGGATTGAAGAGGAACAACTTCTACCCACTTCGTAAAGTAATTAGTGGCAGTTATGATGAAAGCATGTCCTTGATATGAAGGAGGAGATATTTTACCAACAAGATCCAAACCCCATGTAGAAAAGGGCCAAGATGCTACCTGAGATCGAAGCTCTTGGGAAGGGGCATGGATCAAATTGCTATGTTGCTGACACTGATGACATCGTTTAACAAATGCAAAGGAATCCTTTGCCATGGTTTGCCAATAGTATCCCATTCACAACAATCTTTGAGCTAAAGATGTACCCCCAAAATGCCCCCACAAGCACCTGAATGTGCTTCCTCAAGAGAAATAGGGATTTCAGCCTTGTTTAAGCATCGAAGAAGAAGACCATTATAACCCCTCCTATAAAGGACATTAGAAAGGATAATATATCTAGCATCCAATTTGCAAATCCTAGCCCTAGTATTCTTATTTGCAGAGTCAGGAAAGGTACCATCACTCAAATATCTCACGATATGTGAGTACCATTTGTGAGAATCTATAATGAAACAATATGCCACATCAGTAGGATTATCAAAAATAGCTAGGTTAGTGAGGTTGTGAATAGTAAATTGAAGATCTACCAAGGGGTCCTCTAGAGACACAAGAGAGGCAACACATGCCATCGCATCAACATGTTGATTATCTTTTTGAGGAACGAGCTCCATGGTATATGAATCAAATTTTTGCAACAAGGATATAGCTAGATGTCTATATTGTGATAATTTATCTTGTTTAGCTTGATAAACTCTTGTCACTTGTGTTATGATTAGTTGAGAATCTCCATAAATATGTAGATGTTTCACACTCAACGCCAAGGCTGCTTTAATTCCAGCTATAAGAACTTCATATTCAACAATGTTGTTAGTACATAAGAAATTGTGACAATATGATAAAGGAATAGGCTTCTTTTTAGGAGAAATTAAGACAACCCCTGCCACCAATCCTATATGACACTTAGAGCCATCAAAGTAAAGTTCCCAAGTCTCATCAACCTCAATGGAAAAAATGTATTCATTGGGAAAAGACTTTGGATTAGGTAGGGAGAAGGGTGAAGGAGCATCAAATAAGTGGTCAGTCAACGCTTGAACCTTTACTGCCTTTTGTGAGACAAACTAAGGTCAAACTCAGTAAACATCATAACCCACTTAGCTAGACATCTGGAAAGATCAGTTTTGGAGAAAAGATGTTTAAGAGGATCAAATTTAATGATAACATGGATCTCAACATTCAAGAGATAATGCCTCAACTTTTGGGTTGCAAAGACTAAAGCAAGGCACTGTCATTCTATCACAGAATATCAGACTTCGTAATCAAGTAGAGTGCGACTTATGTAATAAATTGGGCATTCTCTACCATCCTTATCACATTGTGCCAATAAGGGTACAAGAGCTTGAGAGGAAGCAATGGTGTATTGAAGGAAAGGCCTAGTAGGATCAACAGGTTGAAGAATGGGAGGATTGGCCAAATAAGTTTTTAGGTCTTCGAATTCTTGACGATAATCCTCATTCCATTGGAAAGTGATATTCTTTTTAAGAAATTGTGTGAAGGGAAAGGTATGATCCACAAGTTGAGAGATGAACCTACGAATAGCTTGGATCTTTACTTGCAAAATTTTTAGTTGAGAAACATTCTTAGGAGGTGGTATGTTGACAATAGCATCCATCTTCTTCGTATCCACCTCAATGCCACAATGTAAAACTATGAATCCTAATAGTTTGCCACTATCCACACCAAAAACACATTTTCAAGGATTCAAATGCATGTTATACTTATGAATTCTCTCAAAGATTTGACGAATGATCTTAACATGATCTTTACGAAAATAAGATTTGGCTAAGATATCATCAACATAATCTTCTAAAGTCTTATGCATATAATCATGGAAAATGAGAGTCATAGCACGCTGATAGGTTGCGCCTGCATTTTTCAATCCAGAAGGCATCACAATCCAACAAAACATACCCCAAGGAGTGGTGAAAGCACTTTTATATTGATATTGGGGATTGATGAAGATTTGATTATATCCTGAGAAACTATCGATAAAGGATAGTAAAGAATGCCCTACTACCGAATCCACTATCATATCGATATTAGGGAGAGGAAAGTCATCTTGTTTTCAGCTTTAGCCACAACCACAATGTTTGAAATCCATGGGGAATAATTGATAGGACAAAAGAATCCAACATCCAATAACTTTTCAATTTCAGCTTTAATAAGTAATGCCACTTTAGGCTGAATTTTTTGAATCTTTTGCTTCACAGGTTTAGCATCAGGAATTAGGACAATGTTATGAGTGACAATCTTAGGATCTATGCCAGGCATGCTAGAATATATCCAAGCAAAGATCCCAGGGAATTCATGTAACAACTCAACATATTGTTTTTGTTCTTCTTCATCAAGACAGTACCCTATCTTGATGATCTCTGTTTATGGTGAAAATGGAAACAACAATGTTGAAAGACTAAATCAATTCAACCACAAAACCCTAGCCTAACAACAACAAAGATCCACCATAACATATGAAGATTACCTAAGACAATACAAATCAAATGAAATCACAAAGATTATACCATCACATGTCCAATAGGGTTTGGATCTCCATTCTTCCTATCTCCATTGATCTTGCTTGATATATTTGCTCTCAGATTTTATGTGTGCACAAGAGCTCAACAAAGAACAGAAATGTGGTTGCAAGTAGGCTTGATCGCATATGAAAGTTTGAAAGTGTAGTTGAGTAGTCAACGGGGGGTTGATAATGAAAGAAGCATCTCCTTATATAGAAGACACTATAAGAAATGGAGGGATAAGATTGAGAGGTGTAAAAGATAAATGGTCAGTTATGATTAAAGGGTAGGTAGAGGAAATAAGAAAATAATGAGAGGGTAGGTAGTGTAGGAATTAAGAGATGAATGACATGTGTCATAGGTAGAAAAGGTTAATGAATTAATTAAATAAATAAAGATTTATTTAATTAGTAGAGGAAGTGGGATCAATTAAATAAATAAGATATTTATTTAATTTAAGAAAAGGATAATTTAAATAAATAAAGGTATTTATTTAAATGAGAAATAAGGCTAGAAGAGGATAAATGAATTAATTAAATAAATAAAGATTTATTCAATTAATAGAAGAATTAGGCTTAAATAATTAAATAAATAAAATATTTATTTAATTAGACATGACAATTTTAGGTGTCTACATTTTGCCCCTCTTTGAGACAATGCAGCTTGTCGCGTTGTTTCAAAGAAGATAATATGAACTGATGCAAAGTTGCCCCAAGATGGGAATGATATGCCCCCTCGAAAGATTGGATGAAAATGTCTAAAAATATCCCAAACAATCTCTCGATAAGAACGAAAGGCTAGAATGGACTGACCAGATAGGATAGAGTGACAGAGTCACGGGATAAAGAAGACTGGCTCGGGAGACTAGGGCTAGGGTAGTCTATAAGATAGACTACGAGGGAACACATCTTCATTGTCATCCACACATCCAAGAGATCAGAGTGCAGAGATAGAAAAGAGCATCAACAATCAACAACGATGGCATTGGTTCACAGATTCGATCACGTTCGCCGATTTTAGAGGCCAGCAGATGCAAGAGAACCGGTAAGTACCACAAAACCTCCTTGTACTTTGTTGCAATAAATGTTTTCATTAATGCATGCTAGGTAGGGTAATAAATGTGCATTTAGGTATGTCAAACAAGGTCAAAAAACACTAAGGTACGTCTGTGCTGGTGCCAGGTGTGTATGTGTAATATGTAAGCGCGTTTATGTCTTAAATGTGCATTTATGTCTTCTAGGTCAAATCGACAGTTTTGTGATGAACATACACTGTCGATTGGATAAGCTGCTGAGAGGATACACTCAAGCAGGTCCTCTAAGGAAGACTAGGATAGTAGATAGGGCTAGGATTGACAATTCTGTGATAGAACATACATTGCCAATTAGGAAACTACTCAAGAGGATACACTCAAGTAGAGGCCTTAAGATAGGATAGATCGAGGCATTTTGTGATGAACAGGGAATGTCAAAACATAGTACTTTGTGATGAACAGTGGAGTACTAAAAAGAGAAGCACTTTGTGATGAACAGGGAGTGCAAAAAAAAAATGCAGTACTTTGTGATGAACAGGGAGTACCACTATGATAAATAGCAACACTTTGTGATGAACAGGGAGTGCCACTAGGATAAATGGCAACACTTTGTGATGAACATGGAGTGTCACTAGGATACAGTACCATAAGCACTAGGATAAAAAGCAACATTTTATGATGAACACAGAATGCCACCATGATTGACACAGTTGATTTTCTTGACTGTAGGAGGACCTACCTATGCTGGATTCACGGGAGAGATTCCCGTCAACTCAGAGTTTGCGAGTAGAGCTAATAGTTGAGGAGAGAGCAGCGGTTCAGGCTATGGGCTTGCGATATATTTTGTATGTGCTTGAGTTTTAGATGAACATGGGATTGCTGACTGCGTTGGCTGAGAGATGGCACTCAGAGACTTGAAGTTTTCATTTGCCGATGGGTGAGATGACAGTCACCTTAGAGGATGTATACAGGATTTTGAGGATACCGATCGATGGGGAGTTAGTACCCTATGATCGAGATAGAGATAGGGATGCAATGAGACGAGTGTTTCAGGATCTAGGACTGGAGATGAGGGTTGGACATGGGAAACCACAGGAGAGATGATCCCGGGGTGAGTTCTTCTAGGGCTCAGAATTCATCCAGGCCAGTTGGCTCTAAGGGAGGGAATTCATCATAGTCGTAGAGGGCTCCCTATGTATTATTTTTGTACCATTTTGTATGATGATGTAGACACCTTCGGGTGATTGTAGCCATATGATTTTGACATCATTGTATCATGACACTTATGATTTTGATATATATATGAGATGATTCATCCTTGTGTCATCTATATGAATGTGTACCTATGTGATGCATGCTTCTATGTCTTATGATGTATGTCTCTATGTGATGCTTATGATATGTTTTATGATGATGATTATGATATGGATGCAAATATGTACATGATGAAATGCAATATTTTTGTTCTTTTATGTGTTATATGTTATGCAAATGCAAATGTGAATGTATGAAATGCAGATGAATATGATAATGCAAATAACTATTTACATGATGAGAATGTAAAATGTGCTAACATGTGTTGTGTGCAGGAAGTGATGCATTTGTGATATCTATATGTTATATGAAATGCTTAATATGTGATAATGCAGGTGCAACTACATGAAATGCAAATGTTTTTGGTGTGTCATTATACTCAGTCATGTGATAGTAGGCTACACAGAATCAAGAAGGATGATGTAGGTCAATCAAGAAAGGGGGATGGAAGATAGAAGATATGAAAGTGAAAGAGATTCTTGTGCGTTATCATCATTGAGCTTTATTATGACAAGTAGGTTATGACAATTGAGGCATATGTTCGACCTAGAAAGTCATTGTACCCATTTGCATGGAGATAAGATAGTTTCAAACAAGGATGCTCCAGTTCACACTAGACTCACAGTGTCATCATATCCTTGGACAAGTCATAGCATTACTAGGAGACAATCCACAGACATAAAATAAAAATAGGTGAAGATACCCCATCCTCGCCTTTCTAGTCAAAGACATCCTGGAGATAGAATCTCTAGTTAGAGACATGCTGGAAAAGCTAAAAGATATGTCACTAGAAAGATAAAATCAAAAGAAAACCAAGACTCGACACCAACATCCACTATAGTCCTCAAGTTTAGTGTCTCTTGTCACTTGTATAAGTCTATTTGATTGTGGTCACAATGTTTTCCTTCACAAAAGGATAGATAGCACTGAACCATAATGTTGTCTGAGTCTGTTGAAAGATTTGATTTGTTGAAGCCCATTGTTGCTGTTGTGTCTCATCTGAAACTGACTGAATCCATGCAACTGATACTTTATTGCGAAGAAGATGGAACTTTATTGCAGATATGTGATGCAAATGTTGCTTTATTGTGGATTGTGTGTGGATAGACTGTAGAAAATTGGAAGAAACTGTACTCCTCGAAACATGTGATGCTCTCAGTTCCACACCCATCATTAGATGTAGGATTTGCCTTAGCCATAGATAGGATCTGATTTATTATGGATTGAAAGGGGTGAAAAGGAGGGATTATTATGAATGGCTAGCCAATCTTGGGTAGATCAATAACAAGCCATGATGGGAATGGGTAAGTTTATTATGAATGGATAGGCTGTGAGTGTGTGCAAAGTGAAGGATGAAAGTTAATCCTGAAGGAGGGAGGAGCAATGTCTCTACACATGGCGCCAGTGACCCGGTTTTCACCATGGTACTTGCCCAGGGGGCCACCAAAGTGGTTTTCACCATTGGATGAAAATGTTTTTCTATTTTCTAATTTTTTTTGTGTCACAAGGCACTTGTTTGCTAGGTTTTCACCAAGTAACGATTTTTATTTTTATGATTTTTTTTTTGTATTTTGAAATTTTTTTTGATTTTTTTGTATTTTTGAATTAGGATACTCTGAAGAGCTAGGTGTAAAATATGCGGAGGTGCATGTTGTTGATAGGATCCTCCAAAGGTTCACCCTCTATGGTTGAGAGATTATATGCACCAGATCCATAGGCTGTTGTAATGATGTAAGGACCAAGCCAATTTGGTTCGAACTTGCCCTTCTTCTCTCTGTCTTGCTGATTTTTAGGATTTTTTCTGAGAAAAAAGTCACCTACCTCAAATGTGCGGGGCTTGACTTTATGATTGTAGCTACGATGTTCCTTGACTAAATGATGTGTAGCCTAAGTGATTGTCTTCCTTGATAAAGAAACTAAGATATAATTACTAGTCTATGGACTGCATAGGCCCATATGTGTGTCACCTAAAGAAGTTTGGGCATCCCTAATAACAAATTCCTTGGAGGAAGCTCCATTAAAGGTCCATGATGTATCGCCAGAAGGGAAAGGATGTGCAGAACAAGTGGATGAGTTATGAAGGCTTATGATTGTGAAAAGAAGTTAAAGTAAGATGACATAATAGAGACTTAGGATCAACATGAAGTATTGGTTTTGACTTAAAATTGTAGAACTTTTGCCCCCAGTTATTTTGATATTAGGGGAGATCATCTCTTGTTCTTTTTTCTTCATAGGAGTTTTATCCTTGACTTTGATTTTTGTAGATTCCAATAGATTTTGATTTTGATTTGGACTAAAGGACTTTTCTTTAGTTTTGACTTTTAGATTTTTCTTTTCAAAGATTGATTTTTCATCCTTGATGAGTAAGGGCTTTTGTAATTCTTGTTGATCCAAGTCTAGGAGTAGAGTGGAAATGGAATGAGTGGATGAAGTGGTAAGGCTATGTGAGTCCTCAAGAGGGCTGGTGATACACTCAATAGATTCTTCACTGGAACCACTCTTAGGATTATTGATATCAAGAGCCACTTGCACCACTAGAGGAGATTTGCATTCAAACTTAGTAGCCACAACACTAGGTGGTTCATACCCAATTCCTTGGCATTGCAAATTGTTTGTAGGATGTTCCTATTGAATGAATACCTTAGGAGATAGTGGGAGTTGATCAACATGAAAGATATACTCACCACATCCCATGTCTTTAACCTTGAATTTTTCTTTTAGCTCTACTTGCTTTGATGTAGAAGATTTTAATGATTCAGGATCAACATATGTTGATGAAGGAATAGCCTCTTGATTGTCTGGGATTGTTATTTCTGATCTATGTAGCAGGTTATTGCCATATATGAATGGATTTGGGTTAGCTTTGACTGTTATTTCAACTCCACTGTAAGGAAACTTAATGCATTGGTGATATGTAGATGGGATTGCCCTCATTTCATGAATCCAAGGACGTCCTAGTAATATATTGTATGTGAGATCCAGGTCTAGGACTTGACAAACCACATCCTTTGTAACTGGCCCTATTCTAAGAGGTAAGGTGACTGTGCCTTTGGAGGAACGTTCTTCATCATCATATGCCTTAATGGTAATTTTGTTTGTAGAATTCACAGCCTTATCTGAGTATCCCAATTGTTTAATAGTGCTAAATGTACAAATGTTTAGACCTGCTCCTCCATCTATCAGGACTCATTTTATTTGATGTTTGTGTATGAAGGCTTCAATGTGTAATGGTGCATTATGTGGTTGACTTACAAAGACGTCATCAGCTTCTGTGAATGTAAGGGAGTGTGGAATGGAAAGGTATCCCACCATGGCTTGAAACTGGTCCACGTTCAGATCAGTAGGGATAGAAGTGTCTCTCAAGATTTTTTCAAGAATGGCTTTATGTACAAGGGATATGCGCAAGAGCTCAAGGATGGAGATAAGCGCGGGTGTCTTCCCTAAGTGTTCTAATATGCGCAAGAGCTCGAGGATGGAGATAAGCGTGGGTGTCTTCCCTAACTATTCTACAAGGTCATACTCAAGTTTGGTTGATGAGGAAGCAATTTTTTTAGCTAGAGCACCTTGCAATGTGAATTTACCTCGACAAGTTGTAACATTACATTGAGAGGTAGGTTCGGAAGAAGATCCAATTCCTTTTAGGATAATCTTGGGTCTTTGGGTAGAATTCTCAGGTGTTTTGTCCTTGATGATAATGGTAGAGACATAATTATCCATTGAAATGTGATTGATAGTTGAATCATAGTTATAAGATGCTCTGGTATAGTTGGTTTGGTCATCTGTGGCTTTAGCTTTTCCCTTGTCATGCTTTGGGAATGGTTCCTTAAACATCTCATGTTCTTGATTGGATGAACGCCCTTCAATCTCAATATCACCTCTATCAATAAGGTCTTGTATGATGTTCTTTAGTCGATGACAATTTCCTGTCTTATGACCTTTGCTTTTATGAAATTCACAATACTCATCATCATTCCACCAATTTGGTTTGACCTTTGGTTCATATGGAGGCAAATCTAGAATTGTTATTATTTTGTCTGCCACTAGCTTTTTGAAAACTGACTCTAGTGGTTCTCCCAATGGAGTGTACTTCCTTCATGATTTGGAAGTTGTTTGAGTATTCACCTGATTGTTTGTAGAGCTTGATCTGGAAAAAATAATTTTGGGTCGTACTATATTGGCATCAACAACACCATCATTGATTGTGCTCTTGTTTTCATTCTAGAATACTGGCTTGTCTTTTCCTTTAAAGTCTTCTTTGTTCTCTTTAAATATTTTGATGATGCCTTTCTCAATTAGGACTTTTTCTATTGCTAAGCCTTTTTCAATGACGTCCTTGAAGGTGGACAAACAAGCTTTTCTTAATTCATAACCAATGTCTTTGTTAACATTCTGAGTGAACGTCTCTATCATTTGTTTTTGTGGAATTTCACAAGAGCATCTACTGGCTAGATTTCTCCATCTTTGTAAAAATGATGAAAAAGATTCTCCATCCTTTTTCTTGGTGTTGCACAAAGTGGTGATTGATATGTCTGTCTCTATGTTGTATGAGAAATGTTAGATAAATGCCTCTACTAAGTTACCCCATGACTTAATTCCAGGTGGAAGTTGGGAGAACCATTCCATAGCTTGATCACCTAAGCTTTGTGGGAATGATCTCATCAAATATGTCTCTTCTGCTACTACCTCAATGCAAGTTGTGAAAAACTATCTTATGTGTGTCTTAGGATCCCCTTTTCCTCTGTACTTATCAAATTTTGGTGTGACGAAATGTGTAGGAAAAAGAGGCATTGGAATGCTTTTGTCAAATGGATAGGAACATATGTCTCGCATTGTGTAAGTTGGCTTTAGTGTATTTATGTCCTCCATTTTCTTTTGTAAGTCCTTGATTTGCTGTTCCAAATTATTCTTAGGTGGAGATCAACTTCTTAGACCATATCCCATGCCTGAGCCACTGTGTGGAGGAGGAGCATGTTGCATATATGGATGGTATTGATTATACACATGTTCATATGGATGAGGTCTATAGTGATGCTGCGTATATGGACCACTTGGTATAGAGTCATGATGAGGAATAGAATATCTGTTTTGTCCATCTATACCATACTCTATAGGCATGTCATGAGTTTGTTCTAATGTGTTGCCCCCAAATTTGACGCGGGATTTCCTTGTGTCCAAATTTTGAACATGCCTTTGGATATCCAATTGCTTTGGTGGTTGGTCCTTAGCATTGGTATGTGATTGAGTATATTTTTCTGCATAATACTTCCATAATGGTCTGCGAAGATGAGTATCATATGCTTGACCATGTGTGTATGGGACCTTTGGTTTTTGAAACAAAGATGATGGTGATTCAAGAACCATATGTGGTCCTCTATTGCCTCCACTATTAGGCCTCCTTTGATCCACGTTGGGATGAGGTTGTTGCAAGGGTCGATTTTCCATTATTTGAGACATGTCAAAATCATGAGGAATCTTGGCTCCACTTTGTGCCATCACTTGTAAGAAATATTGTCTATCTCTCCTCATTATTTCCTCAACCAATTGATTGAAATGGGGATCCATAATGGAGTCTTCCACTTCTGTTGAATGTATTGAAATGTTGTCCATATTGTCATTGTGTGTATCATTGTTGTTTATAGTGTCCATGTTCTCAACATTTGGAATTTTCCTATAAGCATCCATGTCAGGTAATGTAGTATGATCAGAATTGAAAAAGATATCATTGTCATACTCATAGGAACTCATGTTTGCGGACTCTTGAGACTCTTTAGTTTCTCTCCTAGATTTTTGGGAATGAGTTTCAACCATGAACTAGGTCTTGACCAAGATGTGGGAGACTAGATGAAAATGGAAAGAGTATGGAAGACCAAGAGTTGGATGAAATGTAAATGAATTTGAAGTTTACTTGCAATGTCCAAAGTGTAAGACCAAGTATGCATGTAGTAGAGTAGGTGTGACTTCCAAAGAGATGTTAGTTTCTCTTGATGAGGTAAGTTGACCTTGACTCTAAGTAAGACCAAATGAGACCCAAAGGTGATAGACCTTGATGAGGGACCACTTAGCAAAATGTTGTTGTATGTAATGTGTTGACAAAGTATGATGAGGACAAGCAAGTGACCTTTTGACTCAAGTTTAGACAAATGTGAATGTAATGCAAGATGTAAAGCAATGATAGACCTTATGAGACCCAAAGATAGGTTGAGTGCTAGATGAAAACCCAGAGAGATAACCTAGGAAGCTCAATAAGTCTGAAACTGATTGCTCTTGTTTGTTATATTGTAAATTTTTCCAATTTGTGAAGTTGTTTGTTGTGACCAAATCTGAATTTTTGACTATTTTTTCCGTGACAAGAGGACACAATAATGATGAGGACTCAATGTTTGCAAGTGTTTAGACTCAAAATGACTCAAATAAAAGTGTGTTGTTTGATGTAAAAATGTTTTGCATACACTTGAAGACACAAAAGACACAATGTTTTGATGTTTGGTCTTGAATGTTTGATTTGTTCAAAATAAGACAAGCACAATTCTTATGGTTGGCCAGGACAATAGTTGTTGATCCCACATGAGGCTACGCTATTCAAAGTGGACACTTAGATGCTTGACCCCACTAGCTCCACCCTCGACACTCACTTCTCAGGGCAGCCAAGCATTAGTCCCCATGAAAACTCCCTATGGCAAACTTTGTATCTCTACTAAGAACCGTATGTGTGTGGGCCACTCCAGAGGTCCGACCTCCTGCCCCAACAATTAGAAGGATTTTGGCTTCTAAAATAAAAAGGTTCTAGTAAGGGCATCCGCTCGTGTGGCCATACATTCAACACTTTCAGCTCTATAAATACAAAAGGCTCCTAGCCAATAGGGGTTATTCCCTACAACTGATCAAATAAATTTGATCAAATGGGTTTATGGGGAGACATAGTGTTGGTATGAACTAATCAACACACATTATCCATAGTTTTCACCATGAATACAATTGTTTATAGTGGTTCGAAAGAGGATGGCTTTTCCTCGCTACCACTTGGGTCGTTCTCTCCTCACTAGTAGTCCTAATGACCACATGGGGAGACAGGCCCTCTAGAGATTAAACAAAAAAAGCCCATTGCTCAAGACACAAAAGACACTAGTTCAATTTTAGTGTACCAATTGAAGTGTTTGCTACTTTATGAAAATAAGGCACACAATAAATATCAAAAACCCTTGCCAAAATTCTGCAACAAAGATTTGTTAGTAGTTTTGCAATAATACCCCTCCTGCAAGCACACAAGTTAGGTAAATTTTAGATCCAAAAGACTTTGTGAAATAGGGGCCTTCAACAATGCAGTTTTTTTGACCAATTCAAAGATCTGATTCATCATTAAAAAAAGACCACTTGCAAAATTTCAAGAAATTTCCAGAAATGTAAGAAAATCCAAAAAAATTGCTAATTTGCTCCAAAAATTAATTTTTTATGAAAAATCATAAAGAAATCATATAAAATGCAAAATTGATCCAACAAATCTGAAATTTTTACTGGACAGTCCAGATGGTCTTCCAAACCTGCATAAAAAAATTCTTGCAACAAATCCCAACAGTTTGTGAGATATGAGCTAAATAATGCAAAACCCTAATTTTCAAAGATTTGATTTTTGAGGAATGATTTTGCATCAAATTTAAAATAACAAAGAATAGAGTCTATGTATAAATCAAAGAGTTTTCAAAAAATATAAGAAAATCCAAAAAATTCAATAAATTGCTCTCAAAATTAATTTTTTTATGAAAATACATAAAAAATTCATAGAAAATTCAAATATGCTTCAAAAACTCTGATTTTTTTACTACGAATTTCTGATAATGTTTTCAACTTGAAAACAAATTTTTATGCCAACATTCAAAGCCGTTTGTGAGATCTGATCAAAACAATGAAAAAACCTAATTTTTTAGGAAATATTTTGCATCAAAATTAAAATGACAAAGAACAGATCCTATGCATAATTATGAGAGATTTCCAAAAATGTAAGAAAATCCAAAAAATTTGCTCATTTGCTCTCAATTTTTTTTTTTTATGAAACATCATAAAAAAATAATGGAAAATGCAAATGTACTCCAAAAATTTTGAATTTTGGATTGAGAGCTCTTAATACTATCTTCAACCTGTTAACAAAATTTGGTGCAAAAAATCTTAGCCGTTTGTGAGATTAGATCAAATCTCTCCAAGATCTTTATTTTAGGTGTCTACAATCTCATCTTCAACACAAGGATCCATCTTGATAAAAATGGTGTCATTTATTAGGAGATTACTTTGTTGAGGAACATATTTCAATTGAGGAAATTATTTAACTATCTCATTGTTATTTCTTTCTTTCCCAAAGTAAGCTTCTACATTTAGACAATAGGGAAAATTGCGTTTATGGTGATAACGAGGAAGGTTGTCATAAGCTCCCAAGAATTTAGATAAGGAATCATTGGAAGAAAAAATATCCAAAGAAAACATACAAGAAGAGTCACAGTCAATATATTCTAGATATTTTAGTGAGAGAGTAGCAGAAATGACATTAACACTAATAGATGGTCTCTTAGAAGCTTTAGTACGCTTGAAAGGATCATAACCAAGCCCGAATGTCATATCACGAAAATTGTTTTCCAAGGGAGCCTTAATCCCTTGTTCTTGAGCACCACATCCATTTCCATTATATCCACACCTAGTCAGGATGTGAAAACTAGGACTATAAAGGTTAATCATTTTCAAAGAAGAAGGAGGATTTTCAGAAAGTGAAGGATTAAAATCCGCTAGACCAGAAACCAAGGGAGATGAAATCTGAGAAGCCGCCACAAAGTTATTACTTAATGGCCCAGACAAAGTAGACTACTTTATAGGTTTTTCTTCTTCTTACTTCTTTTTGACCTTAGGTTCTCTAGGGGGAATCCTGTATTCCCCTACGAAAGTAGAATTGAAATCAAGGGATCCCCAATCATCTTCTGCAAGAATATTTTTCAGGAGAGAAAGTGCTCTCAATCGCAAAATCGGGCTAAGAAGACTCTTCCTCAAGAACCTTAGGTCCACTTGAGGAAGTATTGGGGATTGATCCAGATATAGGAGACATGTTTGATGAACTGGTCACACAAATCAAAGTAGAAGTTTTAGAGGAATTATCTAAGATAGTTGGGGAAGAATTGATTGAAAAGGATTTAAAACTAGATGTTTGTAAACAAGCCTGAAACCTTGTGTCACCTAACAAGGTGTATGTTGTATTGTTGTGAATGAGCTTGATTTGCCTATGCAATGTAGAGGGAACAACTTGCATGCTATGAATCCAAGGTCTCCCTAGCAACAAGTTATATGTCAACTCTCTAGACATGACATGGATAGGTGTAGGTAATGTAACATGGCCTACCTTAATAGGCAAGGTGATGATACCTAATGAAGATTTAGCAACATTATCAAAGCCACGGATAGTGAGAGAATCAAGCTTAGTAAGAGATGTATCAACATTGATCTTATGCAACAAGTTAATGCTACAAACATTAAGGCCAGAACCATTTTCCACTAATGTTCGCCTTATTGCACTATCATTTATGATAACCACAATCATTAAGAGATCATACTATTTTTGAATTTGAGTAGAGGGCAGCTCATCTTGTGTAAACACAATCTAAGCCTTAGGTGATGTAATAGAGTGAATCAAGGAAGCCATATTATTGGATGTCATTGTGGGTGGGATATTCAATGTTTTTAAGGAATCTTGTAGCATTCCATGATTAGTCGAGGAAGTTTGAAGCAAATCCCAAAGGGATATCTTGGCAGGAGTAGCTTTAAGTTGTTCGACAAGATCATATTCCTTACTAAGGGTTTGTGAAATACAAGGTGCTTGAGGCAAAATGAGTTGAGGAACAGGTAGAGGAGTTAGAACAACTGGAGGAGGGTTAGGTTGCCTATTGTTTCTCATGTTATAGGTATGGGCAACTGCATTATAACTCTCCTTAGTTTTCTAGCATAGCTATAAGGACTCTTAGTGGGATTCCTTCCTTGAACCGTAATTATAGGTTTGTTTGGAGTGCTAAAGGAATCATGACCATGTCCACCTTGAACCGTGAAAAGAGGCTGATTAGGAGGAGGTGAAGTTGGAGAAGGACAAGCACCTTGGACAACAAAAAGTGGTTTGCTATGTTTATTCACATTAATCATATTGATTAACTATTTAGATGCATTATTGTTGTTTGAAAGTTTAGGAAAATACATAAAGTCATCAAGGGAATCATCTAATAAAGAATGGTCATAGTGATTGAAAGGCTTATCTTTGGAATCAAAAGGAGACATAACATCATAGAGGGAATCATGGGAATCAACTATGTTGCTAGATCTAGTGGAGGAGTTGATTGGAATGTACCCATGAGAGGAATTATTCAACTTATCTTTCTTATCACCATGAAATGGCATAGTAACAAGGTTGATTAATTTTTGGCAAATGAGGGTTTAGAAGGCTTAGGGTTCAAAAACTCATCTAGAGCTTCATCTAATTCATCCTTACTAAACTCATAATCAACAAAATTTCATACATCATCAAAAACATGAACTTCTTGCAAATATAAATCTGACATTTTGAAATGAAAAGTGCATGAAACCTAAACACACAACGCAAGGAAAATGAAAGAAACCTATCTCTTTTTTTTGTTTTTGTTTTTTTTTGTTTTGTTTTGAAAGCAAATGAAATAAACTAGATCTAGATCTAAAAATTCAATGCTATGCAAATGAAATTGGATTCACGTCGGGTTCACCAAAGATGTGTAGGGGAAAAAGTGAGACTAAATGTGGAAACTCTAATCCCACTCTCATACACACTCATGGAATACAAAAGAGCCTAGGGAGGTAACAAATGTCAACTACTTCTTATGAGAAAGAGAGAGCCATGGATTACCTCTTAGGTTTTCTATTCCTTTGTTGTAAATGAGAGAGAGAGGAATGAAGCACAATGCAATCTAACCTAGAAAGCAAGTAAGCAAGCAAACCCTAATCTGAGAATGCAGATCAAAGAGCAACTGATACACTACTGAAAAGTACAGATCAGAAGGAAAAATAAGAGGTGTACCTATGTCTAAAATCTAAGAAGAAATGCCCAGGACCAAGGTGCCACGCCACTGTCTTGATTCTGCAATTCTAGAGCTGAAACTGACAGGAGGGATTCTGAGACCTGCAAAGTGTTGTTCTGCCAAGTCTTGCTGAGAGAGGGTAGGACCATGGTGCCACGCCATTGTCCTAGGTAGGACTAGGGCACCACGCCCCTGTCCTTGGGGTTTATGCCAAGATCTGCAACCTAGAACTGTCCCTATGTGCTCTTTCGGTCTCAAAACTTCCAGCGACGCTCAGATCTGAACCTATACCTGAAGCTGAAAAAGAGGGTTTGGGGTGGCTATATAGGGTTTTTCCTTAGTCAAACACCCATGTTTCTGATTTCCACCTCCATTAATAGCTGAAAATATACTAAAAAATGCATGTGCCAGGACCTTATGCGTGTGCAAGATCCTAAGAATGAAAGTAAACAACCTAGAACAACCCTAAAGAGTAAACCCTAATTTCTTATAATTGACAAAGTAAATGCTCTAAATATACAATGCAAAGTGATCTAAAGAATGAATATGAATCAAAATGAAGCTTATGCATGTTAGGCCCAATATGGAAAGCTAATGTAGTAAGAGGGGAGGGGTGAATCAGTATTCCAAAACTTTTCTTGAACAATATCTTTACTATTATGCATAAACTGAATAGTGCAATAACATAATATAAAGCTAAAACAGATAGATGACAATCATACATGATTCACTCAATAACACATATATTTTGGTTATGCAGAAACTCTTGGTTAGAGAGAAAAAGTGCAGTGGGGATGGCACCCACAACTTCACTACTGCAATAATAAAGAGTGCTCTATTAGAGCTACATGTTTAGCTATTTCTGATAGCTTACCTTGTTAGGAGTAACAAGATCTGTTAGATCTACCTTGCTAAAGGATTTTACAACACTTAATCTAAATGCTGCACCTGGTTAGAGGCTTTACAATTTATAGACTTGATTAGAGTCTTTTACCCTGTTAAAGGTTTCTCTTTCAACTTCACAATATTATAATAAAATCATTACAAATATCTACAACTTTACATCTGAAATGTTATAGCAGATTCTATGTGCTCAGAATAGATTACCTTGCTTATAGCATACCTTGGTAACCCATATAGTAACTTGGTAAACCCTTTTGTTTACTCTGTTCTTCGACTATTCTCTGAATACCTTCTTAGTGACCTCTGTGTCTCTGTAACAATCTTCTTACATGCATACATACACCTTTAACTCATGCTGTATAAATAGGTCTCTTAAGATGGTGATCCAATTCATTGCTTCGATCTTACAAACACGATTTATTGAATGAATAATCATGCAAAATATTTCATTGGTTAGATGACCTCGAAATCATACACAATCTTATAGTGCAATTTCCAATGTGATAACGGTTAGATGTGCCTTGATCTTGTAACATGTTTTCATATGCATGTCCAGGTTCAATGAATATGGTAACACATTTCACTCGATGTATATCAACTCGGTGTGTCATCTTTGTTGCTTGGTAGACATGAAAAGATACTCGGTAGACAACTCAGTGTATACTACGTTCTGTGAATACTTTCTTTTGTAACCGACTAGACTGTGCATATCGACTTCTCTGTGTATATCGACTACATGATTCGGTAGTGTTAACCGACTAGAGTATATAGTATAACTTTGACATAAAACTAATGGCAATCTGATAAGTAGTAACAATCTCCCCTTTTGACATTAGTTGAGATGTTTGACAAAAACTACTTTCAAAGTTATAACTCAAAAATCTATATACTTTGCAAAATGACTATACTGACAGTATATACAATAGTCAATGAAATAGTATATTCAGATATACTCCCCTTGTCAATATACTGTAAATAACTCTAATTTTGCATGCTTGGTGATCTCTTCTGTGTGCTTTGCTTACTGTTCTGTATACTGCTCGGTTCATTGCTCTTGGATACTCTGCTTACTTTGCTTGGTATACTCCCCCTCTATACTATACTCCGAATACTGTATCAAAACTGTATCACTCCCCCAAGACTATATCATATAAATCCACAACATATAGTATCACTCCCCCTTTTTGACAAACATAAAAAAATTAATTTCCATCCAGGGGCAGTAGCTGGTCAAAAATGGATTTGTACTTGTTCCGAGCGTCGGTGAGAGCGACAAAGAGTGCATCCTTTACACTGTCCATTAAAGAATTTTGCGCTTGAATATCAGCCAATAGTGATATTAAGCCATCAAGAGTGCTTCCCTCTTGTGTAGTAGACAAGTATGTGGCTCAGTTGATCTGTTCTTGGACTGATGAAAGATGAGGAAGGAATAATGTCTGAAGTGTCATTATGTCCATCCGGATCTTGTGTTCTTCATTTCTTAAGTCCAATTGTTAAGCCATGAGCTGTTGTAACCTTGTGTAGAAATTCTGAATTGAATTTGGCTCAGTGGTCAACTTGCTTGAGAGATCAGTGATCTCTTTCTTAATTGTCTCTGTTTTATTCTTAATGTCTTTAATGAATGAAGAAAATGTGCAGAGTTTCTGGAATAAATAATGAATGTGCTTGAGTTGAGGAGTCAGCTCAACAATAAATTTGACAAGTTTGACCTTGCCAATAGCTAAAGCTTTCTGTACCTCTTCTATCATTTTTGTAGTGAGCTCCTTGTCTTTTAGCTTGCTCAAATACTCAGATGCATCAACTCCAGATGTTTCTATTAGATTAAGGAGTTCATCCAGTTGAATATGGATGACTGCATCGGTTGACACTGTAGCTATAGGTAGCATATCTGATAGTAGTGTCTTCACCTTCTGAAGTACTTTATTCTTCTTTTGTATGGCCATCTATTTTTCTTGTTCGGCCTTTGCTTTGCATAGTTCACCAAAATCAATGAGTGCTTGCCCCTTTAATTTTGATATATCCACATTGGGCAACACTATTGGTTTAGACAAATCAACTTTGAAACTATGCTTTTTCACTTTCTTTTCTTTACCTTTGGCCAGTTGGACCAAGACAATAGCTTGTTGGGCTTGATTACCCTCGGTAGGTTGCTCGATAGAGGCAACATTTTGGTTGGTTCCTGTAGCTGCTGTGGTTTCTTTTGGTGTCTCGGTACTGGGTGTCTCAGCTGTAACATTTTCAATGCTTGAAGGTGCTTGTGAAGTCTGTTCTAGAGTAGTATCTTCTCTTGCTGTAGACTTGTGACCTTTGGTGCCTTGTGCTATATCTTGAGGAGCTTCGGTTGAGATAGATTGCTTGACCGGGGGGTAAGGTTGAACTTGTTCTAAAATGGATTCACTAGATACAAGTTTTGCATATGTAGTGCCTTCTATCATTTCCTGCTTTGGTGCTTCTGTATCCATGACATCTTCATCTTTTTGAATGGTGTCCGAGGGTCTTGTTCAGTAGCATCAGGACCTTGCTCGGTGACATCAGGATCATGCTTGGTGACATCAATGATTTCAACTGTAGTTTGTTCATCGACATACTTTATTTTGAATATTTCTTGCCACTTTGCTTTTGTCTCCTTTTCTACGTCAATATATAGCCCATTCATCAGTTTTAAGGCTCTCTGTTTGACAAGAAACTTAGAATTGTAGGTTGTGAGATGTTCCTTTATTTCTACTACTGGCATATCAGGAAAGAGATGGACTAGACTTATTTCTCTAATTTGTTTTCTTTGAATCCATTGCATACTTCCACCTATTATCAATATGCAAGTAAAGTTCATTTGGAAGTGACTTAACTAGTTCCAATGGAGCTAACCGAAACTTTAGAAGTGTGCAGATGACAACTTCTTCAATTTGTCTCTTCTCATCATTATTTCTAGTTTCATACTTGACATATCTAAATCCTCCAAATCCACCATATTCTTTTAGATTAGCATAGAAGTTTTCAACACTATGTATATTTACCTTCTTGCTCTTGACAATCTGGAATTTGTTTGCATCTTCAGATTCTGTATCACTAGACTCTTTTGCCAAAATGAGTCTTTGAGTAGATTTCTTGTAGGTCTTGGTTACCTTGGGAATAGTAACACTCTTTTTTTTCTTACTCAGTGATGCTCCAGATGCTCTTGTGTTAGATCTCTTTGTTGGAGGTGTCGGTAGGGCCTTTGAAGTGTCCAGTTTCTTTCTTTTTAACACTTTACCCTTAGGCAATTCGGTGCTCAGTGTTATAGCTGCCTCTTGAGCTTCAGATTCCTCTTCGGTGATGGCAAGAGTGCCTTTGACAGGTGTAGAGGAAGAGTCTTCTCCAAATTTCTCAGATAATTCCTTAATCATCTTTGTTGCCTTTCTTGTAGCTTTGGGTACTGCAATGCTCATTTTTACCTTTTCCTTTACTTCTTCATAGGCTCCATATCTTAGCTCGGTAGTATGCCTTGGTAATGTAAGAAATGCATCAATTTGTTGTTGTGTGATGTCAAAGTCAATCTCGTAACCCATAGGTGGCAAAGATTGAGCTCTTGGTTCCACAACATTCACATAACAGTAATCGGTGTCTACCTCAAAGCATATGTCATCTTTATATTTCTCCACTAGCTAGGGTGGAATTCGGTACCTGTTATGCATTTTCTCTTGAAATTTACTGAAGTAGTCATCCATGATATCATTGAAATTATCTCCTAACTTCTTGATGAAGTCAGTAATCTGATGGGTTATTGGTTGGTGTAGCTCCCAAACTACTTTACCTATTGATGGAAAGAATTTTTCAAAGTAGAAAAACATGCATATCAGAAGTGAACCAAACTTTAGAGTATTTGCCAAGTTGTTCTTCTTCGGCTTCCTTATTGTGTTCAGATTCTCAAACATGTTCTTCAATAACACTTCACATAAGTCAACTTTCATTCCCTTTTTCACAATTTTATAAGCTAAGTCAACTGCTGCACAAGGTACACTGTTTTCCCTTGCCGATTGGAAGAAACAGTAACCAACTACTCTAATAGCAAACTTAAGTTCTACATCAGTGACATTGTTCAGTTTCAGTCCTCTATAATCAGATTCTACTCTAGTTAAACTGATTAATTCCTTCTGTGATATCATCTTTTGTGCTCGGGCATGATCATAGATAGGATAACCGGTGATCACATGAATGATTTCCTTGGTGATTTTAAATGGTTGCTCTTCTAGCCACATGAAATCATCATGAACTCTACTCAGAACAAACTTGACCCACTGGGGTTTGAAAACACGGGGATAGGTTAGGGCTTTAGTTAATCCCTTGATCTTAATGTGCTCATACTTGCTATCCATTTTACCATTGGTACATAGCTCATCATATGTGTCTTTGATTTCAACATGACCGAGTTCTTCAATATGACATTTGGTGAAGAATCTCACATCTTCGACTAACAAGACTCGATCCGAGATGAGTGAAAAGGCGGTTTTGTCATCCGGTTTAGAAGCAACTTTGGGAGTCAAAGAGTATTTCAGTGAGGGCTTCTCTACATTCTTGACAACTATGGGCTCTTGGATCTTGGGCGCCATTGAAGATTTTAGGTAAAAACTAGTAAAGAGTCCTTAGGGTTTTAGGATTTCAAACAACAGACGCTTTATACTTAGTAGATAATGGCAACTAGATAAGATCGGTAAACTAGCTTAACAGTGCAATGAGATTGATGTAAATACCTTGAATTTGCTTTGAATGAGGTTTTGATTGCCTTGGAATTGCTTGCTCTACTCTCTTGAAAACTTGGTAAGTGTAAATGACCGCGAAAATGCTTTTAAGTACACAAAATACTTTATTAGGCTCCGTGTGGGTTAGGTCAAAAACATTAAATGCACTCGGTTCCTCTTTAACCGGTTTGCTCTCTTTTTTTTCATTTTAACCAAGTAACCAAAACTTACTTCATTTACTGACTTGACAGGCTTCCTGTATACACCGGCTTGACAAGTTTCCTGTAAAGTGCTTTAAAAGACTTTGATAGAATTTCAAACTTAATAATACATCTTAACTATGCAGATTTTGAGTTTAGTACATAATAGAATAGGAACTGTTAAGATTTTATCCTTCAGAGAATGCAGTCCCTTCATACCTTTATCGATTAATTTGGAATAGGTGCACCTAACTCGGTAGGTAAGGTGCTTTCTTCATTTGACACAATTTCCTTGTTCATCCAAATCATCTTTAATTTTTCTTTTATTTCGTCAGTGTCTTTTCTAGGTTGATCTCTGCAATCTCCAACCAAGTGTCCAACTTTGTGACAATGAAAACATGCCATACCGGGATTTCTCCATGATCTTCGGTTGGTCATTCCAAACCTTATAAAATAGTTGGCACTTATATGTCCATATCTTCCACAACATTCACACCATATCCTTGTATTGTAATCCCATGGTACTGCAGAATACTGTCAGTAAGGATCTGTGTGAGTTCGGTAACCTCTAGCATTTGCTCGATGTGCATACCACATATAGTTCTTTTGCTTAATCCAACACTTCTTGGTACTATGTCCATATCTATTGTAGTTTTTACAAAACCCTTTGAATTTTGCGTTCTGATAATTGTTAACAGACTTTGTCCTACATTGATTAGATGTGTGACCATATTTATTGCAATTGTAACAATAACCATTAGACTTAGAGACATTCGGTTGCTTACCTTTTCTGATTTGGCATATGTTGGTAGTGTGACCTTGAGTTCCATAGTAGTTTCAAATAGGCTTCTTTCTTTTGATGTTATTCCTGTTTCCAACTTGCTTAGATGATTCTCCTCTCTCGATAGTATGAATTCCTTTTTTGGTAGAGTCTTTTCCTTTGTAACCGAGTCCTCCATCTTTGTTGGGTCTTCTTGTATTCAGTTGCTCATCCAACATCTTTGATGCTTCATAACTCTTCTTTAGTGTTTCTTTGGATTTCTTCTCTGTTTCAAGCTCATCAGTCAACTTTGATACTTCAAGTCTCAATGCTTGATTCTCATCATTCTTCAGAATTGCTTCATGATGTGCATAACCTAGTTGATTTGATAGGTTTTGTTGAATTCCAGTCAACCTTGTGATTTCATCATTCTTATCAGATACTAAGACTTCAAGTTGTTGATTCTCTCTTTCTAGATCTCTTGCTTTATCCTTAGCTGTCCTTAATGCATCTAGATTTTCAGTCATCTGTGTGCTGAAATGTTCATGTTCTCTTTTCATTGCTTTCAATTGATCAGCCAGTGCTTTGTTCTTTTCTTTCAATACTCCAATCATTTCTTTAGTTTCTTCAGATATACTGTTCTCAGATGATGTCTCAATTTGTTCCACTAACTCTTAAGAGTCCTGCAAATCATCAGATAATCTTCTTCTCACTTTTAGAGATTTTTGCATTTGCCTCTGCATGTCTGCAATCACTTGATTAGCATGATCCAGCTCTTCTTGTAGGTACACAATCTTCTGAGATTGTTTATAGACTTCCATTGATAAGATCTTTCTCTTTAGGTAGTTAAACCCTTTTCCAAGATATGAGCTATGTTACCAATTGTTAGGCCCAATATGGAAAGCTAATGTACTGAGAGGGGAGGGGTGAATCAATATTCCAAAACTTTTCTTGAACAATATCTCTACTGTTATGCATAAATCGAATAGTGCAATAACATAATATAAAGCTAAAACAAATAGATAACAATCATACATGATTCACTCCATAACACATATATTTTGGTTACACATAAACTCTTGGTTAGAGAGAAAAAGTGTGGTGGGGATGGCACCCACAACTTCACTATTGCAATAATAAAGAGTGCTCAGTTAGAGCTACATGTTTAGCTATTTCTGATAGCTTACCCTGTTAGGAGTAACAAGATCTGTTAGATCTACCTTGCTAAAGGATTTTACAACACTTAATCTAAATGCTGCACCTGGTTAGAGGCTTTACAATTTATAGACTTGATTAGAGTCTTTTACCCTGTTAAAGGTTTCTCTTTCAACTTCACAATATTACAATAAAATCATTACAAATATTTGCAACTTTACATCTGAAATGTTATAGCAGATTCTATGTGCTCATAATAGATTACCTTGCTTATAGCATACCTCGGTAACCCATATAGTAACTCAGTAAACCCTTCTGTTTACTCTGTTCTTCGACTATTCTCTGAATACCTTCTCGGTGACCTCTGTGTCTCTATAATAGTCTTCTTACATGCATACATACACCTTTAACTCATGCTGTATAAATAGATCTCTTAAGAGGGTGATCCAATTCATTGCTTCGATCTTACAAACACGATTTATTGAATGAATAATCATGCAAAATATTTCATTGGTTAGATGACCTCGAAATCATACACAATCTTATAGTGCAATTTCCAATGTGATAACGGTTAGATGTGCCTCGATCTTGTAACATGTTTTCATATGCATGTCTAGGTTCAATGAATCTGGTAACACGTTTCACTCGGTGTATATCAACTCGGTGTGTCATCTTTGCTGCTCAGTAGACATGAAAAGATACTCGATAGACAGCTCGGTGTATACTGCGTTTTGTGACTGCTTTCTTCTGTAACCGACTAGACTGTGCATACCGACTTCTCTATGTATACCAACTGCATGATTCGGTAGTGTTAACCAACTAGAGTATATAGTATAAATTTGACATAAAACTAATGGCAATCTGATAAGTAATAACAATGCAAAGACATGGAAACAACATGAAACCATACCCAACCCCAAGGGAGAGGTACAAGCCAGTCATCACTCGGTGATCTCCTATTGTTCTTATACATCTTCAAAAGCCCCCAATTGATGAAATGATGCTTGATGAATGTTTGATGGATGAATTTTGAATGTGATTCAAGACTTCAAAGATCTACTCTTTCACTGCAAAGAAGGCTCTAATGCTCCGAAAACCCGTTCTTAGATTCTTAGAAACTAACCCTTTTAAATGAAGAAATAGAGCTCTTAAGTATAAAACTCTAGATCTTAATTTCATGTTCTGACCTGGAATTTGAATTTCTCGTTGATATTTTGGGGTTAAGCATTATTATATCATAGGATTGTGCTCCTGAAATTTCAGAAAAAAAGTCGTGAACCATGTGCATTCCTGCCATGGTCCTACCAAATTTTTGGGTTCGTTAGATATTATGATATCAGAGCGCATCCCAAAGTTACAACTGATTTCAAGATGTTTTGATATGCGAAATCGGGCCTAAACAGTCAAAATAAGACATAATTAGGGTTTATGATTAAATGATTCATTGGAGGAATAATATGAAAAGGGGCACACTTAGGGTAAAGGGCCCAATTTTAGAATATGTAAAGTGATAAAAGATGACCTTAGATTTAATTAAATTAATTAATTAAATGCTTAAAGGGGAATGAGAAATGCAAGATGCAAGACACACTAAGGCAAGTGCTAACCTAAGTGTGAAATTTTACCACCCTAGCAAGGGTGTACAATTTACGACACTACACTCACGAGGTTTGTCTCAAAGAAGATCTTATAAAGAATTGTGTTGACATTTATGAGATTATACAAAATAGGAAGAAATGGGCTATTTTAGAGAAACAATAAAAGGTCATGAAGGAATGCGAATCTAGTTTCTTGGGTTTCTATGCAAAGGAGGCAAATTTGATCAAGAGGATAAAGTTGATCATTGATAATTTTGAGAAACTATATTGTAAATCAATAATGGAATTTGATAAAAAAAACCTCTAAACCATCAAAATTTCAGGTCAAAAGGTCAAAGGGGATTATCATTTTTTATTCTCCTCCTAATGCAAATGTCTTCACCTTGTACCATATGAAATATTAGAGGAAGTGGGTGATACAAATGAGGTTGCTGGTATTTTGAGGGAAACAAAAGAGGATGATGAATGTGACCAACTTGTAAAGTCACCTCCTAGAAAGCATAATATAGATCAATTTCCAACAGATAAAATTTATGTACATAAACCCATTCCAAAAGGGTAGAGGATGATGAGAAATTGGTAGCCTCTCTTAGGTTTATGGAGGATGTTGAGTTTAAGAAGACACCCAAGTTTAAATATTTTTAGATAAAAATAAAAAATGAGATAATTTGAAGAGAAGATGCAAAGAAATAAAATGGGAATTGATGAATCCCAACATTATGAAATAGCCACCAAAACATTTAATAAACTTAATATTTATAGGATTGATGTTAGCCTTGATGAGACCAGAAGGATGGTGCAACAAAGTGGTATGATATTAATCTCTGGCATGGATTTATAAAATGTGTTTCTAGTTTATAAAATCAGGAGCCAAGAAAATTCAATGTTGATTGTTGAATTTGATTCAGATTAAGGTGTGAGTGGCTAGGGATACAATCCCAAAATTTAAACACCAACATTCTGAATTAGGCATAAGACTACTGCAAAACATAGGTTACCAAAGGTTGTCCAAGAAATGAGGAGACCAACAATGGTAAAAACTTTGGAGGACACCTCGACTATGAAAGCAACCACTATGACAATGCATTCAGTCATGTTCACCCAATTTGTTGTGAAAAAAAATGGAGTAGAGATTAAAAAAATATGAAAAAACTTAGGTCACGTAGAATGAGGAAGTAAATAGACTATATATTGAAAATGTAGAATCAAATGAAAAACTATCACTAGGAGATGCCCCAGCATTGCCAAGTACTGATATTGTGTATCAACTTGCCACTTCCATGAAGCCACCCACAAATATTATTACCATGGAACAATTGAATGTAATGAAGTAGAGTTGGGATGATAAAACGTTGGAGAGTTAGAGGAGCTTGTTAAGGCTACAAGGGTAGGCGTCAGAGATAAAATTATTTTAGCATTGGAGAGGATTCTCAGTTACAAGGTAAAACATATTGTTGATGAAGTTGATGATGTGTATGAATGTTACACTACTCTGTTACATGCACTAGAACA